>NC_080632.1:17030466-18230466 GCF_027887145.1 Ammospiza caudacuta
TTCTGAATGCACACATATGTACCAGTGCGCACAAGGCAGCACATTCACAATCTCCACGTTCAAACAAAACAAAAGCATAACCAAACTTCCCACAGGGATCCTCCCACTGGGTTACAACTCTGAGTTAAGACATGACATCACATGCCAAAGAGTATGTTGCTGCTTTGTAATGTTCAAGTATATTTAAATACAAGTATTGTTCCCTGCTTTGTACAGACAGATATGACACTACACACTGCCTTCATCTAGGTAAGTTACAGCCATTCATTATTTATCCCTCTCAGACTCTACAAGGTAAGATTTCCCTTAGGATTTTAAACTTAGCTGACCTGTCTGAAGCACTGTGACCTCTCTCACTGCAGGGCCTGAGAGCTTTTATGCCTGTAATGTCACTCAACTCACAACCCCGCCTGCACTGGAGCAGCACAACTGCCCCTCTTGCACCAGCAAAAGTGGGAATGTTGGATGGTAAGAGCCCTGCCAGACAAGTCCACAAAGTAGGTACAATCTTCATGTCATCCTCTCTAGGTACTGCATGGAGACTCAGGACCTCCTCATATAACAGAAAGCAGTGACCAACAGCATTAGGACAAGTTTTGCTGCAGTGGCCAACTTGGGGATGGGGTGGCATTTTGCGGAAAAAGCATCAAAGGGTTGATAGATAGTTCTTTTACTCTTCTTTCCAGGGATAAGGAGTAAAAGAAGGATAAAGAAAGGTAGAACAGTGTGCTGGCAAGTCTTGTTTGGGGGATATAAAAGGAGATCTTTGCAATTCAAGACCAATAAAATCCTCTTATCCCTTGTTTGCTTGCGTTTTTTTGCAGAACGCCAGACTACTGAGAGGATGTAGGAGCCACATGTCCTCCTGCTGTGTTCTTTTTCTGCCCTCACAGTTTCAAGATATTTTTCATAATAAAATTTAAGGACAATTAAATGTCTTTCCGAACAGCAAGATATCAGCCAGAGGCAAAGTTCCCTAGTGTCCAGCTCCAATGTGAGCTTTTAGACTGAGCCTTGCCTTCTTGCTGAAGCTCTCGGTTTCTCCAGTGTCAGATTTAAAAAAAAAAAAAAAAAAAAGGTGTTTTTTTTTTTTTAAGTGTTTAGTTGCTATCAAGAAAGTCATAACATATTTACACTATCAGATGTATCAGCCATGACTGAAAAACCAGAAAGTCCTACAGTGAGGGAGCTGACCAGTGCTTTCAATGTTATTTAAAAATGGTATTTATTGGTTTTGTAGATTTCAGCTACATAGACAAAACACAGACAGTTAAAAAATAAAATTTAAAAAAGTCTGAAAAATGTCTCATGGGACTTAGATGCTTTCCCTTCTGTGTCTTGATTGTGGCTAACAGGACTAATTCACAAAGCATAAGGCATCCTTTCTGCTCTGGACATCAGGAGGTACACTAATGACAAACTATGCCTGGGGGGTTTTCTAGACCTTCAGACACTCTTCTGTAGTTGTTCTGCAAATGCAATAAGACTAATTTGTTCCTAATTGGATCCTTTTAATGCTACTGACTTACTTTCTGCTTCTCTTCTGTCATTACTGTACTCAGAAACCTTCAGGTTTGCACTAGTAGGGCCACTTTCCTCAAGACATTTCTTTCTCACATGAAACATGAATACTATTTCAGCTGTCTCCTTCAGTATAATCATGGTGTTCCAATCCCATACCAACCCTAAAAGAACACCTGCTAAAATAAATATGTATAATTAAACAAACAAACAAACAAAAAAAAACCCACCAAACAAAATATCCATTATAGAATACAACAAAATTATTAGAGGAGAAGGCAGCTTACATGTTTTTGTAATAAAATACCCCTTGTGGATGACTAGTCCAACATTTATCTTCCACTGGCTGTTCAGCGGAGGGGCACAAATTCACTCAGACAGGGAAAAATACATGAAGTTGCATGCATTAAGCATGAAACCATTCTGTGGTTGTTTTTGTCTATTCCATCAGGTGTTATTGTAGGTCCTGTATTGTGGCATTGGGGGCAGGGGTTATGCTCTGGGGTGCTTCAATGAGCTGGCCTGCAGAGCTGTTCTGTCTATTTATACTCTTGTAAATATCTCTCTGAAATGGTGCAGAGCTAGCTAAAATTAAAATCATATGTCTTTCCAGTTGTAGTCAGTCAATGAGGATAAAGGCATTCCTGTATCCCATTAGAAGATCCCTGTGGTATTTCAGACATCTTGAGGTTGCTGTCATCAGGCCTGTCCCTACTAAAAATTACTGTAGCCCTGTAAAAAGCTCACTCTTACAACTGTCATTACTGCCATGCTAATTGCCTGAGGAGGCAGGCGCTCTCTTGCTCCTCCACCATGGAACAAAGGCTGCTCCCTTGCAAATAACCTCTGATGGAAGGCTCCCAGAGCCTGGCAGGCAGTCCTGCTCGAGGGGAGGCTGCTGGGGGTCCAGCCCTGCGTTCAGAAGAAAGCCTAAAGGGTGAAATACATCAGAAGGGGCACAGAAGCAAGAGGAGCAGGCAGCAGAACTTGTGTGGGTTTGGACAGACCAGTTTAACTATGCAGAATATTAAGCACATAAAACCTCATACATTAAACAAGAGGAAGGAAGTGGCGGAAGGAAGGGGCGGATGGAAGGAAGTGGCGGAAGGAAGGAAGTGGCGGAAGGAAGGAAGTGGCGGAAGGAAGGAAGTGGCGGAAGGAAGGAAGTGGCGGAAGGAAGTGGTGGAAGTGGCGGAAGTGGCGGAGGGAGAGAGGGAGGGAGACACATAATGTCATACGACTCCGTCCTTCAGCACCATTCCATGAAATTGGTAAATTTTCTCTGATTCTGTAAGACATTTCAAGTTTCCAAATGTGATAGCATCATCTGGTAAATCACCTGCCATCTCATTAGCTTACTGCCACTGGAGAACAAAAATGGCTTTTATTTGCAAAATGATGTATGACTAAGCAATTGCTTATGGTTATTTCAGGGCCACAGTGCATTTCCCACACACAGAGCTGCATTGCAGCATGAGTCTTTGCACCACAAAAGGAAGTCTTGTGTATCTGAGACATCAACAGGTCAGCCCACATTAGGTATCAGTTCCTCTGCCAGTGAGGCTTCTGTGGCCTTTAATATCAGGGCAGAGATGTTTTCAGCTGCAGCCTTGGACCCTTGCTCTCAACTGTGCAGGCAGGCAGGCTAAACCAGGTGAGCCAATGCGGGCAAAGTGTTCTTCCACACTCACCTCTGACTATGGTTTTCCTGGTAAAATTGGAGGACACAGTCACTGAGATCTACAAGCCACTGATAAGGGTGGAGGGTGTGTGGTGTGAGTGAGCAGTGACTTCCCTGCCTCTCTTTCCAAACAGCAGCTGCCCCCAGAAACACATCTGCAAAGTATTTCAGAAGAGGCAGTTCTCAGCTTGAGCACCAGTGCCAATCAAGCTTGTCAGGAATAAGCTTTTAGACATAGAAGCAGAACTGAAGAAGAACCTCTCTCCCTGTTTTCCTTCCAAAATGTCTTGTTGAACCACAGTTTACAGGTGAGGATTGTGACTGCTGATCTGATACACAGTGACTGCATGAAAATAAGAAAAAACTATTGGAAAATATAAAGAAGTAAGAATTTTTATTGAAGGGTGTTTTATTCCTCATTTTAACTGAGGAACCCAGTTTATCATCTAGAACATGTTTTAGGGTTTTGTTTTTTCTTTTTCTTTCTGTTTGAAGACCTTTTCTTACCTCAGCTGCTGCAGGTATTCAGCTATTGGTTTTCTTCATCAGCCACCATTACCACAGGTGAAGAGACGCAGTTAAGAATTTCAACAAATTAGTGTTGCAAAGCAAATGCAGAGGTTAATTTTTCATCTCATATTTTGCCAAGCCTAAACAAGAGAGTGCTCTTGTGAAATGAAGCCTGCAAGACTGAGATCACAGAGAAGGTAAAACCAAGAGCCACAGTGATTTTCTAGATTTTACGCAATATTAAGGATAACAACCAAACATTTAGAAAATTGTGATAATTTTTAGAAATATAATTTACTTACAGACTCGGGTTTTTTTGAGGGGATACAAGTTATGTGTTACCTTTTGTGCATATTTTTAAACGAGATTAAAGAAGAAATATGTTTCAGGGAACAGAGTGAGAGAATTTCCTGCCTTGTGAGGATCTTGGGCCTCTCTGAGATCATCAGCAGTCCTTAGAGGTAGAAATAACACCTTCTGTGGGCCTTTTTTATTTTTCTGGTGCAAGAGTGACAGGGTTACCACCAGTAGGCAGGAGATGAAAGCAAGATATATGGGGAATGGTTCTCATGAGAAAAGGAAAGAAAGAAGAATGGCTTCGAAACACAGGTCATTCCCAATCTGGAGTTTCTCACATATGTATTTTAACTTTGCTTTCTGGAAGTATAGTTTCAATGAAAAAGGCTTGGGCCCCGGCAGTACTAACTTTGCATAGACACTATTTTCTGAAATGTAACTCCCTCATTGTTTTCTGACTTGTTAGTATCTAGATGGTACAAGTACCATACTCCTGAAAGGAAGCATTCAACAGTATGCTATACAGACCATATAATGGCATTATGTCTAAGAACTTAAAAATACATTACCTGTAAAATGTGCCTAAACAATTAAATCAATATAGAACCCCTGTAAATAAGAAGAATGTATTCCTTCTAAACTTTCTAGTTCTCCTTTTACTGCTTGGAATAGCCCAGACAGGGCAGATGGGCCAAACCCAGCCTCTGTGTTTGAGTCTTGCTTACATTCTGCTATTTTTCTTTTCTTTCTGTACCATTTCTACACATCAGCCTAAGGAAGCATCATACACAGAGCAAGGCTGGCATTCAAGAACAAGTATTCGCTGCAAGGAAATGCTCCCAATGTAAGGAGCTGCTGAAAGAGCAAAGAGCTGTAATGCATTTTCCTATTAACTTCTAATGAACATTATGAGTATTTACATGTAGGAGGATGTGTCCTAATAAGCATGTTGTATGCTGCCAAACAGAAGAAAACAGCAGAGGTTTTCATTTGAAAGTTTGAGTTAGTATTTTTTGGGCTTTATGGAACCTTAGGGATTTCCTGTTAATAACCATGTCCCGCCTTGAACAAGCTACAGGTTTTCCCCATTTTGTTAGCCTGCCTTTCATTCTTTGTGGCTCCTCAGACTTCTCTGTACCAGCCCTCGCAGATGTGAATTCTCTTGCAAGAACAGTGGAGAATTTCAAAGCAATTAGGTGTGTGGTTAACCTTTGGGAATCTTCACAACTGGTGTCACTTAACATTACTCTAAATAGCTTCAGGGTAATTAAGCCAGTACTTCTGTTTTTCTGGTTTTGCTTCTGCTGCTTGTAAGTTTAAAATCTTAATTGGAAGCTTTATGTTTTCTGAGCTGGTAGCAGAATACACATTCAAGCTAGTATATGTGAATGAGTGGGCTGGAGAGGTAGGCAGGGAAGCTGCTGAGATGGCTTGTGGAAAAACTTCAGGCCCAACAGAAACCCACAGCATACTTTCCAAAAGCAAAACCCCAATAAAACCTCACTGGATTCGTGGTCTGGTTTAATTTCTTCCCCCCCGAGCTTCATGAAGGCAGGGGAGCTGGTGACTCAGCCGATCGAGGCCTGCCGAGCCGCGCCGCGGCCCTGACGGGGAGAAGCCGGCTCTGAGTCACGCTCGGAGCTCCTCTACAGCACCAAGCTGTGCTTCAGGAGGAGCCCTGTGCATCTCAGCTCCGCTTCAAGTCTGTGTTCTCATCCTTTGCAGTTGTGTCAAATGTCTTTACGAGCTGTAATTTTTACCCTGTTCCCAGGGAGGGAGGGAGGTGGCTGCATTACTACACCCGGGCTTCACCACCTCCAGTGAGTGCAAACGAGGGGTCAGCCACAGCTTGTGTCCCCCATTTTAGGCCAAGGAAGGCATGTATGCACTTCACAGCCCTGTGCCCAAACCTTTGGTCAGCAGCCAACCCCCTTCTCACCAAACTGCTGAACATTTCTAGTTTATGCTCCCCACACTTCAGCTGCTGCTCCACATATTGACCCAACTGTCAGCTTGACCCTGAGGAGGAGACACTGCCTTGTTTAACTTCAGCTTATTCCACTTTATCTAGAACGAGCACTGTCCTTGCCAGTTTTGTTTTTTTTTCTCTCTCCACTCTTCACCTCAGCTCGAAAGGGACTGAAGAGGAATTAATTTCCAGCTGTGCAGGAAAAGAAAGAGAAAAGAGCAGAACAATTCACAGTGGAGCCAAGTATCAATTGAAAGATGACATTGCCTTTACTGAGCTGTCAATACAGATGACATGCTGCTCTTTTATGAAGGAATGGGGAAAGAGAAAGCTTAACTCTATCAAAATGAGTAAACATATCTGCAATATCATGAATTTAACAGCATTTCACATTACAGTATAGAGAATGCTTAGCCCAAGATCTAGAAGATAAAGGGCTGAAGCAGGAGGAAATTGCCACCACTTCTGAAAAGACCACTACATTACTAATAGACTCCTAGGCAAAAGCTTCTTTATTGCACTGAGGTTAGAGGAAGTCCAGTCTTAAGAAGATGGGACTCAGACAGTGACTCAGGATACAGCAGTGTCATAAGAAAAGGGAGCTAGTGGAAGGGTGTATGCTGCTCATCAACAAGATGTGAGGCAGCACTGTAGAAAACTGCTGTGCACTTACACTTGTAATTTTGCCCTGAATAAATGTACAGCCTAATTCATTCTGATTTATACTGAGCTCTGCCTAACTCTCCTTTTTCAAGTTTTAAACCATGAAAATTCAGAGTATAGCTAGCCCTCATTTCAACAAGGTATTTCTCTCTACTCCTTTGTTAGGATCTACCCTAGCACAGAGGGTTCTTGGCTTAGGATTTACATGCCTAGTGGGGAATTTACCGTCATTCAGAGCTCAGATTCCTAGCCTGAGGTTCAAGGCAACATGCAGGACTTGGAGTGATATCATTTCAGCACAAACCTTTCCTTCCTATTGTTAAACTGGGACCATCATTCCTCACCTCTTTGCTGCTCTCAGTCTATTGTTCTACATGCTTTGTTGGTACCTCTGTCCTGCTTGGGTGCAGAGACGTCTGTCGCACAGAAGTGAGGAATGTTCATTGTTTTTTATGCTGCAGTCAGCATGCAGGTGCAGACAGACCCCAAAGGCCATGGCTTGACTGAGTGTGTGGGAGCCAGTGCATAGCTGTGCCGTGCTAGCTCTGAGGCCACCCTGCCTTTGAGCAGGAATCCCTCCTACCTGTACAGGCAGATCTGTGTCTCTGCTTCCAAACAAACTTCCTTTCTGTAAGACAGCCCAGTTGCCAGAAAACCACACGTGGCCGTGGCTGAAATACCAAGAGTGTGATTCTGTCTCAGGGATTTGCTGCCTTCACGCTGTGCTCCAGCTGTGCTTTCATGGCAGATGACATCAGCAGCACTCCTTAAGACCAGCATATAATATTCTCAAAGCAAGGCAGAAAGTAATTAATTCCAAGTATTCCCTTAATCTCATAACACAGCTTGTATATGCCTTTACTTTTGCACATGCAGGAATCAAGTCTTCTTCTTTCTCCTCATCCTAAGTGGTCTTGAAGTAACTGACATTAAATAAACATGCAAAGTTGTATGTATTCCCTACAGATTGCATGATGTTTTTGCAATGTGGGTCTTATTAAGATCAAATGGACAAAGGGAATAGCAAACCTGGCATTGAGTAATAAAACAATCATGACAGTCCTTGTGTAAGCCTAAGCTTTTAGAGAAATTTACCACCAAATTCAAAAAATGTCCTTTTTTTCACAGGTGGAACTACACCAATTCATCGATTCACATGCTGACTGTCTCACACTGAATACAAACTAATAGGGGCACCTAAAAATCAGGAGACATCAGTCTCATCTCAGTCCTGCAGATTTTGGTAAAAACTCTACAGAGTTGATAAGAAATATTTTCAGAAAATGCAGCAATTCCTAGATCACATAATAAAAAAGAATCTCCACTGACACTACATGTCTTTTAGGGCTTGTTTTAGATCCAAATCCATTTTGAAAAGTTAAATATCTGACAAAGGTGTTATATCTGTTTTGACACAGTAAGAAATGGATTTGGTTAGATTGATGTAATGTCACCAGAATAACTCTGTGATACTATGATCCTGAGCTGACTGCCCTTCATCACAAATGGTAAGTTTTTCACCTTTTCTCGAGCACTGTACACATCTCTGAGCCCATCTCTGCTCATGAAGTTGTTTCTTGAACTTCACAGACTATGCATTGTTGCTGCCATTGCAGCCTTCATAATGATATGCAGCAGTGGGAAAAAGTGGCTAATAAATGTACTCCAAAATTCAATTTGAAAATGAAAAGAAAAATAAGTATTTTATATTACTATTGGGTTTTTTTTCTGTTTGGTTTTTTCTATCAAATTGAGTTGTATTTCTCTTGTTTGTCCTCTGTCTCATGCAGCTGTTTGCTTGAGGCTACACTGAATGAACGAACATGAATGAAGCCCCAGGAAATGCCTTTTTACAAGGTTTCCACTGTTCACAGTGGTAAAAAAAAACCAAAAAAGCTTAAAAATGTGAATAAATCAATTGCTGCAGGGTTAGCAACTGTAAAATAAAGAGAAGGGAAGTCACTACATAGTACCAAAAGTTGTTGAGGGTGTTTTCTTCTAATCTAGGTGTCCTGAGGCTTTTTTTCAGGATTTTGTGTTTTGGAATGGTGTCTGCTGCTGCAGGTTGGAGAGAGTGACAGTTGAAAGATCTGGGGAGACCAAAGGAACAGATCAACTGGCATCTGCTTTACTTGCCTTCTAGTGTCCCTGACTGTAGCCACTCAATTAAGAGAGTCCTTTGCATGAAGCCACTGATTCCCTTCCAGTACAGAAATGGCTGGCGGGCACCCATCCACATAAGCCTCTGTTAAGGGATGTGAGGCATGTGCTCCTGGCCTGTTGCACAATTTAATTAGTAATGGCGTAGTATTGGTGTAACCATTAGCAC
Organism: Ammospiza caudacuta; assembly: GCF_027887145.1. Classification (NCBI taxonomy): domain Eukaryota; kingdom Metazoa; phylum Chordata; class Aves; order Passeriformes; family Passerellidae; genus Ammospiza; species Ammospiza caudacuta. Next base: position 17,039,437 of record NC_080632.1, read on the forward strand.
TTGGGGCCATGGTGGTGGTGTTGCACTGACATCATGCTGACACCACATGCCTTGATGGCAGTGACTTTTGCAAGAAAAACTATGTGATTGACAGCCTCAGCATCCAGCATTGGTCAGCAGTAATGAGGCACAGCTTCTTGGAAACTGTTGCAACTCTTGAATTCTTGGGGGGTTTTGGTTTTGTTGGTTTTTTTTATTCTTAGTTTTTTCATGATGGGCAGCATAATTTGCCAAGGACTTGTTCCATTTCCACCTCCGGTTGTGTGTACTCCCAGGCTGGGACTTTCCTTTGGTCAGAGTGCCATAAATGGCTTTGCTTGAGTAGGAAATTGAGCAAAGAGGAGTCTGATCCCACAACTGGTATCCCTACTTGCCAGAAAAGTAAAAGCAACCCCAGGAACACCAAAGCCTTATGTATGATGTAGTGCAGAAAGCCTCTCTCCTTTGCACTGGATTTACCAATACCCATGTAAAAAACCACTGTCAGATGTTTCACCTACAAGACACAGCCCAAAATCACATCTCATACCCAGGTGGGTGGTGTAGCATCTGTTGGCTTTGTTAGGCTCATGATCCAGCCCTGATGACAACCACCACCCCATTATCCATTTATGAAATGTTGCCTCCAAGAGAGTGGTGAGCAAGTGGGAGCTGTGTCACCTGTGGATCTGGCAGTGACCCCTCTGCCAGTCACAAGGAAGCAGCAGCAATGGTCTAAACATCCAACATACGCAACACCACAAAGCATAACAGGGATTCAAGTGGGTAATAGTATGGAAAATATGTTAAATATTTCTGGACTCTTAGGGTACAGTGAATGCCTGTCTATGTTTAACACAATCTAAGGGGAAGACACTCCAAAATGAGTTACCATCCCTTTTATTTTTAACCATTCCCTTTTTTACCAATAAGGAGAGACCACTGTGATGACAAAAACTCCTACTTTCCCCAAACAAGAGGGAACAAGGACCAAACAAAAAGAGAAGCTGGAGTCCAAAACCAGGGAAATGCCCCCTCAGTCTCTCTGGTGTGGCTGTTGTCTGCCAGTCTCTTGTTGATGAACTGACAGAGAGGCTCTGGCGTCTGGAAGTCAGGAACAGAAGAACTCATCCAGTGTGCAGTTCCAGCCTCTCTGAGGCCTCTCCCTTGGCTAGCAGCGGTTCCGAGCTGCAGGTGTGCTGCAGGGGAATGGAATGGAATGGAATGGAATGGAATGGAATGGAATGGAATGGAATGGAATGGAATGGAATGGAATGGAATGGTCCCACCGAGCACCGAGGGACGCTGGCCTGGCCCCAAACAGCCCCAGCTCCTGGCTGTGGACAGGGATTGTGGAATCTGCCTGATTCAGGAGTTCAGGATTGCGAAGTTCGGCCTCTTGGGCTGCTGCTCGGAGATCTGCCTGAAGCAACCTGCTCGGGAGCCCAGGAGATAAAACAGGCTTGTGCCTTGCACCATCCCAGCTTCCCGACAAGAATGAGAGATAAAGGCAAGAGAGCTCCTGCCTGAGCTACTCTGACCTTAAAAAAGGTCCTGGCATTTCCCTAGCGCCACAATTCCCTTTCCAGCCGACAGGCCTTAAAGAGACAGTAACGATTTTTGGAGTATGATGTAGCACAGAGACATATGGAATACATATGAATACATATGGAATATGTATTCCATATGAATACATACGGAATATTTTGAGTTATCCAGTGCAGTCCCAAATTTGATAAAGTATTCATTGCATTCAAAAGTTCAAGTGCAGAGCTAATTGATCTCTATGGGTTTATTGTACTTCTACCCTTATACAATCTTTTTATTCCAAACCCATTATTTTATGAAACTCTTAAACGATTATTACACACATTGCATTATCTTATGTTCAGTCTTCCAGGATTGCAAACAAAGCCTAGGTTATGCTGTTTATTTAACTTCAGCTGGGTTTACATCCAGCTCCCTGGTTTTTTTTGGTTTGGTTTTTTTTTCTTTGCTGATGCTACTGGTTTTGGTTTTCCTTTCCCTGGAATCTTATTATTTTTAAATAAAAGAAATAGCTCAATGTATTTTTTTCTGAAATTATGCAGACTATCTAAAGAATGCTAGAGTAGTTATTTTCATTCACTTCCTTCTAAAACTTCCATTGTAATTGGAAAATGCTTTAAACCACTTCTGAAGTTCCTGTCTAGTGCTTTCTCTTTTGAATATTTTACACTATTTATTTCATTGGTTCCTTCCTCAAGTGCTATCAGGCAGGCTTTTAAGTTAGAAGTTGCTGTAAATAAAATGTCTTGCTATTTCTCCAGGTAGGAGAGTGTGTTAGCATGCTTGTCCTGCCCTTGTGCTGGGGCACACTTGCAGTACCAGCAAGGGATCTGCCATGGTGGGATGTGTCATAGAGCTGAGACCAGGCTGAAGACTTTTCCTCTCATTAACATACATATACGGTATCAAAATGCTTCTGGCGTAGATCATTTACGTCAACAGACAATCCTCATATTTTTCTCCAAAGAAAGAGACATGCTACAAGGAATCCCAGAAAATATATTGATACAGCCTGCATCAGTCAGCCTGACAGATATATTAAGTGATTTCAGTGGGCATTACTCATGTCTACTCTTCCATTTCTGGAAAATATCATGAACTCAGTAATTACATGTAAGGTATGTGTCAGCATCCCTTGGCACATTGGCCACTGTTTGCAATAACCCACTCCTGGCAGGTAAGCTTTGCAAACTCTATGCCACTTCCATGTCATTGCCTATGGTTTCATCACTGGTTGCAGGCCAGCTATGGGCAGACCTCAGTGATAGTGAAAAGATACTTGGGCTATCTATAAACTGTTGCATTTGGTTTGATTCACTTCTTGCTTGGATTGCAGATAATATTTGCAGGCCTCTGCCCTTCTGTACCAGAATAATCTTCTGCCTTTTTCATACATATGAACTATTTGGTCCAAGGCATGTGCAGTTGTTTTCTCTCCATGCAAAACACACAAAGGCAACAGAGCGGTTCTAAAACATTGCAGAATTCATTTACAGAGTAATGCCAATATGTGAAGTTTGGCTAAATAAAAAATGCTTAAGAAAAAAAGCAGAGAAGATACAAAAATACCCTATGTTTGAGCTGCCACAAAATCAAAAATGGATGAATGCTTTTGCTGAAGTTCAGAAGCAGCATCTGAAGTGGATCCAACACAGACCTGTTGTTAGACACATAGCTCATGCTTTTTCAAAGCATAAGTTGTTGCTTGCATTGCTGTGATGAAGAAACAATTAGGTAAGCTTGGTGGTTCCTTAACTTTGCCATGGAACTTTTTGCTTGTCTAAAGCTGAGTTTGCAGAGAATCTCAGAAATCCTGGCTAGGTGAGGGTTGTAAGGCTGAAGTAATTGCTGATTGTAATTTGCTGAAAATGCCAAGGACAGAAATTCTTGACGTTCCTAGCAGCATTCAGTTACATCATAATTCCTCATGACTGAGTTCTATCTAGAAGTTTCCTGAGATTTCTGAATAAATATCATAACATTGAGGACTCTGATAATATCATATAGTTTTAAAGAAATGTGCACACTAGTGGTTCTTCTTCATTAAAACATGGAATGTTTTATCCCCTTGTAGGGACAAAAGGTAAGCTGCTAAAATAAAAAGGAGGCCACCGTGGTGATTGAAGAGACCAGTCACTTTCACAGAGTGCCTGACAGGATGGAACCCAGCAACACTCCAACTCTGGAAAACCTCCTGATTTATGCTGTGGACATCTGCATACATTTCATGATGCTAACCAAAACTTCATTGCTTCAGAGTCAGACAAGCACCACTCCCAGCTCTGAGAGAGCCTGTAGGTTCCTAGTCTAGCCCTGACCAACAGCGATCCAGCCTAGTGTTTGAGAGTTGCTTGAGGCTCATTGTGCTCTCCTCTGTACAAACAAGACAATATTGGCTACAGCTCTCTCCTCTCTTGCTTTACTGCTGCAGCTCAGATTTCATCCACTCTCAGGTATTTCTTCCCCCCTCACGCAGATCCTACATCTCTCCCCAGCTTTTTGAGATGGGAGGTTTCAGCCCAACTAACTGCACCTTCACTCACTCTAAACATCCTGGCCCTTTGTGGCAGACCCTGCAAGTTCCAAGGAGTCACTGGGGGAAAATGCAGTGGCATTGCAGTTGCTTCCCTATAAAGCAATGAAACCACAATTTCCTTCCTACTGCCTCTCAAAGCCATTCCATCAGCTTTGCTAGGTCCCCTGTTCCACCTCCTAGGCAGGCTTCACATCTGTTTTTGGATGAAAATTAAAATAATTTCTTCCCAGCTCATTAACACATGCACAAAATAACAGATGTTTGTATCATTTGTAAACTGTTTGAAGGTTTATGTGCAAATCCACCTTCTCTAAATTAAGCAGTCTTAGTTGTCTGCAGGAGAAGCCAGGTAATATTTTTCAAACTTTCTTGTGGCTTTTGTTTGTCTCTGTCTTTCAGAAAGTGAGGAAGCACATTCCTGCCAAGGCTTACTGAGCTTCAAGTAATTTAAGGGATTTGTGCCCCAGCTGAATCTATTTAGTTTGAAGTGTCTTCTTTCACTGTTAACACCTTCTAAACCTCTCCTGAAAATGCTTGCATATATAATCATTTAACTGCACTGACAGTGCAGTCACACAGGTTTGCTTTTATGGAGAGGAAAAAAGTCATTGCAGTTTGCCAAACAGAGTTTAAATGCACTCACTCTTCACAGAAATAGGGCCACTAGACCTTGTAGATGTCCAGGAAAAGAAAATGATGCAGTAGTTATAATGACAAATAGACAGTAAATATCACTGTCAAAGACATCCTTATCTCCAAAGGGATGTCTCTGGCTAGAAAAATTCAACTTTTGTGACCTTTCCCTTCTGCCTTTTTTGTAGGTAAGCAGCTGGTTCCAATTACCCTGCAGGAACGCCGACCCCGGGATGGTGCAGAAGTGAATGTGCAGTACAAAACCTGCAGCCTTAGTGAAGAAGACAAAGGAGTGTCCTGCAAAAATCATTGAATAATAGTGACTGATGGCCCATTTCCTATGTACATGATCTATCTGGAGACACTATCTGATCAGCTCGTGCTGTTTCAGCTTCCCGTCCGAAAAAATGTGTTCCAGAGCACAGAAGGCACTGGACTGACTCAGGGAGAATGTGTGCTACACCTCTATAGTCTTCCCCAATCTGTATTAAAAATATAAAAAAATTACATTCTTCTCCACATCAGAAATGACTGCCTAGAGGCAGAAATGAATCCCTTTTCTTTCTGTGTCCCCTCCCAGGCATTAAAAGTTCTATAACCTTGTTGACATTACCCTGTGCCACAGACACAAAATGTCTTTAATTATGGAAATGGAACATTAATTTCCACACATATTTAGCTTCTAGTCTGTTGTTTTGGTTTCAGACATATAGAGAAAGCTTGTGTGCCTGTCACCTGGTCTGTTTTTTGGTCAGTAGTGGATGTGTTTGTCTAATAAGAGGTGCCATCCCTCCCAGTAGGCCTCACACTGACAGCCATCAGTAAAGTCACACTGAGGTAACACATAGGTAACACATAGCATTACACATAGCACAGAGGTAACACATAACACAGAGGTAACACGTAGCATAACACATAGCCACTTAGCAGCAGTGGCTCCAAGCACACACACACACAATTATGTGAAAGACAGCTGGCTGGTGGGACATGCCACACATGTTTAATATATGTGGGAATGTACTGAACAACCAGAAGGAAGAGTGTTAATTTTCTTTTGTCTTACATGTGAAAATGAAGATCTTTCAGATGTAAGGTACATTATGAATGGTTTGTTTGAATTTGGAGAGGGAGGCTCTCCCATTCCACAATAAGAGGAACAGGGAATACTTATTCAAAACTGGATGAGTTTAAAAATTCCCTTTCATTTGAAAAATGGAAAAAATGTAATGGCTATTTTACATTACATGTTCATTTTCCCAGTATTATTTCTCATTTTCAGAACAGAAGTATATATGTACAAATTTTAATTACCTGCAGGCATAAAAACTGCCAAGTGACGCAGGAGAAAAAATAGCAGGAGAACTCGTAAGATAAGAAAATCAGGAAAAAAAAAATCTATCTTTGCAGGTGGTAAATAAGCTAAAAGATCATATATCAGCTAAAGAACAGGTGAGAAATCCTTTACAAAACTTTAATATTTTCCCTCTGGAAGATCCAAATGCCTTGGGAGGCTCCTGACAGCCTTCCCAGAGCATGGATCAGTTTGAGCTCTGCAAACACACCCGCATCCAGCTCTCCCTTAGGAGGACATCAAAGGTCACACACGAGCTTTGTAATGGACAGGCATATTTCATGCATTATCATTCTGCATTTTCAGAAAACCTGGCTTGGAAAGTCATGTGAATCTCTCCAAAGACAGTTTTTCTGTTTTTGTAACCATCCTACTGAGAGAATTGTAATTTGAATATGGCCCAGAGTCATAAATGTAGACTGTTTCTAGGAGAGGTACACAGTTCAACTAATTGGTTTCAGTGGGTTTCTCAGTGGTTCCCATGAACTACCCTGTAAAACAACTTAAGGGGAACACACCATCTCATTGGACTGCCAGATTTCTATTTTGAGCCATGGCATTTTATCAGCTGCCCAAGAATTTATGCAGTGTCAGACAAATGCTATCAGATCCAAGCAAGTGATGATCAGCTTTTCTCTGGATCAGTTTTGGGAGACCCTAAAGTTCATAACCATTCTCAGAATAATCCTCTGGGGACCAGAGAACAAACTTTAAATACAACCATTTCCTCCAATCTTATCCTAAAAGGGCTGCATTTTGTCTGGAGTGACTGCCTCTGACCAGTGTTTGAACATGAAAGGATGGCACAAGAGGTAGTTTCCAGCCTTTGTTACCTGCATGATATCCAAATTCACAGCAGTAATGAAGAGTGATTTTCTTTCAGACCCTGTACACTGTAAATCTCAAAATACTAAGATATCACTGTTTGTCTGATCCTCTTCCTGTTCCTATTAGCAGAACTTTTATTACTGTTCACAGTGAGAGCAAAATCTGCCTGGAAGTGTGCATATTTCAGATACACCTGGACTTACAAGATTTACTCCTAAGTATATCTTACTTTCTACACATAAACCTCCTGGCAGCAGGTTTGACCATCTTGCCATGGACAAGAGTGGCATGCTTCTTATTATTTCACAATGAAATAGCATTAAACATTTCTGTGTTCGTATGTGTGTACCTGCATATAGTCAGGTTTTTGTTCTGAGCAACAGCAAAGAAAAGACATATGTGACAGTAAGATGTATAGACACAGATCTTCCACCTTGTTAAGGTATTTTAGCTGTGTTCATGAGACTTTTTTAGTCTCATATAAGGTTTCTTGCACCAAAAATCTATTGCTGTATTTTAGTTACATACCCAGACTTTCAATACCACAAGACAGAAAACTACAAGGCAATTTGCACAATCACTCCCAAGAAAGGTTATGCCCCATGTGGAACCCTTTGAATACTTACACACTGGAGTCAGCAGTTGTGCTTAATATCTGCAAGATATTATTCCACAATGACGTTTAAGGTCATATGTATTTTCATGCTTAGAAGCTAACTCTGTTATCAGATTTCTAAGAAATATATGAAGATTTCTTCCAGGCTCCTCCACTGTCAAAGAGCAAGTTCTTGTCTATTATTTGATGGCACAGGGAGATAATCTCTGTTGTAGATACTGGAAATAATGGAAATACTCTCTTGAAAGAAAGAGTGGTAGTGGAATGGTCCATCCAACCAGAGGAGACTTTAAACACTTTCAGTAGTGAATGCCAAGGCTATCCGAAGCTCAGTGTTGCAGAACAGGAATTAAGTAGCAAGGAGTGTGTGATCCTGCCATGGTTGCTCACATCTGTGGCAGGGCCAGAGGAGCAGTCTGACAAATCAGGAGTGTAGCAAAGTATTGCAGGTGCACTGTGGCATTGCCAAGCTGCTTGCTCATCCCTCCGAAATCATGGAATTATAGAAGAGTTTGGATTGGAAGGGATGTTAAAGACCCTCTAGTTCCAACTTGCCTCAACACAGACAGGGACATCTCACACTGGATCAGGTTGCTCAAAGCCCCATCCAACCTGTTCTTGAACACTCCAGGGGATCCACAAGTGTTCTGAGCTACCTGTGCCAGTGCATTGAGCCCCTCAGAGTAAGAATTTATTCTTGATATCTAATCTAAACTCACCTTCTTTCAGTTTAAAGCCATTACCCATATCCTATCACTATGTTCCCTTGTCTAAAATCACTCTCCAGCTCTCTTGTAGGTTCATATGAAGCAGCCACTTCTGGCTCTCCAGAGCATGCTCATGATGGAGACCTTGTCAGCATGCTCCCTCTCTGATCCCAGCAATGAGATTGCAGAACAACAGAAAGGCAGGATAAATCACTTGTGACCTCACTGGTTTCTGTCTGGTATTCCCGTTCCATTTGTGCTGCAGCAGACACAGCAGATGGGCAGAAAAGGGGAAAGGCTGTAGTGCAGTGCAACAGGCACACATCTGACAGTGCTAAGGTTCTGGACTGCTATTCTTGAAAGTAATTATGTGATGCTGTTCATAGTCTGCACAGAGACAGCACATAAGCATTCAGAGCAAAGCAGGCTGGGACTTTTACTGACTGCTCTTGGGTGCGAAAAACAGCCCTGGTCCTGCTGCCCAGACCCAATGCTCCCACCATACTTCTAGCCTCACAGTCTCTTGGTGCAGGATGACAGCAACCCTAAAGGGACAGCAAAAGTTTTATTTTTTGCAGTTTTTCTCTTGGGTTAATTCATTACTTCCCTACTGGAATTTACAAATTCCAGTGAAATCTAAATCTGTGCACAGGGATGACAATGCTGCTACCCTTTTGAGGGCGTTCCTCCACCACAAAGTAAATCACTTCTGAGCCAGGCGTGGCTCAGAATAACTTCTGATTTGTCTCATTCTTCCCTTTCGTCCTGTATAAGGCACTTTCCTACTTTGCCAGCAGTGCTCATAGCTAGATTGCTTGGATTTGCCCACTTATCAGGGTAAATCTCCTGTCATCAGGGGCAAAAAGTCTTTGCTTTTTAACAAAAATATTCCAACAACACCTTTTTTGCAAGCTTTCATACCCTGGCTTCTCTTTAAGACTCTCCTGCCTCAGGGAATTCATAATTCCTGAAGATTTCTTTGCCCACTGAACCTGACAAAAAGTTTTCCCAAAAGCCAGACAGATCCCTGAGCTCAGAAAGGATGTGCAGTTCATGGAAAGGACGAGGTACTGTATGTCTGAATGTCAGTAGTGGCCGGTTTGACATATGATTTGTGTAAATGTTTATCTACTCTCTGATCCCAGTGCTCAGTTCATGTTCAGCCCAGAAGATGATTTTGCTGCACAAAACCAATATTCTGTAAAAAAAATTAGAATTGTCTTTCCACATGCATCTTAGCTAGAAAAGAATTAAACATGGTAAGAAACATCAGCTTGTGTTGGACATTAAATGTCATGGTGAAGAACAGTACATCAGTATACGAAAAAAGTGTCACACGATACTAACTTCATTTTTACTTCTTGACACCACAGGTTTTTGGATTTTCTTTTTTCCATTACCTCCCTTTCCTCCCATTTTTGTTGTTGCAGTTCTTGCTGTTGTTGTTGTTGTTAATTTTGTCATGGATGGAGCTTTAAAAAATCCATTGTGATGGCTGGAAAATCTTGGTTTTGGCAAACCCAGTGGCTTGACAGGGCAACACACACGTGACCCAATTTTAGCGACAGCTTTGTGTCTCTTGTTTAATGGCTTGCAAATGAGTGCACATGAAGAAAAACAGAAGCCAGTGGAGTATGAGTAATCCAGCTGGGAATGCGCTTTGTTCCGGGGATGCAGAGAATGCCTGCTCACAGCATGCATCACCCATGCTGGCAGCCAGCAGCGAGGGACGCCCCCGCCCAGGGAGCACGAAAGCTCCTTGTCGCGTGGGGCCCAGGGGAGGACTCACTGGTGGTGTTGGACAGAAATGAGAGCGAGGAACACAAGGAGCACAACTTCCCTCTCATCTCCTGCACATCTTCTTGACATGCATCTGATGGGTTTGGCTTTTTGAGATGGTTTTTTTTCCCCTGGAGGATTTTGACCTCTTTTTCCCCCTTGAGGATTTAAAATGTTTTTTTTTCAAATTTTACAGAAACAGTAGTGACATTTCACCCATCCTGGTTCTCATGTATCCACCCTGAAGTTTAAGACTTGTCTCAGTGCAATAGAAGCCAGCCTTCATATCAGAGTTAGGGTTCAGTCTATGAGAAATAGGAGGTTAATGAAGGATAAAACAGATGAATTTGAGATCTTGCACATACATAGAATTTGATATGTGTTTTGTTTTTTCAAGCTTCCAGGTTTCATGTCTAAATGTAGGCTGAGAAATACGTCCTCCCTGCTAGAAATCCCCAAATATTCTTAACTGTACAGTACACCACCTGCTTTCTAAAGAAAACATTGTTTGCGCATTAGGTGTATTAACTTTTAAACTTAGATTTTCCAGGTATTATTAGACTGTGGAAGAAACAACAAGAAACATAGACTGGCTTTCTGTTTTTCTGAAGTCATTATAATGCAAAAATATATTAATATCCTGGGGGCTGTTTCCAACAAGAGTGAATGCAATAGTTTAAACTTCCTGTCCTCCCTTGCTTTGAGACCCAGATAAGGGCTAGTCTTTCCATAGAGCATGAAGATGTTAAAGAAGAAAATCTGTGATTGATCACAACATGGGTTTCAGTTTTAAACTTGTCATTTATTGGCAAATCTTGGGTGGCGTGTCTAACCAGCATTCACTTTCAAGTACATTTCTGATAAGGAGAAATGGGGTGCACAGTGGGATATTTTCCCCAACATTTGTTTCAAATCCTTTTTACTTCTGGTATCTTTTGTTTGTGCTAATTTAACCCTGATTTTCAGAATGTTGGACTGCTTATGTAAAGGCTCTAGTAATGAAAAGATGGTAAGTGGTCTGCAATGAGAATTTGAGGATTGATATCCAAAATTATCTTTGTCCTATTTCAGGCTTGAGATTCTCAGCTGTCTTGGGACTACAGCTGTATCTAGAGGTATTGTGAGAGTTATGTCTTGGTTTAAGACTGTGATAAACAAAAATCCCAAGTGTCATCATACCTAAAGGCCATTTAATTAGCATAAAAGCTCCTTCAGCACTTGTCTTCCAGTGTTTTTACATATCAAATAATGATGGGTTAGTAACAACTAGGATCAGAATTCAAAGTAACATGTTAAACTGGAGTCAGAAGCAGAGAATACATAATTCAACAGAATTGAGGAATAGTGCAGGAATTGTCCCCTTACTATTTTTAATCCATAAATATTTGGAGAATATTAAAATATTAAATATACTCCCCTTCCAATCTGCATTAGGTGTGTGCCTCAGCAGAGCACAGGATCCTTCGTGCCTGGGCCACTAACACCGGGAAAGAATTGGGAAGAGCCATGGGACTAACGGAAGGGTGGTGGGTGCCCAGGGCTGAGCCTCAGAGTAGGAGAATGCAGCAAGAAAACATTGGCCACAGTTCAAACACTTTCCATAACCTGCTTGACCTTGACCTTTTGTGTTTTCTGATTTTGGGTTTTTTTGTAGTCTTTCACTGTCTCGCTTTTCCTAGCAGACTATCACAAATAATCTAGGACAAAGCCTCAACCACACCACAAACCCAAGAGATAAAAATATGCGGCAACCACACAAGGCCCTAACTTAGGATACTGTCCTATTCTTAGACTTTTCCTTCTATGTTTTTTCTCCCACCCAGATCTTCCACCTTAATCACAGCCCTTGTTTTAGCAACAGTTTTATGTTTGGTCTGGTGTGACGGTGTTCACAGGGGTCTTTTGTTGAAGGAAGAGATGGAGATCTGACTCCATATTTCAGAAGGCTTGATTTATTATTTGATTATACATATTACATTAAAACTATACTAAAAGAATAGAAGAAAAAGTTTCATCAGAAGGCTAGCTAAGCTAAGAATAGAAAGGAAAGAATGATAACAAAGGTTTGTGGCTCGGGCTCTGTCTCCAAGCCAGCTGGGCTGTGATTGGCCATTGATTACAAACAACCACATGAGACCAATCACAGATGCACCTGTTGCATTCCACAGCAGCAGATAATCATTGTTTACATTTTGTTCCTGAGGCCTCTCAGCTTCTCAGGGGGAAAAATCCTAAGGAAAGGATTTTTCATAAAAAGATGTCTGTGACAGTCTGGTGATCTCTGTGAAACCCAAACCTCAATATCATCCTGAGTTGAGGAATTTTAGTAAGTGAAACTCTAGTTTAGTGACGTTAAAGCAGAACTCAACACTTCCTCAATGGTTTCTTCCTTCAAATACCACAATACTACTAATTCCAACACGCGGAATACTCTAAATATGAGGCTTATGTCATAGATATGTATGAACTTCAGAGCAAAATGTCTTGGGCATAATAGTGATACTAACTTTCCACATACCTAGGGACCTATTTTAAATTTCTTCCAATTATCTACCTAAACCATTGTCAGTGACACCTGACACTTGTCCAAGTCATGAAATGTCCAAGTCATGAAATGTCCAAGGCATGAAATCCAGAATTAAAAGTAATTTTGGGGCCAAGTGACTACCAGCAGTTCTAAACAAGATTATCTGTCATTTTCAAATGCCTTCTTTGCTCCAAGTGTCCCTTTCTTGACACTAATCCCATTATAAACATGGAAGAAAAAATCTAACTGGGTGATTGTTCTAAACACATCTGTCTTCCCAGTTAATCAATTTTATGAAGTCCAAATTCTAATTATAATCCCCCAGACATAGCTTACAGACCACTACAAGAGGAAGATCTAAAACTGTAACTGATGCATATTTCTTTGTGGGTCCCTTTGGAAACTTGTCCTGAACATCTTCATCAGAGGTGACCACTCAGCTCTAGCTGGCTAAACCACATTAGGATGCTTGGCCATTGTACTAGAACACCACCAATTTTTTGAATCAGAAAATATGGACCCAGGCTGATGGCAGGTCTCAGCACAGCACAGCTGATCCGTCCTGAATTCCCCAGTCTCACTGTACCTCTAGTTTTTCCTCATCTCCCTGACTTCTAAAAATAGCACCAGACACTTGTTGCTTTGTGAAGCCCAAAATGTTAATGTATTCCAATCTGCTTTCAGGTCCTTCCTTCCTTCCCCTGTAGCCCAGCCATATTTTCCATCCTGATCACTCCTCAGAGTTACAACCAGTTTTATTCTTAATGCTGTATCTCTCAAGCCTCTGAAACTATGATCTTACCATTCCTGATTAGCACAAAGGAAAGAAAAATTTAGAATGCCTGTGAACATTACCCGTTGTTCCTTTGCCTCCTTGAAACCCTAATGCTGATCCTAATGGCTACCCTTATAACAGCTGTAGCCCACCATCACCCTACATGCACCCTAAAGACATGTCTGTTTCCCTGAGAAATATTATGAGACTACAAGGTTAGTCTCATAATATTGTAACATTTGAGAGGCCCATATTTAAAAGAGCTCAGCAGTGTATTTTTGATCAATTGTTTAGTGTAGGAATCAATTGTTTTCCCATGCTTGTGCCTTAATTTCTCTCACTTAGTACCTTTCTTTTCATGCGGCTGGTACTCTGTGTAGGAAAACCTTGCTCATGTTACTATGTAAAACACTTAGGTAAACCACGATACTCTTGGTGGGTGCTTCCTTACAGTACAGGAACTTGCACAACAGGAAAGAGGATAGGGAATGCTGAGGCATTCTGTGCATCCAGGTAGAACAAAAAGAAAGCTCTAATGTGCAGTAAGCTGCGCATTAGGAAGGTAGGAAATGCAGAATCATGAAGTGCCCTTAGGTGGATATCACCAGAGAGGGAAATCTGGAGAGGTCCAGCACTGATTTCTGGCTTGCTGGTTATAGCCAAGGGCTCCCTGGGGACCTGTGACTCTGAGAACAAAGATTTTGGCATATGGCCTTACCATGATGAAACAGGCCACAACTCAAAAGGATTGGAAGTACATAAGAAGTGTTATTTCTGTAATGCATGTGGTAACTTAAAATGACAAAAATTGAGATGCTAAATATATTTTTAGACTTATCATAAGATTAAAAAAAAAGGCCTTCTCAAATTTTCAACAAAACACTTAAAGAAGGATATCACATTGAACTTTATTAATAGACTTCTACAGCCTTTGGTGAGAAAAAGATGGGAAATAGTTTAAAATTTAAGGAGATCAGAAGGATTGACTTTGGAACAATTGTTCCAGTAAGACACTTCTTTTCTCTAAAGTGCTAAAATATTTTGATTGATCCCATCCAGCTACCTGCAGTACCCACTTAAAGTTTTTGTGAATTTCACACAGGGCTCTTCATGGAAAAAAAAAAATGAATAAATGCTTATGATGGATGCTAAAAAAGGTGGTCATCGAGAGTTTCACATCAGGCACCAGAGAGATGATGTAGACCAGTCACAGGAAATCTCTTTCAAATGTTCTTTCCCCAAGGACAGAAGAAAAATTGCTTCCTTTTCCTATGCCCTTGTCATCCAGAGGTCAGGGAGAAATTCTAATGAAAGGAAAGCACCCCTGGTTTGCTTGCACTTAGCTTGGTCATGTTTGGATTTGGGCTATGCAGTGTGTCTTCTCTAAGCTCAGTGCTAGAAAGTTCTCAGTATTGTCTGCACTGTAACACAAGCTTTTGCTTAAACAGACTGCTCATTGTGAAGAGTAATTTACTGAATATTTATACAGTTTCACTTATTCATCAGTGAGCTACAGTGCACCGACTGCTCTTAGCCACAGTAAAAAGTGCATGACGTTGTCTCATGGCTGCTAAAAAATATAACATTTTAATCGCAACATTGCTCAAAGAAGAGTTTCAATCATGACTGATTTTTTTATTATTCTTTGGAGGTTGTCTTCTAAATCAAGTTCAGGGGAAAAGGATGGTTTGTAGTTTACATTTGGAAAAGATGAGCTGAAACTCAAAGAAAAATTTACCAAATCTATAATGTTTTGAGAACAAATACATAGGAAATTTCATTCTGTACCAGAAAGATGTCCTGTTGTGAGCTTCTACATAGGCTTGTTTGATAATGTGTCCATCTCTGAAGGGTTTCAATGGCAGAAAGAGACAGAAGCACCTCTGTGTTTTTGGGCTTCATTCTTTACTTTAGTTTATCAAAGTCTAAGCTCATCCTTTGGCAGTTTTTTTTCCTTCTCTTACCGGTCTCATCAGCAGGGTGACATCACTGTGCCCACTCAGCCATTTCAGGCAGATGAAGACAGAAGACAAGATTGCTCTGAGACACAGCACTTCTTTTGAGCACCTAGGTGCATCAGCTCCTGAGTGAAAACTCCTGAGTGAAAACCTTCCTGTTTCTAGTTGAGCTGATCAGACATCCCAGATCCATTTTGTAAAAGTCAAATCTGGATGAAGACTGGATTTTAAATAATTACGTTGTTTGGGTAAATTGTAATTCAAAATATTTATTGAAGCCTTATTTATCTTATTCTGTGCTGTGTTTATACACATGTACTCCATGAAGCTTCAGATGGCCAGTTACAGAAAATGTTCGTGTCAAAAGCTGCTGGATTTTCCCTGCTCCTTCCTTGTAACATTGTACTTGTTTTGTGCTATTTGGTGCAGCCAATGGATGCACCGTACTACAAAAAGACACTGTTCTTTCAGCTTTGGAAGGAAATGTTGTCATTGACAGCTTAGAGATATACACCTAGAGATAGCACATTTCCTAAAACAAACATCCAGCTAACTTATATACTGCTGTCATTTCAGTTAAGTACTTTATGAGTCAGACATCTGGTCCTCACTGGGTGCCTCTGCATAAGCTCTTTTTTCAGGGGTATGAAGCAGTCTCAAAGCTGTTTGCAAAGACTGCAGAGCAAAGCCTTGTCTTCTCCATCTGGGATGAGAAAAGCACTCATGAACTGACGTTCTGTTCCTTAATTTTGTACAATACAACCCACAGGGGCTTCTCTGAGACAATCCATACATACCTTTCTTGTTTAGATTACTATACTCTCCAAGTAATACCATGCAAAAAAAAAGAACAGGAAAACCTACCGGTAAGGGTTTTATTCAGGAATGGAAACTTTTTTTCTAATGATCCCCTGAGTGGATTTCATGTGAGTGACTTTTCAGTGTTTTCAAGACAGAAACTAACAATGATAAGGACAACAGACGTACCCCTCCAAATTCACTGAAAGAACTGTTTTGATTCAAAACACTTAGGCTGCATTTATAAACCACTTACTGGGGCCTGATTTCCGTTGCTTTGATGTCAATCTGCTTAGTTTGAAACTCAATGTAAATCAAGTCCTCTTTCAACCCCAGGAAACATGGGGAAGGTGCCAACAGTGAGAAGCTCTTTGTGGGCTTGTTGGGAAGAGCAGATCCTAGACCAGAATGTGTAGAGAACTGGCCTTTGCAACTGCCCTCAGGCAAGCCTTAGCTGTAGCCTCCTAAATTTAAATGGCCTTCAACAAACAGAGCACTGTGAGGGCTGAACTAAGTACCAGGATGCTCTTATCCAGGCTGCAGGTGTTTCACTGAGGAATTGTGCATGGCCAAGGAACATGTTTGCCTTGAACAATTGCAATAAGCAGCTGTTCTGCATCCTGACTGTGAACTGTCCCGTGGGATGTGAAACATGGAAGTAAAAGGGGCCAGCTGAGTGACACAATTTTCAGGGAAGCCAGTCCATGGAAACAGAGCTCCAAATTATGAATAGAGAAGAGGTGTAGAGGAACATTAAACATATTGAAAGATTGGTTAAACATCTTAGCTACATGTTGGCCGGGACTAGCTTCTCCATTAATATTTCATGTCATGCTGAAATGATTACATGAAAGGGAAATGCATCCAAAATGGAGAGAAATCTGAACATTCCCAGAAAATCTAGGTTTTCTAGATTTAGAAAACTCATGGTGTTTTAGGGAGCTTGATTTCATAACAGAACATGAAATCCTCTAACCTCAGGAAAGCAAACAAGACTGTGGGATGAGCAGTCCTTGAGAATAGTGTCTCAGACCAACATGACAACCAGAAAGCCTTGCGGGGAGGCCATACCTACCCAGATCCTCTGATGTGCAGTCAGCCTGAGGGAAGACTATTTGTTTCTCCTACACTGTATTCCATGTGTGGGAAATATAGCTCTTTTCCCAAGTAGACAGGTTTAAGCTGGGATATGTGCTTGTTATCATGACAGTATCATGCTGTCATTAGAACATCTTCAACAAAGAGCTCTTCTGGTGTCTTGTAGATAAGAATGCAGATGAAAACCAAAGGAGTAATTTTGCCACTTCTGTTTGCTTGAATGCATTCTGGTTGATTATGCCTTCAGTAGGGCATAAACCATTTATGTCTCCACATCCACAGAGGCACAAGCAAAGCTAACTGTCTTACTAAAGTAAAATTTTTTTGCTATTAAGCTCTTGCTGATGGCATGAAAGTACTTAACATTTTACGTTTTAATGACTATGTTCAGACCCCAGCCCCCCTGGCAGTAATGTTTGCCAGGTTTGTCCCTACTGTGGGAGCCCAAGATCATCCATCACATTGCAGCAATTTCCACTCCATCCACAACCCTGATCAAAAGCCCAGGGAAGTGACCACAGCCATGACCCCATCCTCTTAAATATGAATTATGGTCTTTGTTGCCATGCCATAGATTTTCAGTGCATACCCAATGGCAGATAATTGCCTTTCAGCATGTTGGGAACTTTTAACAAGTAAACATAACAGCCAGAAATGGATTCCTCAGTAAACCACACCACTATTTCCTTCACCTATCCTCTTCATAAGCTTATGCGTTTGGGTGTACACAGGACACCATTCCAGGCCATTAGGTGACTCATGATTACATTTAATCCAGACATTAAGGAAATGAAAGCTTTTACAGGCATTATATAAGTTGCTTTAATATTTGCAAATATTCCTGTGTCAATAACAGATACTGTAACTATGTCAGTTATTTATTAACTACAGGCTAATGTATTACCTATACTACGTAAAAACTACAGCCTATAAACCATAGATAAATTGATAACAGTTAACTTTGGACCAATATATGAATGATATTACAAATTATCTATCATATTATATATATATATATATATATATATATATATATATATATATTTCTGTCTAATCAGATATGCTGGACAGATAGCCCGTTTTGTATTTAAATTCTCTAAAAAACTCTCACAAGCTACTGCATTTAAAATTGTCCTCTAGCATGCACCAGCAAAATTAAAAAATAATAAAGAATAGCTCCAACCACAACAAACCAATCCCCTGCATCTATTATAAATTTCAAATCCCATGCCAGTGTACACAGATACATGAAAAACCTCTCTAGCACTCCTGCACAAACTCTACCCCCAGTAATAAGCCAATTTAAAGCCTGTAGCTGATCCAGGTGCAATCTCCTTTTACCAGATGTGAGCTCCAATCAAATGCATTTAGCATTTTGACAGTGCTTGATATTTCGCACTTGTGATGTTGAGTGTGGGTGACCTTATTTTAAGACTCAGGGTGCCCATTTCCATGTGGAGAGCACCAGCAACATCTGTGGGTGAAATATTGTGAGAATAAAGTGACTTAGGTAAAGAAGTTTGACCTTTTCAGGAAATGGCACTGAGAGAGGTAATACTGAAGGACCAAGAGAGAGTGAGGTCATTGGTGCCAAAAGCACAGCATTTTATCCTGATTGATGTAATCTTGCTGTTTTGCAGTTTTTCCTGTTGGTTCCCGTTTGTGTTTCTTATTTCTTACTTCCATTGTTGTCTCTTAAACATGATTTTTACTGTGTACCTCATTCATCATTGCTCACTGTGTGGATCTAGCACACTCGAGGACCCTGGCTCCATACAAATAATCCCTACCTGCAGCAGCAACATGCTGCTGCAAAATGCTGCCAAACCCCACAAAATCAGTGTCAGGTTCTCACTGCAATACACACTGCAGAAGTTTCTTTCCTGATTGCAGAAGGAAGTACAGGATAATCATTCTGTCAGCATCCCTGGTCTCCCTGTGCAGTCCCACTGTAAACTATAACATTAATGAGGATGTCTATGAATTACTGTTTGATAGAAGAAAAAAAAAGCCTCACAGATGAATGCAAATCCTGCAACAAACAAAGATTTTGCACTTCCAGGTATTTTTCAACACTCCTCTGACTATTCTTAAGTTGAAAAGTGGTTTTTTTCTGGGTTTTCAAACAGTACTGCTGCTACATTGTGGTGACAGCTTCTGAACAAACTTCTGAAATGGTAATTCATTAACGCTTCCAGCACAGCTCACTAATGACTGAGGAGTTCTAAAGCAAAAATATTTTTTTTTCCTTTTTATGGCTACATTGTTTGTCAAACCTATATTCCCAAATGGGTATTTAAGTGTACTTCAACCAGACAAAGTCCCAAGAAACACATACTCCACTTCCTGACATGCTCTGAATTGCTTTCAGTTCTGTATTTCTGTACAAATACACCTAGTGGCTAAATTAGAGGGTATGAGCTGCAGCAAATTACGTAGCCTGTTTAGACTGTTTGGACTCACAGGCCAGCTCCCCATAGTTAAGGGAAGGTTTGCTTTGAAACAACTCCAGGTTTTCTCTCCTTGGTCCGAATTTCCTTTATCAAGCGTCCCTTTCGCCTTTCTATTTATGCCTCCCTCTTCCCTTCCAGCACCTCAGTAGCACCTCTTACATTGCTGGAGGAAGCATAGAACCATTTGAAAAAAATGTAAAATAAAAAAAGGCAGCCAGCTGCTTTCCTGTTCTGCTTTCTCCCTCTGTTCTCCAGCCCTCTCCATCACCCTCCTGACAAGGTGCAATTTCGTTCTTTTTTCTGCAGGTCTGTTTCTGCTGCACCCTGTTGTAGCCTGGCAGCTCAGTGCAGGTGTGGGCAGCTACATCAGGTTTGCATTTGCAGGGGGCCCTGACCTGGGCTGCTGCATTGGGCTGCTCCATGTCACCATCAGAGCCCTGAGCACATCAGGCGGGGCAGGCAGCGAGGGGGGACCAGGGGAGACGTGCAGGCTCTCTGTTCCACTCCAGACTCGTGCTGCAATCACAGCTCCACACACAGCCTGCTGCAGGTCTCTGGGTGAGTCCCTTTGCAGCAGTGTCTCCTCTGCTCGCTCACCTGCACGCCGCTGGGGAGGACTGGGGAGCTGTCAATCCTCTCTGTGTTCACAGCAAACATGGAACTGCTGGCTTTTCTGAACCCCCAGCAAGAAGCTGCACAGCAGAAGTACAGAAAATGGCACTAGGAGTCCAAATTTTAGAACTACATACTGGACATTATATGGTATTGTTATTAGAGGATGCAGTAAAAATACCTGTCTTAAATGGTTGTTAGGTTGACTTTAGCAAAAATGCAGGTTCCTTTAAAACCCCCAAACCAAAAACCAGTAATGTGCAGTCTTCATAGCCCATTTTTAAAAAATATTTTCCCCATGACCTAATGTAGAATAAAAACATACAAATAAATATATTTATGCATATTGTAACAATGGGAACTTCTCTTGAAACAGCAGGCAAAAACCTCAGTCTCACTGGGCTTTGAGACTGAGGTAAATTTTAAGACATTTTGGTTTTGCAGGTTTTCTATGGCAGAGCACTAAATGCAGTTAGAATTGTTCAAAGACAATTTTCAGTGTAGTTTTCTCCTATCACTGTGGGTGCCTGTGGTCCAAACCAGTTGCATGGTTATTTAAAGCAGCCCTAAGACATCTCAAAGTCCCATTGTACAGAAAAATTTAAAAATCAGAGGCAACAAGAAAAATAATGAAATTTTGGCAGAATTAGTTTTTATTGCATTCTCTTCTGGTCAGCAGAAGAACCTTTTCTCTCTGTCTTCTGTCAAATTGCAAAGCAAGGAGGCTTGAGCAGAGACATCAAGCCCAAACTGTGGCAGTCCAGCAATTGCGTGGAAGAATGAAACAAAATATAAACAAAAAAGAATCATTGACCGTCAAACATAAAGTTATGATCTTGAAAACCATATGATGGAAATCTAGAAGGAATTTGAGAAATAAAATGTGGTCAATGAATGTTAATGGTGGGAATTAATTTTGTCAAAACAGAAAGTAACAGCCCTGTTCCAAATCTATCTACCAGGACTGAAATGAGCAGTGGCAGCATCAGAGTCTACACTTTACCAAATGTGAAAGGCACCTTGGTCATTACAAAGAATCAAGGTGTGAAATTAGCAAAAGGGTCCAAGGAATGTTCCTAACACAATAGATGTGCACTCATGCTTGTTAATAATGGGGTTTCCACAAGATGACTGCCAAATGGTAGCACTTCACAGCTTGCTGCCAGCTCCACACCCACAAATCCGCCTGCTGCACATCTAAATGCTACCATCCACTGAGCTTCAAAATCACAGGAACCAGCGGGATGGAGTGTGAGTGGTACCAGCTGCACCCACTAAAGGGTTGCAGCAGAAAAAAAAAGTTGAGAAATTAATGATACAAAAAGCTAACTGCAAGTATTTTGTTAGCCCTGTATCTGCAGCCACGGCTCTTTCTTGAAAGTTAACGTCTTCCTTCCCAGAGCAGACATTTTCATTACAATTATTATTTTTATTTTATTTCAATAATTATAGTTCTTATTTCAATAATTAAACTGTTCTTGTCTCAATCCACAGGTTTTGCCTTTCTGATTCTGCTCTGCATCCCCCAGCTGCAGCTGGCTCTAGTGACTGCATGGCACATAATTGCCTGCTAGGGTTAAACATCTACACTAGTAGATGAAATTACTTTGCAATTACTTTTTAATGGCAGCCTCATAAACTGGCAGTGATGAAAGTTTCCACTGCTTTCATAAGCATAGAGGTAGCTTTGCCATGTCATGGTGACCTTTTCAAATACTTCACCCACTGTTTGTACTTTTTTCACCGCTATTTGAAAAATGAAACTTCGCTGCCTTGAGCTTGCAGACTTCTATCAAACCAAACTCTCTGATCACCTTGAAAATTACCATAGCAGGAAGATCTTGTTAGGCGAAACATGGTATTTTGCTTCACAGAATATTGTATCCTTTCTATGGCGACTAATAGCCAGACAAGACTGTCCAGAAGACTTGTAAATCCTGCTTGTGGGGAGAGCACATTTCAAAACCACTCATACTTTTCTCAAGGGCAGCAAGCTACATTACATATGTGTCTAATGGGATTACATAAAACCTAGTGGGCTTAGATCAGGTGAGGAAGATTATGGGGCAGCAAGAAATCTGGCTTGAGGAAACTACAACCAGTTTGGGAAATTGACATCCTGATGGGCCTGAGAGATACATGGGAGAGACACTGGGAGTGTTGACATTCCCAGGTTGCTACTCCGGGAGACTTGGAGTGGGTTGGTAGGGGGGCTACACAGCTGTGCATCCCACTTCTGCACATCTGGGCAGAGGGATGCGAAGGGCCCTTACTTCTTTGAAGCTGACTTAAATTATAAACATGTGCTTCTGTGCTTCTTTTTCCATGAGCGAGCACAGGTCAGAATAAAACATGGGGGAGAGGACAGCGAAAGGGGAGAGGGCTCCCTCCCTGTTTTCATTGTTTACTCCCATCCCTCTCCTTCCAGGTTTTCAATGCTCTTCCCTCACTTTCCAAGGTAAGTGTATTTAGAAAAAGCAGCAAGTAGAACAAAGATAAAAGCAGATTATTCTTTAAAAAAAAAAAAAAAAGAGAGAAATGAAAGGTTACAGTGTCTTTTCTAAAATGGGAAAAAGGAATGTTTTCCTGAATTTGAAGTGCTTTCATAAAACAAAGAGTTTTGGCAAAGCTACATTTCTCAAAAATGCTTTTGGACAAAAAGCTTTCATAAACTTTACTGGAAACACAAACTCCCAACATCCATAGCTAACATGACCTGTACCAAGGGAACCAAACTAGAGGAATTAGGAATGAGCTGGACTCAGAGGAGGACTCCTAGCAAAACTTGCAACAGCCCCCTAAAATCAGAGAGGACCCTGTGGGAGAAGGCTGCTGATGTGTGCTTTGGCATGCAGCCACAGGACCTGCCAGCAGCAACATCTCCCTGGAAATGGGAGTGCACTGCACCTCCCTGCTCTTCTCTCTGCTGTGGAGTAATTGGGTAATCATTGGCTATTCTGCAAGCAACAGAAGAGCATGAAGAGGTCCTGACTATTTCTGTTCTTTTAGTTGTGGATAAAGCCTGCACTCTAGTGGATTTTCTCTATAGGAAAATGTAATCCATTTATTTACTTGTGGACTGTAAAGACTGAATTTCCAGAAATGCTGGACTCTGTTCTAGCTTCACTTCTTGAGGACTGTGAAGACAGCAAAGTCAAGCAGAAAAGTGCTTTAAGACAGTCTTATCCTCACTACAAAACCCAGGTTCTCAGAGAGAACTTCAGAAATGTGGTGGTTTTTTGCTGTGCAGTTTGAAGTTCCTTTCTGGTAAATAACACACTGAAGTAGCAAGGCTCTCTCTTTGAGGGTCTGTTTTGAAACCAAGAACATTAATGTAACCCTTTTTGTTGACTCCACAAGGCTTTGGAACAAGTTCTACACCACTCACTTGTGAAAGATTCATGCCTATACTTAATGGTAAACATGTTTAGTTTCAAAAGCACTGGAGATACGAGGAAGTAAACATACTCTTTGTTTTTGACTTATCCCTATGCCCTGTGCCAAATCTGGGCTTAAAACATTTACTAATACAATAGGGATCTGGACATAGTCAAAGAGAATTTGTTTTAAAATCTGAGTGGTTGAGGAACATTTGTTATACTGTCTCCTCATATTGCTGCCTAAAACGACAATGTTAATGTTAAACATGAATAAGGGTAAACAAGAGCCAAGTGTTGTACTATTAAGTATAATAAGTAATGTTTCTCTGTATGTATTTATTTTTTGTGCAAAAGGGTGAAGTTACAATACTGTTTCCATACTGCTCAGATCTCACAGGTAGAGGTAAAGCCAGTTCAATCTTCCAACATTTCAACCCTGGCACAACTGAAAGACATGACGAGAAATGGATATCTTTGTTTGTTTCAGTGCACCTGATCACATTCCCTCTGTGCATGACAGGAACAGTTAGATGACTGCTTCTGTCCCCCAGCAGCTTTAAAAGCTGTCATCCATTCTCATCTGAATGAAAGAGAATCCAGCCCTCCATTTCAGCCGGTTTGGTGGAAAGAGGCAGCCTGTGGAAACAAAATAACTATACTCATGCCTTCTTTAAGGGAAAGGAGCAGCTCAGTTTGCCCTCTAAAGTGGCCCCTCAGACAGAGGGGACCCCTCCCCATCAGTGAATAGCAGTTCTGGGTATCCATATATTTGCAAAAACTAAGCAGAAGTCATGTTCTATTTTTCAAGGGCTCTTTCTTACCTGGAGTGATAGGGCTTATGCTTAGATTTAGGCTTCCCTGAAGACAGGTTATGGACACTGCTTGTGTTTCATGTCGGTGCTAGCATTCCGTTCAGCATGAGCTGCACAGTAGTTCTGATAGCATTTAGGCATAAAGTCAAAATGTGCAAAGTGGAAATCACCTGAAAGGGAAGGAACTGGCAATTAGTACCAGTGCTTATGAGCCACTTCCTTCACACTGCTTCAAACTGAGATTCTGCACCTGATAACAGCAGAAAGTTAAAACTTGCGACAAGTTTGACATGACCAGAAGTACCAATATTAAAAATCAGGTCAACATGAGTTGCTGGAGATCATGCCAGGCAACGTGTGCTTCTGTGTCAGCTGGGCATTCCTTTATGGCATTCAAGGTTTTGAATTTGGAAGATCTCTGATGTTACATATCTCATATAGTTAGCTACAGAATATAGTCAATAGTGTAAAATTCTTCTATTTTTTCTATGGGTCAAAGGCTTTTGGAAATTTACATTTGATGTGTGCCCATCTTGCTTTATGACATTTAAAGAGCTGAATTGTAAAAACTCTACTAATTAGGATGATCAGATAGATAGCTTTTAATTTATATTTGACAGATCTCTTCCAACAGTTAACACTCCCAAAACTAGAGCACCTACTGATAAAAAAAGGGAATTGTAGCAGAAATGGAAATGAAGGCAGCATTTAATGGATGAGATGATGCTCTGGCTACTTATGTCATTGTCAGACTAAATACATCAGTCTATCTTTCTTAATGATCTGGTTTCTTCCATTTAGCAGAATTTGAAAGTTCATTTGTTTTTGTAACCCAGCCTCTCAAGTAATAATTTTCTTCTAGCTCTATGGAACATCAGAATCATTCTGGTGACAAATGCTACCACAGTCACCATAGGGAGTCAGGAATTCAAGGAGTGAAGTTTGGGTGTGATGTGCTTATATCTGTCTCAGTGCAATTTGTGATTGCTTTACGCAAAGCCAGCCATTGCTTACAGTACATCAGCTACAGAAACAGGAGTTAGAGGCACAGGCAGGTCAGTGTAAAAGAGAGACTGTGTTGTAAACTAGAAGGGCTGACACCACTGAAAGTCATGCTACAGGTTCTCACCTGATAACAGAATCACTATGCTATCACTATGTACTTTCTCATTCTGCCAGGCCCCATCAAGTAAATGTAACTGTTTAAGGAAGACTCTAAGACTTTTTAACCCATATTACCATTTTGATAATTGGTTCAAAACAGGTAAAAAGAGATAAATTTTCCAAAGCCAGAAATTTTCCTTTTCCTTTTCCTTTTCCTTTTCCTTTTCCTTTTCCTTTTCCTTTTCCTTTTCCTTTTCCTTTTCCTTTTCCTTTTCCTTTTCCTTTTCCTTTTCCTTTTCCTTTTCCTTTTCCTTTTCCTTTTCCTTTTCCTTTTCCTTTTCCTTTTCCTTTTCCTTTTTCCTTTTCCTTTTCCTTTTCCTTTTCCTTTTCCTTTCCCTTTCCCTTTCCCTCCTGCCACGCAACTCCATCCTACAGTAAATGACTCACACCTGGTGTACATGGGGTCCTTAAAATGCATTGCTGTGGTGCAGGTAGACTTCAGGTGTGTGGACAAGCTCACCTTTGTCCTCTTTCCTCTAATATTGTTTGGTAACACCATTTTGATAATGTTTGTTGGTTTGATAATGCCATAAATCTTCCACTGGGTAATGACTCCCCATTAGAATCCAGCAAGTTTCACAGTGCTGTTCTCAAGGATCCATTGTCTAACCTACAGAATCTTCAAAGGGGATACTCCTCCAAGCGCTCCTGGAGGCTGGATGCCATCCAGCTCTGGAGATGGCTCAGTATTTTGTTGAGCAGGAGAAGCTCCAGGGTGCTGGCTGCTGCCGACACGAGGCTGGCGTGTTTTGCGCAGTAATGGAGATGGGATGGGGACGTGCAGTGGCAGCTTGGTGAGGCTGTCTGGGAGCTCTGCTCCGGCACGGGGCAAGGCTGGAGCAAGGCAGGGCTGAGCACTGAGTGCTGGGACTGCAAACAGGGGCAAGCACTGGAGGAGGGTTTGTCTGCTCTCCTCTTGCTCCCCTCCCCACCATCCCCTCCCTCCCTCGCTCCCTCCAGTCAGGCTGGAAGTTCCACCAGGGAACACTGATTGAACAATTACTTGCAGATGGGTATTTTCTGAAAGTAACATAGACAAGTTATATGTACAATTCTGGACAGACCCAGAGCTTTTAAAAAATTGTTACTTTTGTAGAAACCATAAAATTATTTTCTACCTTGCTCACATAAAAAAGAGCAAAATGAAGCCACTGACAAACCTTATTTTCAGTGTAAAGCAGTAAAATTTTTAACTTGAGTCTTTAAATGTTACAACAAAAACTTTGGTTGAGAGTTTTGGGGATTTTTGTTGTTGTTTTAGGGGTTTTTTTTAGAAACACAAGAGCAGAAAAGTAAATTTCAGTCAACAGCTGTTTTCTCTCAGGAAAATCCATCAGAAATGTCGAGTCAGATTGTAGTGCTTATGGATGATACTATTCACAGAAGTAATGGGTTGGATTAAAAATTCTCATTAATGTAATTTCATATAATTGCACCCAAAAGATCTGGTGAAACCAGTGCTATCACCATACTATGGGAAGAGTTTGTGGATCTCTGAGGAAAGTATTTTGAATTGTTTATATGCAGGCTTTAAACACCACAGGATAGTCTCTCCCCAGCCATGCAAACGATATGGTAAGGATCTTATGTCAGCTGGGACCCCAAGTATTTCTAAAATATATTATAAAATGTTATTATAATACAAAAAACAGGGAAAATGCCACACAGCTGGAAGGACATGTGCTGTAACTGTTGGAGAGTATCTCCAAGCAATTCCATCTGATGAGATATGACTGCCCATAAGGAGCCTTTCCTGGACTCTTGTCGTGTAACATAATAATCAGCTACTTATTTTCCTGAATACAGGGAATGAAGTAGGAAGAGAGGACTGGAAAAACTAGTGTTTTGACATTTGTGACCTTTAGCACCTTTTTTGTTGGTTTTGGAGTTTATTATGCAGGGCATACAAACACACCACCACCACTCTTCTGACTTCTGTTCTAGCTCTCAAGATGCTTGTTTCAAACATAGGATAATTCCCTATCAATCTTTCTTTCCTTGGCAAATCTTGTCTCCTCTTCAAAGGTAATTTTTCCTTCCTCTTTTTCCTAAAGAGCAAGCATAAGACCTGTGCATGAGTACTTGCCACTTCTTCAAATATAGCCTTTTGTGAGTCAGTACTTAGGCATCTAGTGGTTCTTCCCAGGGAGCAGTGACTCCTACAAACATGTGGTGGAGGGCAGGCCAGGTCACTTGTTTTTGGGGAAGAACTTGGTGCTGCTGATTACTTCACTAAAGACTGGTAGAGACTTCACAGGTACACATGGGAATATTGAAAAAGATTCTGGAGGTATCCAGGAATTTTTGAACATATGATGAAAGCAGTGTGTCCTGATGCTGCAGTGAAGCAAAATTCCTGTTCTTTAAGTGAGTGAGAAAAGGATGAGTGATCAGAGCCAGAGCTGAGCTCCCAAGTGATGCCTATGGCAGTGGTCTACAGGCAGGGCTTAAACCCTCATGCTTCTTGGATCAAACAATGAGCGGAGATAATTAAAAATATTATATTGTTGCTGTGACCATACTTCTTTTCTTTTTGTGCTGCTAGTTTCCTGCCCAGGAAGAAATGCCCAGTAAAGTTGCATACAAGTTATATATGTGCAAGAATTATTTATTTGCTGCAGTCAGGACCAATTGGAGAAAATCAGCAGCTCCCTAAGACAGCCCTGTACTTCCTCTGACTGCTTTCTGTGAGCTGCACACAAACCACAGTTTTCAGTGGAGGGGGGAGGAGGAGGAAGAGATAATCAGAAGCACATGTAGGCATTAACTAGAGATTTGCTGGACTTTTTTAAAGCAACTGTTCAGGGAAGTTGCCTGGCCAGGGGAGAAAGATGAGAAAAAATAGGCCAGCATCACTGAAGCTTAAGGACTGTCTCTTTTCCTGCCCTCCTCCACTGCACTGCGGGGCAGTTTGCTACCAGGGCCCAGCCTGTGGCTTTATGAGAGGTATCGCTGAGGGAATGCTGTGCCACTTGTTTTTGGTGAAGAAGTCAGCTCTGCTGATCGCCTCACAACAGTCTTGCAGAATGGTTTCCTACCCAGATTAGACTGGGTTTACACTTTCCTCTGTCTCACCACCTGTAAAAGTAGTCAAGGGCACTGGTTAATTTGTGAGAGACCAAGAGATTTAGTCACAGGGTGGCAACTGGGACAAACATCTTTTCCTGCCTTTGTCTTTAAATCTCATTTAGAAATAAAATCTCATGACAGGGATCATCTAGCACCGTGTGCTGACACACAGCTTAACACTGCATGACTTGGATTTCCACTGGGGATATGTGGTTTACACCTACAGTATAAACAATAACTGAAAATTTCTCTTATTACTTCCAGAGTCAAGCAATGACAAAGCAAGTCTTTCTTCTCCCAGCCCTGCGGATGAGAAAACACTTAGACAGCCACTGGTGATTGCTAATGAGACTGCTAAACACATCGGTCACCCTCTTTCAGGGGAGGTATTTGGTGACTTTGTTCACCAGTATTATTTAGATACCAGTCTCTTAAGTATTTTGACACTAGTCATCAGCTAAAAGAGTATTTCTCCCAATTCTCTTGGTTTTTAATCTAGAACATCTGTGTCTTCTTTCCTGAAATAGTTTGTCCTTTTTTTGCCCCCTTAAAGTAAATTGATGAATGAAATGTCTGCTTTGTTCTTCAG
Organism: Ammospiza caudacuta; assembly: GCF_027887145.1. Classification (NCBI taxonomy): domain Eukaryota; kingdom Metazoa; phylum Chordata; class Aves; order Passeriformes; family Passerellidae; genus Ammospiza; species Ammospiza caudacuta. Next base: position 17,068,649 of record NC_080632.1, read on the forward strand.
TTTGGTTTGCTGCTGTCCAAAAGTTTTGCAGACACCTTAGCACACATAAAGTAAATAATTCCAGATTCTCTCATGGAAAAACACACATGCTGGCCCATGCACATGCACAAAAAATCATTACAATTCATTTTAACTGAGCAGAGTGTCTCGTCTTGGACTTCAATTTCAACCACATGACCTGATGAACTGTAGATTACCTGAGTCAGACAACTTGTCTGACCAACTGCAAATAATTTCCCCATTACTGAGAATGCCCTTGGGCCTTTGTGTCTTCTCATAGAAAAAAAGCTGCTTCCATCTGCATGAAAATGTTGATTTTTGACAGATCTTTTCTTTGGAAATAGTTTAAAGAAAACTGGTGAATATTTAGAGCATCCTGCATTGCTCAGCTAGCAGTAGTACACTTCCAAAAGAGTCAAGCTGAAAGGTTTTGCCCCAAAACTTTGATTACAAAAAAATCCATCTTGTATACTTTTCTCTGTTAAACTGAAGCCTAAGGCCAAAAGCAAATTTCAGTGGAAAACAGTCCTCTGCTAATTTGTTAAGGCTTTAGGGTCCTAACAAATGCTTTGAGATGTTCTTTTATCTGATATCACAGGGGATAGGAGATTGCTCATGAAAACAAGAGGGGAAATGAGAGGCAAGGCAGTTGTGTGGTTCTTTTATTCTCCTGGCTGTCCTATCTTACTTTGGGAACTATCCTGGAATGCTCAAGAAATGCAGGGTTAAACAAAATTAAGTAACTAATGCTTTCCTTTCAACAAAAGGAGAAATCCTCCTTGCCTTTTCTCACCACTATCCAAACCTTGAGGAGGAATACCCTATCCCTATTAAATAAAGATATTTCCTTCTCTTATTTAATCTTTGTTTTTTACCTCATCAGGTAAATTTTCAAGGAACAACCTCTCCAGCAAATGAAATATCACAAATCCTGAAAACATAAATTACTTTAATATTTGTGAGTCCTGATAAGATGGACAGTAAGTAAAATTTTAACAAGATAACTAGTGTTTGGCTTTCCAGTAATCCTTGAAGCACCTCCCTCTGGGATAGCTTTGGAATTAAAAATGCATTACTGCACATCTCATTAACACCACGTGCTTTCCCTCAGTCAAAAGAGCTTCTGTCCTACAGGCATCTTGGCATTGAAATCCAAGCTAGGCAGCTGTAGGAAAAGCAACCCATGGTTTTCCTTCTGTCTGCCCTCAATAGAAACTCTGAAAGTTCTGGAAAGAGAAAGATTTCAGCATCAGGTGGGACACAACAGGAGATGGTTAGTTTCATGGGCTCACACATAACCAAGTACTGTTCACCTATTAAGATAAATATAAATAATTGGAACTAGTTTAATAGAGTGAAAGAACCACTTGCTACAAAAGACAGTTCAGAAATTCAATTCAGAAATTCAATTATTTTGAAGGTCAAACTGGGGAACATGATCGTCTTCATTGGTTTTCATGGGGCTTGATGAGCACAAGCAGTAGGTGAATAAATTTCTTTTGAAGAAAATTATGTTTTCCAGCATCAAGCCTACCTTGAAGACATAAAAAATGCATCTCACTGGTCCTTATAATTGATGTCTTCATCACATCCTGTAACCAAGTGTTACACTTCTAGTTTTATTACCGTTTATCTTGCTAAACTAGCTAGTCCCTTGCTAATAACTAGCTAGTCCCTATAAATTACTAGTGCCCATTCAGGCCCTGGAAAAAGCAGAGGAAATGCAAAAGGTTTCATTGACACTGAAATTAGCAGAGGCATTAAAACTAGTGCACACTTATGGCTCACTTTATAATTTCCTGCATGAAGTTGGAAAGGGTCATGCAGACATGCTGTATTTCAATAATTCAAGGGTTCAGAAACTGATTCCCAGAGGCATCAGCTGCTTGTGTCTGAAGCAATAATAGCTGTGTACACAGGGTGCTGTGGGCAAGAGGGCATGTGTGCAGTGGGCTGTTCCCCATCCATCACAGACTCTGGATGCTCAGTAGGGTTCTGCCAAAGAAATACTGAAATCAATTAATCCCTGAACTGTCATGTGTATTTAAAAAATAAAAAATAGGAGCCAGAGCCCAAAAAACATCCCGTTTGGTTTTTTTTTGGGTTTTTTTTTTTTTTTTTTCAACCTGCACTACCTAGACTTTGTCATGCAGGCCTATTGCTGTTTGAATGTTTAACTAAAGGGAGCATCATACTCTGCATATCAAAATGCTTGCTTCTGCATTTGGTCAAGGTCTCAGCAGAAAACTTCCTAATTGCTAAGTATTTCCTGACAGATTCAAATAGCCATGATGGTGAGCATTTACAGAGCCCATTTTAGGCAAGGCTCGCCCCAGGCAGAGCAGCAGCACTCTGTACCAGCCGGACGGGGTACTAGTTCCTGCCAGACACAGTTGCTGAGGCTCAGAACAAACTGCCTTCTGAACTCAGCAGAGTTCAAGCTCAAGTACTCTGAATGACAGGAAAGCATGACTCAGATGAAGTGTTCTTGTAAAATGTTGCTATGCCCAGCACTCCATATACAATTTGCGCACCACAAGAAACAAATACTCAAGAAAGCACTGGTGATTTGGCTAGAAGTGCTAGTAAGTGGAATACTTACATATTTCTAACTATTTTCCAAATGTTTCATATTTTTCAATGGAGAAAAACATAAACATTTCATGTACAAATCTCTGTAAAGGCTGGCAATTTAGTAGTATAGCAGTGCCAATTTATTTGAGAAAATCTATTACACTATGCCAAGGTTAAGGACTTATGCGTGGAAAGCACAATAGGTTTCTTGCAATATGTACTTATGTAGAAGTACTTATGTACTTCTAATCTTTCCATATCTCCTCAGCACCAACTCTGACGCTTGGAATTTGGTTATAAATCCCATCTACATGTGCTTCACCTATCGCATGATGCCTGTGCTCACCGGAACAGAGTGGTACTAATCGTGCTTCTGCTTTTATGAAAAGCATCAGCAGAAATAATTTTTGTCATCCAAAACATCTTGACTGCCATGACAAAGGGTTGAAAAATCTAGATTAGGTTTCTGTGCTGTCAAGAGAAGTTTCAAGAGAATAATAAGTTCAATTCCAATGAGCTAGAGAGGCTATGAAGCAATTTTATCTATCTCAGATAGATTGAAAAAAACCAAAACCAATATACAATTTTTTCAGAGTAAGATATAATTCACATTTGTAAACATAACCTGTAGATTTTTATAAACATAACCTGTAGATTTTTATATGGCTGAAAAAGGTATTCATATATATATATTTGCAGTGACATCAAAACAATCTCATATATAACTTATTTTGAGTATTTAACCACTTTTGATGAAATGTTTGCTTACACATTAAATAGAATAGAAAAAAAAATTGCCAAAGCAACCACTTCACTACAGGAAAAATGTGTTATGATGGCAATTCTATGCTTGGTGTCCTGAGTTCTGCAAATCTCCTTCAATGTTACTCTGATGACTTGTGTATATAAATACTTTTCTTTCTTTTGGTTTTCTGGAAGACGTTTGCAAAAAGACAGCCATGTGGAAGATGTATAAGACAGCTATGTTTTTGGAAAATCACATCTGTGAATTTGAAAACAAATGTGCCCATCAACAGAGAAGTTTTTAGAACAGGATCTTATTCATAGTTTTGCATAGTGTATTTCCTTTTATTATTGCTTAGGATTTTAATTGGATAACTTTGTACAGCTGCATAAAATCCAGCCATTGTTAGCTCTGGGTTGTTTTAGTTTTCTCAAATCTAACCTTGCTATGCATGCCTTATTCCTGAAAATAAATAAAACCCCAGATCTAAATAGTTGAAAACCCAAAGTCTGGTGTATGGCCCACAGGTAATTTGTAAAGATCAAGAGCTATGAAAGTCTGTTCCCTTACTCAGGAAAGGGCCTCTCTGAGAGTGGGCAAAGCCTGACGCAACTTAGACAGGGGAAGTGTGTGCATGCCAAGGACCCTTAAGTCACTTCGTACTTCAAAGCTGTAACTTGAGATTCCCCAGTGACTTCGCAATAAATCAAATAAACCAGGCTGAGGCAGCAGGGGAGGCAGGACAGGCAAGTGAAAGTGATGGGGAAAAAGAAAGTGCTGTGAAAATGAAATGCTCTGGAAACAAAGTTGTCTGCAAAGGTGAAATTACAGCTGTTGGCTCCAAAAGAGCTTGCTTTCTTCACTCAAGCAATTGAACTGTGGCATCTTCAAATAGAGGTAACATTCAAGGAGCTTAAAAGCAATGCAAGTACTCCCTCACATATAATTTCTTCCCAGTCACACAGTTCTGAGAGTTTTGTTTTTTTTTTATTTTTGAAGTGATGCAAGCAGATGTCACAAAGGCGCTAGCAACTTAGCTTTTTATTGGTAACATTCACCTCAGCCTGGATTTCCAGGAGTCCAACAACAGTCGCAGGAGGACACAGGAGAGGCTGACAGACTTATGTGAGTTGCGAAGACCATGGACCACTCTAACACAAGACCAGATCTCAGAGTCCTACCAAGAGGAGCACTGGGCTTGGATTTACAGATAACTGTTTCAAAATGCGATAGTTCATGCAAGGTCTGATATGATTTGCCAAACATGGCTTGTTAAAGAGACAAGCTAGATGCTCTGGATCAGCCATGTCAAGCAGGCTTATTCATCATGCATTCACCTTTCCCCTTAGTGAATCTCAGCCTATGCCTCCGCATTGCTATGGTGTCTTGAACTTGAGGTTGTAATCGACAAAGCTGACCCATGTAAATCCACTTTGCTTTCTGAAAGCTGAACCCTGCAGACCATGCAAGGGAATAATTAGTTCAAGGGGAGCTAATTTTGCAGATACCAGCCCTGCAGGCTTGACTATTCTTTCCAACTGTAAGACTAGATGAAAAAGGGTTAGTAATTTTAAGTATAAATTAATAAGGATGTTGTGGGAAGGAGAGTCTGGGTGTCATAAATACTTCTCTCCTGAGTGTTAGGGAAAAGAAAAAAAATAATGAGTGGGTAGGCAATAAATTATTAAGCTATCGTTCAGGAAATCTAGACAGGGGAATTAAGATGGAAAGGAATAAAATTCTTAAGGATTTATTTTATTGACTAGTTTCCAACTTAGAATAAGGTTAGAACTTAACCCTTCATTTTGAGGCAATGATTATAGCTGGTTCTGTTCCTCATAAGGGATTGCTGATGTTTTTTATTAATCAACTTCATCTTCAATGATGTTATAAACCCTGGGAGGCCTGTATAGCAGAGTGATGGCTAAAGAATACCAGTAGCACCTGATGAATGGCCAGAACCTCTGCATTACCTGCAGCTGCATAAGATGATTATTGCTGCATTGCACATGGGCAGTCCAAGCACACAGAGATGCAGGACCCAGGGCACTCGCAGTCACCAGGCCGTGTGAAGGATGGCGAGTGATACCATCAGAAAAAGTGAGCCCTGCCAGCCTGTGTGCTCGCCTCATTCCAAACTCTGGCCATAACACTTGCCCAAGAAAAATGGGCTTGTCTGTGAAAAATGGCTGCAGCCTGTGAGGTGCTGACCTAGGGCAGCTCAGAAGTCACTTGGACTTACGCCAGATGTGTTGTCTTTTAGAGATCAAAGAAATTTTGTGGGGTGAGAGGAGACCTTTTTCACTTCCTGCTAGCAAATGGCAGTGGAAATCCCCTCTCTAGACATGAACTGGAAAATCTGGAAACTATCCAGAGGGTATAACAAGCGGCCTTCAGGCCTTCCCATCTTTTCTGACCACAGCTGGTTGAAATATTGTTCAGTGAGAAGGAGTCCTGGACACTCAATTTTCATAATAGTGATCCTTCTACATTTCCTCTGATGTACATTCACTGTCAGATGACAATGCCACAATCATCAGTGCTTGCATATACATCTCCATGAACTAATACTGGTCTTGCTGGAGCTGCACCATCACTCTTTGCTTCTAAACTCAGTAACCAGGGTATTTTTCTGGAAGTGCCACAACCAACTGCTGGCAGAAATCCCAGGGTTATAATGAACACAGGCAATCAGTTGAGACTCTCACAGATTTAACAAGAGCCAATCATGCTAGTCAATGCCCATTGCCTTTTCAGTACAGCTCACAGTCCTCAGTCCTCCTCTGCCACCCCACTGTGCTAGCAGAAGGAAATTCAAACCACACCCTGAGCCTCTAGAGAAAAACATCTGGCAAAGTAGTGAAAATCCATTTTTATAGGCTTTTAAAAAAAATACACCAGATTTTGTATTGAAATTATAAAGATGTACATCCTTTTTGCTGAGTGGCACTAAATGCAGGAACTCTCAGCAGAGGAAGGGAGGTGACAGTACCAGGCATTAACTTTTCAAACTTCTGCCTCAATATTCTTCCCATCTTATTTTTAGTGCCTTTAGTTCTCATATTTGTGTGTTCTCTTCCGCCTCCACCCCCTTTTCTTCTTTCCTTACATGGGTGGCATATTCCTTTCTTCTTAAACGTTCAAATATTTAGAAATGCCAAGATGATTCAGGACTCCTTGGAAATTATTTTCTGAGAGTGCATGGGACAGTAGCTGCTAAACAGCCACTCTTGGTTGCAAAATTGGTCTGGGAGTTTTAAGTCAGTGATACCCATTTAGTGATGATTCTATGAAATCATATGCAAGAAAATAAGAAAACATGGAAAAATAATATTCACTTGCTAGTGATTTTGAAGGTCTAAGTATTTTTGATAGTAATGTTTCACTGAATCAAGTGTCATTTTCTTAGGCTGCTGAGAGTAAAATTTTATTTGCCAAATCTACTTGCATCTCACTGGCCAAAGTTAAGCTGAAATTTACCAAATTAAAAAAATAAAAAGAACCACTGTCTTACGCTGAAGAGAGAATTTACAAATATTCTCAAAAATATCTTTCCCAAAAGAAAAAAGTAAAACATTGAGATTATTTCTTTCATACCAAGGAAGATAAACCATTGAAAAAACATCTGAGTCTTCATTTTTATTTTAAAGCCGAGTATAAATGTTAAAGACAATTCTTAGTCAGAGGAATTCATCATATTACAGCTGAATCAATGATGTATCAAAGTACCATGGAAGCATAGGAACCTAAATAATTTTCTAGAACAACATCTTCAGGCCTCTACTCATGTGCTTTTTGATCTAACTTAGATACTAGATACTAAAGAATTTTTGTGGAACCACACAGTTTTAAATTTATCTTGTCAATGGGGCTCTTTTAACTTCTGAAAAACCAAGAATCTAAAAGGTGAGGTGGCCCAAAGATCTTTAATGCCTTCCAACATCAGGGTCTGACTTACATGTGAGGATGGCCAGAACAGCTCCCATTGCTGCCTTAAAGACACCCAGCTGTCCCAGAGCAAACGCAGCTGCTCATGGAGCAGCTCTGCCATGCCTTGCAGGCCACCACACAAAGGTAAATCCACACTCCAAAGCCAGGTCTCCACTCTCTCCAAAGCTCTGTGCTGCCATGGCTACTCTGCATTAATAAGAAAATTAAAAAGTGTTTTTTAACTGCTGGGATTTCTACCCAGTCCTAAATATCCACGTAGTTATATGCAGCCCTAGGGGTTCAAGATGGTAATAGAGTTGGTATCAGCTCTCAGCAAAGATTGACAACAGCTGCCAGTTTAGTTCTGCTTTTCTGTCCCTTTGTCCACTTATTGCAAAAACAAATCAAAGCACCATGGCTCCCTCAATGAAAAAGTGCCTTTTTCAAAACCATTTCTGTGAATAAGCAAGCTCCTCAAAAAGTCTTTCAATGGGAAGTATACAATAATTTATTCTTACACTGAGCAATGACTTTGCTTTTAATCTTTGATCCTATTGTCCTCAGCTAATGAGAAACAACATTCTGTTTGGAAAGGCTGTAAAGGGTTTATGCCATTGTCTTGTCTTGCAAAGCCCCATAAAGTTTTAAATCCTTAACCATCTAAAAAATGGTGACGTATGTATTCAGAACAAGTTTAATGCTGTTTTCTGTTTTAGTGATTGCTGTTTCCCTTTCCATTCCTCTACACAGCTTACTTTAAAAAGAATAGATCTGAGGGGCTTTTGTTTACACTCACACAAAATAACTTGAAAGAAAATATCACCATCATCTTAGGATATGAAAATAGGTCATGAGCTCTCACTGCTGATGACTGTCCTCAACAAAGTCCCAGGATCCTGAAGTCCTGGCCTACGAAAACTGTGTTCTCTCCTTTACCTTGTCTGCCACAGGCATGCAAGTCTGCCTCCAATTTGAAAGTTAAGGATTTCTGGGGTTTACTGACCCAGTAATTAAAAAGCAGCTTGTGAATCCTATCTGAGCTGATGTGAAGGACTTCTGAAAAGATGACCAGCAATGAACAATCACCTGTGGCTGTCCTCCTTGCCAGAGTAGATTCTCCTTGTATGCAATCTTTGGGGAAAAAGAAAAGGAAATGGGAAGGGGAATGGGGAGGGGAAGGAGGAAAGGAGATGAGGGGAGGAGAAGGAAGGGCAGGGAAGGGAAAGACCTTCCTCCCCTTCTTCTTCACAGGCATCGATGACTGCAGTGTTTTTCCTCTCACAGATTCTCACTCCTCTCTTGTTTGACTGCAATACATGCGTGCAATAACTTCTTTTTTCTTTTTAAATAGGTTATCACAGAGGTGTCATTGGTTGCTTCTGCCTTGACCTTTCTGTCCCTCTGCTCTAAACTCCCCCAAAACAAACAAAAATCCTAAGGCTCAATGTGGTCACAGAACTCTCTAAGAGAAGGGTCTTACACTGTTGCACTTGGAACGTGTACTAGAAGATGGAATATGTACTCTCCTTGAGGCACATAATACCCCAGGAAAACAAATAAAGCACAAACAAACCCCCACCAAGTTAAAATAAAAAAACTTGACTTCAATAATTCTTTTTGCTTGTAAGTGTATTGGGAAGTGCCTCAAATTTCTTTTCCTCAGCTACCATGTCCTGGGATAAAGTAGGTCAGGACAGAAATTCTCAAATGTTGTGTACTGGTTTTGTATAGCCAGATCTTGGTAGCTGAGTGAGGGCTCCAGGGGTGGCTTCTCTGAGAAGATTCTACCAATATGGACCTGCCACTGACTAAGGCCAAGCCCATCAGTGACAGTGAGATCATCTTTGTGATAACGTAATTAAAAGTAAAACAAAATAATTAAATCATTGCACAGGAATATTTGCAGTCGGAGCAGAGTAGAGTGAGAGTATATGAGAGGAACCACTCTGCAGACATGCAGGTCAGTGGAGAAGGAGGATAGGAGGAGCTCTGGGCACCAGAGGTGAGATTCCTGTGCAGCCAGTGGTGAAGACCACTGTAAGCTGTGTTCCTGCAGCCCATGGAGAACCATGGTGGAGCAGAGATGCACCTGCAGCCCATGGAGGAGGCCCTGCCAGAATAGATGGATGCCCCAGAGCAGGGGGATGTGGGTAAGGAAAGGTGGGCAATCACCACTTACATGCAGAGGCCTCACAGACAGGGTTACAATGCCCTGGGGCTGTCAGAGCAGTGCATTGTAGCCCTGTGACAACCCCTGCATTGCGAGCGTGTGTGCTGTGCACAAGCACCCTCCTCCAAACACAGAGAGAGACAAAATATCAGCAAAGCAAAGAACAGTGCATCCACTGCTTGGAGGACTCCCTGGTGATGGTCCAGGAATGCTAGAGTTTGGAATTGCTGGAAAAGCTAACAGGGACATGAACGCCTTGAGTGTTATCTCTGACTAAGGGAGGGCAGTGCATCTGGTTCACAGAAGTTTTTGGTTTCATTTAAGAGCTCCTATAGAGCTGATAGGCTTGAAATTTCATGAGTATGATTTCAATGAAGTGAGGAGGGATGAAAACCTTTGAAAAGGAGAAACAAAGGTTAATAGTTTTGGTTGTAGACCATGAAGTTTTGGAGTTGAAGACAAGAAAGTTTTAAGAGCTGTTATGCTTTATAATTAACTGAAGAATTTTAAACAAATGTGTACTCCTTGTTATATTTAAAACTATTACAGTCATTTTCCAGTGGAAAGGTTTTATTATTTGGTATTTTATTTCAGTTCAAAATGATCAATGCAGTGTGACAGTAACAATAAGAAATTCACACAAAGTAAAGACTGATGGACAAATGACATGACAAATGGAAATGTTATTAATATGCTATTAATATACATCAAATGCAAGAATAGATCTTCATTAAGTTATTATACTGTAGAGAATGAAGAAATTGTGTAAAGTTCACTGCAACAGTATTAAAAGTTGAGTGGGATATCTAGAGAAGAAAAAATGAAAATGTAGAAAAGGAAAATTTGGTAGAACAGAAGGTTTCTCAAAGAAAAGTTGTAGACCAAGATTCTTGGCGTCAGACCAAGAGTAAATTGATAGTGATCAATTTGGTAAACAAACTAGTAGAAACTCAAACTTTAGGATGTATTCAGTGGCTTAAGATAAATGTAATGCAGATAAGAATTTGTATTCTTATAGATAAGGAGAACTTCACAGTTTTTCCTAAAGATATATTATTCTTTTTTTTTCATTAACGGTGAAATTTGCATCCATTTTACCAGTTTCTTTACAAGCCTCAGAAATAAAGCCCACACTTGGTATTTGCAGTTGATCTAGCTCTGGTGTTTACCAGAGCTATTTTTAGTAATATTTTTAGTTAGAAAAGTAAAATTTGGCAGAAAACAACCTGTGATTTTTTCCTTTCTGAAGGAAACATTTTCAGAAGACATTATGTCCCACTGACATTGGATTGACACTGAAACAGCTTTATAGGATTTCTCTAAATCCATTTTTAACCATTCATTAGTATAAATGTCAAACTCTTACTCATTTGTTTAAGTTGCAATCATAGGTCTGTTTTTCATTTACAGTTACCCTTACACAGCTATATCCCCATACAAATGATAATCCACTTTACCTGACTTTGTAATACAAAGCTATTTCAAAAGAAAAAAGTGGGACATGCAGTTGGTAACATCTGTCTCTATTTCATGTCTGTATAGCTATGACAGCCATAGGAGACAGTAGGAGTCTGCTGCTTTTCCAGAAAACAGGATAATAAAGATTGTTACTGTGTACAGCAAGTACAGGAATTCCCTGTTGTCTTTTTGGTTTTTTAAATACATTCTAGTACTTCCCTGGCAATATATTGCTAAAGAGGGAAGAATCAAAGACCAGAGAAACAATGCAATTAAAAAAAAAAAGTATATATTTAGGGATATGACCATTAATATTAAAAAGCCCTTGAACAAAGAGCATATGATAAGCAGAAAGAGCACAGAATTCTTCCCATCAATAGTGTGCATTCAGCAATGATGTCCCATTTGAATGCACAAATTTAACATCACCACAAACCACTGGATAATTTCACTAAGTTCTGAAGTACAGAAAAATATTTGTTTCAACACTGTGACCCCTATGTGTGACAACTTCTGGTCACAGGCCGTGAACTGAGTATGAATGGTCTCCTGCATGGGAAGCTGAGATCTCTGTCCTGGGAGCCTAAACAGAAGAACAGATGCTGAGCAGAAGGGAGGGCGTGTGGCTGGCAGCTGGTGGGTTTTGCTGTGTGGAGCATCCTTGCTGGCAGTGCAGCTACACACAAGCTGTGAGGGGCTGTGTGCAGGGAGAGGAGCTCTGGGGGGCACAGAGCTCTTCCTCAGCACAAACAAGGGCCTGCAAAGCCTCCCACAGGCAGAGAATGTCTTCTCGTCTTCTGCACTATCCTTCCCCCCATGGTCCACTCCTGCTCATGCCTCTCCCTCCCCCTTTTATTTTCTCTTGCTGAGCACAGGATTAAACCTTTTTGAAACAGGTTGTTTCCAGATGCAATCTCCAAGTTCCTCCTCAGTAGCTTTTTCCGCCTCTTCAAGCAGAGGAAGGGCCACATGGTTTGCCCCACAGTTCCACCTTCCAACATTCACTGAAAGCCTACAGAATCTGCTTTCTCCAGACAAGCTCTCTTTTGCATCCCTTAGCTTAATGTGCTGAATTACCTGCTTCTTTGGCCCTGTCTTTCCCCACCAGTTAGGTGTGTGGGACTGGCATTTCCCTGGACTTTCTAACAAGCTGGTACTAGTGCTCCATCTGCACTCCCCACCAGCACTGAGAACCATGAGAAAAACCTCACGAGTCCAAATCAAACACCACATTGTGGTATTAATAAACTGCACCTTGAACACCAAAGGATGACACCTTTGGTGTTAATTATTTCTGTGGCCTAGGACAGTTTAAAAGCACAAATGACAGTACCTTGTATGTCTCTTGCTAGGAGTCTTTGAAACTACACCAGGCCAAAGCAGGTTAATAAATGAAAACCAAATAATATTTGCTATCTTTGTGTTTGAAAGCAGAAAAAAGGAAATAATGTTAAAATATCTGTATAAACCATCAGCTGTGCCACAGAAAAGAGCTTTAAAACATGTTACCTAAGTGCAGAAAATAAAAAAAAAAAATCAAAACCATGTTTAATACTTCATCCTCTTAACTTATTTTTTGAGGGGAAGGTAGATTTTTTTTTAATTAAGTTAGAGCAGGGTTGGAAGGGTAAGTGAAGAAATGTCAGCTTAGTGATATTTCAGAGGAACTTTCTGATATCCACAGGCCAGAGATGTAATTTGTAGTCTGTGCATGTATAGCTGAGCACCCTCCAGCACACTGACTATCTACAAGGTGGGGCGCCTAGGGATCTTCCCAATACCTAACTCTGGGAGCACAGCTGGATTGACCTACTATTTACCTGTTTCCTTAGAGGTTTTCCTGTCAGAACACCAGCAGGCAGTGGGGAAGAGGCACCAGAGACCATCATTCACCATGCTACAGCTGGGATGTGGTCTTAGGGGATTGCTCTGCTGGTCCCTAAAAAGAGCACTTTGCAAATGGACTGGAAACCCAGGATCCCCTTGCTCTTGCTCAGCTGCTTGGTGGCTGATGCATAAGGAGGTTGGCTGCACTCATACAAGAGATGGAGCACCAGTGGGGCTCATGCTCCAGTCTCTCCCAGACTGCTGCCTTTTTGGCACCTGGTGCTGGAGGGTGGAGGGCAGGACACAACCCACATGCTTCAAAGGCCTGCAATCAGAAAGCCACTCTTGCAGGAGGACTTTGTCCCTCTCCTCCACCTTGCCCCAGCTGCTGCAAAAGCTGCTGGCCAGCATGGTGGTGACAGGGCAGCTCCACAGCATTGGGGACACAGCGACTCCTGTGCTCCTGATCAGTCACCTCTACCCTTCTAATTGACAGGGGCAGAGTTTCTGCCTGATTCACTCTCTGAGGCTCAGCACACGGGATGCAAAGGCATCATGCAGTGGCCAAAATCATGTGCTGGTAAAAGGAAAATGCCATTGCATGCAATGGTACAAATTGCTAAGGACAAGGCATCTCTGTCAATAACTTGTGATGTTAGCTTTATAGTAACACTAATGCTTTTTATGTTGACATGCTCAGATGTGCAAGCTACTTCAGCTTGTCCATTACACTCTGCCCACAGTTAGTTTTCAGCATGGTCAATACACAGAGAGTGAAAAACAGCTGATCATGATCTTTATCTGTCACATAGTATGAAGCAACCATCACAATCTGAAACCAACCAGCTTCCATCACAACAGAGGCAAAGTCTTGTCAGTGAACAAGGTTATCTGGACACAAAATGGCAGCCCACTTTTCTCTCAAAGCTTCAGCCAAGGCTAAAGGCCTCTGTGGAAGTGAGCAAACTCAAACACGCAGTGGTGACCAGACAATACTCTTCTGAGTTATGCAGCAAGTCTGACCAACAGGTCTAAAATGAAGGGCAGATCTCCAGACCTGGTCAGGAGGCTGATAGCTGGCCTTCAGTTGGGATTGTGTCCTCCTTGTAATCTGATGCTAGAGAATGTTTGAATGAAGAGGAAATTTCTCATCTGAAGGAATTTCTGCAGTATCTCTCAGAAAACATTGTCTGCGTCCACTGTAAATTTAAGACAAATCTGATGCAGAGTCTTTCTAGTAATAGCTAATGAGGTGAAAACTAATAGAAAGGTGAAACAACGGGTTCTTACACAGTTACAAATGCAGAACTAAAAGGTATGCAAATTTCATTTTTCAATAGGCATTTTAATGGCAAGAATAAAAGCTTGGTAATAGTGTTTTCCACTCCTAGGCTTGCTGATCCAGAATGACTTGTATTTGCTCTCCACAAGGCAATTTATATATACACACATATAATATTTTAATATAACTAAAACGTGGAATTAATAGTTGAATACATACATGCTCTAGCTACCATGGCCACCCAGAATTTCTGTTAAACTAATTCATGTCTAGTCAAAGTCAGTTTTGGTGGATCAGACAAGGATTTTGTGGATGGTAAGGAAAAAACCCTAGAAAATTCCAGGTAATGAATAATTGGAGCAGGAAGCAGGTATGGTGTGACAGTAATGCAGCTCAATCACTGAAAACAACAGAGCCAAGTCATGTCTTACTATGAAAAGCATATTCAAGTAAGCTAGGTTATATGGAAATGGGATAGTTTAGCAAAAGGCTAAAGCCAGGACTTTATTTCATAATTACTAAATAAAGGTTACTCTCACTTTACTGTAAGACTGGCCAGAAATTTCTACAACATGTCTTTCTTCATTTAGCAATGCAAGGGAACAGAGCAATCATGTGGCAGCAGCAGATTTTGTCACACAAGGTGTGCCAGCAGCCCAGTGTTTTCAGATGTGTTAATCCCACATCCCCTTTCCCTTGCTAAGAAAAGAGCATCTCACGTAATGAGATGACTAAATGTGGAAATGTGCATGCTTGTGGGCAAAGGCAGGAGAGTGGCACACTGGGGAACACGGCTCAGTTAAACTCAGTGAGGCACCCTGCATATCCTTCCTATCTTTACATTAAGAACTTCTAATGTCTGGGGATAGCACCTGAATATTGGATTGTAAACCACAATCCAGTCAGGGGAAATTCCAAAAGCAAAATAACACAGGTCTGTCTCCACAATCCATACTAAAAATAATGCTGTTTGCTGTGCATACAGATGTCTGTTTCATGCCCCTGTTATGCCAATGACTGACTGTCTTTTTTAGACAGAGGTTAACAGGGAACACCTTGACAAGCTACAGAGGAAAGAAGTGACTTTAGAAAGAGGACTCTGTTAAAAAATGGATTGATTTTCTTTGCTTTCACGAGGAACAATAGCTATTAGATGTTATAATGAATCACCAGCTGCTAATTTATGAAATTTTACAAACCCTTGATTATCTGTGCGAATGATGGATCCCATTGTGCAAGCTGCAAAGCACCCTGAGCCCAATCCAGCAAAGCTATTAGGCATGTGCTTCATAGTAGGCATGCAAGAAAACACAGCAAGATCAACATATCTGAGTTTAGCATATGTTCAAGTGCTTTACTGGACCCGGGTCAGAGTGCATTGCAACTTGCAGGATGAACTTCTATAGGCATGTAAGTGCTCATGTCTGAAAATACACAGAACTTCTATAAGAATGGAAGTGATTGTGTCTGAAAACAATAGTACATGATGGAGACTTATTTGAAACTACAGTCCATATCCAGACATCTTGAGCCATTACCATTATCTAATGGTAATTCTATATTCCATTTGGAGAAGAATTTTTTCAGAATTGTCAGAACTACAGCTATGTATCTGCAGGTGGAGACTGATGAATGGCATCTTCTATTCACCTGCCATATCTACCTCTGACCCAGAGTACCAAATAAAGAAAATCAATCCAACACACAACAGGATCTTCCTTTTCATTTTACAGAACCTTTACATTGTCCATGTACCACACCTACATTTCATCTAGCCTAATTGTTTTGACAGTCAGGAATATATATCTAGCTTCAGGAAGCTGAGGGGAAAAAAAGTATACAATAAGAAAAGTGATAAAATAACTACACAGCCTGATCAGAATACAAAGGCAGAGGATTGCAGCTGTCCAGCCCTCCCTTCTCCCTTCCGGCAAACATGCTGACAGATATGTTCAGTAGGATTCTTTGGGGGACTTTTTCCTCTTTTTTAAAGTAATTTTAACTTGACATCAGCCAACTTCTTCTATTTCTACTGCATTTTCACGACCTGCAACAACTCACTCCCACTTAGGTTGGTAGAATGTGCATTTGCAAGCACCAGCACCTAATCAAGGTCTCTTCTCTGTTAAAACCATAAACCCCTCTGAAGCAAACAATGTTGTGCACATGCTAAATAAGTGGAGAACTGAGCCCACAATAGATGCCAAATAATGAGTGCCTGAAAGGGGGAAAGATAAAACTGCAGCTGGAAAAGGAAAGCAAACATGTTATAGGTGGACAAACAGCGATGAGTGCAAGGTCCTAGCCAGCTGCCCCCTTCTTCCTGGCTCAGGAAAGAAAACAGTTTTGAAGTCCTAAGGTCACAGACAGAGTAGAAGAGAGGGCAAGAGCCAGACTTGGAGCTGAAGCACTTCCACATTTCAAGGGGTGTTGTGGCAAAAAAATCACTGACAGATGATTGGTAGGGGAAATGAAGCACCTTAAAGGGAAATTAATGAATCAAAGGAGGCAAATCTCTCCCTAACACTATAATATTTCACAAGCATTAGTTCACACAACACGGAGGGCTAAATTATATTTGTTCTTTGTTTTACACACCTGCAGCAGCATTCCCCCTGTTTAGTATAATTCTCACTGTGAATTCAGTTCATCTACACACTGGAAGGCCTTTTTCATCATTATATCTTCTGTTTCTGGACATCTGGCTGCAATCTTATGCTCTGTGAATGCAAGGAGTACAATGAGATAGTATTACCCGATCATTCTTGTAATTTGTGGGGTGAACCTCTTACAAGCATAAATCACTGCAACTTCTCTGAAGTGAGGGAAGCAAGGCAAAGTATCTGTCCACAAGGAGTAATTAATCTGTTTTAATGAGTGTGTTCCATAGCAGAAGAATAAACTATATTTATTTTTCAGTAGTGGGATGGAAGCCCTCAATAAACATTATCTTCCCCTGTTTGCCTCCCTTACTTCATCAGCTGTCTCTAATGTGTGTGAAGCTTTGAAAATGCTCCTGCTATTAGCCTTTGATTTCTCCCAGGCCCCTGACCCTTGGTGAAAGAAGGCATGGAACTTTAGATGAAGCTGTATCTATTCAGCTGAGGAATTAAAAGCAGTCACATAGCCACAGAAATGAGGAAATAAAGACTACTGACTAGAAGGATGATCTAGTTCCTCTGATTATCTCTCCTGAAAAAAACCCTTGCAATTTTTCCTCTTGCTCAGGCAGAACAGAAAGCCTGTCTGCATTAAATGGGGTGGTTGGGGATCAAAAGACATAATCCAGGTAGACTGGTAGTTGTGAATGGGCACCATCACACACAATTGAAACAGCAGGCCTGAACTTGTGCTTAACTTTTGATGACACTTAAAGACATGCACACAAGGAGAAGTGAAGGAAAAGTCACAGAATGAATTTGCAGGGAGTAAAAACATAGAATTGTTGAAAGGAAGATGGCAGGAAATACTGACCACTGACATCCTTCACCGACATGAAGGAAAAAATTATCCAACAGGGAAAATACACTGGCACCAAGTACCAAAGTTTCATCTACTGCAAAGAAATTTTAAGCTGCTTCATGGTAGTCCCAGGCCTGTTGGCAGTGCCCTGCTGACTGTCCTCTCTCTGGATCATGAAATTAGGAGGTGCCACATTAGCTGTGGTATCCCCTACCTGTGCACCTAAGAACCATGCTGCACTCTAACCCTCTGCTGGGGTGTGACTCCAAGTGACAGCCACAGCCAACAGGGGAGTATAGTGAGGTCAGCTCCTTGGCTGTCTGTACAACCTTTCCCATCTCCTGGTCATACACAGATATTATTACATGTGCACAGATGCACAGTGACAGTCACTGCCACGCTGTTACTCTAGAGCCTATTTCAAATGCAACTGACAAAACTGCTTTCAGGGTTTCAGTACGTAGATGATGACTTAGAACAGACCTTAAGGACTCCTCTTTTGTGTACAGCTGCCTCACAAATAATTCCCATCATTCTTGAAAACCTAAGGAATTTTTAAATATTTCCAGGGAGTGGACAGACACAGTGTGACTCCCAGTCCAGTCAGTCCCTAGGTCCAATCTCCACCTATATAATTGTAATGTTCTTCCTTATGCTGAACCTGAGCATTATTTCCTCCTACCTCTTCTGTAGGGGAGGGGACTGCAAATAATCCCTCTTGTCTATACAGAAAGCTTTCAGAGATTAGAGTATTGCTTTCTTCCTCCTCTACTATCTTGCAGACTAAATAACCATTGTTTGTGTAGCTCTCTTTCACCAGCTACATTTTCCAGTTTGTTCTCATCAGCCTCCTCCAGACCGTTCCCAAATGATCAACATCCTTTCCTAGACTTTTCCAACAATGTATAAAGACAAGACAAAACTATGGAGTTTTGACCTTGGAGCAGGCAAGTTAATGTTATCTTCTACCTAAGGCAGCTAGAACACCTGTTTTTCTCCGCTGAGCTTTGCTACTGATTTTTTTATTCTTAAAAATGTCCTTCCCCACTTGTCATCTACAGCAGACTGTATGACTTGTTCATCTAGACTTTTAACTTTCCTGGAGAAGAGCTTTTTATCTGTACAAAGCCTTTCAGATCTTGCCTGAAGTAGCTCAAAAATTATATATAAAATAATTGGACATGATACTTTTTGGCCTCCTTCTTCCCCCCAGATTTATCAGAAATTAAGGCCAAAATCTTCAAATCTGTATCTATCATATTAATTTAAATATTTCCTATCCATAAATGATGGCATTTTTAGGCTCTGGTAAAACTTCTTAAATTCTGTTTTCCGAACTGAGATCTCTGTGTTCAAACTGAGACAGAAAATATGCAGGAAGGCAGTCCTAAGCTGTTATATTAGCTATTCAGTTTGCAATAAAATAACTGTACGGGCTGAATTTTTATGTTTTGCCTTGAGAATCTGGCACGTGTCTCTCAGACTTGAGTGCACAGGTGGGCTACTGTGCAAATGTGTTATCTACCAACATGATGCTGCTCTGTGGGGAGACAAGCAATGATGCCACTCTCCCCACAGTCTCTTTTCTTCTTCCTTCACCATCCCCTTTGGCAAGCCCCATAGTACAATTCCCCCTGGGGACTGACAAACCCCCTGCTCCTATCTCCCTTGAAGCTTCCCAAGGATGTTGAGAACAGGCACTTTCATTTAGGCCTGCTGTTCCCTTACGCCTGAGAGCTGATGCAGCTGGTACTGCATGCAGGCTCTGCTGGACTTCCAGCTTGACATGGAAGTCACATCTTACTTTAGGATGTGAAAGAACTGGCTGAAGCAATCTCAATTACTGTAAAAAACAGTCTCAAAACCTAATCCCTGTGGTATATCAATCTTCTGTATTGCATGCCCTCCCTACAACTAGGGTGCACCTGACATCTGCAGCATGGAGATATATACATCTGGTACAACTTGATCGAACTTGGTCATTGCACTTTTCTTACACTACACTCATCTAAAAAATTAAATAAATAACAGCTTTTTTAGAAAGGACCCATCTTTCCCTCATTTTCTTCAAGTTTTTGACATCATACACAAACACCCACTGGTCCTAATGCACAGCACAAAAACAGGGATAGCTAAATATCAGGAGAGAGTAACTATTAACACATTCTTTCACCACATCTTTCCTAGCAATGTGCATTGAATATCACACAAAATGATTTAAAGATGTGTGTTATCATATATTAAAACATACTACAATTTACTCTGCCTCAGAATCTCTACAGAAACAAACACAGACTGTAAGAAAAGTCAGAATAGGTGTAAGTTTACCCCAGCAACAAAGCAGGGACAAGCCCTCTCCTCTGATCTGTCTACACATGGAATTGCTCTCTCACACTCCCACTTTTCCATCTAGGATCAGGGCGATCTCATCAGGCAATAATCCTGGAAAACTCTGTCTTTTCCTTTTTTATTTTTTTTTCCCCAGGACTGTGAAAGGACAGCGAAGGGAAAGTTCTGGAAAAATAGCAACAGTGTGTGAGCCAATGGTCTGCTTTGCACAAAGCATATGTAATTCTTTCCCTCTACAATTCACACAGTAATTCTCCAGCCACAGCCTTGTATTCTCCCACATCATCATGACAGGAATGATTGCAACAGATTTCAGCAGCCCAGTAGCCAACAGAGCAACCAGCAGTACTGAAGAAAATTTAAGCTGAGAAGCCAAGTAATGAAAAAAAAAAAAGAAAGGCAAGCTGTGAGATATATTACTGGAATCCAGACAAGAAAAATGTCTGTTCTGGCACCACTACAACCAAACAACAATAACAGGTTATGACCCACACTGTATGTGGGGAATTAGGCACACAGCCTTTGCATTCAGTCTTCTCACAGGGGTATGAGGTAAGGTCATGCCATGCTGGTTCACAAACTTCTGTAACTCATCATATTATGAAACACAAATTGGCACATGGAGAGAGAGAGGAAAGGGGGAAAGGAATGGAAACTTTGGGGAGGGTGTTCCCATCCACCCCTCTCATACCCTGACAAAGCCCTTCAGCCACACACTTGGACATTCCCTGTATTTATTTTTGTAGAGAGTGTACTGTACTGTTTATATGTCATGTTTCATTGAAGCTGGTGAGGGAAGGACTAAACATCTGGAATTTTGGGCAGCTGTTTTGCAACACTTGTTGTTTGAAGAAACAGTTTTCAGTTACCTCTGGATCGTCATGTCAAATCCTGGCCTTATTTAAACACTTTTTCTTCTCTTTAAACTGAAAAGTTCTTTCTTTCCTTCCTTCCTTCCTTCCTTCCTTCCTTCCTTCCTTCCTTCCTTCCTTCCTTCCTTCCTTCCTTCCTTCCTTCCTTCCTTCCTTCCTTCCTTCCTTCCTTCCTTCCTTCCTTCCTTCCTTCCTTCCTTCCTTCCTTCCTTCCGACACTTCCTTCCGACACTTCCTTCCGACACTTCCTTCCGACACTTCCTTCCGACACTTCCTTCCTTCCTTCCTTCCTTCCTTCCTTCCTTCCTTCCTTCCTTCCTTCCTTCCTTCCTTCCTTCCTTCCTTCCGACACTTCCTTCCTTCCTTCCTTCCTTCCTTCCTTCCTTCCTTCCTTCCTTCCTTCCTTCCTTCCTTCCTTCCTTCCTTCCTTCCTTCCTTCCTTCCTTCCTTCCTTCCTTCCTTCCTTCCTTCCTTCCTTCCCTTCCGACACTTCCTTCCTTCCTTCCGACACTTCCTTCCTTCCTTCCGACACTTCCTTCCGACACTTCCTTCCTTCCGACACTTCCTTCCTTCCTTCCTTCCTTCCTTCCTTCCTTCCTTCCTTCCTTCCTTCCGACACTTCCTTCCTTCCGACACTTCCTTCCTTCCTTCCTTCCGACACTTCCTTCCGACACTTCCTTCCTTCCTTCCGACACTTCCTTCCGACACTTCCTTCCTTCCTTCCGACACTTCCTTCCTTCCTTCCTTCCTTCCTTCCTTCCTTCCTTCCTTCCTTCCTTCCTTCCTTCCTTCCTTCCTTCCTTCCTTCCTTCCTTCCTTCCTTCCTTCCTTCCTTCCTTCCTTCCTTCCTTCCGACACTTCCTTCCTTCCGACACTTCCTTCCTTCCGACACTTCCTTCCTTCCTTCCTTCCTTCCTTCCTTCCTTCCTTCCTTCCTTCCTTCCTTCCTTCCTTCCTTCCTTCCGACACTTCCTTCCTTCCGACACTTCCTTCCGACACTTCCTTCCGACACTTCCTTCCGACACTTCCTCCTTCCGACACTTCCTTCCGACACTTCCTTCCGACACTTCCTTCCGACACTTCCTTCCTTCCTTCCTTCCGACACTTCCTTCCTTCCGACACTTCCTTCCGACACTTCCTTCCTTCCGACACTTCCTTCCTTCCTTCCTTCCTTCCTTCCTTCCTTCCTTCCTTCCTTCCTTCCTTCCTTCCTTCCTTCCTTCCTTCCTTCCTTCCTTCCTTCTTCCTTCCTTCCTTCCTTCCTTCCTTCCTTCCTTCCTTCCTTCCTTCCTTCCTTCCTTCCTTCCTTCCTTCCTTCCTTCCTTCCTTCCTTCCTTCCTTCCTTCCTTCCTTCCTTCCTTCCTTCCTTCCTTCCTTCCTTCCTTCCTTCCTTCCTTCCTTCCTTCCTCCCTCCCTCCCTCCCTCCCTCCCCTCCCTCCCTCCCTCCTTCTTTTCTTTTCTTTTCTTTTCTTTTCTTTTCTTTTCTTTTCTTTTCTTTTCTTTTCTTTTCTTTTCTTTTCTTTTCTTTTCTTTTCTTTTCTTTTCTTTTCTTTTCTTTTCTTTTCTTTTCCTTTTCTTTTCTTTTCCTTTCTCTCCTCTCCTCTCCTCTCCTCTCCTCTCCTCTCCTCTCCTCTCCTCTCCTCTCCTCTCCTCTCCTCTCCTCTCCTCTCCTCTCCTCTCCTCTCCTCTCCTCTCCTCTCCTCTCCTCTCCTCTCCTCTCCTCTCCTCTCCTCTCCTCTCCTCTCCTCTCCTCTCCTCTCCTCTCCTCTCCTCTCCTCTCCTCTCCTCTCCTCTCCTCTCCTCTCCTCTCCTCTCCTCTCCTCTCCTCTCCTCTCCTCTCCTCTCCTCTCCTCTCCTCTCCTCTCCTCTCCTCTCCTCTCCTCTCCTCTCCTCTCCTCTCCTCTCCTCTCCTCTCCTCTCCTCTCCTCTCCTCTCCTCTCCTCTCCTCTCCTCTCCTCTCCTCTCCTCTCCTCTCCTCTCCTCTCCTCTCCTCTCCTCTCCTCTCCTCTCCTCTCCTCTCCTCTCCTCTCCTCTCCTCTCCTCTCCTCTCCTCTCCTCTCCTCTCCTCTCCTCTCCTCTCCTCTCCTCTCCTCTTCTCTTCTCTTTAAAATGTACATTTATACATACATACATAAAGAGAAAATATCCTGACCTTTTAAGCTCTGAAAGCTCAACTGCTATACATTTCTTTGCAAGATATATGTATTAGATCTATTTGGGTTTTGTTGGTATTGCTGGTTTGCTGTATTGTTGTTTCCTGCAACAGAGATATAAGTAGTTGCACCAGTTTTCATTACTCTGAACTCTATTAATTTACTCTTCAGGCACTCGCTCATAGAGCATTACTTCTAATGCATGCTGCTGGATTTTTGTATGTGACATAGCTCTGCCCAGGCAGTCAGCATGACACACAGAGAACATTTACACTCAGCTCCAGGTCAAAAATCAGGTAGTGTTTAAGTAGGACACAGACATTATCCAAGCCCTAGGAAAAGGATTTTTGAATTGACCTGCAATTGGGAATTTAACCTAGGAAGAAATCTTGGGTAGTGACCTATTACACCCATAAACCATAACACAGACAAGATAACACATAGAAAAGTAGAAGCTTGAAATTTCACTATCAGATAAAGATTTTTCAGTATGTCTTTCTAATAAATCATGGTCTGATTTCTGGGCTTCTCTCTCTTGACAAACACACACAAAAGCATCTTTTTAAGAATGTTACTCTTTTAGGAAGGATGGTTAATTTCTTTTTCTCTCTGTTTCAACCTTTTCCTAAAAATCAATACTCTTGGAAGCTCCTATAAGGCCACATATTTTCCAGAGTTTACAGCTGGGGAGTGCCAGGAGGTGTAATCTGCCACAACACAGGCATCACAGGCAAAGAAACCAAACCAAACCAAACCAAACCAACCAAACCAAACCCAAGCAAAAAAACACCAATCAAAACAAAAAAGAATCAAGTCTCCTACAGATAAAAAAATTATTTCCTTAATATTAAAGCACTGGAAATATCTGGCCTATGGCTTATTCTGCTCCTCTGGCATCATGAAGCCCAGAGAAGCAGAAATCTAATAATTACTTCTTCTTAATGGGATCTTTCTCTTTTAATGGGTCCAAAAGGTCCAGCACTGAACATTTTCCATCTGAATGCCTGCAGGTACGCACTGCTAAGGTGAGTGGCATCTTAGTCTCTGCTGAAATAGCTCTGCTGACATAACTGTGTGCTATGGAAATAATTCCCTTGCCAGTCTGGATTTTAATGGAACAGGCTGCAACACTTTCCTGACCTGTATCCCACTGTACACTATATCCCACTGAAACTGTGAGAGCTCATCACAGAAGATCAATCCATTTCTAGGGATTAGCCACATAAACAACTCCTTATTCTCTTACATTTTCTTACACAGAAGATTGGCTTTGACCCAATAAACATGAAAAGTCTCAAATTTTTTAATTAGTTAATCAGAATTTAAGAGAAGGCTGGATGAAAGATAGCTGAGGATAGCTACAGCAATACTCACTTCAGTTAAAATAATTCTTAATGTTTACCTGTGTTTCTTCCTTTTGGTGGTTGTTACACCAGTGAGGGCTCTCTCCATGCTGAAATGAAAAAGCAAGTCAGCAGTAATGCCTTCTGCTCTGCTGGACAAAAACACTTCAGTTTTCCCATGTCTGTGAAGTCATCAAGTTGCAACAGAAGTGAAACCCAAGTATGTGTTTTACTGACAAATAACCACAAACATTTACTGCTGAGGTACCCCAGCTAACCTGATAATTTGCTCTAGGTGATCCCAAGGTCTCTGTTTTCCCCTTTCTACTCCATGTCTCCTCTGTTGTGATTGGTAGATGTTTCATGCAAAACTGGTATTGCTGAAGAACACTGAAGAATATGTCCAAATTGGCCTAAAACTTCAACTATGCATGTGCATTTTTTCATTAGAAAAACTCAATACTTACTACTGTGCATACCTAACTAGTGATAGGTTTGGAATTTTTTTTCTGCAAAGTCCTCCTAAAAGTACTGAAAACGCAGGTGGTTAGTTGTTTTCTATCTCCATCCTGGGAATCCTCCCACTCCTCTGTGAAATAAGGTATTTTCTGTGGATTCTCTCTCTTGGTATAGTGTCTATTCAACATAGACAATAAATATCAAGAAGGACTTTGGCTTAGCATGAAAGTCACCCTGCATTTCCAGAATAAGGCATGTTTTGAAGTCCACAGAAAGATAGAGAAAACCTTCCTACAAGCATGGAAAAATTTCCATTAGTTTTTTAATCAACCTTTAAAAAATATAAGATTGACTTTAAAAAATCCTGAGCTAACCCTTTTGGATTGGTAAGTTGATACCAAGAACAGCAGAAAGGCTGAAGTTTAGCAACAGGTAAGTACATCTTTGCATGAAATAGACAGTGTAAAACATACTTTACAGTCCTTCAAACAAGCTATTTTGACTTTGAGATTATAACCAACGAGCACAAACTGTCCACAAAGCCCAGACATCACAACTGTGGAGATTAAAAAAATAACCTGTAGTCTGCCCTCAAAAGTTAGAAAAGAGAGTAGGATCCAATGGAAAATGAGTGGATTTTTTCAAGAAAGAGTAAAAAAGCTGTTCGAGGACCCCACACAACAACTTTTTACTCTCATATCTTGGAGAAAAAGTGTGCAGGGAATGCTTATCTGAGGATTCTTCACTCTGTAGGAGAGAAAAATATTAAAAGAAATACTGAAGCTGAAGATAGAATTCCATTGCAGAAACACAGCTAGGGAGGCATTAAAAACATTGGCCACTATTTAATATAAAACATGTCATTATTTGCATTTTGCATCAATCATTCTCCAAACCATGAGTATGACTGGACTTCGTTAATATTCAACTACAGTGAGAAATTGTATTGCAACTCTCCCAAAATCTATATATATATATATATATTTTTTTTTTTTTAAACTAACAAATATCTGAGAAAAAAACCTCAGTAGTTCTGCTGCCAGTCACTGTGCAAATGAGTTTTGGTGCATAGTACATCTTCCATGATTCGTAAGAGATCAGGTATTAGTAATATTTGCATGTAAAAGTAAATAAAGCATTATATTCCTACTTGAATTGTCTCTGATCTAAGTTTCCAGAAATCAGTTTCACAAGACCAACAAATTTCCTGCCCACCTTCCCTTTTATTTACTTATTTTGTTTAGAATTTATTTTTAAAAACAAAATCACTCTTTTTCTTCCAGCCTCTTCCACTCAGACCTCCCAGTTTCACTCTCTCCAGGCTGTCCTCTTTCCCTGTGTTCTTTCAGTCACAACTAGCCCCTGCCCTTATAACTTTTCCCAAGTGCAGTGTTGAATGCTCTGTTTTTAACATAATTTGGAACAATGCTGACAATTTTCACATTGCTAGTACCAGACATGAGAAGTAGCTGGTATTTTAATGTCTGCGAATTGACGGGAACCGAGCGTAAGACCCACGGGATCTCTGAGCCCATGGATCCCTCTTCTTCTTGTCCCTAATTGAGCAAAGAGTTTTACAAGATACTTTATTTTGAAAACGCCTGAAACTCAGCGGGACTACTTGCATGTGAAAACTGAAGTATGCATTCTAAAGTGGATCGCTGCCATATTCCGTCTGAAAAACGTGTTTTCTTTGGACGTATATACTTGGCTCGATTGTAACAGTTTTAGGTGTGAGTGGAGTAGAGTGAAAATGGAGAATTATATAATGGCTTGAAAAGCATTTAAGCAAATAGAGCATTCAAAACAAATCAATGCAAACTAAAAAAAGCTGGGAAGGCTCTTGAGCCATCCAGGCACGGATTTCATCCTGATCTTAAAGATGGATAAAGGTTTCCTCTGGTTCCAAATTTTTCTGAAGTGTTTTATGAGGGACCCAACTAAAAAATCTGTGGCCTGTAGGTTAAACAATAGAAGATCAGACTTAGTTGAACAATTTTTCTTTAGCTTGGTCCTGCCTTGGTTTTCAAATTAAATAGTATGAAGGTATGACCGCCACGTGGAATGTCAACAGGAGAGAGTCATATTCAGAACTCATCAGAAAAGCTTAGTTATTCTCACAGTAAAAAAAAAAAAAAAATAGACACACACATTTAAAAAAAAAAAAAAAGAAAGGTGCAAGGACCCTGATTTGCCAGTGTTTACATTCCTTGTGCTCAGGGGGCAGCACACACTCCTCTGAGCTGCACACACACCTCCCCACAAGGCATGACTGGCAGCAGCCCCCAGGCTCAAGCTATACTTTTCTGCCTTTCCCCTTTCATCTGCTTTCCAAAGTAGGCAGACAATGCAATTGCAAAGGTCTTACTTCCTTTGGAAGCAAAGATAAAAATGACTGACCTCTGCGCAGAGTGGCTTCTAGGTACATAACCACAACGGGAAACAAGCAAGCCAGCATCTGGGACAAACTTACTAGCACTTGACAGAGATGAAACTAGTAGAATTCTAGAGATGTTAGCCATTTGCAAACATTTTCAGGTCATATTATTACATGGTGTAAATAGCCATTAATTTTAATGCAGCTGTTAATTTATGCTAATTTTAATGTAGCTGTTCTTTTTACAATAACAGCTGGTCCAAGTATTAGAGTTTAGCAACAACCCTTTTCACTTATTTTTAAAATTTTCTGTGAGAAGTTATTGGCCAGAGCAAGTTTTCTAGTACATTTTTGAAGGCCTTAAAAAAGGGTTAAATTTTCCAGACAAATTCTAAAGCTTTTTCATATGGAGGCCTAGCTGTTAAAGATCAAATTATAAAACAGTGTCAGCTTGCTTTTCAGAGATTTTTCCTCTCAAAGTGAAAGTATGAAGCCAAGTCACAGACCAATAGATTTTTCATTGTTTAAATTGTACTTTGGTTTCTATACCAAATAAACTAATTAGTAAAATGTGCCCAAGGAAATTATTTTTTTCTCCCTTTCTTTACCTTCACATTGCAGAACAATTGAAACAAATGATCTTAATAGAAATTCTGAAGCAAACCATCATTTCAATCCTTTCTCAATTTTCCTATTTGTTATGTTTTATTACTTAAGCTGTACCATGTGTCTTTTATATACCCCATATTTCAACAACATTTAGTTAAGGACAACTGTATTTTTAACTGGAAATGGGGGGCTTGTTTAGTTTGCATTTAAAAAATAATTAGGTAAATTTTATAAAAGAATTGTCAAAAACTATTGCTAACTAACTTTTGCTGTTGAAATACACAATTTTTGAAGCCTTATACACCTTTTAGACCTCTCATGTAAAAACAAAATTAAAGAAAAAAATTGTTCTCAAAATCTGACTAAAAGGGCTGGTTTGACATCACTTGGATTGAACAGCTATTTGGCTTGCATGTAAGTTTTCTACTGTGTCCTTAAGACATACAGTATTTTAAATTCCACAGTTGGGGATTTAGGCAGGAGAAGGAAAGGTAAAACCTTGAAAAACAATAAGAGAACTAAGTTTCTATGTTGCTAATCTCTGAATCACTAATTTTTTTTTTCTCTAGTGAGAAAGCAGCTGCAAATGTATATTTCTATAAAAGTAAACTAAATGTTATATGAGCGTATAATATCAGCCATAAACAAGGGCATCAGTGATAAATTCCTCCAATGCCTTCTTTTGTCACAGAAAAATGTGTGTGTAAAACCCAGTCTTCAGTTAGATTTGTTATTAAAGCTTAGCATGCTCCTGAACACCTGAAAAAGTGGACAATCTTTCCTTTTATGCATGAAAGCAAAGTGTGTATGTATGTGTGCCTTCTGTTTCCCAAGCTCAAGCTGGAAAACACAACCCATCTGCAATTTGGTGGTTCAAAATATAAATAAACCCACTCAGGATGAACTACTGTTGTTATAAGCTTTGAGATCTGAGGCGGGGCCTGAAACCTGCTTGGGCTGGCCAAACTATAAAAAATGTAACTGATAAATGAGGTAACCAAGGTTTAACAACTCCTAATTAAAAAAAAAACAAACCAACTTTGTTTACTTGTTTACTGCCTCCCTCCTACTTGAGATGCCCATTAAATGGGCTTCCCTTCATTTACTATGTAAATATACTTTTCCATATTCTTCTTTTTTTTAAAATTTCCCACTACACTGAATCATGGGTTATTAAATTTCTAATATTTCTAATGTTTTCTCACACTTCACCACGCACTTCACCATGCACATAAGTACAGCTTTCGCACAGTAGTATAAAATTTATACATTTCCCAGCTCATCAGCACATACTGACTAGTAAGAACAGGATACACTATTCAATGTAAAAACCACTGTCACAAAGCAAACTTTTCCCTTTACAAATTAATTTTCTTTTTTTCTTGCTAGCAACAGTTAGCCTAATCATGCACTAATATCAGTTCCCACAAAATCCCTTTCATCTCACCTTCTATGGAGCTCACTGCATTCAGAAAACCCTGCGAAAGTTTCAGGAATCTCTGGACTCTCAGAGAGATGGGTGAAGCTATTCTTGGGCACTACCTGGCCAACCCCAACCAACAGACTTTGTCAGCCAGTCCCCATGCCCACTGCACAGGGATGTAAGCTGGGCAGATGGAACCCCAGATACAACTGTAAGCCTGTCTTTCCAGAGATCTCCAGTCCCCAAAACTTCATCAGCACCATCAGCCCCAAGTCTGCTCCTGCCATTCTGCACAGAAGTTTCTCCCTGAGCAGCCTGTGGTCAGTAGGTCACTTTTGTTTAGCTTCTTGTTTTCTATGTTTTCTTTGAAAACAGGAACTCCTTGTCTTCTTTCCCAACTTCCAAAGCTCTCCACCAAATACTGAAGCTTCTACATATCTGCAGCCTTGAAGGTAAGTGAAATATATCACTGGGATGCCTTTTTTGCTCACCTCCCTCTACAACTACCAGCTTTTTGAAGTTGTTGCAGCTCTCCCTTTCCTCCTTGATACAGCTCTCCCTATCCCCTCTAAGCATTTGATTAAAATTATTAAGGGATTGGCCATGGGGTTGTGCTTTTGGGGCATCTACAAAAGTAGGTGTTAATATGGTGGTGCTAGTGGGAATCTAAAAGAAGAAGGCAATTTCCATCACACTTCATTTCACTGATGAAACATGCATGATTTAAGAGGACTCTTCAGAGTGACAGCACACAAGCCCAGTAACAATGGTGTGCTTCATAGAATAGACAGGGTACATTTCCTGTTGCCTCCTGAAAGATGCCCAGAGCTGCCATTTTCAAAAGAAATAATCACCCCCAACCTTAAAGCAAACAAAAATCCTTTAATAATCTACCATCTGTGGGTGTCATGCTCACTCTTTAATGAGGAAGATTTGTCTGACAGTTACTTTCCCTTCCTGATTGGGCAGCCATGAGCATGATTAGATATAATTTTCTAAGACCTGCCATTCCCCCCCAAGCTCTGATATGAAACAAGTAATGCCCTTCTGCTTTACATCTGACCTTGACAAGGGTAGTTCTCATTTCCTCTCCACTTTTCCCCTCCTAATCCTTCCTAAAAACATGTGCCTGCTGCATAAATTGGATCCAGTGTTTTTAATTGGCATCTTCCTGGTGTTTTTGCCTGTGGTTGAATTTTACAAGAGTAAGGTCCCTTTTAAGGGCTAGGGAAGGTGACTTCCCCTTTGACAACAAACCAGCCGTGATCTTTGCTCCTGTCACCCGTCACCATCTCTGGGTATGCCTCGAGTGCAGGTGCTCTGCCTGCTGGGATGATGTGGTTTGACGAACGCCATGCTTTAAAGATATGTCAGCAAATCAACCTTCTGCAGCAAGGTGCTTAAAAGTAGAGGCAATCAGCCTGTTCAAGCACAAATTCAGCAAAGCCTTTTTTCCTCTCTTGCGGTAGGTCATCTTGGCCTGAAAGTGAGATATGAATGATCATTTATTTGTAGATGTCTTTCACTTATAATTTAGGTAAATGAGAAAAGGAAATGAGCACAGTCACTAGGAGAATTTAAATCATTTCAACAATCAGCAAACCAGATTTGGGCCTGAAATAATAGACTTGCAGTCTCCAGTATGCTGCATTAGATTTGAACTTGAAAACATAAATATGTTCCAGGACCTGTAGGCTACTGCTTAAAAGTAAAGGTAACATTGCCCCCTGACAACTATCCCTTTTATTAATCAAATTACTTTTACACAATGAGTCAAAATGGTTGATAGAATTTTTTCTTGCCAAATGAGACTAATCCTAAATTTCAGAATTGCAGTGGTTTCCAATAAAAGATGAAGCATTTTTAGATTCCTTTTCCCTTTATGTGCATCACTGCCACAAACAAACTAGTACTGAAGCCACAGGAATTACTTTTGTCTGCCTACTTTGTAGGTAGACAAAAACTACCACAAAATAGAAGTGTACTAATTTTTAAAATTACAACTATATGTTCACTTCCTGATTCTTATTATACTGTTGTCTTTATCAGAAATGCTCCAATAAAATGTCACTTGCAAGAAATGTGCACTGTTAAATGTCAAATTAGCATCCCTTGACCTTCTTGTATTTTCAGGATGTGACTGAATGCCTGCTATTACAGGCTGCTTGCAGTGGCACGAGTAAAAGACCATTTTGAAGACAATGAAGGCATTAAATGGTCCACAGAATTTCATTTATGGTTTGGGAAGAAAAAGGATCAGGATGATTGTAGCTCAGATACAGTAGAGAGTTCCTTTTGACAAATGCACACTCCAGCAACAAGACCCTCATTGCTAACTGGGAAAGCCAAGTCCTGCAAGACCAACAGAGAGGAAGAAAACATCATCTGTCAAAAGATCAGGGAGGCATTCAAGTTATCACTCTCACTTAAAATATTTCCTTCAAAATGCTTTGATCAGTCTTGTTTTCCTTTGTAAAAGATTTGTTCCAGAGAGTTTTGAACCACAGCAGGGTGTTAATGATCAGGCCCTTCTATCGATAGAATTTGCCTGAAAAACACTACAGGGAAAACAAGCATCAAAATGCTTCGACTTTTATTTACCTCAGCTGTATTAAGAGTGGAAAAAACCAAAAACAGATCCATCCCATCCCTTAATCAGAAACCCCTATGACATTACAAAAGGATAAAAAAGGCTGACAGAATTTAACAGGCTAATTTAATAAATGGTTGTTAGATGGAATTCTGCACACTGGCTTAAGAGCTGGTTTCCTAACACTGTAGAAATTCCTTTCTGCTGCAGTAATTTCCATACTTACAAGAATATTCTTATGCTGTCTTATCAATTTCACTGTTTTCTCATTCTTTATTGAAAGGACACTAAATGAAAAGAACACAGCAAAACTGCTCAGGGAAAACAGCCGGTTTTAATCACTCCTGCTCCTCATACTTCACCATATCACACAGAGAGAAAAGTAGCTTTCAGACAAATATGCCACATTAAAGAGCCAGTTTTAAGACTCAGAGGCTAGGTTTTCAGGGATTTGGAACTGCTGTGGTGTGGGCCAAGCAGGGAAGGAACAGATTGTCTTCCCTTAAATTTGGCATAATCACATGGAAAAGGTGACACTGGACCAAAATTTCAGGGAATCCAAAAATTTCCTGCTGACTCCCCAGATCCTGATAATGCTGAATGTGAAAAACTGAATTTCACATTGGCTAGGTAATACAGAAACCCAAAAGTTTGGGGATGCAATCTCTCTGTCTCTGTCCCTTAAATATCAAATATTCATGTTCAGTATGGGCTAATCAGGACAGGGGCCAGCTGCCACAGAGCTCCCACCTCAGTCAGCATTTCAGGAATGTACTTCGGTGTGCTGTTAGCAACTTGGCTTCCAGGAAAGGTGAACATCCAACGTACTTCCACCTCGTACACCTGATGAAATCAGGCCTGCACTTCAGCAGGGCTCCCAGAATATCTGCTTTCAGGACAACAACTCTGAACGGTGCCTGCTGGCTCTCCAATGCACCACAAAAAGACTCAAGGGTTTGCCCACTGAACTGACAGAGTCACCCCAAAGATTGTACATCCAGAAACATTTGATCAGAGTCATCCACCTACTAAAAAGAGAAAAGTACAAAAAAAAAAGTAAAATAAAATTAAGAACATGAATCAGATGTCTGGAAGAAGTTACTCTGTGAATAGAAGTTTCCATCATGCTTGCATTTTGTTCCCAAGTAATTTTTATTCTACTGCCATGAGCCAATAACAACAAAAAATGTGAAGACCATCACAATTAGATTCAGGTCTCTGTCTCTGTCCATTCTCAAGTTTTTAGAGTAAAGCCAGAATGAAAGAGCTACAGCACTTCTCAGACTGGAAAGCTCTGACTATAAGAATGTATTCTCTTCCATTTAGAAATACACTATCTCAACTACATCTTAGTAACAGATATGTAGATTTAATTCAGTAAAGACCCTGTACTAAACTTTCATGTTGCAAAAGTTTGTGTTCAGAAGTAATCACCATGCACTGTGTGAAAAACAGGCTATAGGCTCCTATTTTAGCATAGTAAGAAATGGTCTATAAAATGTAATAATCAAAAGCAAGCAGGGGAATATTCATCCCTAGGAAGACAACGAGCTTAAAACAAATCAATTTGCCACAGATAAGTAGCATCCATAATGATAATTCTAACACTGACCCCAGATATCTTAGTGCTTCAGAGTTTGGATGCTAAATCTGAAAGCTAGAAAAGCAAGCCCATTTTCTGGCTACCATGGAAAAGAAAAAAACAAATCCATACTATAGTACTTTGATATATGATCATTTACCTTCAGTTCTGAGGAAGCTACAGGTCTGTCACTGATGAGAAGAGGGAAGTAATTATGGGTCATCTCCAGGAATCTGTGAAATAAATTACCAGACTACCATGCTTTGTATTGGGAAATAGAAAGAAAAATAATTTCACAAAGGTAATACAGCAGACACAAGCCACCTCCTGCCTGCATATATATCATAAATACCTCAATTTATGAGGTATTTATAAGATCTTGAAGGAAGAGACAGTGTGGACATCAGACATAGGATGCCCACCATGCCACACATGCCCACCATGCACAGATATGGATAAGTTATTAAACATTATTTTACATATAGTCAGGTTTTATTTTAACTGCATATATTTATTCTTCATTATCAACGTGCCTTTGCCAGGGATTTACCTGACACAGTAAGCCTTTAATAAGAAGGAAAGAAAAAACAAAGTTGGATTTTTAGGCCCTGCAGCTACACAAGCTTTAGCGAGCGAAGCCCTGTGTGCAGTGCCTGTGCAGCACACTGACTGGTGTGCTCCAAATGAAATCACCATTCTCCTCCTGGAAGGGAGGCTGCGGGTGAGGTGAGCCAGAGGGCAGACAGATGTGAGTCCGGGAGGGGGGAGAGATTAAATAGACAAATGTGGAACATGCACAGAGCACTTTAAAACTGCACATTATGCTCTTCAAGACCTGCTCTTTCTCCCCCAGCATCCCAGTACCTTCAGACTGGAAGGGCAATCCTCATGACAATGCTGGCAAATAAAGTTCTTTTTAAAGAAAAGCTGACCAGCTGGAAGTCTTAAACATCAAGAGAGAGGGAGGGGGGAAAAAAAAGGAAAAAAAAAAAAAGCAAATCCAAAATCTCTGGATTTCAACACAGACATGAATGTGATATTCATAAGGAATAAATGCTATGCTGTCACAACCAGTGAGTCAAAAAACCTGCCATGCCTGACTTAAGTGGTGAACACAGTCTGAATTCAAAGCTTCAGGACAGGGTAAGGGGCTGAATGTGGGTGAGATTCTGCTCCCTGAAAAGAGAGATGTGGCTGCAGGAATTTATCCCTCAGATCCTCAGCGGGCTCAGAAAGCAGAGTTGGCCACAGACCAAATCACTTCTCCAGCTCTCACACACAATATCAAGGGCCTACAAGACTGGACAAGAATTAAAATCAGGCACTTTGGGGAATGAGAAAACCAAGCCCAGGGCTATCAGTTTCCTTCTCAGAACAGTATCACTTTGGTCTGGGACTTTGCACAGGCTCTACCAAGCACTGCCAAGCCACATAGCTCTTGACATGCTTTGAGATACCTGGCTTCCACTGGCAGTTTTCTTAACCTTTCTTAGTTCCTTAACCTAAGGAATTTGCACTCTCAAACATGAAGAATGCTGTCATGGAAATTTTATCCCATTTTGCAATGAGGATGGATGCTTCCTTTTTTCATGGTAATATCAGACTCTTTTCAAATCTGCAATGCTTGTTTTCACAGCAATGCTTGCAGCAGCAAGATTCAAAGGCTAACTTCATGGTACCATTTCATACTTTCAGCTTATGTAATTTCATGCTTTTTCCACCCTTCAATTTAACTGACCCCAACATTACGTATCATTTAAAGAGGACACCA
Source organism: Ammospiza caudacuta (assembly GCF_027887145.1). Classification (NCBI taxonomy): domain Eukaryota; kingdom Metazoa; phylum Chordata; class Aves; order Passeriformes; family Passerellidae; genus Ammospiza; species Ammospiza caudacuta. Next base: position 17,103,625 of record NC_080632.1, read on the forward strand.
GGATGACATACTTTGCCCTGCACATTTTTTATTCATCCTCTATTACAACCCCTTTTCCCCCCCTCTGACCTAAGACGTTCATTCTTTTTTATCTTTTCATAAGGAACAGGTTGTTATCTTCAAAAATAAACCATTGACTGTCAATATAAGGAGATGAAGATGCATGGTAAGAGCATACTGAATGATATAATTATAATTACTTTCACTTCTATTTTCTGCCTTGTTCTCTATGTCTTTTAACCATAATGCTTCAATAAGATGCACTGAGCAGACCTTTTAGTCCCAGCTCTGCCTTTCTGATAATGTGGAAAATGTTATGGTTTTGTTTGCTCAAATGCAGTATAAATATTGCATAGCTTTTGAGTGTGAAAATCTTGTCTTAAAACACCAGAAGGTAGGAAAAGCTATATTGTAGGGTAGAAATGTTTTCTGGTGTGTTAGAGCGACCATCTGTGCAAATCCTCTATTTCATGCACCCACCAAGAGCTGTGCCTCACAGAGATGAAAGCAGAACACTCACCATCTTCCAGGAAACTTCTGGAGAAGTCTCCTCAGCAAAATAATCACCCTCTGGCATAATGCCATTTCAAGGCAACTATAAGCCTGCAAATCCAGAGGCTAGCAGATTAGGCCACCTAAGCTGAAAAGATTTCCTCGAGTAGGTGGCTGAGGTGCAGTCTAGCATGCTGATAAATCCTTCAGACTGAATGTCACTGGCAACCTCAGACTGGACAAACCCTCTCACACTGTCACCCAGAGTCTTTTCTCATTTCCCATCTTTTCTCACTTGAAGTAACCTCTGCATACCTGTGTTGCTCATAGTAAAGGACTCAGGGCTTAGCAAAGTGGTCCCAGAAAAGCAGGGTGTGACTTTCGGCAAAAACCAAATAAACCATGGTGAACCCCCGTGTTCCAAGACAGCTGCCTCTCCCACAGCTGGCAGAGCACACAGGCACACGAGGCATGGTTGTGGCTGAACCCACAGTGGTCTGGCATTCACACACTGCCTGCCACCACTCTGCATGGCCCCAGTGACTGATGGCATGAGGGAACGAAAAAATCCCAGGCCTTGGACACCACAAAAAAAGAAAGAAACAAACTTCATCACAATCCACTTGTAATCCCAGTGGAACTTTATGAGTTGTTGGAAATTTAATGGGCCTACTAGCATGTTGGTCACTACAAATAATTTTCTTAATGCAAATGTGACACTGGTTTCATTGACAATAAATGATCATTCTGAATTTGCACTACAGAGAACAAGGACAGAATTTGTGAATTTTTCAAGTCTTAGTTAAAACTCTGCCTGCAGCTTACAAATGATCTATGCTGATATGTAAAATACCATGTCAAAATGGTTTGTTCCTTTTTGCTCCATGCCAGCACTTACCATTTTTATTTGTAGCTTCTTTTTTTATTTTTAAGGCTTTCTTTCCCCTGCAAACACCTGATGTAATGCAGCCCACAACACAGGAAATAAATGTAGCCATTATGGACATAGCACGCTAAACACTGATCACTTGCTCTTGTGCCATAAAGAAAACACAGTTACATTCATTCACAGAGAATGACCATATTCATGGCACTTGCAATGCTACTATTTTTACTTCAACCCTATAGTTAGATTCTATATTTTCAATAGTAGGAACGGGAGAAACTTTCTCACTGGAATCTGTTTCCTAGTCCCTGGGACCACATAAAATGAAGGACATTGTCTAGCAATGATTTGAGAGCAATAAAAAAATCTCAGGGTTAGAAATACAGCTTGGGTTTTATAGAAGGCTATTTGCTGCACTGGAGATGGACTATTTATACAGCTAATTCTTTTATAAAAAATTTTTGTTTCCTACAAAATAGACAACTCCATTTGTGAGATTAATGCATGTTAGTAAATACAGAGTCAGTGAACTAGTGGTTACTACACTGGGCTCCTTGCCTTTTGAAATCAGATGAGTCATGAGGTACCAGGGCAGCCCTGTCCTGTTTCACAGACTTCATCTTCACAAAGACAGACCTGAATTAAAAGTGCAGGTCTCATAAAGCTAAAGAAAAGAAGCTACACAGTCCTGCTTCAATGTTTTGTTTCTACAGTGGCTTTAGAAGGAACTAGGCTCACAACTCGGGGTTCTGGTGTGATGTCATTGTGTTATGTATTTGTTAACTCATAGCAAGCAGTGACCGTGCAATGAATGAATGACAAAATATCAAAAGCTCCAAACTTGCTCTCAGGTTATACTCAAATTAAATTTATTTGTATAACATTTTTTCAGTCTCAAGGCAATGTTAGCAAAACCTCAATCTGCTCCTTTCACAGGATGGCAAAATGCTAGGCCTTCAATTTTTGGATGAGACTGTGGTGCGGTTCATGATATTTGCAGTACAATAGCCAGTTTTGGCACACGTGCTTCTATAGAAATACACAGGACTTTTAGAAAATACCTACTTATATTTTAACATGAGGTGCAGAAATTAAGGAATCTCAGATGTCTGTTACAAATTAATCCATTAAACTGACTCCCAAAAAACAGTGACAATTTCTTCTCTGATGACCTTGAAATTGTTTTCAGACATTTGGCAAGAACAAAACAATTTAAAAAGCAGAGTACTGTTTTGACAGTATATATTATGCAAAGTAGCATACTGTAGTAATGTATTTCTTAAAGACATTTCAACATTTTACAGAAAGATAACTGCCCTTTAGAAAAGCTAATTAGAGATGGCAAAAGTAAAATTTGAAAAATTGTGAAAAAGTCTATTAATATTTGTTCAAATATATGTGTTTTCAAATTGGACAACATTTATTTTTCACACTTTTTTTCCCCTAATATTTATTCTAAATATGTTGTATCTTTATATGCATAGTGAGGAATCAGGTAGAACATGTGTTGGTAAAGAGAATATTTTTTTGACTTTGTAAAGTACCTGGAGAAGTAGCAAGAGTGGATGAGGAAATTGAAATAAACTTTTAGAAAAGAACATGAAAAACACCTCAGGTGCATGCTGTTTGCTAGCTATGGGTTTAGATCTCGGCAGTCGGCGGTGTACTATCTGGCCTAGTAGTAAAATAAAAGCTTCTGTTCTTGTACTCTTATAGATTTAGGAAGTCTAGTAAGTCAAAAAAGAGTGCACTTTTAATAGTCACAAAACCACAACTATTTCCTTAGTTTTATTCACCCCTTACAAATTAAAACTCTGGTTTCACTGAAATTATAGAGCAGCTAAGATTTCATCCAGTATCCACACTGATCTGCAAGTTTAGAGGACTAGGAAGTTCTAGATCCCCTGGGTTTTCAGTATCAGAAACATAAAAAAGCTTTAGCACCAAACTTTCTGTGTGCTTCCCAGACAGTCTGTGACCCCAGCAGTCTCCGAGCACCCGCTCTCCCTGACTCCCCAGCTGCTTTCACGCTTGGACACTTCCATGGAGGAGCGGACACTTCTCCTACACGGAAAAGCTGGCACGGCAGCACTGGCTTGTTCGGATGTACCCAGCGAGAGAAGCTGCAAGGCACAAATCGACAGGCGCGAACCCGCTGGCTGCGGCTGCTCTGCTCCCACCCTCCCTGCCCCTTCCTCTCCACGCAAGAGGTCCCAAAAGTTATGAAAACACCGAGTCCTGGCGCTCTTTGTTTTTAATCAGGGGGAGAGGAGGAGTGGGGGAAGGGGAGTTTTGGCAGCCAGCAGAACACGTTGCCATGCTCTGACGGGAAGGACTTGTCCAGCAAGCAAGGACAATAGCTCACTTGTGCTGGGCCCCACCACATCAGTGTCACACAGGAAGCGTGTGCAAAGGCCACAAGGAGCAGACCACTGCCCAACTATGTTTTCACAGGAGGAGATGTAAACCTGATGGATTGAAGGAACATTACACACCGAACCTTGCTGGCAGGCTGCTCATATATAATAACAAATTTGCAGTTAAAGAGCACAGGGGTTTAATGAGCTTCCCTTACTTCAAAGAAATTCTTTCCCCTCCAGCCAAATTTGAGCTTTTTCTTTGCTAGTCAGTGCTAGAATACTACAACACCTCAGTTAGAATCCTAATTCAGCACCACAACCAGCATGAGGAATTTATTTTGTTGGACAATTATTGGATTATCCAATTATTTGGATTTCAAAGCAGGGTGAACAAAAACTTGCCATTCCAGCATACAGAATAATCTGAATTCATGTTCACTTACTATTTTATACATCTCTGGTCAATAGTTCTATAGAATTGATACATTTGTAAGGTAGTTTCTCCCGCAAGACTCTCGTGGCAGGATCAGCCATTTTCAAATGCACAACCTTGTGGGTTGTGCACACCTTCTCAAACTCCCGGTTTTCATTGGAATGACTTGCAGGAGTTAAGAGGAAAGAATGAAACTTTTCTCTCAAGTTCCACAAGAATTTTAGAACATGTCTTAGGAGGAGTTTTCTATTGATAGATATAGCCAGCAGTATAGAAATTCAAGTGTGTAAGGACTTGCCTTCTTGGATAAGTTTCATTTCATGCAACCAAGAAGGAACCATGAGCCAGACATTCCTTCTGGAAAGAGAATTTGCCAATACTTCCTTCATACTAAAAAGTCATAAATTACATTCTCCCAAAATCAATAAAAGAAGGTAATTCGGAACCAACAGCCTCAAATCACTTAGTCATATCAGAGGAGGACTGGAGCAAGATCAAAACCCTGGGACCCTCCAGGAACCCAGGATTAAGGTAAGCATCTGAGAAAGTGATCTGCAAGCCACACTACAAGGGAAGGAAATTTTTCCTACCCCCGTACATCTGAAACAACTGTTCCTGCTGGTTTTGACCTTGGGAATATATTTTTTATTAACCCTGACAAAGTGAGTAAGCCCAAGGTGCCTGAGAAACTTAGTATTTGCAGAAGCAGTAAATCTCAGAGAGCACCCAAGCCCCGGCAGACATCCATGCATATGGAAGTGGCAATGCCTCTGCCAGACTTCTGATCCAGCGTGCACCGTGTGCAACTGCAGCACACACCAGTAGATGGCCTGTAGATGACAAACAGCTGTAGCCCTCTCTTGCAATTTCTGCCCCCAGCCATTCATGTAATCAGTATTTTCCATCCCAAAAAGGCAAAACTGAGTAAGCTGACACAATGGACAACTACGTGCCTCTACAAAATCACTGGCACATGAGCAAAATCACCAGTACATGTGCAAAATAGAATAGATAGTATATTCCATTACAATTTTTTGGGAATACAAGTGTGAAAACTCATGCCAATCCCCAGGAGGGGAAACAAACCCAGAATTTTGTCTGCTAGCTCTTGTTCCATGTCTTCCAGTGAAGCTGTAGGCAGCAGAGGTGTCCTTTTGTCCTGAAGAATAGATCATTGCCAAGCTTCTGTTGTGCATGTAGAAATCAGAGTTTGGCTATGTCTGGCTGGTGACAGATGTTACATCTTAGTTTGGTTCCCGGTATCAGTGATGAGCCCAGGCCCAACAGGGATTTTGGAAGAAGGCTTCTTTCTTCTGTAGGCTGGCTGAATATCTCATATGGTAAGCACTTTTGCCTTTCTCCTCCTTGTTAACTAATTCCAACATACACCCAGAGACGAGAAAAAGGAAGCTCCTCTTTTCATGCAACACTGTTCTCCTGGAATTTGACTAGTCTCAAAAGGGCTCTCACTAGGCTTAGCCAAGAAGGCACAGAAAGGTGGCCTGATCTAGTCTTGCTTTCTTGGGACAGGTCAGTAATACACACCTGAGCCTATTTACATCTCTTTCACACAAACCCTTACATTGGATGCAGAAAGAGGTTGTCCCACAGTTCCAGGGCACCACGGGATTGTCTTTATCCTGCAATAGCCATCCCACAGCTGTATGGAAATTCCAGTAGTAGACAGAATATGTCTCTCATAAGCAACAGGCTGCTAAACTGATTTAATCAAACATTAAATGAAGCTCCAAACATGTCTACAGTTCTTCAGGCTCTTATTTATGTCTCCTCCTACTTGTTTTTGTAGAGGAATTAATATTGTTAAGGAGTGTTTATTTTTTCATACTCTTGTATGAAAAAGGTTTAGCTTACTCTTGTAAGCTAAACTTGATGCACTATTTCAAGTGATTATCACTTCAAGCTTCTAAATCTACATACCAGCACGTAAAAACAAATTAATATTCATATTCGTTGGTGTTTCAGACACCTAGAACTCAGTCTGTCTCTCTGTTATTTTTTATTTCCCTTCCCACAGGTTTATACTAAGTATTATAAGTACAGGAAAATTTTGGTAACAAACATGAGAAAAATAGAGGGAGGCTGATAATGGTAAACACAACCATCTGGCTTACAACAGTCCTCTAAACATCTACTGAAAAGAACCAAAAAAAAATCTCTGTATTCTTGGTTCTTTATCCTCTGTATTTATTTCATACACAGTCAATAACATTCCATTATGGAATGAGGATTGACCTCTAATTTTGAGTTTATATCAAATCTCAGTGGTATGTATGAGTTATTAAGAGTATAGACCAATCCAAAAAGACAATCATTATTATCGCATCAAAAGCACCTCTATAAAGGACTAGAGGAGAGGGGACAAAAGGATGGGTCATGGAACAAAGGAGAAAGTTAGGCTGAACTTGGAAAGCCAGTGCTATGCTCAGCATCAACCACCACGAGAAATAATTTCATTATTAATAGCTTTTGTCTTAAACTATACATGAGAAAGTTAAATACATGAAGGCCTGAAAAATGATTTCTGAAAGTATATAAATTTCTTAAAGCATTCTTAATACCATACATGCCCTGAAATTACTTTTGTTTTTTTGTTGTTGTTGTTGTTGTTTTGTTTATTTATTTGGTTGGTTTGAGGTTTTTTTTTTTTTTTTTGGTTTTTTTTTTTTTTTTTGGTAGGGTGCCTGGTGGTTTGGGTTTTTTTGTTTATTTGTTTGTTTGTTTGTTTTCTGACTCTTCACACTTGTGGTCTTATTTGTTTGCATATTTGAACCTCTAGTACCTCTGTAGAGCTGTCTGAAAACCCTTCTTTCTGAGGTATATTCAGATGAAAAGAAATAAAAGTTATCTGCACAGAGAGAGAACTGTATTTTTTTAGTGAAGAAATTAAATGGGGAGCAAAAGCATGTGCCAATACATCAGAAGAGCCATAGAGTTGATTAATTCCATGTAGTTTTACAAAGGGTAGAATGCCTCTGAACAAGAACCTGCTCAAAAGCCTTCCCTTAAATGTATTTCTCTTTTTTTGAAGAAAATAAAGGTAAGACCTATTTCCATTAAGTTTTCAAGGCATTATTTTTCTTTTTTTTTTTTTTTTTTTTTTTTTTTTTTTTTTTTTTTTTTTTTTTTTTAGGAATTCAGAGTTAAAGAAAATTTCATGGAAGCTTTCCCAGATAAAAAACATAGTGGATGAGGAAATAATAGTAGTGGTTTGACAAAATTGACTTTCTGGGAGGTTTTGCATTACAGAGGAGAAAATTTTTTCTAAACTTTTCGTGAACTTTGGCAGTACATTTGAAAATTTTTAGATAAAAATTAAAGAAAACTGGAAGACAAAATTATAAAGTCTCAGTAAAAGAATGCAACATTTGGAAGAAATTCTAGTATTTAAGTTTACTAATTATCAATGTGACGGTGTAACACAGCAAAAATAATCCTTGCTTATTCTGTAACTGTACTGCATGGTTTTCTTAAACTTCCTCTAGAGCAACTACAAGTGCCAAGGACAGGATATGAGATGGGATGGCCCACTGGTCTGAATAATTTCTTTGAACCCATGCCAATCTCATGCTTTAATCCCAGACAGCAATTACCACACAACCACTCAATCACTAGCCTTCTGTTGGAATGGGGGAGAGAATCAAAACGGTAAAAGCACGAAAAGTTGCGGTTTGAGGCAAGTACAGCTTAAGCAACAACAACAGTAATAGAAAGGAAAATAACAAAAAGACAAGAGACATAAAATCCATTAAAAACAAGCCATGCAAATAAAGGGAAGAACAAAACCCACCTTGTTTGTCAGCATTAGGGGATCTACTAGTCAGGCTGCCCCTTTCCAATCAAAACTTTTATGTACTGTATAAGGGGATGCATTGAACATAAAAAATATGCTGGGGAAAGCAGTCTGCATTATCCCTGACTCAGGCCAAGGCAGGCCCACCTGTGATATTGCTTTTGCTCAAGAACCTGAGTGACAGGGGGTTCCTATCTGAGCTTGCTGTGCCAAAAGTGCAACTCACTCCATGTCGCATCAGCCGCACGGTGCATAGAGGAGACCCTTCCTTTGGCAATCAGGGTGACTTGAGAAGCTGTGCTTCAGTGCCCATCACTTCCAGAGCAGCTTGAAACCCTTTGTAAGCTTCCAGTATCTCCTTTTCAGCTGGACTATAATGGGCTTCAGATCTTCTGTATGCTTATCTCCAAAGCCCTAAGGGTTGACCTTGAGTTTTCCCTGCTACTTTCTCTCAGAGGCTCCAGGAAATACCATCCCCAGCTGCAGTGGAGAACACAATGTTTACAACCTATAAATATTGAATGATCATTCACTGAAGTGGCTGAGTTTATTCAAATTTGAATAAACTGAGTTTTTTTGCTCAGAGTCCCTTGTGAAAACTGATTTTCTTTCCAGTTTCTTGACAAAGAGGGCCACACTCAGACTGTAATTTAGGGTTTGCACTCTCCAAAACCTCCCACAATGCCTAAGAAAGCTTGTTTCCTGTTTTCTAGTTGGTGGAAACACTGCTGTTATCTACTATATCTCATCCACTGGAACATGACTTCCATCCTGCCATCTTACTCTTAAAAACTAGATTTACTGTGTAGGTCACTTGATGTCACTTTTGTTTACAGCAAAGTCAGACCATTTTCTTCCCCATTTTTCTTTTCAAAAACCTCACCTGCAGTATTCCTCCAAACAAAGACATCATCAATATATTCCAGGTGTGCTGCTTTACCCTGCTCCAGGGCAGTCTGGATCAGTCCATGGCAGATGGGGCTGTTTCTCCATCCCTGGCACAGTCAGTTCCAGGTCTAGTGGACATCCCTCCAAGTGAAAACAAACTGAGGCCTGCTCTCTGCTGCCAGAGGGGTTGAGAAATCACGTCAGCAATGCCAGTGGTGGCACCACTTGGCTGCCTTTGACTGACAGGGACCTGGCATCAGAAGGAGAATCACAAAATATCCAGAGTTTCACTTCTTTCAATTCATGCTCAGCTGAATTACACAGACTTTGCAGGTATCCACTGCTTGAGACATAGGGAATGGAGCATGTTAGTGTTTTGTGGTTAAATATTTGGTAATCCATGTAGACCACAGTTAATATTTAAAGTCTAAACCAAACCACTAAAGCAATTCATGGCTCATCAGACGACAGAATTCCAGGTCAAATTACCTGAATGTGGTTAACTTTGAAGGTATGAAGATAAGAGGGACAGCAACTGCAAGCTAGCCAAACCTATGATTTTCAATTGCAACACAGAAGTTTTAAGCATCATAATCCCTCATAACTAAGCACAGACTTAAGCACTTTTCTGGTCCAGAGACTAGATGAGATTTCAGACTTTAGTTCAGTTCTTTTCTTGTGCAGCATTACACATCAATACTAATGGTATACATTAGTTTGATATGAATCAAGAGAAAATTTGGTTTCTGAAGAATCATCTATCCAAAAAGAAAATCCCATTCACAACCTGTTTATATTACTTAATATTTAAAAGCCATCTATGAAGACTGGTTTAATAAATATTGGAATTAGCTCCAAATGGAAAACACATTCACAAGAACTAAGCATATTCTTTTCTTTTACTCAGGTTGATTGTCAGTTTTTGGGAAGAATCCAAAAAGTGGACACAGAACAAAGTAGAGGAGTGTACATTTTTGGATGGAAGACACTGAGCTGGTATCCTGAGACCAGGAGCAGCCAGATGCCATGCAATCCTCTGCCAATCTGAGCATTCAGCTTATAAGAGCTTGCTCAGAGTAAACCTCTTGAGGGAGAAATAGGCCTAAAACCAGAGAACCTCTGCCTGTTCCCACATTTCCTTGTGAGGAAAAAAACAAAGTACAAAAGCAAAGAAAATGTTTACTAATGGGCCTATAACTGTAATGAGCAGTTCCCCATCCCTCCTCTATGCTTGTTAAAATAAATAATAGTGAGCTACATCCTGCTGTCTTTTCTAGAATAAGTCATTATTTTTACCTATCACAAAATTAGTCTTCTGACTACTTAGTGATAAATCTGACTTTAAATTAGAGCTCCTTAAGTGTATTTCATTACCGTTGACATTGAAACTGGACATCTATGAGTAATGCACCTTTCTCTCTGAGCAGATGATTTGGGATACAATGACTAACAGGTTCCTGAGGACTTCTTGGAAGCTGAGTTAATGGAAAGCATGTTTATTTATAGGCTATTAGCAAATGAATTCTCAGAGAACAGGAAGTATAGTGCTGGAGTGGTCTGCCCTTGTAACGATGGTATTGCACTCTCTGATGTTCAAAGGCTCCGTATCTCATCCAGCCTTTGTAGAGACTCACTTTTAATTAAAGAAAATTAAAAATAATAAAAGACATGCCATCATGTCTTGAAGAGTCAGGCACAACTCACTCTACCTGTAGTGACAGTACCCACTGTCCCTACGACAAAGGTAAAGAGATCAGGCAATTCTTAATAAACTCTTACCTTCTCCATGTCTTCTAGACTTCCTAAAAGACACAGCAGTGCCAAATTCATGGCCATGCAGTGCTGTAAGTGTTTGCATGGGGCCACCAAGAGAGATGTAGGCAAACAGCAGGGCATTGAGATCTAGTTTCCAGCATTCCTGGAAACATACACTGGCTGCATTGTGTGTAGCCTGGTGGAGCCCAGCCAGCCTTGTCCAGACTCCTCTGTTTTCCAAGAAGTTGCATTTAGATGTTAAATTGTTTAAACACCTTTTTGACTGACTCCACTTGGCATGTAGAGACCAAAATATCTCTTCTGACTGTTTCAAAGGCAAATGGATAGGACTTTATGCTATTATTTCACATAGTAACTCCACTTTGCTGTTTTGCCAATTTTAGTTTACTTATAAGTTTGTAGGTTCAGGTGGTGTCACCAAACACATGCACATTGCATCCAAGATGAGAGTAATGGCATGAAATGGTGGGAAACAGAAAATTAGAAACATATTTTGATTCAGTAGGGAAACAACTCCATGAAACTCTGAAGTTGTTAAATTAACCTTTTAAAGCACCCTTTAATGATACTTTTTAAAAAAACTGCTGACTTGAAATAAGTAAGCAGAACTTTCTTCCAAATGTTCAGGTGATTTTAAAAATATTTATGTCTGCAGACTAAAGTGTGGATGGTAATTCTCAAACTATTAGCCTAGAGAAGAAGTTTTGGAACTCTTGCCATTTAGAACCCTCTCCCCTCAGGATGAAGAGCAGATTTGAACAGGTGTTATAATGAAAATGTTGAAATTGAGACATGAATTTTCTTGTGAGCCATGATGTCTGGTAGGCTACCTGTAAGGGACTTGATGAAAGACAAATCTAATTCTTATGATTAAGATTTGGTGCAACTTTCTCCTTCCCTGACTTCTTAATTAGTAGTCATAGGAATATATTAAATCAGAAGTGGTGCATGGAAATGGTGCCTCTGATATGACGATGCAGTCAATGTAAAGGGAGATGGAGCAGAGCCCTGACACAGATTGCAGTCATACCGCTTCAGCAATAGCTTTGACTTCAAGAAATGAAGGGCTGGTTTTGGCTGTGATAGAGTTAATTTTCTTCACAGTAGCTGGTATGGGACTATGTTTTGGATTTGCGCTGAAAACAGTGTTGATAGTACAGGAATGTTTTTGTTATTGCTGAGCAGCGCTTACACAGAGCCAAGGCCTTTGCTGCCTCTTTTATCACCCTCCCAGTAAGCAGGCTGGGGGCACACAAGAAGTTGGGAGGCAACCAGCTGGGACTGCTGACCCCAACAGACCCAAGGGATATTCTGTACTCTATGGTATCAGGGGCAGAAGAAGGACTGTGAGGATGTTTGGAGTGATGGTGTTTGTCTGCCCATGTAACTGCTTGCATGATGAGGTCCTGCTCTCCTGGAGACGGCTGAACATCCATCTACTCATGGGAATCAGTGAACTAACTCTTTTTTTTGCTTTGCTTGTGTGCAGCTTCTGCTTTCAAAATTAAACCATGATTTATCTCAACCCAAACGTTTTCTCACTTTTTTATACCACCACCATCCTGCTGGTGCTGGAGTGAGCAGGTGGCTGTGTGGTACTTAGTTTCTGGCTGGGGTTAAACCATGACATCCCCAAAACAGAACTATTTTAAAAAAATACAGTTATCAATTTGTACTCATGGATGGGGCCTGAAATCTGACAGCTCATCCCTGCCCAAGGGACTGCGACTGCACGGGGACATTTGCTTACATGATTTTGTGGCCATTCTGCAGGGATATCCTTGTCCATGGCCAGCCTGCAGGCATATCCAAGTAGACCACCCTTTGTTAAGTGGATGCCAGCGTTTACTTGCCTCAATAGATGAGGCTCATGGAGGAAGATATTTGACATGCAAGTGTTTCAGGACCTGCATCTATGTGCCTTTGATGGGGTGCAAGTCACATATTTTGCCCTTGACAACATTTGCATGTCTGTGTGTTGCAGCTCTGAAAGTCCTACAAGGAGCTGTTTCTTGCAGTCTGAAGCTCATGCATTAATCTCCTCGTGGGTGGCCCAGCACACACACAGGGAGTCTGCTGGCTATTTCGTGGCTCCACCCATGCAGCCGCCACCGCATTATTCAGCCTTAGGCTGGAGGGCAGATCATGGTGTCCGGTGTCAGTGTAAAGGGGGTCAAAATTGGGAACAAATCTTTAAAGAGTTTAGAGAACATTTCATACGCAATGTAAAATAGAGGCTAAGAATAGAGAAAATCATCTCATTTCAGGTATCTGGAACTTCTTAGCATGAAAGGAAAATAACTGAATTACAAAAAACCAAAGCATTTCTCATTATGTGATTTTTGGGAATTTCTCTAAACCACAGTTTTGCTGAAGAATAGCCCCTCTTGCCTTTGAGAAATCTGTTTTTCCTCTGAAGGCCTCTGACACCAAGACCCAGTGCTTATAGAGAGGGTTTATGTATGCACAGAAAGATTTATAGCATTTCCCTATGTTAAAATTCTTGCTTGCCTATGCAGCTAAGAGCTAGAGTTTTCAATTATTTTTTTATGACTCGATAACATTTGCTCAAATTCATATGACACATGCCATCTGCCATGGTCTCTAACAAGTTTAATAGCTTGGTCACATTACAAAAAAAAAAATCACATTTAAAAGAGTGAAGATGTTTTGCTCTGACAGGTTAGAGGGGAATTTCTATGCTCACCTACTAAAGCGTTTTCTCAAATACTGGAATTTTCTTTCTTGCCCCCCAAAAGCAGATCATGTAAAGCCTATTATTTATTTTTTTCAAGTACAAATTTAGTTATTTTTAGTAATACAGGTCAAAGGTCTTCCAATTTCATGTGTCATCGAAGCCAAAATGAGTGGTTGAAGGGAAGTAGCCTGCTCTCTGATACAAGGTAAGGAAGTAATGAGAACAAAGAAAAGCAGCATAGACAAGGCTTCAGCTCATACCCTGACTGATTTGCCTTTTGAACGCATCCTGTAACCACAAAGAAGGTTATAAGAGAGCAACCTGAAGTTGTTTTATGTGCTAAACAGTAGTGGTCAGTGTACTTCCATGTAGATGGATGGATGAAAGGGACCAGAGAGTAAGAAAAAGTCTCGGAAGGGACAACTTATATTTCTTGCTTATCAAAACTGATAAATGAATCATAGAATAACAGAATATGCGGAGTTGGAAGGGACCCATAAGGATCATTGAATCCAACTCTGGCTCTTTGCAGGGCACCCTAAGAGTCACACACTTATTAAATTCTATCAGGCTGGTGCTGTGACCACTTGCCTCAGGAGCCTCTCCCAGAACCCAACCACCCTCTGGGTGAAGAACTTTTACCTGATACCCAACTTAAGCCTCCCTTGACACAGCTTCAGGCCATTCCCTCAGGTCCTGTCACTGTCACCACAGAGAAGAGATCAGTGCCTGCTCCTCTTCCTCCCCTCCCAAGGAAATTGTAACTGCAATGAGATCTCCCTTTCTTCTCCAGGCTGAACAGACCAAGCAACCTCAGCTACTTCTCCAAGGGCTTCCACTCCACACCTTTTATCATCCTTGAAGTCTGGATGTATGCAGCTGTTTGCTGATTGCTTCAGTAAGTTTTCACATGCAAAGTATTGGATATTTTTACCAGCTGTTTAGGAGCCACTAATCACTGCAAATACAACAAATGAGATGTTAATTATTGCAGCTGAAAGATAGACTAAATCCATTAAGCTATATCAAATGGCCAGAGCTCATCCTACCAGTACATTTCCCGATGTGTCTCCACTACAGTTATAAATGACCAGACAATGGCATTATGTCTGTTCAAGTCACTCCAGAATATGCAGACATAACACCAACAGCCACATAGATGCTGTGGCAGCACAATACCAAGCATGCTGACAAGTTGGAAGAAAACTATCATCAAAAAGGTGTCATCCTTAGTGAGGTTAGGGCCCTTCTCAGGACATGGATGAGCTGTAGGAAAGAGCTGTTGCTTTGGCCACTGTACAGTATGGCAAGAAACATTCTTGCCTAATTTCTACTTCATTAGTGCAGATAGAAATGAGAGTGATTAGGAATTAAGAGAACTCACACCCAGCAGAGTATTTCACTTCCTGATTTTTCATCACTAGAATGACTGTATTATCTGCACAGTGCACAGCTTGGCCAACCTGCACTACAGCCTTGTGTCCAAGGTTTGTGACCTTAGGACACAAACTTCAAGCTGAAAAAAGAGCTGAAACTGAAGCTTAGTTGGAAGTTACCTTGCGTGGTGTGTAAACAGAGCTGGATGGGTCAAGATACAGCTAATCCTTTTGTTTCTGAGAAAGTAACAACCCATTAGTCAAAAGTTTAAGGGAATGCCATTGTCCAGATTTTGTTCATCATGTTTGGACACAGCAAAATTTCTCTTTCAGTTTCTTCTTCAGTCTGTCTAAGATGAGGACAATGCCAACATTGGTTTTGTCAGTAGAAACAACTGCAACTTCAACAGGACCACATTCTCACATAGACTAAAAATTATTCAGCAGCTTCAAGATGTTCCTACTGTGCAGCAGATGTACCTTGTGTGCACTTCAGGTTGTCTTCTGGAAGTTTACTCTGCAAATCCTCACCTGCAAAAGGTAAATTGTACTACTATTCTTTCCCAGACACAGTGTGATTGTCATCTTACCAGCAACAGGGAAGTGTGGAAAGACAGTAGAAAATTCAGAATTTAGGTGATTTTATCTACATATAGATGGACAGGTTGCCATCAGAGACAGTTAAATCCCCAAGAAGGTGGCTAACTCAGTCTGAAGGTAGCAACTAGAAAAAAGGCAGCCATCCATGTGGTTGGAATTAGTCTCAAAGGAGTATTCAAAACTTGCACTATCTTCAAAAATGAAGACAAAGTAAAAGGATTACTTCCTTCCTTTGCAGTTCCACCATGGACTGTCCACTGAGGGGTGTATGCTGAAAAATTACCCGATGTACATGGTTTATCCATGCAGCTGAAGATCCATTAATTTTACACTTATAAACATTTCCATTCATGAACTTTCTAGAGCACTCTCCCCACTTTTTTCCTAATTTTTTTCCTTCACAGTGGAATTCATAGCTGATTGACCTGTATCATAGGATAGGCTCAAGCTATAGGTTTTTTTAATCCAGACACTTTGGAGCATGCTGTTTAGAAAAGGTATTTGTCTTTATTTAATTTAATTTAATTTAATTTTATTTCTTTCCAACTCTTCATTCCTAATATAACTTTGAACTTGGGGGAGTTGGCGAGGAAGAGAAGAAAGGGGAGTGTTTTTGTCAATTCAATTAAGGTGCTTCTTGTAACCAGGACCCAGAACAGTGCTGCTCTGCATTACACCACATAGATTTCATTTGAAATTAAACACAGGACCAGAGCTTCTCATGTAATTTGAAAATGTAAACCAGGTATTTCCAAGTCAGAAGTGCCATGCAAACACTGTATCCTATTTTTTCTAGAAATGTTGAAAAGCTACAAACATCAAAAGAAAATTATCTTGCTAATCAGTCTTTGAAACAAAGAAAATGGAAAAACAAGAATCCTGGTTTTTATTCTTCATAAATCAGTGTTTGGGAGTAATCTCTGTCTGCTTAAAAAATGGACATACTTACTACTTAGTATCATCCTGTTCTGGGAAGTTTGTCTTAAATCTGATTTCAAGAAATAAATGGTTATAAATTTCTTTAGGCCTAACAGTTTTTCAAGATGTTGCTCTGTACAAATATGACATATACTGGATGCCTATGCAACTGAGAGTCTGGTAAGCAAAATTCCCATATCCAGTAGGAAGAACACCGTCACTCTCTGAATAATATGAAAATCTGACTTACACTTACATCACTAAGTATCAGGCCTCTTTAACAAGGTCTGGGAAATAGTTAAATAGCCACAGCTCTTGGATGAAACTAAGAACATGCATGTGGAACATGAAGACTGAATTCTGAAAATGAATTGTGTTCTTAAGAATAATCAGTGTCTTCCAAATATTGCAGTATGACAAGAACAAAATTGCTGTCTCCTTGATGTTAAAGGGATATTTCTAGGGGCAAATACACTCCTGAATGGCAATAAACACTAGTTAATCAAGAGCACATTATGAAAGCAGTAAGATTAAATAACAAAGGAAAACAGAGTTTAATGTCTTTAATAGACATTCTTTTGTGATCAAATTACTTGGTGGATCAGACTTCCATGACATTCTATACAGTGCTGATGTTTCAGTGTCCCAGATGACATACTTTGTCTGATACACTAGAAAGTGTAATCTTGGATCCTCAAAATTCATCTAAAAAATCAACAGCAACAGAATATTTAACTAAAGCTGCATGGATGTAAGTCCTTGAACGTGAAACAGAAGAACAGGAAATGCTAAACAGAAGTTTCACCTGAGGACTTCCAGTCCCACAGGTTAGTGGTTACATTGTCCTCTGAATATCAGTATTTTGGGGTGGTGTTTTTCTTCTGCTTTTGCAATTTGAAGTTGGCATTCAGTAAGTCAAAGAGCTTTCCTTCATGGCAGTCTTATACAGAATTAAACAATTTTAAAGGCCAGATTGGGCTTCATCTAATGGGTAGCATCCCTTTCCATGGCCAGAGGGCTGAAACTAGATGATCTTTAAGGCCTTGCCAACACAAAGCATTCTATGATTGTGTGCTTAAAGGAAGTGGGATTAATCTGATTAGCAAGGGCACGTTATCTTCAGCACTCAATCAGGTACCCTTACTTTTCACCGATGTGATTTATTCAAATTATTCTCTTCCATTGAAGGACTGCAGCCACAGCTATGGAAATACTGAAGATTATCCTCCACATCCTAGTCACCTTTATTCAAAATTGAATGAGAAACTGGCTTAATGGCTGAGGGACATTTACTTATTTATTTATGAATGTGACATCATTCATCAAATAGCCATTTCTAATTAAGACAAAAGGGGTCCCCTGAAAGGAGAAAAAGAATGATGTTTTGAACCAAGCAGAAGGGCGCCCTCAGTGTGATGAGAACTGCTAATCAGTACATTCTTATGCAATGCTACCAGAAATTAATTTCTCCATGAACCTTCAGAGTAACTCTGATTCACTTAGGAAGTTGCTACATGACTTTCTAGAAACATTTTATTGTACAGAGACCTGGAAGATAAGATAACAAGCCTATTTTTCTGAATAAGCAGGACACATTTTCAGAAAAATAAAGTCATTATTCCTCCCAATCTGAAGTAATATTTTAATATCAGGGAACAAAGGCATACAAATATTGCCTCATTTTATCAAATTACTTGCCCTTGCCTACACTAAATCTGGTAATTTTAAGGTCAGACCAGTATTTTCTACACTGAAGGAAAACAAGCACTCTTCATAATTAATAATGTTTGCTACCACTGAAGAGCACAAAAAACACTGCACTGATAAAACACTCCTAAAGGAGAAAAAATATATGCATTTTCCCTATTCTCTTGGAAGAGGTTGCTGTTGAATGCTATTCAGCATCTACTTTACCCAGTCATTAATATAAGCATAAAGAACTCCAGAGTTTTCTAGTATTAATTTTGTTCTGTAATTACATTCTGTAATTCTCCTCAGTAGCATGATGAAAAAAACAACAACAGGAAAGCAAATAAATGTTGTGACTGATCCTGCCTCAAGCAAAAAGGTAAAGACAGTACACATTTATCCCTGCATTGTTCCCTGTTCTTCCCCAATTTCATTTCTCTCTTCCCTCTTCTTTGACTAGGTCCAGACTCCTCTCAAATAAATTTAGATTCAGTCCTTTCTAAAAATTCTGCTTTGGTTCACAAACAACTAATTTGTAAGCAAACATGTTGGATATTTCTCCAGAGCTGTCCAAGAATATTCCGTAGCTATATCCATGAAGAGAAACATAAGAAGAACGTGAATTCTGCAAAAATGAAATTAATAACAAATACATTATTTTTGTAACACCCCTCCAGGTTGGCTTCTGGATGAGTTAGCAGAATATTGATTATAAGGTTAAGCGAAAGTATTTTCAATCTTTCTCAGTACTAACAATAGGTTGAATTAATTATTTACCTTGAGTAAATGTGGGTGATATGACTCCCAATCTAGATCCTAAATGCATTATCACTTAAGCCATATGGCACTTTTTGAGTCACATTTGAAATATTTTATTTCAGTGGATTGAAGCCCTGCTTAAACCATCTTGGTTCTTTGTTGTGGTGGGCTGTTCAGACACATTTCCAAAAGAGCCCAGACATGTCTGCTTCCTTTAACAACTGTGATTTATTTGGAGAATTCTCTCTGTTTCTGTGCATCTCTGTGAGTTTCTAACCTACAACATCCAACTGCTTTAACAGGAAAACACCTCTGCCTCTAGCAGCAGGGATTAGATCACACTAACCACCTATATCTCCCTTTTGCAACCATAGTACTGCCTTAAGTCTATTTCTGTTGTTGAAAAATGTTATTTGTCTTTGTGAATCAAGGACCAAGCATCAGCCTATAATTATGTACTGCAGGTACCAACAATTATTCTTCATGTCACAGGATAAATGCCTAGCTTTTGCAAGCAGTCTAATGACTAGAAACTCTGCAAGAAAGCCAAACAATAGTTTTTTTATTTGATCTTTAATACAGTCAGTTCTACTGGAGGGGAGACAGAGCTGTCATTTATATCGGTAATCTTAAATTTCAAAGCTACCTTTGCCTATCATGCAAAAAACATAATACATGTTGGGACTAAACACATACACGGAAAGTCAAATATTCCTCTAGAGTAAACCATGGTAGCAGTACTAACTTCAGTAGAATGTTTTACTTTCATGAGCTTCTGAACTGGTCCAACAGCGGTAGTTCTAAACATAGGCACAGCAGGGTTCAGGTTAAATTCAAAGGGATCATGGCTCTATTCTATGATATGCTGATTTATCAGAGACCTGAGATCTGAGACAGAGGGTGAATTTTGCATTCTGGCACCTCTTGCTACTCCTAAAACCTGTAAAAGTGGTAAGCATTACCCTTCAGACACCTGCCCTGCTTCCTGTTTATGTCCTGACTTTTCCTTTTATTTTCTCCCTGAGGTAAAAAATAATCCTGTTTCTCATCTCCAAACTAGCAAAGGTTTGTTCCTCACACTGAAAAGCTGTCAGCTGGATCTGATTAAGAATGACTCCATCAGGTAATAAGACAAGATTTCTCACTTGTATAAACTCTCAGAATAAGCTTGCTGAGTAAAAAGTTGGTATCACCCTAAGTCAGTGAGAGTTTTCTCTGTTTTATTAGCACCAAAATACAGAAGTAAGTATCTGTTCTCCATATTTATCCCATGATTGAAAACTAATTTTCTGTAAGCAGCAAAATTGATGCTTCTTTCCACAGAAGAGAAATAATCCATCCTATTTAAAATTGCATAATATCTCGTTGTTTGGACAACAAGGACAGCACTGTTTGCTGATATTTTCAAGCATGTGTGCTCAAAGAGGATCTTTATCTGAGTGGTAAGGAAAAGTTCAATATGAAAGTCATGGTATTCCATTAGCTAGAGCAGATTCGGAAAACTCACTTTGTAATTGGGGTATACTTCCTTAACAGTCAGAACAATATTAAACTAGCAGTCTCTGAGAGCTCTAAAAAGATCTGTTCAAAGCTTTGTAAGCCAAAATTTTCAAAAAGTATGAAAATGTTTACACCAGAGAGGATATTCTAAATTCGAATAATAGATATGTAGAGATGAAGTAAAATGCAGAGAACTTTACATCTTTGCAGTTTCTGGAAAAAGGACAATCTGTAACTAAAACAGTCAGGAAGAACTTAATGCAAAGGTGGTAATTCCAATAAAAAAAAATTTATTTTATATTTATTTTCATACTAAGCAGTTTTGAAAATTATTTACTACATTATATTAACCACAGTATATCTTTTACTATTCTACAGTCAATCAGTAGAAAATTTGCCATTGGCCTCAAGAAATGAGAAATTCTGTCATTCAGTACCATATAAAAAAAAAGTGAGAGGTATTTAAAAAAGCAATTAAATTACTTTTAGCAAAATAATTAAATTACTTTTAGCAAAATAATATGATGGAATAAAATGGAATACAGTACAGAAGAACAGAATAGTTACAGCTGGAAGAGACATAATAAAATCATCCAGTCCAACTGCCTGACCCTTTCTGGGTGACGAAAAGCTTAAGAAGGTATTGCCCCAATGTCTCAAACACTGGCATACCTGGGGCATTGAGCACCTCTCCAGGAAGCCCCTTCCAGTATTTCACCCCCTCTCAGTGAAGAAATACATACTGCTATCAAGTCTAAACCTCATCTGGTGAAGCTTTGAACCATTTCTATGTATTCTGTCACTGGGTATCAGGTAAAAGAGCTCTGCACCTCCCTCTCTCCTTCCTCTCCTCAGGAAGCTGAAGAGAGCAATGAGGTCACCCATTAACTCTCTTTTTTCCAAACTGGGCAAAGCCAAAGCCTTTAGCTGCTCATTACAAGCCAAAAAATATTAATTCACATTTAGAGTAAGTTAGCTTACAATGAAGTTATTTTCCTAGGAAATCATACACACATTTTATAGAGTAAAATTCGTTATTAGTTCAGATTGGTCACTTGATACAAACTCCTCACTTCTGTAAACAGTGAGTTTCCATTGAAGCCTCTTATGATGAAGAAATTTTTCAAGTAATTTGACTTCAGCCTTATAAATCAGAAAGTGTCCAGTGAGTCACATTTCAAATTCATGAGAAATAGCTTGCTATGGAATCAAGTGACAAGTGAGCTTTTAATTTTAGAACCATGTGGATACAAATTATAAAGTCTTGTCTTTTCTATAAACTTCCTCAGCTCTGTTAATGTGGCTCAAACATACTAATGCCTACAGCATGGAAAATACACCACATCTTTAAGGTGAAGAGTCCTCTGCTGGCCAGACAGCATGCAAGCATTCACATGCTGTGTTTTTGGTTCCGGCAGCCCCACTCATTGGCACTCAGTCGACATCAGTATCAGCAAAGACAGGTTTACAGACAGGAGAAAAGCTGGAATACTTTGCTCTACACATTCAACAGGAAGTGCTTTATTTTCTCTTATACACTTGTAATAGCATTTTCTCCTGCTTCATCCTTTTCAAGAACACTTATACAAGAGAGATGACAGCAGCATTTTCTGCAGCCTAACAGCACCCTATTGCCTAACAGCTGTGCCTGCTAGAAACCAAGATCCTGCAGGTTAAACTTTTACCACATAACTTCTGGCAGCGCAGGATCATTCTAACCACCCTATCTACAGAAACATCTGCAGGTTTTTTACATCACTTGTGACTGGAGGCTCCAACAGGGTCTATGTGAGCCATCAGTACATTTGATAAGGCATTTGAAGAGCCAATGACCTCATCCCTTCTCTGATAGCACTCACAGGCCCAAAGTGTGAAGTCTCCCTCTCCAATGTTTAAATCTTTAAAGGCAGGATGGCACAGGTCTCTCTGCCTCAAGCAGAGAAACAGCTACACAGGTACTGGGTACATGGACTACTTACGTGGGGTACTCCTCATGTGCAACTCTTCATGACAGTTCCATATATGAGAATGAATGGGAGAAGGAAAGAGAGTGCTGTTCTTCACTTGTCACCCAAAAATGTGGACTTTCAGGAAAATGAGAAATATAATTTTGCTTCTCTAGTGATGCTTCCAGCTTATTATGCTCTAAGGGAGAAAAATAATGTTAAGCATAAGAATCTGAGAAAATCTTCAGAAACTTAAAATCAGGCAATTTTTCAGCAGAATAATGGCTTCAAGGATTGGTGTACAAACAGACTCAGCCTAAGTTACTGTGAGTTTCTTGCTACTTTTGATATTTAAAATCAAAATTGCATGCTGTTTTATGTCCATTTACAAGTCTGCCTAGCTTTTCCTCTCTTGGAATATGATTTGTCTCACAAAGAGTATTTCTTCCCAGCCTCATTGCACATCAGTGCAAGAAAGAAAAACTATAAAGACAACAGAACAGTGGAAAAATGCCTTTTTCACCTTGTACGCTGTCATTTCCCCGTTGAGATAGGAGAAACCCAACATTGTCATATGGCTGCGTGTTAGAAATGATATGGCTTTGCGTCTAATGTTTAGAAAGCAGAAGGGCTAGAAGCAGGTGAGAAAATCACAAAGGTCAAGAAATGAGATCTAAAAATAACTTGCTATGGGGACAGTCATCCACAGGGGACTCCATCATACATTTAGTAATGGATATAATGCACAGGATAAAGGAAAATCAATTGACAGGCTGTGTGGCAGCAGAATAAGTATTCAGACTTATCAGTTAAGTTTTAATAAAGTCGAACATGGTAACTCTCTAGATCTCACCTCACAGGCTTTAACTTTCAAAGTTTATTCTTTCAAAGTTATCTTGCATGGTGTCTGTTGGAAGTATTTCTCCCAGTAGATAAAAGCACAGGTGTCAAGCACTACTGCATGGTATTTGACCCTCAATCAACAATACCTATCACGCAGAATGATTTGTGCTTAATAAGTCTATGTTTGAATCTACAGTTTCTGCAACCCATGCCACTTTAGGCCATCAGAAGCATGAAAATTCTTTACTCTTTGTTCTCAATACTTTATTTTCCCTAAAATGTTATAATTGCCTGAGATATAAAGTGCTAGCAGTTTATGCAACACAGGATGCATATGTCCCATACAATAAGATGAGGCTTTGTGGCTGGAAGTCTTTGTGGCTCGAAGACAAACTGATGACAGGCCTGTGGGTTGCAAATATAATGTACTATTTCATCCATCCAAGACTTCTTCCACAGGTTTATGAGTGTCTTAAGGAAAGAGGGGCTCAAACAAGCAATTTCTCATCTAGTAAAGATATCCTGGAGATGTCATCTACCAAACCCAGGTTATCATGAGGAACCTTGTGAGAAGAACAGATGTGGAGAAAGGCAAGAGGGAGAGAGCATGACTGGAACTCTTACATATTTTTATTTCTCACAAGATCTTGTCTTCCAACAGTCTCAAAAATGAAAAGTGTTAGATGCCTTATCATGCATAATTCTCTTAAATGCAATTTGCACAACATATTGTACCGTCTCTCCTTGAGTCTTCAATTTCACTTTCACCTATTAAGAATTATCTTTTCTTCTTCAGTCAGTTCCAATTTTTTTTCCTGCCAAGTCAAAATCATCCACCCTTCAAATCTCTTTATTCCTCGTCAGGTTACAAAGATATTTTTTATGTGAAGCTGGATCTCTGGCCCCACTATTCCGCTCCAAAACTCAGAAAATTAATTTTGCCTTTCTCCTGATATTATTTTCCAACAGCCTCTCTCACTTTAGACATACAGATGTTTAGCTGCTATAGCCTTGGTATCTTTCTTCTCTTAACAACCAGGTCTCAATAGCAAAGTCAGAGCCAGAAGAAACTTTCTCTATCTTCTACAGGTCCAGTTGCAGTTTTTGGAGTCTGTTGAGGACAAAAGGATTCGTTTTGGCTGAAGGAATAGTATTAGGGCTTGGATAAGCCCACTAGATTTCCTGTGACAAGGTTTCCCTTAGTTCTAAAGCCTTCATTCTGTAAAGATTAACTTCCTTCGCAAGGTCATAGCCGTGGTACAATGTTGGAATTTATAAAGTTAGAGGGATTTTGGGAAATGGTTAAAATGGTTTTAAAAAAAGTATGTAGGCTTTAGGCTGAAATTCTGTTATAGTAGAAAAGTTTCTCAAGTAAGCAGAAAAGTTTCTTAAGCAGTAGACGTGACAAATAACAATAGGCTTCTGTAGAATTTGCTTTAAGATGGCAAAAAGGTTATTTAATGTATATCTTTAGAAAGTTAGCATGAATAGAACTCTGTTCTTTGTTTCTTATGAACTTATGAACGGAGATCACTCCACAGATGAGACTGAGTAAGGCTCTGTATGTTTTTAATTTTCTAAACAGTTCAAGTACAGAACCAGATCCACCAATCTTTAGGCATTTTCCAAATAACACACAGGCAAAACTGAAAGAACACCCTCCTGTTCTAGTTAGAAACCCTGACTCTAGACAGATAGAAAGTCCGTTCCAATTAATAACGTGGGGCAAAGGATATGCTTCTGTCTCCACAGGTGCTAAAATTAAGTGGGTTCCTGCCAAAAACGTCAAACCTTATCGCACTTCAGAACCTGTTGTTGAGCCCAGAACCGAAGAAGCAAGTACGCAGATGTGAACCGAATCAAAGGATCCTGGGTCTCGCCTGACGCCTCTTGTGCCTGACATTCTTTGTGCATCGGTAGAACCCATGAACTCTGATTTTGTGCCAATGTTATTTATGAGTATGCTAATTGAATGCTGAATGTTTGTTTAACAAAACTAATTTTTGGTAAAAACTTAAGTTATTGTTTTTGTGTAGAAAGAATTCTGCCAAAACTTAGTTCCTGAAAGAAATGAGGCAAATTCAAATGGTATACTTGTTTTGCTTGATTTTAATTGTTTTTTGTCGTGCAAATTTGCCTGTAGATCAACCGAAAACGAATGTTTGAGTGACCTTAGCCAAGGCTGCCAGATCAGATACTATATGTCTGTCTAATTCAGAACCAGAAAAGCCTTTTTCAACCTGTTTGGTTGGTGTGCCAGTAAAAGAGTTGCCTTTAGTCAAAAAACAATCCAATAGTAAACCAAGTAGAATTGACAATGGAAACAATCCTTCCTTCAATTAGAACATTTGGTCCAAAAAACTTCTCAAGGCAGCATCTGAACCTCAAGAATTGAAAATCCTTAGTTCTTTGACCATAGATTTTTGTTTTACTTTCATGACTCATGCCTGGCGAAAAGGTGATCCCCAAAGTTCAGTGTTACTCCTCATTATTTTGCATATAAAAATTTGAGTTTTTAGTGTAATGTTTCAAACAGTTGGGATGTATTTCCAGAGACAGATCAATATCCACGGCAATTGCTGAAAAAGTATTAGTTCATTTGCGGAGACAGAGCTTAGCAAAGCATTCCAGCTCACCTTGAAGGTAGCCCTTGTAGCATTGGTATGCTCACCATAATTGCCCCCACTGCCAAAGCAGTGATGAAAAAGAAACAAAGGAGAGCAAGAGCTATTCCTCATTATGATGAGAACTGTCAGAGTGATTTTATGCCTTAGAATGCCGCCAGAAATGAAATGAAAACTTCTGAGTCAAACAGAGAGGGGGAAATGTTGGAATCCATAAAGTTAGAGGGTTTTTGGGAAATGATTAAAATGGTTAAAGAAAAGTATGTAGGCCTCAGGCTGAAGTTCTGTTACAGCAGAAAAGTTTCCCAAGCAAGCAGAAAAGTTTCCCAAGCAGTAGATGTGACAAATAACAATAGGCCTCTGTAGAATTGGCTTTAGGATGGCAACAAGGTTATTTAATGTATATCTTTAGAAGGTTAGCATGAATAGAACTCTGTTCTTTGTCTCCTATGAACTAGGCTTTCTTTTAACTATCATTGCGTGTGCTTTGTGGGATTGGATGGAATGCTTGTCAATATGTGGTTTTCTGTGTGTGACTGGCTGAGATCTGGACTGAGATGATTTTATGTCTTTCTGTATTATCCCACCCTCAGCAGACATTTTGTGTAGATCAGTGAGCTGTTAACATCATGTCTTGATTGTTTTGAGACTGATGTTCTGGAAATAAAAGCAAAAATCTCTTCACTGGTCTGGTTCCAATGCTGTCCATATCTGGACGTTTTGCCGCAGCATAGTGAGTTCCTTTTTTAAGACGTGAGTTCCTGACACAATTAGACTTATATCTACCCTTCCCCTGCAATAGTATACCAAGACAAATTTCTGTTTTTTAACATGGATATTCTTTTTTTGCAATTTCTTCTTTAATCCTTTTTTCAAGCTATGGCCTGTGCTAAGACCTTTTTCAAGCTATGGCCTGTGCTAAAGCCAAAGAAACTTCCCTTTGGGAACAAGTCCAGTTCTCTTTTCTCAGTACCCTGAACTGGGCCTCCTAACACCTCCTTGTTCCCAAGCAAAGTTTAAACTTGAAGTTTATCTCAGAGCATTGGACCAAGCTGTCAATCAAAGCTGGCTCCCAAAACTGTAGTCCACCAGGAAAGAACACAAACAAAACTTCACCAATTTTTAAGTCACCTGAATTATGCCATGGGTAGAAGGACTGAACAATTTTCTTTCTGAATATATTGGCCCTAATATACTGTAGGTTATGAATACTTTTCAGTCTCTTCATTCTCTGCAAATGCAGAGATTACTGAAAAATAGGTAATGAGGCAATCCAAGAGCTTTCCCATATGTTCTCCCAATGAAGTCGTGCTGCTCCTTGACCTTTAGGTGCCAGAAAGCAAATTAACTGCAAGTTTCTCTCTAAGTCTGAATTTCTTACTTTTTATCATTTGAAGCAAACTTCAAGGTATATTTTTGAAATACTAGGAAAACAGGAAATTGTACAGTATAAATTGAAGAGAAGAGATGAAAAAAAATGAAAATTATTATAACTGAGACATTTCCAGAGCCCATGGATTACCAACAGATAACCCATACTGGCTATATTGGCTGTGACAATGGGAGTAAACATTTTCAAAAAATGAAGCAGCCTAAAGAACAAATAGTTTTTAGCTAGGACAGCTTTGATTTTACAATCACAACAGCTTGTGAGTTTTATGAAACAAAAGGAAAATCCTTTTAAAACACTCACATCTGAAAAAGCAAGCAGATCAGTTTTGATTTTAATTTTTAATTTTGGGATTAATAAATCATACAGACAGCTATACACAAAACAGTTGTGCTGCTGAATAATCAGGGACTCAAAGGATCAGAGCTGCTTTTTAACACAGATTCACACTTACAACAAATACCAGGGACAGAGGTCAGAGAAGTGGAAGACAGACTCTCCATTATCCAACAGAGAAGTTTAACATAACAGTAGAACACAGTTGCCATATACGATAATAAAAAGAACAGCCTATACTTTCTTTCAGTTGACACGCTTTCTTTACTTTCGTAAAGCAAATTAACAAATAAAATGCTACCAAAAACTGAATTATCTGATCTTTGCCCTAACCAGAATGAATGTGTCTTCTAGATAAAAGAAGTTTGGGTCATCAGTAGCTACAATATTTAAAGGGTCTACATTTGCTTACTTTCCACCAGAATTGTTACTTAATTTGTTCCCACTGCCATGCTTACCATGTTACCAGCATGCAACATGATAAACATGTAACACCCTTATCATGTTACCAGCATGTTTACCAGCATGGAAACAGAACACTGAATTTCTGTTAGAACTGGAATAGCCTCTGTTTGCCATTTATGTTGCTGCTATCTTCTTGCCTAATGGTCACAGGTTTGCTGTTTCAAATGTTGGGTTGTTCTTTGGTCATAAAGCAAAGACTAACATTTGCATAATCTCCAAAGGACTTTTAGCACGGTTATGACTTGTGCAAATATACTTTTGGGCTGCTATTCTTCCACTTATGCAAGAGGGAAATAAGTAATCTTCATTTCCTGTCTCCCTGATCTAGTTCTGAAACCATGATTTTGCATCTGGACAACAATCTCTGCAGTGAAATTAAAGAGATTCATTAGTTTCTGTGGTCAGGAGATTAGGCTCTTAAAGCTGGTCTTTGGGTCTTTGCTGAGCCAGTATTACTCTCTGGTTCTCAATGTCACCCATAAGTTCAATTTTAAATGTTTTCTGGACACATTCCAGCACAAGCCCATGACCGGGGAATTAGGGATCACTATCCTGTAACAACTTGACACTGCTGCCTCTTGCTTGTAAGTCCTCTGAGAGAAGCTGAAAATGAACCCAGATAGTCCCTTCCTTGTCCTGCACAGCATGGGGAAGCAGCTGCTGGATGAGTTATCTGTCATGCCTCTGACTTAACATCCCAGCCCATGCCATGGCAGTGACATGCCAGAGCAGGAAGCAGGTGGTACATTTCTGCAGGAAGAACTGGTGCCTTGGCAAGTGCACTGCAGACAGAAAGTCTGATCATCCCAAGCATGTGGCCACAATTCCAGGCCCCCCGACCATCACTTAAAGAGGCTGTGCTATTCCTGCAGGTGCTCCTGGGCAACAGCTTGGGAAGCAAGTGTTCTGCCATATGGGGCTCTGGGCAGGGAGCCATTGCTGATGATACGTTAGGCACGTAGGCCTGCTCTTTGGGAAGAGAATAATGAGAGGTGAGGAAGAGGAGACATCCACATGGAGTCTCCTCCTGGAAATATCTTCTGGACACACTCAAGAGCTGTCTGGATGCAATTTTGTGCAGTGTGGTATAGGGAGACCTTGCTTGAGCAGGGAGGTTGGATGAGATGACCCACTGTGGTCTCTTTCCAACATGACCCATTCCGTGAGTCTGGGATTCTGTGACAGGCCAGTAGAAGCACATTTGCAGGCAAGTCTTGAGAATCAAATCTGATTTCCAGGATGAGGGATGCAAAAGACTGCTACAACATCAAAAACTGAATTATCATGAATGTAAGTTCGACAGGACATTACACTTGAGAGGTGGCTGAAAAAGAGTAAAATTATTCAGTTCACACACTCTAAAGTCTGTGTTTCACCATCCCTGAAGGAATACACATGAACATGGTTTCTGTCCTTTCAGCTGTGTGCAAGAAGCAACCAGTGGAGACTCGACAAGAAAAATCTGTGACACAACCATGACCGCAGACACAGGTTTATGAGTGTCTTAAGGAAAGAGCAGCTCAAACAAGCAATTACTCATCTAGTAAAGATATCCTGAAGATGTCATCTACCAAATGAATTGAAAAATAGATTTTAGAGGGACATGGAAATAATAAAATATATTAAACAATAACCAGTTTAACCATAAATTAAAAAAGAAAATGCAATTATTTCTTCATAAATACCTTTACAGTAACAGTAAAGAAGTAGTATCCCTAGACATGCTTGAGTTACACTCTGCATTCATGTCTCTGCCCTGCTGTACTGTGCACTAATTTCCTTCTAAATATAAACATTTCTTCCATAGTGGCACTATTTAGTCCACAATGGGAACTGACTTCTTAAATTTTATCCAGAAATAGGATTTTAACTACATTCTAAATAGCAAACAATTACAGTCCAATGAGCTAAAATTTCTACTGAGGAATAAGATTGCAAATATTTGTGAAATAGAGGAATTAAGCAGAAGAGAAGAATAAATCAATGATTTGCACTTCGAAACAGAAAAGCTGTGGTTGTAAACCAAAATTCTCTTGAAAATGGAAGCTCCATACTGTTAAATTGTACTGTATGATCCCCCAAAAGGAAACCAAACTTTACTATTAACACCATATTTTATGGTGTTCTAAGATATACATACTAAACTTTACTGCATACTTACTAAACTGCCGTGAAGAAAAGATTGGCAACCTGGGGTTTTGGTAAGAAACAGAAATTAGAAGTTACATCTTGATTATTTTGAACTTTTAAATATTAATAAACAAGCTTCTCACATTCCTGGAGTCACTGAATATATTAGTTACAGCTTGCTGTCTATAAACAAAAAACCTGCCATTGACCCCTTAAATTTGCTGTACCAAATTAAACTAATTCCTAACTGCAAATGGAGCTATACAGTTTCTCCTTAATTACCTAGCTTAATAACTGTTTTCATCAAAACTTCAGTATGCTCAACCTCAGCAACATAGGCAGACAAGAATTCAGTGGAACAGCATCCAGAAGAATGAGATGTAGACCAGCTGTGAGACACAGAGCTATCTTATTGAATTTACTCCTCTGGTTAACAAAGTAGTAGATCTCTTTCCTGGAAAGGCTGATAGCATTTAGAAAAAAAAAAAAAAAAACAAAAACAATGAATACAGACATTGCAACCTTTAAATATCATTCTCAAGCCAAAGAGATGCTACCAACTTCATCTCAGAGGAACTTCATTTGTGGTACTATTTTACAGTCACTCTGCCATGTGTTTTAAAAAAAAATCTGTAAGACTTTGTAAATGATGTAGTACAAGCACTGAATCAGTACAAACTCTGGTAGATGAAGAAAAAATAAACAGTAGGCGACAGCAAGCAATACAAGTCTGTCTCTCAAGTATCTCATAGCAGCCTGGGTGCAGCCAATCAGGTAGTTTGGTTTGGAAACTGACTGCTGAGTTGGCAGGAGATCAGCATGGCCATCCTGCTCTACCAGGCTGCAGGAATGCCCACTGCTGGGTGGATCACTCTTGAGGGTATATGGAAAGGGAAAGCAGTGCCTGAGGCATCAGCAGTCCTTTGGGATCCTAGTTAATAAGAAGACACCAAAGAAACAGTGGGATTAAAAAATTAAAAATTACTCCAGATGTTCAAGCAAAGTGAACATAAGGAGTCTCCCTGCTCAGTATTACACATCTTTTTCAGATGCAAGGGACAAACCACTATTTGGAAGAACTTGTGTCATTGCTAAGGGCAACGTGCAACAATTCAAATATGAGAGAAATGCAAAGAAATCATACTGACATATTAGGACAATACTGGCATCCAGTGGGTTTTAAAAGCTGCCATGCTTGGGGGCTTTTTGTGATATTTTTGTTTATTTATTTGATTGGTTTGGTTTGCTCTATTCTTTTCTGAAGTGTTCCCTTTTGAAACAGATGTTTGGCGCATCTCCCACATTTTGTCAACTAGGACCACAGTAAAGACTGTGATTTATTTCTAAAGAAAAATTGAGAAAGTATGGTTTCCACTCTTCCTAGTTCAGTTTTTGCACTCAATAAAGTAATTTGTTGCAGCAAGAAATAAGAAGATACAGGAGCATTTCAGTCCAGTAGAGTGTATGCACTCCCAAGAGCTAGGCAGCAGAGGCCTTCAAATCCTGCTGGTTCTGTCCAAGTCCCCATATCAGGGTTTATCATCAGGGTTTCTGCAGTAGACTCCTTCACGCTACAAGAAGCAGTACAAAGCCTACCTCTCCTCAAGTAAAGGAACAGCCAAAAGAATAAGAAGATTAAACTGTATGAGGGAACTAAGAGGAATGTGGGAGAAAGAGACAGGAACAGTCTATGAAGGTCCTTGTCTATGAAGGACTTAAAAGCAAACAACTACAACTGTCAGCAGGGAACACAGCTGGGCAAACTGCATGGCATTTGAGAGGAAATCCAGGAGTCAGTAGAATAGTTTATGGACAAGAAAACACTCTTGGAGAAACTTGCTAGCAAAAGTAACTCTGAAAAAGAGTTTTCCTTCCATCCACATCAAATGTAGATTGAGCAGTCTTGGGCATACACATACACACTCCACAGAAGACTAAACTTCCTCTGCTGTCTCTGCTTCCACTGTGACCTGGGACTGTGGGAAAGCAGCTCATTCAAGGGGATGCTTTGCCCTCTCTGGTATTGTGGGCAGCTGAAGTGGCATTGGGTTTCATGATAGTGACTTTTCCATCCAACCACAGCATCATCTTTTGGTTGCTATAGACCTAAGCAAGACTTCACCAATTAACAGTGTCATTGTGCAAGCTTCTGCAGACCATTACCAGCATAATGGGTTTCTGCTGTAAATTTCTTTTGGTTTATTTTTAACAATTTTGCCCCCCAAATTCTGGCTTTTTAGATATCTATCTCAAAGTACACCTCCCAACCATGCATTGGCGTGAAATTGCCATCCCTCAATATATTTAAGTCTGTTCACAAGTGTAAACATATATTTCACTCAACTGGGATTTTCACTGAAATGCAATTAAATTTTCAAAACTCACTAAAAAGAAACACTGTACATTTCACTGAGGTTCCTGTCTTAACAACAGTTATCAAATTCTAAAATATCTGTGGTGTCTTACAGTAAACCAGTATTTCTTTACACATTTCACCCGTTTTCAGGATTACAAACTCCGCTATAGTCAATACCATTCAGGCATGAGACCAGATGTCTTCATGTTTACAATACATACACATTTTTTTGGCACAGCTTGCCAGTACACAGTCAGTCATGGAAAATCTGATAAGGAATGCTTTTGTGCCTGGTGTCTTTGTCAGCTCAGGCCATTTGAAACCTCATAGTTTTAAAATAGGTACCCAATGGTCCATTCTGCTCACTATATCCTAATAGACTGTCTAACTCACATGCTAATTTAGCTTCCATCTCTCACTCCTTTTATAGGATCAAAGAATCGATCAAGAAAAGATCTCTGAGATCACTGAGTTCAGTTCTTAATCTAACACTACCATCTACTCCACTAAATCCCCAAATGCCACATCAACCTGTCTATTACATACTTCCAGGGATGGTGACTGAACCAATTCCCTATTCCAAGCCTGTTCCAGTATTTGACTACCCTTTCAGTGAAGCAACTTTCCCTAATATTCAATCTAAACCTCCCCTGATAAAGCCTGAGGCCATTTCCTGTTGCCATGTCACTTGTTGCCTGGGAGAAGAGCCTGACCCCCACCTCACTACAGTCTCCTTTCAGGCAGCTGTAGAGGGCTGTAAAGTTTCCCTTGAGCCTTTTTTCTCCCTCTCTCCATGACCAGCTCCCTCAGCTGATCCTCATCAGACTGTGCTCCACAGCTTTCACCAGCTCCACTGTGTTTATCTGGACTCATTCAAGCACTTTCTCATAGCGAGGGGCCCCGAACAGGACACAGAACTCAAGCTGTGGCCTCACCAGTGCTGAATATAGGAGGACAATCACTGCCCTGGTCCTGCTGGCCACGCTATTGCTGGTACAGGCCAGGGCACCACTGGCCTTCTTGGCACACTGCTGGCTCCTGTTCAGCCATTGTTGACCAACACTCCCAGGTGCTTCACCTCTGGGCTGATTTCCAGCCCCTCCCTCCCCAGCCTGCAGCTCTGCAGGGGTTGTTGTGACCCAGGTGTAGGACCTCATACAATTGGCCTTGGCCAAACAATCCAGGCTGTCCAGATCCCTCCCGCAGATCAGCTTGGTGTCACCTGCAAACTTACTGACAGTGCACTCAATCCCCTCATCCTCATCACTGATAGAGATATTAAACAGGACTGGACCCGATACTGATCCCCAGGGAACACTACAAGTGACTGTTCTCCAACAGGATTTAACTGCATTCACCACAATGAAGTTGTGGTGGGCTGGGCTACCCAGCCAGTTTTTTAACCAGGGCAGACTACACCTGTCCTAATTATGATCAGACAGTTTCTCCAGAAGAATGCTCTGGGAGACAGTGTCAAAGGCTTTACTAAACAAAAAAACATCCACAGCCTTTCTCTCATCCACAAAACAGGTCACTCTGTCATAGAAGGACATCAGATTGGTTGAGCAGGACTTGCCTTTTCTAAACCTGTGCTGGCTGGTCCTGATGCCCTGGTAGTCCAGCAGAGGCCATATGATGGCACTCAGGTTGATCTACTTCATGACCTTCCCCAGCACTGAGGTCAGATTGACAAGACTGTAGTTTTTCAGATCCTCCTTCCAACCCTTCTAACAATTTGCATCACACTGGACAACCTCTGGTTGTCTGGGACCTCCTTTGTTAGCCAGGACTGCTGGAAAATGATTGAAAGAGGCTTGGTGAATTCTTGTGCCAACTCCAACAGGAGAACCTAATTGTGTTAGTTTAAGCAGGTCCTTAATAAAATGGTTTAATTGCTATGTTGCCTTCACTTTTACAGGGAAACGAGGCTGATAGCAGCAGTGAAGAACAACAATATCTTCACTTGGGCAGGGGAAGAGCACCGCCAGAAACTTCCTAAAATCAGACTGACTGCAATTCTGGATGACAGGTGAGTATGACACTAAAGCCTGACCTTCACTAAATTCTACATTTCAGTCCTTCGGAGGTGAGAAGGAGCCACAGCTCATGCTCAGCATGGGCTTTAATAAGGCTTCTACTGACTGGAATCCTGGAGAGAGACCTTGAGGACCATTATCTCATTGCCTGATTGAGCAGGCATCTGCTGTTTTCACACCTTCTTATACAGCTGTGTATAGCTTCATTATCCTTCCTTACTTCCTCCAAATGAGTTATGCAATGAATTCAAAATGTCATAACACTGATAGGCAAAGAAAAATCCCTGAGCTTAGAGGGAAAAGAAACATGAATGGGGCTGGGAAACTAGATTTTAACATGATGGGCTTTGTGCCTTAAGGATTACCATAAGGATAGTAATAGTAAAGATAGGTAATAGTGCCACTATTACCATAAGGATATGGTAATTATTAATGTAGAAGTTTGTTTCTTAGATCCAAACATTTAAATACAGTTTTGTTTTATATCCTTGTGTATTTATTACAAAAGGTCAGAAAGGATCTTCTGTTAGAAAGATTTGGGTTAGAAAAAGGGTTCAAGAAACCAGTTTTATTTCTGAAGGAACACATCTTAATTTAAGATTGCTTCAATTGGTTAAGCATTTTGCTAATAAAGCTGCAGTTGTGGGTTTGATCCCTGTGTAGGCCATTCACTTAGGAGTTGGACTTGATGACCCTTGTGGATCCCTCCCAACTCAGACTATTCCATGATTCCACTTTGCCTCAGAAAATGGCCATGCCCCACTCAGGTCTATCAGTTCAAGAAATCCCTTTTCTGCTTGGTAAACAGTATAGAAAGAAAGAGCAAGCAATGGACCTATTGCATAAGAATGGACATATACATTTGTATGCACACACATAAAATACAGGACGATGTATGACAACACTTTGATGTCTGTAAAATTCTACTTGCTGAAGCTTGTACTATCAAACCTAACCCACCACTTAGTGTGACAGCTGTCAAGAGAAACCCACTGTATTTACCAGGTTTAGCTGTGGGGATTTTTTAAAGCAGACTGGTATGTATGAATCAAACAACTGTTGAAATATAAGTCTTCATGGACACATGCATATCTAATGCATGTAGGGAGTGAAGGAATTTTCTGGACATCATCGACAGACCAACTGATCACGAAACCTTAACTTTCTGAAAAGCCTTCAGAATAGATTCAAAGCAGCATCTTAGAGGTACTTCTGCCCTGACTTCTATGGCAACAGGCTGTGTCCTGTCTAGCACAGCAGGAACTGAAATTTGACATTATCTAACAGCTATTTATCAGCCCAGATAAAATGAACTGATGTGGTTAACTTGACCTACACAGACTACAGTCAAGAAAACTGGAATAACTTTTAAATACAGCACAGATGACGAGCAAATTATGTGATTCTGTGATGGAGTGCAACTGTGGGTCAATATCTACCTAAGAAATGTATTTTAGTGTTCTGCTGAATGATTTCCGGAATATGATGTCCATTATAAATTTTCATATTTTTGAGAGTGAAAAATCAGTTCAGCTAAAGGAAATTCAGCTGAAATTCACATGTTCATGAATGACATTCTCAGAAGCTATTGTCACTTACTTTAATCTTACAAACTGTACAATAAACTCTTTAGTACAAAGTTTAGTCACACAGAGCTGCTGCATTTTATTCCAACAGCATGTACTAAAGTACAGAAATTATATATTTCTCAATAGTTTCTTTCTCTTTTCTCTAGTCAGACAGACAGCATACTCTCTGTATTTCAGGTGTGTTAGCTGACTTCCAAGGAGAAGCCTGTAATGTATATTCTTTATATTTTACATTCTTCTTTCATCTCCAATGACCAGGGTTAAGCAAGCAAATCAACATTATAAGAAGACAATGAAATCTTTGCTTCAACCTGGCATAGAGAATTTCTTAACTTTTTTTTTCCCTGGGATTAATACTGTTTATCTTTAAAGTGTAATACAAGGAGCACTATATGCTTCTGTACCTAAAATTACTCTTATTAGTCACATCTCTGAAGTTATGTAACAACTGAGACTGTGTTTTACTGAGCAATTTACTGAGCAATTCTGTGTAATAAAATTCAAGCAATGCTAACGGGCCATGAAGTTAGAAACCATTTGCTGTGTGGATGGCTAATAGAAAAATGGCAGCTGCATTTCTATAGCTGCTGAGGTCTCTTTCCTTCTTTGACAATCATCTACTTTTCCAAGATGTACATGGACTTTATACCAGTTACCAGCAAATAAGAAAAAGGCTGTTTTCTTGGTACTTTTCTGACCATAATTCTATATTTCTCACTGCACAGATATTTAGCCTGCAACTTAGAAATTTCTAGGATTTTAAGCATAGTATCTGTATAGTACTGAAAACAGAATATAAGAATATGAGGATTGTGCATTGAGAACTGACCATTAAAGTTAGGTCTGGTTAAATATTCTCCAGTTGCAGGAAAAACTCTGCAGTCCCATGTTGACCTCCTTCAACAGTTACTTTCCATGAATTTTACTTGTATCACACAACAGTAGGAAATATCCAGCCATGACTTTCAGGCTTCCAGGAGCTCTCCTGGCTGCCAAGACCTTTAAAAGATGACTGTGAGCAGCCACTGCTAGGTGACCAGCTCTCTCAGCACTCATGGATGCCTCCCATCAGGAGCCACGGACTTATACATGTCAATGCATAGATGTCCTCTAACCCAATTCTCCTTGACCAAGGGAAAAATCTTCCTTCCAATATTTCTGTACCCTGGTCTTGTGGGTCAGAGATTCTTAAGGGCTGCTCTTGTCAGTGAAGACCAATGCAAAGATGGCATTCAGTAACTCTGCCTTCTCTGCTTCTTCTTGCTTAGTACCATGTCTGTCATTACCCTTTGCTTTCTTCTTATTATTGATATATTTGAAAACCATTCATTATGTTA
Organism: Ammospiza caudacuta; assembly: GCF_027887145.1. Classification (NCBI taxonomy): domain Eukaryota; kingdom Metazoa; phylum Chordata; class Aves; order Passeriformes; family Passerellidae; genus Ammospiza; species Ammospiza caudacuta. The sequence continues at coordinate 17,140,863 of NC_080632.1, forward strand.
AAGACCATTCATTTCAATAACATTATTTTGAGCTTCATTAACAGAAAAATATAGCTCCAACTCTTACGGGTCATAAGATATTTACATTCCCTGCTTAGCAATTTGTCCTCACAAGAGCAACAGCCCCAGTCTAAGCAAACCATAATCCCAGAGGAGTCTGGTTCACCAAGAGGACAGCAACAGAACACCAAAGCATGGTACACCCAGGGAGGTTTAGGAATTGTCTTCAAGATCCTTTCTTTGTTGAACAATTCTTCCTCTTCTTTGGGACATTTCTCTGGGAAAAGGCCAAGAAAATAGAGAGCCAAAGGACTTCCTAATGGGTGTTTTTGTAGAAAAACTATACATTCATAAAGGTACTGGATAGAAGACATGGATGTTATTGTCATGTTGCGTTGCTCCATTCAGCAACACCACCTGGAATAAGTTACTGTATGTTGGTACTGAACCTATATTTGTTTCCAATGAAGTATGTGTTCCTTATTTAGTATATGTTCCTATTTAGTGTAGTCTACTGAAACTGCTGCAGTTTAACTTTACAAAAATTCCAGAAAAAAGGAGAACTTCTAAACCATTACCTCTGTTTTGTAGTTTGTGGGGTTTGGATTTTTTGTTTGTTTTGGTTTGTTTGGTTATTTTTTTTTTTTTTTTGGCTGAGGAGGTTTTACTGCACAATAACCAGTTTGCATTTGGGTCATGCAAGCTTCCTCAGCTTGTCTTTCAACAGTGAGCAAACAAGGAAAACAAAGGTGAAACAAATCACTCTTCCATCAGACATGGCCTACATGAGCAACCTAATTTGAGTAGAGAGTTCTCATGGTGTGAATTATGTTGCAAAGCACAAAGAAAATGAGGAAATCAGAGTTTTTACAGTTAGCCTTGACTCAACATCTTTCACCAGTGGGGATGTATTCCATGGGGACTGCAGAACTGGCCACCTTGGGCAGGCTCCTGAGCACATCTACCAGCCAAACCTGGCACGAACTAAGCTTAGTGATTCCTCTGTCCTCTCTGCAGCTCACTCAGCCCTTTACAAACTGAGGCAATCAGCACTTCTCTGCAGTACATGATAGGTAGGGAAAAGGCCTCAGCAGCTGTTGGGACATGCTGATAAAATGCAAGGGGAGGGCTAGATGGGGGACAGCTGCAGGCAAGGCGGCCTTACAGCCCGAACTTCCCAGACGGGTAAGTGCTGCCCTGGTGAGGAGACCATCAGGAGGACGAGAGCGGACTGCCTGCGCCGGGAAGCCCTCAGCACCCACGGCCCTTCGGCCATGACCCGCCCGCCGCCATCTTCCCGCATCCCCTCAGGCCGCCATCTTGCCCCGGGGCGCGGCGGGCGGTGCGCGGGCGCGGGGCGCCACCTGGCGGCGCGCGCGGGACAGGGCGGGGGGAGTGGCGGGAGCGCCTTGAGGGAGGGCAGGGAGCGGGTGCAAAACTGACGCGGCAGCGGTGAATATAAATAAATACGGCCTTGCTGGCGTTTGTGGCGGCTGCGTGTTGGGTTTTTGCATCCCCTGTGATTATAAGTGACTTTAAATTAAGTATTTTATGACAAACAGTGGGCTTTAGTTTGTACTTAGCGGATGGGTATTGTAAATTTCTGTGAGCACCATTTACTCCTGGAAACAGAGCAGTAACTCCCGAGTTCTGGCTCCCATATCACACGTAGCTTCAGTGATCGGATTGGAGTATTTTAGTTGTCATTCTGTCAGAAAAAAAATTCCTGCAGAGGAAACCAAGAAACTAGTCCTGGAAATCAAGGGGTTGTTGCATGATTGGTACAGAAGGCATTTCTGGATTTTTAAAATGTAGTTGCTAGTCTTTCCCTGGAAATCCTGATCTACCAAGTAGCAAGTTCAACATTTTGAATATTTTTGAATTTTTCCCTTGTTATTTTTCTTCTGAAAAGTAAGGAAATTGGTCTGCTTTGTTTTACTTTGTTTTGTCTTCTTAATTTTTTATTATCAAAGTTTTGGTGGTGACACATCTCCTAATTTTGTTGGTTTGTGATGTGTTCTTCAAGCTGGTGCTGTCACTGAAAGAAAAAAGCTGTGTGACATGCACATTGTTCCCAGTTATTTAATCCAACATGGTACTGCATCTCTAGGCAGCCCAGTGCTGTTAAGAATCTTTTGGCTGTTAAGAATTATGTGTATTGTTAACATTTGCGTCATGGGTACTTTAAAGTACTCCTACAGCCAATCTTGCAGGCATCATGTTGATTAAAGAAGCAATTAATTATAAGAATTTTTATACACTACTAGTGGCGTTTAAACCGCTAGAGGTGGTTTGGGTTTTTTTAATTAGATTTCTCTCATTAAAGTTCACAAGAGCTGTGTTTACTGGAAAGGACTGCATTTGTATTTGGGTTTCTGTAGGGTGATTTTTTTTTTCCTGTTTTAATCCTGAGAGGTTTGGTGTCATCAAAATATGTTATGCTTACTCTTCCTTCTCCTATATTTTGTATTTCTCAGTCCCTTCAGAAGATGAAGTTTATTTACTTACTGGTTGGTGTGGGTATGTGTAAAAATCCTCCAAGGGATATGATTCTGTATACACTTTTACCTATGTCTGATAGAACTGCATAAAGTTTATTTTATGGCTCCTAGTTTACATTTTTAAATGAAACGGTTTTTATCTCCCCGTCTGCAATGTCTTTATTGGCTATTGCTATTACAAACTTCCATGGAGAAGTTTTAGTTCCTTGCATTCTTTCTAATGACTAAATATAAGTAACAAGGGACTAGAATAAGGTGTCATGTCAGTGAGGGCTGGAAGTGCTGTTGATTCAGAATACCAAGAAAGTTAGTGGACTTCTGTTAACGAGATCAAAAGAGAAACTTTCCTGTTAATTTTCAAGTGCACAAGGAGACCAGGTCTCCTTGTGATCTGGTAAAGCAGGGAAGAGAGCTTGCTCTTAATTCAGCATTGCTCACAGTATGTAATTTCTTCTTAAAAAGCAAGACCCAGAATTGATATGAAATTACTAAGTAATACAACATCTGGAGCAAAGAGGACTCTTGGAAAATGTCTAGGACTGCAGCTTGAGCTCTTTTAGGGAAAAAAAATGGTGTGTTTCACAGGCACTGAAAACTGGCTTCTAAAAAGGAGTGAAAATAGCTAAGAACAAACGCTTACTGTCCGTGCCATTAATACCCACCCTTGTTGAAAGCAGGAACACCTGATTTAAAATCAATATGGGGATCCCAGAAGTTGAAAGTTTTTCTAACAATCTCTGGCATTTGAACTAATTTTTTAGAAAAGGAACAAAGGTATTGTACTGCATACTGGATTATATTTAATGCTAACTCGCAACATCTGTCTATAAACACACATGCACACATCTGTAAGGAGTCCTATTTATTCTTATTTTTATTTTTGCTCTATAGCATGACTAATTCTTAATGTGTTGTTGCACATGGTTTCTAGAGAGTAAAATCAAGGGTCAAGTACATAGTCATTTTTTACAATTCATGAGGATTTCTAACCTGAACATTTTCTTGCAAGACTTGCATTGAATACTAAAGTTTTCTTATGAATTTTAAAAACTTCAACGTGCAAAGATATTTTATACTTATATAACATATCTCACCTAAGAACTGAGCGGCTAATACAGCTCAGCATCAGTCAAACCTTTGTATTTTTTCCTGATATCTAGTTTATGATTTAGTGATTACCCTGCAGCCTTTCTTCAAAAATAGATAAGTTGAAGGGCAAAGTTCAGCAAATTACACTAACATAGAGCAGGTCTAGGACAGAGTTGGAACTGTTTCTCTGGTGGGCTGGCCAATAATATTATATTAGCATTATGCTGTCTGCATTTTCACATTGCAGAAAGTCTTGGATGTAGCCCATCAGAGTATCTGAAATCTGTACTAATAAGGATAACAGTTTCCTTTAGGTTTTCACTTGGAGCATTTTGGTTTAAATAACAAATCCGGAGGCTGTTACCGCCGACTCACCTGAGTCAGTGGTAACAGCCTCTGGATATGTTATTTCCCACCTGCCTATTTCTTTTCCCCAATGAGTTTTGGTCTGTTCATGTTTGAAGACTTCTCTTAGTTCTAAACTGTGGCAGACCCCTCAACTGAGACTAGGATATGAAGTTTTTAAAACTGAGTTTTTGGAATGGCAGCACTAAGGATTGAAATACCAGGTGATTTAGTTACAAAAGAAGTGATACCTGTATATGCAGATAAAGCGTAGCTTCCTTTGCAAGAGCATTGAGATCTACTTGTGGTAAATCAGCATCAGGCATTTAAAAGTCCTAATTTAAGTTTATGTTAAATGTCTGCATGAGTGCAGTAAACTGCCTCTTTGGCATTTGTTTCAGGAAGGATTGAGTAGAACTGTACTATTATCACTGAACTATGCTTATAGAGAGGTGTAACATGCCATAAACAGTTTCAATAGCAGCCAAATTACTACCCTTTCCAAGTACTGCCGTTTTCTGTAATTAAATGTGATGAGTCTGAGCTATTTGTTCTGGCTTTTTTTTTTTTTCCTCTGGGACAAAGGGCTTCATCAGCTTGTTTTCACTCTGATGCCCTAGGAACTTCAAAGCAAATCATAAAGGGTTACCACCTTCCTGCCTCATCTAGTTACTGAAATTGCCCTCATTTTTTATGTACCCCAGCACTTCCTAGATCCCCTGTAAATTCACTTTCCATTAAGGAGAAAATCAGACACATATATCCCTTGCACTAGTCTCCATCTCTGAGAACTCATTTTCCTAATTTCTGCAGAAAATAGCACTTAGAGAAGGTGCTGCTGACAATCTGTTAAGCAGGTTAAGTCTCTCTTTTTCTTGCTCTTTTTCCCAGCTAAATGAAACAGTTTAAGAAGAATGTATGAGTGACATTCATGAAACCTGAGTGGAAAATGGAGGTGTTTTAAAAATATATTACCTATTCTTAAAGAAAAAGCTTTTGGGTTAGAAAAATACTGGCAAGTGAATTTTTAGACGTACTTTTAATCACATTTTGAAAGAGAGTGAAAAAATGCTGAGAAAAAAATTTAGTTAATCCTGGCAATTGTGATAGGCTATACTTCCCCCATAATTTAGCAGAGTAATGAAGTCCAACTATTAATAAAAACAGAATTTATAAAGTAATTAAGTATTTGTAGTGGTATAGTGATGCATCTTTGACAACTCTGACAAAACTGATTAGCTCATAGAGTAGGAAACAATTCTGAAGGTAGATGCTTGAAATATTTTTTTGTGCTGAATGCTTGATATAGTCTAGGGAGGAAGAAATTCAGATAACAGTTCTGAAACCAGCACTGCCTAAAGGCTTTTGAGCCAGGTGGGCCCAAAGGAAGGATCCAATGCAAACTGAGATGTTTCATCATTCTGATTTGTCTGAATCCTATAAATCTATTATAGTACATTTTTTTTCTTATTTATTCTTGATATCAGTTTTCTTCCATTCAACACTGTGATGAAACCAGAGTGAAAACATTGTTACTAAAGAATTCCCCTTTTGGTGATGTTTCTTTTGTACAGTTCTAGCCATGAGTATTGTTGCCTTTAACAGGTGGGACATGATTTGCCACCAAGGCAGAATGGAGGTTCTACAGCAACAGTAAATGAATGTTACATATACAGAATTTTGTTTGTGATCCCTTCCATACTAGGACTAAAGAAGTTAAATAAATGTATTCTTGAATTAAGTAAACGTATTAATAAAAGAGCAACTTCTTGGCCAAAGAAAACACTGCAAAACAGACTATATTAAGAAACTTAGCCTGGCTAAATTAAAGTTTTTGGGCTTTAAAAAAATCATTACAGAAAAGTACTAAAATTATGTCTGTAAAAATGTTGCATTACCAGAGTTTCCACTATGATTAGTCATGCATGACTAATCTCTGTCATTGTCATCTTTGTTCACAATTTTGATTTTTCTCTTCTGTATCAGGTAGAAACTTGTATTGTCTTTTGCATTGCTTAAAACACATATAATACAGCTTGCTTGAATTCTGGCAGTTTGTGTGATAGCTGAGACTTCTGTTGTATCAACATGTGTCTTTTTCACTTTTTGTTGAAGTTCTCAGACAAGACAATTCTTTCAGCACACCCTAAAGAAAATGGGAGACTGCATTCACTACAGAAGGCAGACAGTAACAAATACTGGTGACCGTTCTCATGTAAGACAGAGATGATGTGCTTAATAGCATTACAAGGTAAGTGAAGACATGCTTGGCTCCTGTCATTTTTAATTTCATATATCTAATGAAGAGTAAATATGTGTGTGTATAAATATATATCTCACAATTTTGAGTACCACTCCCCCATTCATTCCTAGCAATGAACATTCATTCTTCCTTTAAGGTCCTTTTGTCCTTCTCAAATAAAGCAGACCAAACTGATGATTGACACTCTTTGCTGGGGGGCCAATGAACTCTGCCCCTCTACCTTCTTCTTTGCTTGCCTATCAAGTGCCCTCCTGCATAAATTCTCATTGCTGCTCCCAGTACTTAAGAAATCACAAGGCCATTTTGCACTCTTTGTTGTGCCAGCAGCATTCAGCAAAGCTGTTGTTTCTCACTTAGTTTGATTTCACAATCCAGATTATCAATCAGAAAAAAGGAGACAGTAGAGCAGAACACGTGGAGTATGTCTGTATCAAATCAAGATCATTTTCAACCCAAAAATCTAGTGAAACACGTTTGTTCAACACAGAGGTGCAAGGACTTTCCCACTGTGTGATGCCAGGTAAACCTTTCTTCTAATAGCTCTGCTCTGTGGTCCTGCTGCTACTCCTTACTTCACTTGTTTCCCTGGATACTCTTTACTCCTTTAACCACAAACATTTCTACTATTTAAATTCTTCTAGAATGCATATAACTGGTGGAACTGCTGGTCGTCCAAAGGTAGACAACTCGAAATAAATTTTCCTTCCCTGTTTTTTCTTCCCAGGCTATAACATTTATACCTCAAAACTTTTGCTAGGCATACTTATCAAAGCTGGCTAACTCAGAGGTTTCTGCACACAGTTACAAAACATACATTACAATGATCCATATATGGTGTGAGTGTATTATATTGTTTTCTTATATATTGCGACTGCTTCTTTAAACAAAAGTGCCTCTCAAGCAGATAGGATTAGATTGAGAAGTGTTGCTTCTTGAAAAGGCTAAAATCTGGCCCAGTGACTACATGCTGTGGACATAGAGTAATGGAGTAAAATGGTGCTGCTAGTGATAGATCATGTTAATTTCATGGTTGGAACTGAAGGTAATCTCAGATTTCATTAAGACATAAAAGAATACTCTTTGTGGGATTAGAAATATCAGGTTTTGATCCTAGTCGTTATGATCCCAATCATAATACACAGAGATGTAGCTATGTCATAGAATCTTCCTGTCTCAGGTGTGGCAGGGAGAGGGTGTTGAAGCAGCAGGAGGTGTAAGCTGGTTTGAGAATGAAAGTTACATGTTGGGTATTTATTAAACCACTGATACCTCAGAGGAAACAAAAATAAGCACTGATTTATTTAAGAGAATGATCTTCTGTTTACCCAAAGCCACACAAGTAATTTTCTCTTTGACTTTATGCTAGCCACAGCTTCCCAATGGAATTACAATTTAAATCTCTTACATAATCAGAGCACTTTCAGGGGAGAATTTGATCCCGAGGGAGGCGGGAGAACTGGACAGATTTGCTAATAGTCATGTGATAAAAATAGTCTTTTCATTAGCCCTTCATGAAGTGCAGAGATTGCCTTGAAAGATGTCCTAGCTAGTATCAGAAATAGCCAACCTAGAGATGAAAAGCATCCTTGTGCTCTAATGAAAAGGGAAAAGAAGACCCTAAGATATCCTATGACAGTGTTCCTAGTGAGTTTCTCACAGGTTACTGTTTCAAATGGCATCCTTTTCTCACCAGCACAGAAGTACCGGCGTACCCTGAAAATTCAGGTTCTCATGCACCCTTTCTCCCCTTAAATGCAGAATACCTTAGCATCAGTTGCATTTCAGGGTCCATAGAAATTAGTCCCTTACAGCCCATGTGTTATACGCAAAAAGTAAAATGAGCAAGTCTCATGATCCCTGGGAGGCAAAACTTGAGGAACTGAGAGGAGAGCAGTTTCTTTCCTGGTTTTCCCTATACTGCATATCTAGTTCACCTACCTTGTCTGCAGGTAGCCTGGTTCTTTAATCCCCTGTTTGACAGTGGTTGGACTTTAATCCTACTTCACACTGGGCTAAGAATTTTGTGTATTGTTCTTCCAAACATGTTACTTGCATCTCTAAACTTTTGAAGTATGGAGCAGTTTATGCAGCTTCCATGGGATATAAGTACTAATAAGGTAGGTTTTTCCTTCCCACTGAAGTACTGAGAACAAAATATATATAAGTTAAAGGTCATCTCCTCTTAATGGAATAAGCACCTGGGGCATAAGAAGATATGCCTCATCATTTTAATGACTAGTGAAAAAGTGATATTATGATCCAGTACAACAGTTTGTCATGGTCAAGTATTAACAAAAACTTATCAGTGGTAAAACATTAAAGTGACAATGTATATTTTATAAAAATATCTAAAACCACAGCTGGTCTCAAGCAGATACTTTGAAGTGGGGGTGTGATGTGAAACTGGATATTAAACTAAATCAGTTATAATACTGTTCATTTTAAAATATTACTGAAACCACTGATAATACAAAGATAGTGATAATGTCTGTGTTTGAAGTTAGTGATGTATAGAATTCTGTCCTGTCTTGAAAAATTCCTACTTAAACAGAAAGAAATGAAAATATCGTCTTGTTTGTAAAGAGTAAGTCCTTTACAAAAATCCATATTTGCAATTAGAAATAGTTTGGCAAAAGATACTCTAAGAGGGATATCTCTGTGAGTTTTGAGCAAATAATATACATTTTCCTTTTTGGCTAGAATTGCAAAATTTTTATTGCAAATTTATTCCTGAAAAATTATTTTTATTTGTTAATTTTTAACACATATAAGTTTTTTTTTCCCTCCAGCATTATAGCTGAGGTATCCTTGTGATTGAGCAAGGACAGAGTGTACCACAAGGCAGGGATATCCAAACAGAATGCCATCACCCCAAAAAGAGCCAGGTCTACAGTGCCAGAGGAGGGCTATCATGACAGGTCTGTAGATAGTCTTCAACAAAAAGTGCAGGTTAACAGATGAATGAGTGATGATAACAGATAACATGGTGATGAGGTAAATCCAAGGTGAGGCCAGGAGGTCAAATACATGTGAATTCAGATCATCAGGGTTCCTAGCCAGGTATGGGCATAGGTGCAGTATAGCTCTGGCAAAAAAAAATTGTGAGAGCCCAGCCTAAAAGCAGATCCTGGAGAAAGGTGAGGGGTTCCTGCAAGGGCTTCTCAGGCGACACTTCCACATGTGGCTTCATGACTGGAGAGCTGCACTGGCCGTGTTGGCCATGAGAGCAGGCAGGTGGCTTCCAGGAGAGAGGGGCATGCTCAGCTGCTTGTCAGGGTTGTGTTTCCTTTGTATTACTCACTTTACACATAATACATAAAAATCAGATATTTTTTGAGAACTAAGTATTGGCAAGCTATGTGGAGATTCAATGGGCATTAGGCCTCTGGTTGCTGTTTATGTCTTTGAGAATCTCCTTTTAGAATTTAAAAAAACCAGAGAATTATTTTATAAGAACTAAATTATAAAGGAAGTGGAAGACATTTATAAGATGAGAAAGTACAGCTCAACTCCTAACTAGTATTTGACAGCAGAGCACTGGAATACTTTATGGTAGAATCATCTGACATATTATGCTTCTTGCCAACCAGACAACACTGGAAATCATTAAGGATTTCACTTTGGAGTGTACTCTCTAAAGGGAGAGGAATATAAATTAAAAAAAAGGAGAACAAGCAATTAGCAGTAGGCCTAGACAATATAAAAATGAGCTAGTGGAAAATAAAAATCGTCTTTATAAATATGACTTCATATGCTCACATTTCTCCTTGCAGTAGGTTCTCAAGTATCCATTCTGGAATTAGCACATCATTGGGAAAACCAAAGACAAGTGCCAGGGATTTCAGTAAAAGTGAGTCTGAGCCCTAAATCAGATGGTAGTTTCATGTGGCTATGAAGGATACCTTATTTTATTCCCAACAGGCATGTCACATCAGGTATTTGGGTTTCAAATCAAACCAGTTTTATTTTCTATCTTTTCCTTTCAGTGACCATTTTAGCCACTATTTCTTGTGTCAAAGCTACAATGCAAGTGGTAGGTGGATCTCTGTGTAAAGAAGTTCTTGACTGCCCAGTGTTTTCTGACAGAAGAAAGACATATCTGACTTCAGCAGCAAAAGTACTGTACCCAAAGAACCAGAGAATCCTGAACTGTGGAGAAATCTTTTCAGGTTCAGTAGCATATCAAAATCTTCTCCCACTAGACTACTTCTGTCAACTAGTCAGTCACAAAACATTCTACAAAGTGGCATTATGCCAAACGAAGTTTGCTCTATTTGAGGCACAGATTAGAAAAGCTCATTGAGACAAAGTCTCCAGCAGCAGAAAGACTGTGATGTTAAAGAAAGACTGATTTTTACATTTCTCTGTGACTGACATTTATTTTAATTGCAGAATGAGAACACTTGCAGGGTAGTGATCCCAGGCTGCATTTGCAATCACTTATTTGCATACAATACTCCGAGGACAAAGTGTTAATTTTACAGGTGAAATATCTGTTCTGCTTTTTTTTGTGTGTGTTTTTTTTTTTTTTTTTTTTTGTTGTTGTTGTTGTTTTTGTTGGGTTTTTTTAAAGTTTTTGGTTTTTTTTGTTTGATCTGCCTTTATTGCTGTATTGGGTAACAGAAAATAGGATGATCCTTTTTTCCTCTGAAGAAATGCGAGAATACATTTCTGTAATGCATCTTGATACATAGTAACTGACAGAAATCAGAACCATGGAGATTTTGAGCCTGTAAAAAGGATACAGAACAATCTGACTGTTCTTTGTGTAGCTGGTATAAGTATGAACTGAAATTACAGCAAGATAGGAGCTGATGGGGCTATAGTGAAACCCTTCTATCAAGGAAGTGTACTGACGCCTCGGATGACACCACAAAGGAAGGGATAGGGGCTCCATTTCCAATGGTTATTAAAAACAGGTTAGGCAAATATTTCTACAGCACAGCATATGCAGAAATTATCATGACTTGAGGAAAGTAAATAATCTGAATCTCTTTTTCTTTTTTGGATTGGTTGAAAGGGATTATCCATAAGGCTAAGTTCCTAAGAGATGATCAATAAGTTCCTTCAATTAAGAGACACCCTATCTCAGGGATCTCTCAGTGTCTCTTAGGAATTCCTGATTGTATGACATCCTGGAAACATGGAAGCAGTTGTGGCTTATGAGGGCATCTTCCTGGGTGAGAGAAGGACTGTGTGTAATGTCCATAGTGCAATGCTAATAGTCCATAAATGTATGAGCTTCAGAAAATCATTGAAGAGTTCTGGGAAAAGGAATGACTAATACAGTGAGAGGTGAGGACAGGAAAAACTCATTCAGGGAAAAGGCAGATTTCAGATGAATGCCCCTACTACCAGTGGAATGCCCAGTGTATCTTAGGACTGTGATGCAGGCCAAGAACAGAATTGTCCCTCAGCTGCTGTATGTCACTATTACCCAGGTCCTCCAGTAGATCTTCAGAGAAGCCAGTTTCTGTTCTTAAGCACTGTAGACATCTGTAATGTTTCTGCCTGTGTGGGAGGACTGAAAGATGGGAGGAATTTGAGAACATCAGTAATGTTCTGCTCAACTGAAAAATTCAAATTACTCTGTGCTGAACTGGGACCCACTCTTCTTAAGCCTCCCAGGCAGTCATCCTGACAAATTGAAATTGATTCTCACATTCTCAGACTTGCTGAATGCCCTTTGAACAACTACAGCATTGACATGCTTTGTTACAGTAACAGAAACACAAAGATTTGTTCAGGAAAATCCCTTCTGCAGAAATCTGTTATGTAATTAGGCTAGGATTTTCTGAAGTTTAACCCTTTGAAAATAAAATTCTTGGTGGCTTTTCTGGGAACTGAGAGTTCCTTTTTTCTTATCCAGTCTCTTTAGAGGCTTTCAGTGATATATTACATCAAATAACTAGCATCACCAATATTTTCAGTTAATGAGATAATCACTGTTACCTGTTAAATTTTTACCTGTGAGTTTTTTTCCTTGCAGGATTCTAGATTATCATTGTTCTGTCATCTCTTTAAAAGAAGCAAAATTACATGTTGTTTTACATAATGAAAATTCTTGAATGTTGGGTTTTTTTCCACAGTAGTTCATATACTGGTCATCTAAACAGAGAATAGTCTTATTCTTAAAGAAAAAGGTTTCTTCTTCAAGTCTGTAACATATGCCAGGTGACAGTATTCATAGAACCTGGAGGAAGTACACAAGATACTTTTCATTTTAAGTTTTGATGTATTTTATAACATTTTTGAAATAAATTAAACATTTAGGCTTGTTTAGTGACAGATCAAATCCAAAGTAGAGCAGCACAACAAGCCTGCCTGTGATGTGTCATGAATTAGAGTGAACCTGAGGAATGCATCTATAAAAGCATTCATTTGTTCAGTATTCCCAGTAACCTGAGAGTGCAGGGAAAATTACCTGCCATCTTCACCAATTAATATCACTTACTTTTTTGAGGTTTCTCAGAGTTTCTGAGGTATGTACAACATTGTGGGTGGTCATCAGAATAAGCAGTTTCTTTGCTGTAATTTTCACTGGCTGTAGTTATCTTTTTTATCTGTTTTGCTTGCATACTGCCTCCCTGGTCTGTTCCTTTGTGTATGTATGTAACTGCTACTTCTGCTATAAGAAAACTGTCATAAAAGATCGATCACCTAACATTAACCTTTCAGATCCTTGAAAACCAATATGTCATCACTTTTTTTTCTTTAAGGTATGATTACAATTTTTTTTTTTACTTGAGACCTCTTTCTTTGAAATTATCTCAAGCTTTCAATATTTGGAAAAATGTATTAGAGAAATGAAGAGGTACTACAAAGAGTGATGGTGTGTGTGCAAGGCTCAGGATCTTGCTTACTGCTCTCCAGCATTTCTTCAAACCCACACTTGATTACCTGTTAAAATGTCCCAGCAGATTGAGGTCACTCAGTACCTCTGAAGCTACTAATCTACTGTGCAGTTTATTAAAATGTTTAGTCTTTTAATTAAATTATCTGTAATTCTGGAGAAAATCAGGTGGTTTTTTTTTAAATTTGCTAATCCAGGCTCAGATGAGGTGTAAATCTCACTGAACCGTATGAGCTCATGTGTGTGTTACTTGAATAAGTGTTTGCAGCAAGCATTATGAGAAAAAGAAAAAGGCTGGGAGGAAAAACCCACTGAATCTTTTTAAGGTAATGCATAATAATAACAATCATCATCATCATCATCATCATAGCAGTTGTAACCAGATCAGGCTTTTGATCCAGTTGTCCAGTTCAGTTCATAAGCAGCAGAAAGCTTGGAAGACCAGCACCCTGAGAAGAGAACAAGAAGCCCATACTGAAAGGCCTCTCGTGGCACATATAGCTGTCTGCTTCAATGTGGATTTACAAGACAAAAGTCAACACCCTTTGTCTGTAGGGCTGCATTACACAGGTCAGCAAAACCCTTTCTCTACAGGCTGAAATGCATAAACAAATTATTAGGGTGACCCAGTGAAAGCGTGATCGCTTCTTGTGCTGTGGTACTGTGACCACGAGCCAGAGCCCTGGAAATGTCTTGTGGCTGCACAGTACATCCCTCTGCTCTTGGGAAGGGGTTGAAGGCCACCATCTGCTGCCTCTGAACTCCCTGGTAAGAACCTGAAATTGAACAGTTCTCTGCTGCACTGTGGCTCTGTACTCCATTTGCAGCAGTTTGTGCATCAAGAGAGGACTTCTCTTGCTCCAGACCATGCAGTGTGGGTGCATCAAGAGGAGGATTTCCTTAAATCAGACTGGGTGTAGGAGGAAGCTGTCCTTGAGCCAGACCAGCCGCTGTGCTGCAAGGAAACCACTAGAGAGCAGCGTCAGAGTGCTCTGGCCATACCCGGCAAACGCCGCGGGTCGGGGAACCTGTGCTGGTCCCAGTGAGAAAGGCGCTCGGACTCCGTGTCGTTTAAAATTATTTTGGAGCTTTCTGTAAAATGAGAATAGCATGGATAATCATCACTTAGACGCTAGGAGCCTGGAGCGATGTAGCATTGAGCAGGATTCAACCCTTGCACAGGATGAATATACTCTGCATAAGTGGAGTTTTATATACTAAGAACTAAGCTTTAGCTACTGATTTCACAAATCACAGTACAGCCCTCATCAAATGGTGTCTTTGGAATGCCATAATTTTGAAATGTCAAATAAGCCCTTGTAGTGGCTTCTGAGGTTTTTTTTTTTGGAGTTTTTGGTTATTTGTTTTTTGTTTTTTTTTTTTGATTTGGAGGTTTTGGGGGATTGTTCACTTTTTTGTTTTGTTTGTTTGCAGTTTTAGGAGGGTTTTTTTGCGGGGGGGGGGCAGTTAGTGGTATTTTGTTTTGGCTTTTTTTGGGGTGGGTTGGTTTTTTTGTTTGTTTCTTTGTTTCTTTGCACTTTTTTGTTTTGTTTTGGTAACTCAGTTCCAAGACAAGAATCATCTGGAAAATTTGAATGTCAGAATAAAGAAATGTTTTCAAGGATATCTGAATCTTTCAGCACACAAATTTTTGTTTTGACTTATTGCTGGAAATTACTATCCTAAAATACTTGAAAGAACACAGGAGGTAACTTTTGTTCAGCAACATTGTATCCATTGTTATTATTTGCTACAAATATTAAAAATTTGTATGTAAGTTATATGATTATTGAAACATTAACAAAAATACATGTTTTTAACAATAACTAAAATTTTCTTGGTCATAAATTTTTGAAAAGTCTTTATTTTGCCTCTGTTTCTTTCATAGTAGAAGTTATTGTTGTGTTAATTACTGAAATGGAAATAATGTAGCTTAAGGGACTGCCTGAGTACAGTCAATATAATAGAAATACATCTGTAAACATAAAGTGATTTGATAATTTAATTTCAATCAGTAGAAATTACCTGGGGTTTTCCTTTTTTCCAGATTAAGTGATCCTTTGATGAGAAGAAGCCAAATAACTCAGTGTTATTGCACTAATCAAATCAGCAGTACATAGAATTCACTTAATCTATGCTAGAATGGGTCTGGTTATGATTATAAACTCATCTGTGATCATAAACTTATCTGTAATAATAAACTCTGTGATGGAATGTTAAGATATAAACACAAATTATGTAAGTGCATATAACTTACAAACAGTAAAAGGGGCAAATGTAAAGCAATTACTATTAAGATGAGTACTTCACTTTATTAAAATGTATTTCTGATTTCTTTTATATCCAGAGAGTTGTGGATAGAGCTGAAGAATATATTGCTCACCGAGCTGTCAGTCCTTTTTACAAAGGTTTATGTATTTGTATTGCTCTGGTTTTATTTTTAAAATTTTCGATGCTTCTCCACTTTAATGAGAAATGGTATGTGCATCTCAGGTAGCTGGGATAAATTGTTAAATCAATTACCAGACATTCCTGTCTGTCCATCTTTAATCCAAGTCTCTCAAGTATTTGTGGCCGTTCTCCAGGAGTTCTGAATGAGGTGATCGACAAGTAGCTGTAAATGTAATGTATGATATTTACAGTCCTTGAGAATCATGATATCAATGTCATCTGAATATTTGTCAGTCCATTTACAGAAAATAGGATCAGTTGGGCAGTCTTTTGGCTTCTGTAGTATCTAACAAGTTATAATCCTTAGCTTCCCTGCCAGCAAATTCCTTATCAAGCAAAGACATCCTAAAACACAGGGCCAATAAAACCTCTCCAAGATGTTATATAAGTGGGCTGCTTTAAGTAGATAAATGTGCCAAAAAAATTTCTAAAAGACTTCCACATAGTGAAGCCTATCACAGCACTGGAAGACAAAGCACACATGAGATTTAGCATCTCACAACAAACATAAAATTTCAACCTGAAACATATAGTTTATACAAATAGCTCTTTAATGAGTGAAGCCAAACAGATTTTTTAATTAATCTACAGCTCTTTCAAGATTATCTGGGCACACATTGCAGTTTTTCTCCTGCCATTTTCATGCGAGAAATAGTGAAGTTCAAGCAGTTTGACTAAGATTCTTAATATCACATTGGGCTGAGAGACAGAATTCAAGAGGGAACATAAAGAAATATTCTGGAGAGCTGAATCACAACTGAAGGTTTGTATTGGCAGGGCTTCAGCGAACAAAGATATTCATGGACACATCTATGTCTATATTGTATCAGCATAGCTACACAGAAGTCTGTTTCACCTGTGCATGCAGCAGGACACGGATAGAAGTTGTTCTACACCTTCAGGGACTGAGAAATTGAAGTCACAGGGTCTCATGCAATTCAGGTTGGAAGGAAGCTCAGGAAGCTGGTCAGCCTTACTGTTCATCTTATGCTGGTAGCCTTTGCTTGCCTTGGTGTTTATGTGCATCTTCTTTGGGCTCAGCTGTGTCTCTGTGTTTATGTCCACAGCATCAATTCATCTGCCTGAGAGTCGGATGCTGCTCACATTTGACAAAGCGCTGCAAGAAAATCCCCCCAGTTGGTTTTGTACTTTTAAGCAGTAAGGGGCACAAATTTCAGGAGGATGGGGCTGCCCCTAAAACAAGTGGGGACTTTTTGAAGGGTTTCAGCAGAGGCGCAGAGGGATATTTCCACCCTGCACTGTGGAGTGGAAGAAGAAGGAAGGAAGTGGGAGAACAGCTGCAGCAGCTGGAGTTGCCAGGATCAGCTTGCCTAGCAACCCCCTTCTTAGAAGAGGGTATCTAATTCAGAAGCAACAGCAACATCAGAAGCCGCCCTGACACTTGGTGAGCTGGGTGCACATTGGGGAGCATGGGAGCTGTCAAATCACCAGCTGTAGAGCTCCGAAGCCTCCTCAGTTTTTTGGTAGGTCTACCTAGATCTGCTTAACAGAACTTATTCCTCTGATCTGTGTGTTCAGAAAGAACTGTACATGGCTTATTACAGTGAAACAGTTTTTTATGCTAGTTGTTGATTTTTATTTTAGTAATGTAGGAACCAAGAGTAATGGAAGATATATTGGAAAAATAAGTTGTACCATTCCATCTTATTCTATTCACATTGTGTTGTGATAAGCAATTGCGCAGTACAGTAGATGGTTATGCTTTAATTATATGTAGAAAAACAATAGCAGATTGCATGAGTAGAAACTATTTTCTTTTACTAGAAATAGAATAAGCCCAGAGTGCATTATCATAGAGTATTCTGATCTGTTAGCATACACCTTAAAGTGTATTTTTTAATACATGACTAATATAATCTGTTATAAATACATATATAATGTATCTTTTATTACTGTTACAATTCAATTTCTGTGCTATTATGATGCTGTAATAGGCTTATGCAATTCTTATTTTATATGTCATTGTGCATATTAACATTTATATGGATAAAATTTGTATTGTGTTATTAAAAGTATAACAAAAATTACTCCTTCATAAATTTTAGGTATGAAAGATTAAAAGAAACAGAGCATTTTGGAATGGGGGGAGTGCCATTCTAAAAAACCTTTGTTAAATAAACTGTCTCTCTGCATATGGTCCTAGAACCGTCTGATCTTTGTAAAGAACCATTTTGGGAGAGAAAGGTTAGTTAAGTCCACTAACTGTTTCATGCCAGTTTCTGGAAAAATCAAAATAATGTACTGGTTGTGTTTGTATGGAATTCTTTTTTTCTTTTTCCCTCCAGAAGTTAGAGACATCAAAATCTGCCAGCCTATGTTTCTGCATTTTGTTTGATTTCTGTAGAAGAATTATAAACTTAGGAGATGGAATCCATCCTTTACTTCTTCTTATCCTGTCTTTTTTTGACTCTTTTTTTTTTTCTTTTTTTCTGGCAGGTGGTATTAGTGGAAGGGTGGCATGATTTAGATAACAAAGACTATGACTGTTGGCCCCTGGAAAAGCCAGATGAGTATAACATGCTGGACTGTGGAGGTGAGTGAGTCATAAAGACGACTGCATATCTTACTTGGGGAATGGCTGAAATCCCCAAATTGAACTATTCATAATAATAGCTTACTCATGATGGATGTAATCCGTGATGAAATGCATCTAAATCAGTGACGACCTCTCTTCCTAGAGAAATAAGTGAAAGGAAACAACTAAAGATACTTCAGAGTAATTATTTGTCCAGTATACCTTTTTTCTAACAGAAAAGTAATAACAACAGCTGTATCCATTTGCCCAGAGAGAAACTGAAAACATTTTTCTTTCTCATTAGAAAACCAACTGGAACTTAATCCAAATGAAGCGTGGAGGCAGCGCAACATTGTAGCAAATCTACTTTGCATTGTAATTTCAAAAGCATACTGTGCTTAATCAGTAAACCAGTAAGCAAATTCACCAATTCTACATCACGCTTTTCCACCTGGCACAAAACTCTTCCATGACTAGCTAAAAAAACCCTGATACCTTTAATAACATACTCCTGTCAGTTTCCAAAATTAATTCACATGATGAGATAGCAACAAAAAATGCCCAAAAAAAAGTTGGTAATTTATTAAGATGAAAAGCTATTTAATGAGCAACTGATATGTGTAAAGCTCAATTTAAATATATAAATATAAATATAAAAGTTTCTTATACTCTAGGGGTTATAAAGCAGTAGAGCAGGCGTCTCAGAAAGGTTGTGGCTTCTCCATTCTTGGAGATTTTTAAAACCTGACTAGACAAATGCTAGAGAAACATCCTTGAGATGACCCTGCCTTGAGCAACACAGGCTTGGACCGAATGATTTCTGTGGATGCCTTCCAAATTCAACTCTTCGTGATTTTGTGACTCTGTAACAAATAAATAACTGATGTAAAGGAACACTTTGTTTATGTTGTAAAAGGTAGGACCAGAGACATGCATTCAATAGGGTTTTTAGAAAAAAAACTAAGAGCGCCTCAGAAGGTGGTTCTAATAAAACACTTCAGGAAATATACTGCTGTGTCACGCTCTTAGCTCAATGTTACAGTTAAACATTCTTCGATTAATTCTCTTGGAACAGTGAAGTTTCAACTAACACTTTTATTCCTGTATGAATTTACTCTTGGTTTAACACTGAAACAGCTATTTATCACTACAGATGCCTTGTTTGAACCTATTTTTACTAAGTACGAGGAAAACTAATGTGAGTAGATTGCTAATTAATGTGTACCCATTACAATCAGTTTTAGAATGAACTTCCAACTCTATCCTCTCTTTCTTTGTAGGTTTTCTTTGCCATTTTCTGGGCATTGCTAGAAACAAAGCAAAGCACATATACTGTAGCCTCATTGCTGTGGAATTAACAAAAGATTTTCAAAGCTTCTAAATGTGGGAGTAACTGTCATTGAAAGAAGAGTTTGGTTTACCTTTCTGAGACCTTTATAAGGAAGTAGAAAATAATTTAACTGAAATTTGTGCTGACCTTTTGTCTTCATTCTCATATATTCTTTGAAGCTCAACTCTCTTACCTTGTAGTTGAAATCACAGTAGCATTTTTTTTACATCTTTGTATTGTGGTTTTCACATAATGTTAGCAATTAAAATGGGTTTTTACTTTTCAAGGGAGATTATCAAGGGAAATCAAGGTTATTTTACAAATTGCCTAGTTAAATCTGATAGTAAATTAGGGGGGAAATAGTAGTTTCAGTACTGTGCAAGCGAAGAATGTACTTGTTAAAACAAGTATGAGTAACAAAAGAGGTCATAACTGAACAACAAGAACAAAAAATGAGATGTCTTGTAAGGCAGGTTTACCAGTCCTCTGCAGAAGGAATTTAATACTTCCTGACAAACTGAGTTACACAGTTTCATTATGTAAGTAATTTGATGTGGTGCAAATTAAAACCTTTATCTGACAATAGACAAAAAGGTAGGTGAGTGCGCTGGGAAGATTTTGATGGTGTTAAGTTTATGGATTTAAGACTTCTCCCAACTTTTATCCTACTTCATTCTCAGGCACAGAGGACAAGAGACATGATGGGGGTAAATCATCTTTCCCAGTTTAAATTGTGAAAATGGAAAATAGAACAGATGTCTGATATACTCCTTCCACTGTCCTCTGTTCTAGATGCCATATGATTCCATCACATGATAATGCATTCTTAAATATGTAATTATTAGTATTTATGTTTCATGAGTTTAAGGGTTTTGACTGAATTTTGTGTGTGGTACAGTTGTCTGTTCTCTTCCACAATAAGGTGTGTCTCAGTGGAAGCAGCCAAGAATTAAGGGTAATATTGTTCTGATCAAAAGAGGAAAGCAAATATACCAGAACAAACACCAATGCGATATAATGGAAGCAAAGTTAGTTTACACAAGATGAGCAGATTTTTTGTTGCATTTATCCAGCTGCTTGGTCTGAGTGTCAGAACTCTTCAAATAATGTGCATTTGTATTTACCAATACAGCCATTAAAATAAATTACTCTATTTGGCTCATAAAAAGTAATTGGAGAATACTGAGAGGGTTACTCAGAGGGTTGTGAAGCACTGGAACAGGCTGCCCAGAGAAGCTGAGGATGCCCCATCTCTGAAAATGTTCAAGGCCAGGTTTGATGGGGCTTTGAGCAACCTGGTCTACTGGAAGTTATCCCAGCCCATGGCAGGGGAGGAGAGACTAGGTGATCTTTATGGTGCCTTCCAATCCAAACCACTCTGTGATCCTATGAATAGATGAAAATCACTACAGAGAAAGTTTTATATTTGTATGTATCTGTTAAGTAAAAATCTGCATCAAGTATTATGACCCATGATTGCGCTTTTCTAGGACTGGAGATGACATGGGTTCATAGGCCTCCAGAAAAGGCTGTGAGTGGGGAGTCCTTCAACGTGACCTATGCCGTCTTTGCTTCAGACAGTTTTTATCAATATGCTGTGAAAAATGGAATCCTTTCCCACAGGTATTACTTCTTATAAAAATGCTATAATGATCGTGAGTATATGAGGATTTTGTGTGTACATATTCAGTGATATAATTGGAGCAGACATTTTGGAGCTCGTCAGTGATATAATTGGAGCAGACATTCTGGAGCTCGTCATTAATTCCTTCCATGTTCTGAGATCTCTCATAGCTCTGTTTGCCCTGCTGTTTTTCCCTTTGCTCTCAGACTAGCCATTATGGCATGTTTGCCTGCTAGGTCAGAGACAGGGCACATCGCTACTGTCACAGTACAATGCTGGACATCACTTCTTGCCTTCTCTACACATTGAATTTATGAAGTTGAAGTTTCATCATGAGTCACGGGCTCTCTGTATCTTATACTCATTTTAATCATAAGTATGATTCAAGTGCACAACATGGATATGAAAAAGACCTTAATCCATTAAATTCAGTGGTCAACTGTGCTTGATTTCTGTGGGATTAAAATCACTCCAAAAGCGTATATGTCAGCTCACACACTGTGTTAGTGACTGTGGACATGGACAGAGAGTATGTAGGGGTGCAGCTCCAGATCTACAGATCTGGATCTATAAAGCTGGGGGCAATACTATCTGATTTCATACTTTTGTCTGTAAGTAGCAATTCTCCATTCCTATATAGGAACACCTGAGACAGAGGGTGGGACCCCACTTCCTGTGCTGTTGTGTAAGAGATATTTACAGAACATTTTTCTCTGCCTGACAGTTCACATTGCAAAGTTCAATTTATAAGAGCTGTTATCCAGAGTTATTTTTTTTCATATTGAAAGATGATCGATAATCTATTTGCATCCACAAAAAATTGATTTTTTTTTTTTAATTTTGGTCATCTATGTACCATGTTTTAAAAGTACTTAAAATTTGCTTATCACATCTTCTGAAATGTATGGCTGCTAACAGTTCTGGGAACTTAACCATGAAGCAGATTTTTTGACTGCTTGGCATGAATCTGATTTTTCTAGTCTTCCCTGGGAGACCCACTCCCTCAAATCAGTAAGGAACTTGGAAAAGTCTCCTTGAAAATAGAGACAGATGGCAAATATTTTATAAAAAGGGAGATAAATCTATGCTTCAGTTTTCAAAGGGATTAAATTTGCTTCACATTTTGTCTAGGTTATCTGGTTGACACTAAAGGTTACAGTGGCTGACCCAAATATACCTGAGGTTGGCAAGTCATTGGATGGGCATCAGTGTAATTGGATAAAGCCATGATGAAGTTATTGAATAAAAAATACAGAATCCTGGATAAATTTTGAAAAGGAAAGAAAAGTACATGATGGATTAGACACTAAATTAATTAAGTATTTTTCTTAATTTCCAGTATGAACTCAAAGGCTAGTAAATTTTAATATTTTATCTGTTTAGGTGTTTTGGAGGTTGACATATTTACTTATGTCATATTTCAAATATGCCTGTGCCCTCGTAAATCTGGCCATGAGTACAATCAATGTTAACCTAATCCTTTGTCGTTTTGTTTATTTATCATAATTAACAGTCTTCTCATAATAAACAAAGCCTACTGTTTTTGACCTAACCATTATTGGCTAATTCTTTCATTAAGAACAAACCAAAAAATAAATCCTGTGTTCTGAAATTTTTTTCTAAAGATCCAACACAAGTGCATAACATTTCAGCTGAATTGCAATTATTCTGGCTGTATCTGACTAAATCATGTTTGCAGAAAACAATTTTATCTTACAGCCAAATTTATTAGGGTGATAACTACTGAAAGTGTAACTGAGGAAACAGTGTTGCATCACACATTTCGAGGTGAATACATGCATCTTTCAGGAATAAGTTTTCAAAAGTTGTTTTGCAGCACAGCCTGTTCAGAAAGTCTGCTCTAAAGTTGTGGTTTGGGAAATTGTATCTGGTGTATAAGACAATTATACTTATTTTCCTCAGCAATTTAGATTGTGAAGACTGGAGCTAAATGGTCTGTATGAATTTCATGCATAGATGAAGGTTTCTGATTGGAAACTTTGAGACTGCAAGTAGCCAGGGACACATATATCTGAGAGTGGAAGTAGAATAATAGTGTCTTTGCCTGTGCCAGATGAAGAAGTGCAAAGTGCATCCCACCTGGTCATGAAGTCAGGTTGGAAGGAGTAGTGGAGGTTGGTCCCTGCTTGCAGCACAGTATCTGCTAGAAGACCCTAGTGCATGGCAGTCAGCAGAGGTCAAGTTGACAACAATTTCTAGTGCTCCAGGAGCATTTCAACTAGAAGACAAAAAGCAAGAAATGGTTCAACAGTGTTTATTTCACTGCATATGTTTTTGCTGCTAATTTGTCTGTGCAGAATAAAGAGCAAGCTCTCGTGTGTTTGTTGCAATTTTTGTGAATGAGGAATGGATGTAAAAGTTTTTCTCTCTCTCCTTTTTGGTTAGCAATGCTACTGCTGCAAAGGAATTCTGTGAGGAGCATGACTGTCCTGCCAGATGGAAAGACGCAAATGGGGACAACTGCTGTGTCTACCATGCCAACATTCATTCCTGTCCTTTGGCCTTCATGGTTAGTGGGATGGTGCAGCATCATGTGCTCTGTTCTTGCTGCTGGCTGAGACATCATTGTAATAAGCAGGTTCAAGTTCGTGAAGAATTTCTGTGATTACAATTACACCAAATTTATATAGTTTGATA
Source organism: Ammospiza caudacuta (assembly GCF_027887145.1). Lineage (NCBI taxonomy): Eukaryota > Metazoa > Chordata > Aves > Passeriformes > Passerellidae > Ammospiza > Ammospiza caudacuta. Next base: position 17,164,513 of record NC_080632.1, read on the forward strand.
TATACTCACAAATTATGGTTCACTAAAACCACTGTGGCAATGTCTGTCAGTTTTGGAATTTTTTTTGCTCTGGATGCTGAGGCTGCAAGGCAGCATTCAGAATCTGTCATTAGCGGGACAAGTTTCATCTGTCTGAGTTTACCTGACTTGGACTACTGTGCAACCAAGAGAGAAAAAAAGACAGATCACTGCATTCTAAAACAAGCAGGGCAGATTTTTAGTTAGATGTATTCCAGTCTTTCTGTTTTACAGAGTGAGTGTGATTAATTTGCTTGGATTACTGGAGTTGAGGAGGGTGAGTATTACTGGCTGTGACCTGTAGAACTGAAGCCTATTTACCTGTGTCCTGAGATGGAATGATTTTTCTTCATTGTATCAGAGCAAAGCAAAAAAGAATCTAAATACAAGATAACAAACTTTGTTCATACAGTGAAGGCAAGATCCATTCTTAGCTTGTCTTCTTGGCCTGTCCCTCTTTGAATAACTACTTAAAGTTCTGGTCTAAAAATACAGTTGGAACACCTTTTTTTTTTTTTTTTTTTTTAAATCTGTGAGGTAAGCCTTACCCTGCATAAGAACTTTCATGCAGCTGCCCAGTTTTTCTAGTTAATCTCCCTTCTGGGAATGTGACACGTTCTTCGTGATCAAAGGTGGTGTAATAGGAAGCCTAGCCTACACATCTTGCAGCTGTTTCATATACCCATCCGTGTGAAGGTCTAATGACTCCACAACAGCTCTAGTTTGCTTCTTGGCAATCTGTTCTTGAGGACTTGTTTTATTAATGATTCCCCAAAAGCCTTAGCTGGCACCAGGATTTTGGTTTAAAATAGGAATCCCTGTTGGAAGCATCACATCAAAATTTTTGTCCAGAATCATAGTAAAAAAACTTGAACATCCCACTGCTTTGGTGACCTCTCTATTATTTCTATTTTCACAATTATTTCTGCTTGAAATTATGGTGTGGAAATGGCAAAAGCATGTTCACCAACATGCATCATCTGGTTTCTTCATAGTACTCTAAATGTTAGAGTTTCTGCCTAAAGGAACTCTGAGCTATTTGTCTGTTACGGAGTTGACTATCACTGCATAAGATTTTACATACACTTCAAAGTAGGTTTTTCCATTGTTTGAGAGGAGTTTGGGTTTTCAATGCTTTATTTTTTCAGTATCATGTGTTCTAAAACAATTTATTTTGGTTAATGTGCTCCATTTCTTTTAACTTGGTGTATTGCTTACAGTCCTTCAAAAGAAATGTCTGAAGAATTATCTGGAATTAGGAGACAAGCTTAATCCTTTCAAGTAAACAAAACAGCCAAAATTAATCCTCCATGTTTGCAGTTGTAGGAGGTTTACATTTTAATAGCTTTATTGAGAAGTGCTCCGCAAACAGACTCTGAAGCAGTGCCTCCCTTCCAGAGGGAAAAGAATAAAAGACAGAAAAAAAGAAAAAAAAGCAAAGCAAGAAAAAAAGCTGCTCTATCAAAAGTGACACTTCAGTAAAACCTCTTGAGAAAAATATTAAAAGTGGAATATGAATCTGGTTCTGATTCTAGCACAGGAAATCAAAAAAAGTGAACCAACTTTATAAGAACACTCATTCTTTGAGTACACTACTGAGGCTCATATTTTAAGAAATAACAATATATGTGAGATCTTAACTGAATATAGGAGCAATTGCTTCTCTGTTATTTTGTCGCCAAACAGTGTTTCTTATGTTTTGGCAATTTGATAGTTTTGGTTTTAAAACAGAATTTTATTTGCTGTTAGAGAACATAAGTAATTTTGAGAAAGAAAGAGAGGAGGAGATAGGACTTTCATTGTGTTATGGTATGCTGACATAACCAATATGTCTACTAAAGGCCAAAGGAGGAATATGTGGTCCATGGATCCCAGATGATGGTCAGATATTTACTCACACTTTGTCTACTGCTGGCAAAATGAGCCAAAGGAACTGGACTGCCAAGGTAAAGTATATTTATTGCATATAGGATTTTACCTCATTTGCTCTTTTTGGAGCTTACTTGCTATTAATTTAATGCAGTTCATGAACATGCTTCCCATTTCATTTATATGTATGTGTTATTATCTATGCTATGCATATAGCTGAGCTGACTATCAATTCCCAACTGACTTGACTTGGAAGTCAAGTAAGGTACCTTTACAGCTTGGGTAGTTAGTGGAAGGAGTGGAGATGGCAGGAAAATGAATAGCATAATCTGTCCATTTGAGGTCCACACTAAGAATACATCTCACTACTGACAGGATATGAACGTGTGATGCAGGTTCCTATGACCATTAGGGAACTTCAACCTGAAAGAAATAGCAGGAAGGCATGCACAGCAGAATGCACAGGGCTGATAGCTCTGCCTGGTGAGAAGAAGACACATCAGTAAGAGAATCAAACCAGTCTTTCTTTAAAGAGCTATCTCTCCTGATTTTGAAAGAAATGCACAAATTCTTTTGGCAGATACCACAGTCATTCAGTTCTTGTTATAAAAGCCTTCTGTATGCAAGTGAAGTTTTGATGCTTGGTGGTTTGTTCACTTGTTTCACAGGTTGTTTTAGTTCACGTGGGTGTGACTTCTCTCATTGCACACATCAGAGTGGGGAGAATCCAAGCTGCTCTGGAAGCAAAAACCACAGTCCTTCCTGCAGTAGGTATGATATAAAATGAAAATGTGAGCTAACTTCTTATTGACTGCAAATCTCAATGCTATTACCATTCATGCATAGTTACCAAGAGCAAAAGCAATTCTTACCCCAGCCTTTGAAAATACACAAATGTCTTCCTGAAATTCTTCTTCACATAACACTGAAGTCTGAAAAAGTGTTTGAGCTTCTAACAGTTGTATTAATCTAGAACAGTAGAAAGTCACTCTTGTCAAGTAAGTAGTCAAATACCATGACCAATGGCTTCAGGTACTACAAGGCTTGTCTGCAGTTCATGGGAATCTGAGAATATTCCTCCAGCTAGTGTTCTGAGAATCCAGACACTTTTCCCCTGAAGGGGAGCAGACTTGTCTTAAACATATTGGAAAGGCAGAAATCCATATTGGTTCCCTTGTTCACATTAAAAATTGCTCCCAAGGGCATCAGTCTTCCATTCTCTTTAGTATACCTGTATGGAGGGAAGCAGAAATGACTGTAACAATTATCTTAGTGATGTCAAATTGTAAAAGAGGGCTTCTTTGATAAATTAAACAACCTGAAAAATTATTGGCTAAAACAAAAGTGTCATCACAATACTCTTGATATCTACTCTTCTGGAAATGTGAGAATATATTTTGCAATGTTACAGGAAAAAAAACACAAAGCAACTCCAGTGTGAATAGAAGTTTTTATCTACAAAATTTTCTACTCATTTCCAAACAACTGCAGCTGAATTTTCCTGGAAACTTACAATATATCAGAGAAGAAATTTTACAAAATGCAGCTCTACCCCTGAGACAGAAAGTGACTTCTGTTATTATCTTGGTATTATACTGGAATTAGTGAGGCTGAAACAGAATTATTACTGAGCAGTAGAATTTTTTTTAGTTTTTTATTTAATTTAAACAAAATTACATAATGACAGAATAATACCTTCAGCTCACCTCTCAAGTCTGAAGTACAGCATGATATTAGTTTAATCACAGAGGTAAAATTGAAATACCATTCAAAACATGGGAGAGGGACTTTTTTTATTTAAGACTTTTGTTTTAAATTACATCTAATATTGCTGATAATTTATGTAAGACCTTGGAGTAAGTAAAGGAAATAATTGAAGTGCGGGTTGCAAGATTTTTTTCTGCAGTTCCCAGTGTATTTTGCTGCTGCTGAGGAAGGGTCCTAGCTTCCTGGAATCACAAGTGCTGGATTAAATATAAAGAATGCAAAAGAAAATGTTGGCCTTGAAGAACTTCGAGTTTCAGAAAAAAAAGTGTAGATAATGAGAAACACAATAGTGATGAAGTGATTTATACACAAAACATGTCAAAGGCTCACATGTAATTCACATTTACCTTGATGAAAGAGACCCTGTATTACTTCAGAAATTCAGATTGTTCTTTCAGTTGCTGGTATGATGTCCCTGAATTCTTCAAAATTTATTCTTTCTGGGACTCTGAGGTATCCCAGGTCAAGAACCACATGTTTAAATCTGAATACAATCTTGTGGGTGGATGAAACTGCCTTAAAATGTTTTGTTTTCTAATCAGTCTGTGGAGATGGCTTTTGTGAGGAAGAGGAAGGCTGCTCTATCTGTCCAGCAGACTGTGGGGAATGCCCTCTTTCTCTTGATGTTAGGATAGCAATTGCCTTACCAATATGTTTTGTCTGCACTGGCTTCATTTTGACAATAATGGTAAGTACCTGTTCTCTACTCTTATTTCCTTTCTCTTCAATGAATTTATTAGTAGAGGGAGAGGATTTTCTTCTGCCTTCAGCATTTGTGTGCTATGGAAAAAAGCAGAAAGAAGGGAAATTACTTGTAAACCTTCCTTATTAGGGAAGCCACTGTACTAGGAATTTTCATCCTGTACTACGAATTTTCATTCCTGAGGTGGAATCTAACGGGGGAATGGGTAGATTATGGTGAAGGTAAAAAAAATTTTCCACTACATGGGGAGTATGGGATGCTGGCAGAGTACTTTTCACTTACAGTAGAAATCTGTTATGAAATTAACAGCTTCAAAACCTTATAGAAGCCAGAATTATAAAAGATTTCAAAATCAAATTAGGTAAATTCATTTAGGAACTAGCTCCACATGAGGCCATTATATATCAGAGTCCAAACAGAACTTTGAAGCAAAACATTCAAGTTGGGATATTCTCAAAAGAATCATGCAGAGAGGGTAATTTTTTTTTTTCTGTTTTGGTTGCTTGATTTATTTAATAGGTTTGCTTCCTTAGTAACAAACAGCTTGGTTCCTTTCAAAGTGATTAATTTTACATAATAATAATCAATTATTATAGCAAACTCATGAAGGAAAAACAAAAAGAGAATGAGGAGAGAGGAGTATATCAATATTGGAGAAGTAGTTTTGGGAGTCTTTGAATGAAAATGCCTGTCTAAAGAGAGAATAATATTATGGCTTATTACTTAAAATGCTTATTTACTTAAGTGCTTCTGGGAAAGAATATCTACATTCCTTATGTGTCTGCATCTTGAAAAAAATGCATTTTTGAGTTTCATAACAGAGGTTTTCCAGGTGAATATGGCACCTGTAGAGTCATTGTATTAACTATGTTCATAAAGGGTAATTTATTTAGCTCTTGGCCTATATATCCTGTAAAACTATAGGCCCCTGCTTCCTCAGGGATTCCTTCTCGGTCCATCTTATACTGCAGTTGCAGTGAGCGTCTGAGGTAGGCAGCTGCACAGATAGAGAATGAGTAGTAGAAAGCTGATGGCCCACAAATTGAGGTTCCAAAGGAGGCCTGAATCACGTTTGTTTGTTTGTCACTGTGTGACTTTGTGAGTCAGGAAAGAAGTACTGTTGATAGCTATTTGAGCATTCCTTAATGGAATCCTCAAGGTAGTTGTGACAATGAGTTTATAGCAAGTGTCCAGTAAAACTACATGATCTGATAGAAATAAGCAACTGGACAGATGAGAAGTTCAGACGTTCAGAAGTTCAGAAGTTCAGTTTTAGATTACAGGTTTTCAGAAAGAGCAACAGAGATTCATGGCCTTGCATATGTTTATTTAAAGTTCTTGTAGCAAAAGTCTATTATTTCTGCTGTTTTTTCTGTATGTTTGGAGTTGTCTGTTTTGCTTCTTTCATTTCTGTAGATATATTCCTACTAAATTCTTCAAAAGTGGCATCATGGGGTTTTAAAGTTTTAATTGTTTTACTGTAATAAGATAGGAGAGATTATTTTTTCTAATTCAGGAATTGATATAATGTAAAAGGAACCATCTGGGAAACTAATGCCTTCTTTAATGCTTCAAGTAGCAGAAAGGATTCCTTTGATATCAGTGTCAAAGGAAGCAAGCCTAATACTCACTTCTTGCTAATATATTTTTGTACAGTCACACCTTTGCAAGATAAAATGTAGGTTTCTTTCCTCAGAAGCCTTTTGAAATAAATGGGATGACTTAATTTTGATTCAGTGAGCTCTATATTTGTCACAATTTCAACTAGTATACCAACACAATCTCCACAACCTGTTCCTTGTTCATTATCTGGACTTTTATTACCTGTTTCAATGAATCCATCAGTCCTAATATTAAATTTTGGACTATAGAAAATGGTATAATGATGATAAAATGATGCTTTGATTTGACATTTTGGCATTGATTGCAGTTGCATAATTTAATCTGTAGCTCATTTGAAAGCATGTGTTTACACTTTGTAAATGTTAGCTTTGTATGTCAGTTCTACTGAAAACCAGCTATTAGCTCAATGCCTTCTTTACAAAGTAGCCACAGAATCCTTACCTAATATTCTTTATGATAGAGTATTTGACATAATATGGCCTAATTAGTAGGTCATGGGCTAATTCTACTCAAGATATAAGATGCATTGCTCCTTATCTCAGGGTTGGGATGAAGTTCTTGTCATGTACCTATATAACATAGGGCACTTCCATGAGATGAGATGATGTAAACCCCTCATCTGATGTCCAGGCTGAAATGTAAATGCAGACATGTTAAAAATAATGGAGAGTTTATAGACAGTGCAAAATATTACATGTAATTAGTTCTGGAACATAGCTTGTACAATTTTTAATATGTTCATTAGATGCTGTTTTCTTCCAAGCCTGTTATTAATACTTTTGGTTCTAATGTTACTTTAAGACATATGCTGAATGTTTACACTTCAGATTTAGTTTGTATACTTTTAAATGTTCATATTTTATAAAAATAATCTCTGAGTCAATTTCTTCAAAGAGAGGAGGGCTACATTAGGAATGATTTTTTTTTTAACTCTTGTAGTGGTTTCAATATCAGAAACAAAAGATGCTTTGGGATGAAAGCTGGATTATAGACTTCACCTGCATCAAACAAGGTTAGCAACTTGTAATCTTGATACTGTGATCAGTTTACTTATTAATTTTGAAAAATAATCTGAATTATATTGTTCTTATTTTAAGGGTCTTGCAAAAAGTGAAGCTGTTTTGGAAAGATATATCCAATATTTCATCCCTGTAATCTCTGGGAGCTGCTCATTCATATTTTTGTTTATCAAACAGTTTGATGACGAAGTTATTTAAAATAGTTTCTTTCTTTTTATTTATGTTGATTTGTTAGTCAAAGACAACAAGCCTACCCCATAATAAACAGATAAGCTATGAAGCTGGATGAAACAAATTACAGTTGCTTCAGTGGAGATACCTTTCTGTATAATTAATCTCATTAAATTGTGCTGGAATTGCACAAATACATTGAGGGATATAGTACTATCTTAATTTCTCTCAGTGTATGCTGTCTGTGGCAGACTTGCTACAAAAAGTAATTAATTTTGGCGAGAGGTATGGAGCACTCTTTTTCTATTTTATCTCCTGGTATAAAATATTATTTCATTTGTTCTAATTAAACAGGCTAAGAATAAATTCAGGTGTTATTATATGCTTTATTATGCTGTACTTAAGATACATATAGATTATTTACTTTGCTGTTCCTTTTTTAGCATTCAGAAGGAAAACAGTACCTATATCCTCAGAAAGGGTAAATCTATAGAAGTCTGCTGTGCTGATTGTACACACACTCATTTTCTGTCTCTGGGAGAAATTGCTCACCAGATGTCTGCTTTATCGGTGTTCTGTTGGGTTGCTGGTGTCAAGATGTTCTTGTGATAATATGCAGTAGAGATACTTTCAGGCTGAGACTTGAACATTAATTTCTGTATACTTTTGATAAGATATCCTTGTTGTTGTAAATAAGAGGTTTTGCCTTAGAAATTCATTTGATTACAGGAACCAAAATGACTTACAATCCAGATTTTTGAAAACAAAAATGGAGAAAAGTGTTTTTCAATATAGCAAAAAGTGACATGAGCAAAATTTTCAGCTGAAAGTAAATTAGAAAATGTCCTGAGCACCACATGTGAGGGAAAGCAATAGAAAGAGACGGAGGGAAATTAGAAGCATGATCAAAAAATAACAGATTAAAATTACTTTGAAAACTCCAAGATGATAGATGTAAGTTTCTTGGAAAAAAGCCTGCAATGCAGCAATGCTGTTTCAGAGTATTGCTCTAAGAGTGATGATTAACAACTTAATGAGGACTGATAACATTATAAGGTCACAGACAGTATGTCTTCTCTGGATAGAGTTATTCAGAGCTACCTACAGTAGCCTGAAATGCGCAGATATCTAAATGAAAACACATCAGCAGTGCTGCACCCTGGGTATGTAGCACTCTGTATGAAAAAAGAACCTTATTTTTTTAAGATAATTTTTTTTTTTTGGTGTATTGGACCGTATATAGACATAGAGATATATATGCAGTCTTATTCTCAAAACTATCTCAGGGATCTGCAATGCATTTCTGGGTGGAATGCTGTAGAAAGCTTCAAATGTCAATGCAATTTTGAACTGCATATGGATAATACTATGGTGTGGGAACATGGCAGTCCTGATTCAAGGTGAGATATTGAACTTCCTCAGCAAGATATTTCTACCAGAGAGAGTTGAGATGTCTCAGCAATTCCAAGCATAATGGGCTAAATCTGGATTTTGATTGGAGATTATGACATGACGTGTAACTCATTAAATTTGTTTTGAAGTCCATTTTTTTACTGTGAGCTGGTCAATAGACATTAAAAAATGTACATTGAAAATCACTGGGATTTTTTTCCTCTTACTGCATTGTTGCTCTTCTCTGACTTCTCTCTGGTGTCAGAATCACTTCCCACATTCCTGTACTTTTCAGTCTTCTAGGAGCTCCAAATAGACTTGTTAAAATATGGCACAGGGTTTACTCTCCTTCCCTGGGTTCTGTCCTCAGCTTCTGTGTAGCAGCAGGGGCTAACCATCTCAAGTGCAGAGAAATGAAAGTTGCATAAAGTCCTGAGGATTAGTGAGAAGTATCTCTGGCAATGAATCCTCTTTGAAACATTTTTTACTTTTTATGCAGCAGTCCCATCCCAAGCAAGAGCTTTCTCTCTTAAGTATTAACAAGAGCAGATGAGATGCAAGGTTTTGAAAATTCTCTGCATTTCTTTGTGTCTGGAGTCTCCACCTGTGCATAAATTCGTGTGCCTTTTCTCATCCCACGTCCCATTTAGATTGCATTATACGGACAGCAACAGGAAGCATGATGAGCGCTCCCCCAGCACTCAGTGGCTCCAGTGTCAGTTGTGTTACTGTTCTGAGCTCCTGCACAGTAGCTGCCAACATGCCCAGGAGGAAATACTTCACCCAGACTGGGAGATAGTAAGTCAATATATTACTCATTTACTGCAGTATCTACTGTATTAGTTTCACCTTGATTTCTGATTCTTGCCACTTTCAATTGATAGGCAGCGAAAAAACATGAATTTATCTTGTCAGGCCAAATTGGGAAAGTTAAGATCATCATCTGACTTCTATACTGCATATTGGCTGTGGAGTATTTTAACATTCCAGGCTTCTGGCTTGGTTTTCATTTCTCCTTAAATCTTAGAGTCTTGTTGAAAGGTTGTTGGTACATAAGATGTCCTGCATCTGTTAATGAATGACCCTTGCTGTTCAAATGTATCAGTAACCAAGACTTCTATAAATTCCTTTTTTCTGAAATGCAGGCAGAGCAAACTAGGTTCTTTGCTCTAAAGAAGGGCATCCTCTACAGTAGCACATTAGAAATCTTGTCCTTTAATTAGCTGACACGACTCAAGATTCAGAGCGTTTCACCTCTGAATCAAATTACAAAGCTGCATATCATGTAACTATAAGGACAAATGTTACAGATATATCCTGCCATCCAAGAAGCAATTGAACACATGCAAAGCTGGAAGTGGTACTTATCATTTGAATAAACAGAGACGGATCTGTGCTTTGCAGGACAAAGAAGCTTACTTGGGATCATTGGCTGGGGAGAAAGTGCCTTCAGCATAGATTGTGGAAAATCACAGCCACTTCATTGATTAAATACTGTGTTCAGCATTGATCTTTTTTGCTTCTTTCTGAGTGGTGATATTTTCATCATCATCATCATCATCATCCCCTTCATCAGATGACTCAACATCAAAAGTATTTATCATGGGTATAATGGGGCTTTCAGTCTCATTGGTGAAGCATCTACAACTGCTACACTAAATACCCCATATTCTGTATTTATATGGTTCATCACTAAAATTCCTGCAGGTATCTCCACTGAATTCCTTTACTCTAAAAAGGAAAATTTATTTGCTCTTAATGAAACTCAGCTGCTTCTTTGCTGAGAATGCTCAACCCCACAAGAACAAAACTTTGTTAAATGTCAGAGAAGAATCTGCAGAACAGTAGTCAGAAGTAATGGATAGATGGGAGGTGGCTGTATGTATTTCTCTAGCTTTGACATTTCCTTTGCTGCTCCATCCTCAAACTGCCCCAACTGACTTTAACACTCACATTCCAAATGGTGTCCACAGATTCAGATTGAATATAATAACTAATGCTTCCTTTATCAAAAGAAACAGGATCCTGTCTCTTTTCCTAGATTCACAGTTACAACCACCTATGGGCATGCTTAAATTCTCTGCCTCATGTCTAGAGATGTGGAATTATTCCCTGATACAAAATATATGCTGTCCCTTTTTGTAGTATTGCTGTCTTATGAAGTTGCCCTAAAACTGTATACGGCATTTCATTCTGTTTCAGTGATGGCAGAACAGTGGCCATAAAGAAAATAACGAAGAAGTCATTCACGCTGTCTAAAACCATACGTAAAGAAGTGAAGCAAGTGAGGTAAGAAGCGAAATCTAAGAACTGTATGTTGTTCCATTTTTACACTGATTTTTTAGGGCTTAAAATCTTTCCAGATGTGACTGTAAATTCATATTCCTCTTTCTTTCAAACTTTGCTAGAAAGAGAGCAAAGATAAAATTTCCTTATGTCTGTTTTACTTTTTCTTTACATTGTGAGACAAGACACTTAGTTTTCCAGTTGCACTACAAAATCAGTATGGGCATCTGTGAAAATTACTGTTATGCTGTGATTTTTGTTGATTTTCACAGGGAACTTGACCATCCCAATCTCTGCAAATTCATTGGAGGTTGTATAGAAGTTCCAAACGTTGCCATTGTCACAGAGTACTGCCCCAAAGGCAGCCTTAGTGATGTGCTCCTCAATGAAGATATTCCTTTGAACTGGGGTTTCAGGTGAAAAGATCCAATTTTTGAAAAGCTAAATGACATAGACCATGCTATATGCTGTTTGGGACGAGATATTAATTTTAGATAAAGTTCTTGTCTAGACAAGCGTGTACTGTGATATAGGGAGAGGGAGGGAGGGAGGGAGGGAGGGAGGGAGGGAGGGAGGGAGGGAGGGAGGGAGGGAGGGACGGAGGGACGGAGGGAGGAAATTTGAATATCCAGACCAATTTGTCTTTTGGGTGTTTTGAGAAATTACATGATTAGTCCTTGCAATACTAAGGCAATGACTTGTCAGCTTTCTGTTTGTGAAGACATATGGGTGAAATGATTAGCATACCTGCAAGTGGTTCATTATTCTTACCAATAGAGGAAATGAGTTCACATTGTCAATGAAACTTTCACAAAGGCAGTGACATTGTTTTTTGAGATTGGTCCTCTTGACATGTCCTTTCTGCTTCTGCTTTATGCTTGCCATCAGTAAAGAAAAATGGTTTTCAGGAAGGAAACCTTCCAAATAAAGCAAGGAAGATAATAAAATTGTTTCACTTGTAAACATGTGAAAGCACTCCGAAGGATAAAAAAGTACTGACAATTTCTAGAAGGAACTTTATTCTCTTGGCCTGTGAGCTCAGGGAGGTATGGGTTTTCAAACAGTCACCTTAAGTGTTTTGGAAAAATGAACATGGGGACACAAGTTGAAAACTACAGTTTCTGTAAACCTCAGTAGACTTTGGAGCCAATTTTGAGGGAAATTCGAAATACTAGCTCACTGATTTTTGATTTTCAGGTTTTCTTTTGCTACTGATATTGCTCAAGGAATGGCTTATCTCCACCACCACAAAATGTATCATGGACGGTTGAAGTCTAATAACTGTGTGATAGATGACCGGTGGGTTTGCAAAATTGCAGGTAAAGAGAAAGCTAGAAAAAATTTTCAAAACTGCCCAGCTAACCCTCTAATTTAGATTTCACATGCAACACTTCCCAAGTGCTTTCATGTTGACATTTCATGTGGAATTGCTAACTGTACCAGACTTCACTAGCAAGTTTCATGTTACATTATCAAGTCAAGTAATTTAGTATGTGTCACAGATGCACACTTTAGATCCCACAAATGATTCAGCCTGTCAACATCTGAGCAGAAACTCTGCCTCATTCTCTCTTTTGATAGAGAGAGAACCCTGGGGCATAGAGAATGGTGTAGAGATGTAGTAATGCTGACTGATTGGTAAGCACAAGGTCATTTAATGGAGAAAAGCAGACTCAACTCAGAGCTTTTAAGTCTTGTTCATGGCATTGAATTGTATTCTCCCAGTGATGGAGCTGCAGGTCAGGTCTACTCTTGGTACAGCAAGAGAGCTTGTGGGAACAGGAAAATCACTGGAGAGTGTAGTTTAGTTTGCAGCTGCCAAAGGGAATTAAGGCAATGATCATCTCCTACTTTTTGCCCAGAGTAGTCATCATACTCTTTAACCCATAGCCATCCTGAAAGCAGCAGCAGATTGTTTTTTTAGTGGTATATCCTATGACTAAGGTTCCTACATGGGGCCAGGTTTGCTTCTCCAACTCCTTCAGTATCCTTCTGCCTACTCTGCTTGGAGCCTGTTCTGGAGAAAAACATAGAAATTAGACATAGTTGGATTACATCCACTGCATCACCTTAGCACATCTCCTCTCAATTGAATAGGATATCTGTGAAATCATTCAGCAACTTCTGTTTTGATTCTGTTCTGTGTCAAACTGTAGGATTTTCAAATCTTCATGGTTTATCTGGATGCAAACATGTCAAACAAATCTCATAAAAAACAAATGTGGGAGCTATTTTAAAAATGACCTCCACATAAACATTCAATCCCTAGCAACATCTTAATTAGAGGTCACTCCAGAGCAAGCCAGATGTCTGCACCCAGCCTTCACATACAGTCAGAAGAGCACTGTTTACGTAAGAAAGAAAACAGAAGTCAGTTGTTTTTTTCTCATTCTTCCTGATTCTGAGTCATATGCTAAGAATTCCTTCTATATTAGGCTAGAAGTATAGATGGAAAGATGTTTCACATCTATGCTGCCTTTGTTCTCATGCTAGTGGTGTTCAAGTAACACCCACCATCTGATTTTCAGTTGTTAGTCTGTCTAACTAGTAATTACTTGAGCAACCTGCCACCAGAGATAAGGATCAAGGGACAAAGTAGAACAGAAACCTGTATTTACATGCTAACTCTTGCACTGAGTTGAGAATATTATCTGAAAATAATTTGATAAAACTATAAAATAATTCTGATTGCAATGGTCATGAATTTCAGTTTGCCTGCTGTCATTCAGTCTTGCCTAAATATTTGGTTTTCCAGATGCTATATTTTAGGGAGGCAAGACCACACAAACCCCACTGTTTCTAGACTAAGATGTGTATTTAGAATAGGGAAAATTAATTTATTTAGACTAGCTGTGTTGCTGTCTACTACTGTATTTGTTTCAGGGAAGTATCCACTGAATAGTTTGCTTCCTGCTTTCTTCCACTTCAGATTATGGCTTGCAGTCATATAGAAAAGAAGATTTTCCTGATGGATCAAATTCATCCCAGCAGCATTTGATACAGATTTACACAGCTCCTGAAATACGTACTCTTTCAGATTTTGAGCCCAATTCTATGTCTGATGTCTACAGGTAGCTAACTTTTTCTGATCTCACTTTTAGTAATCTTGAGTATTCTTTAACAACAGTTAGGCTTGGTGGAATTCTGTTGTCACTCCAGGTATATGTTTGATTGTATTTTTAAAAGGATTGGTCCTGGAATAGAGAACAACATAGATATCACAGGATCTTCTCTTTCAAGGTAGATAATCAAATACTTAATTCACTGACATTATTTAAAAGCAGAGTTGGCCCAGTGATTTATAAGTAGTCACTTGACTGGTAAGATAAAAAGGCATAAAGATCTGCTATTATCTAATTATCCTTTTTCTTTCTGTTGTAGTTTCTTATGAAAAGTAGAATTATTTTCAACAATGGCAGTACTTTAGAAGTTAATAGTATCAACGTTCTAGAATGTCATAATGCACATATGCATCCTGTAATTCTATTACTGAATGTCAATACAATTATTTGGGGGCATATACATGGTGACAATATTTGGTTTACAGTGGAAAAATAAAGAGAAGAGGAAGAAATGGATTCACTAGCAAATAGCTCAATTCCTTTCCTTTTGAAAGCCTTTATAGAAGATTGCTTTCCAGTGGCTTTCCCTCCTGGTGGTGGACTGCTTCTATCCAATCACTTTTCAGATAAGTGGGAACACAACTGTAAACAAATGTCTGCATATGTGCTTGAACATCATTACTTTTTATCTATTCTATCAGATTAACTGAGCAAATTGAAGTCTCAGTAGTAGTTCTGCCTATAGGACATTTCAATATGGCCTTAGAATTTTCTCCAAAATAGCTCAGCTAAGGCAGTTTGGGATTGTGTTGGTATTTCTGGCTACTGTCATTTGTCCTGTATCTGTACTTTTTCAACATGAAGTAGTCTTTGAAAGAACTGTGCTCCAACTAAACAGTAATTTTAGGATTGTCTTATACATTCCAATTTACCATTGCCCTGCAGCCAAAATGTATCCTAGAAAATGTTTCCTTGGCTTGTTGTTCTCACTTTGATCCTCTTCTAGATAGGTATCATTATTTGACTTCACAGGCAACTTTGCCTCCTGAAGACATTTCTTGCCAAGTGTTCCCCTTTAAATAGTCCTAAGATCTGATTTGCTCACATCCTATATGTCTACAATGAACTTTTGACAGATTCAGTGAATGTTTCCTGGATTTATTTTGCTGTCCCACCCACATGTCTGAAAAATCTACATCTTCTTTTGTGACACTGCAGTTATTAATTTCTTGATTTAAAAAAGTAAAAGCAGTGAGAGATCACACCAGAAAAGGGAGAAGAGCAACATGCAGGCAGGGAAGATAGAGAAGTACCCTGTACTATTGAAAGAGTTGTCTTCTTCTCTGGGCTGTTCTTTAGAATTTGCATTTTAAAAAAATTTATTTTTGATTATATGAGCAGGAGGTAAGCCTTCCTGGTATATGTATTTGGCCTCACTGGCCAGGCAGCATTGATCCAGTCTTGAAATCCTTAGTTCTTGTCTGTGCAAATAATCCATTAATGTTCTTGAAGGTGAGGCCCAAATAAAAAATGCGTAGAAACTGCAGGAGAGGGACTTGTAATTTAGTGTGCTCTTACAGATGAATCACTTTCTTTTAAAGTTCTCTAGGAAAGAGTTGGTCAGATGGGAAAGCTAAAATGGAAATGAGAACAGAAGTATGAAGGTA
This sequence comes from Ammospiza caudacuta, assembly GCF_027887145.1. NCBI lineage: Eukaryota > Metazoa > Chordata > Aves > Passeriformes > Passerellidae > Ammospiza > Ammospiza caudacuta. Next base: position 17,180,090 of record NC_080632.1, read on the forward strand.
GCTCCTGTTTTGACCTGAAGAGGCTGTTTCCAGTCACAGTTTCTCCTGGATTTGTTCTTCTTGATTTGTAATCATCGTATGGATTTCTCTATCCACAATGGATAGTGCATTTTATTGGGCGGTGCAGCTGAAGATTAATTAAATCAATGCTGCTTTATCAGAGTTACTATCATCTAATTACTATCTGTGAAAATCTGTTTTAGTTTTGCTGCCTTACCAGGATTGATTTTGCTTTCTCCTAACAAATCACCACAAAATTAATATAAAAATATCATCAGATTAATTTCTAAATTATTAATCATGTTTTGTATGCATTATTTTATTTTCCAGTGGTGGTCCACAGGTGGGCTGAAAGATAGATAAACATATCCTGTTACCAACAGAATGTCTTACAGAACAGTGCAACCATTAGTGACACAACAGATTGAAAACTAATATTCTCTACAAAAGTAAATGTTACCAAGCTGAGAGTCATGCAGGCGTAAATCATTACATAGTTTTACTATATAAAGAGACATCTTTATCCAGCCTGTTGGCTGAAAGAGGTGCTTGCTTCTAAGAGATCACTGTTCTGGAAGATCTCCAATGAGTTCAGATAAAAGACTAAATTCTCTGTTTTTACTGTCTTTTTCCACTCTTCATCCTTGATGAATGTATTAGACCTTATTTCAACTGAGAAAGATAATGACCACGAGAATATAATTCAGAAGAAACAAGCAGAAATGTTTACTATAGAATATCTTCTCTCGACACACTATGTGATCACAGACTTTATGAAAATTTTCTAGAACAGCAATCTTTTTGGTGGCTGAAAAAAAGCCACTTCCCCCATTGGTGATTCTGATGAACCTGCTCCCAACCCTTGATTGGAGCAAAAATCAGACCCTTATGTTTAACTGGTAGGGTTCATGTACATAAACCTGGACATATCACCTCTGGATTCCATTAATAGTTACAGAGAGAATTGCTTTGCTGTCCATCAAACTCAAATGTCTCTGGGGCCTATAACCATGAGAGGCAAATGCTATGAAGCATTCAGTAACAAATCCCTGAAAACAGAAAGCAGTAACAAGTAGCAGCACCATTGCCATCCTTCCTTTTGAGATACTGGGATTTCAGCCATAGGATGGGGAAGAGTAAGAAATCATGAAAAGAAGAAATCACTGACTCAATTAACTATTATTGCATTAAGATTTTTCTTCATTTTTATTCTGCAGTTATGCCATCATTTTACTAGAAATTGCCACAAGAAGTGACTCTCTGGCAGTAAGTAAAGATGAACTATCTTCAGAGAATAGAATTTGTAGGATTTGCACAACTTTGATTCTGTTTCTGCTGAAGACAAACCAAACTTTGAGTTACTGCACCTTGGAGTTACTTTATGAGCATGCATTTTCGTCATGATTTTATGGATGCCAGTTCAGTTCCCGTGGAACATCCAATCAGGGTTTCCTCATAGATCTACCAGTTTTCCATTTCTGAGCTTTGAAGAAGAATATATGATAAAAATAATGTAGCTCCAAAACTGCCTTTTGATTAGTTTTGTGAGGCTTAACGGCTAGGTGGATGCAGCGAGAATGTATGTATTAATATCTTCCTTTTTCTCCTGCTTCTTCCTTTACCTTTTACAGGCCTTTTAAGTGGAATCTTCCAGTAAAAAGAATAACCTAGAAAAGTAAATTAGCTGCTCTCCATGAGTAAAATATCTGTTTTGCATATGTCGTTTGATCAGTGCTAAATGACAAACACAAAAAGTATGCACCTTGAAATTGGAAACAGATAGTCTTGATATGTAACCACATTCTCTCTGAAATAATTACATCAAGAGCTGTAACAATAAAGACTTAAAACTACTATTTTTCCAGTTCTCACAGTTTGTGATAATAGACTAATATAGCCCTTGTGGTCTCCTAAAAGTTTCCCAATATCTTGCCAGATATTAGTTTCAAAAGTTGTTTATGTCATATAAACACTAAGATTGAAGCCTGTCAGCCATTAAAAATTTTTAGAAAAGGTGACCCATTTTAGACTGGGTTATATATTTTTTTATCCTTTCTTTTCCCTTGTGCTCTTACGTAAAAAAAAAGCTGACTTAGAAGTGATAGGGAAGATGTTATAAAAGTGGTGATGATAATAGTAATATCTTTTCAGTGTCTGGCATGAGAACCATAACGCTTGTTTCAACATTGCTTAATCTCCTTTTCTCTAGAAAGATGATGTGCATTCTGGTGAATATTCCTGGTGCCCACCTTTGGCAGAATTAATTTCAGGAAAGACTGAGAATTCTTGTCCTGCAGATTATGTAGAGGTGAGTAAAATACAATAATGTAAGTGAAGTACAAATCGTGAGTAAAGTACAATATTGCGTACAAAAATCATTTATTGAAGTGGATTTACAACATGTCATAGTAGTTTTATGGTGATATTACCTTTGATAAATATAAATAACCCAGAAATCAAGAAGTACGCCTCAAACAAGGCAAAATGATAATATCTAATATCCTTAATAGAAAACCTGTCATTGTAACAATGAAAAATTCAATTGTCCCCTCCATTTTTCAGTGTAATTGATTATGTTTTTAATATTCAATCATCGATTTTTGTGCAATCTCATTTTATTGTAAAGTGTTGAATTCCGTACATATTTTATGTTGGTAATATCTAGCTTACTGACAGAGAGCTTTCACATAATGAAGTCTGTCTCAGGCAAATTATGAGTTTGGTTTGTTTCTTATGCAACAAATCTTTCTCTTCAATAGCCTCAATAAAGTACACCCCCTCCCAGTTTAATTAAATCAGAACAAGATGGGGTCATCCTCATTTCAGTTGCCGTTTAAATGCAATATAATTCACCTTTGCTGGTTTGTAGCAACATAAATGTAAAAAACTTCTCCTTAGCAGCACTGTTTTTTAATCAGAAGGTAACATTCTTAAGGGGTACTTAGCTCTTAATCTTTTGTGAAATTTATGTACAGACAAGTCCTCTGAAAATAGTATGTGACTCCAACAGCATACTCTCTTACAGCACAAGACAAGAGCTTCAGCAGAAGGAACGTGCATATCTTACTCATGATTTCCCACAGCAGCATTTTCATGAACTAATATCCTTCATTCAGCAAAAGCCTGTAGAATTTCAGAAGCTTCCAGTATCTCTCTGGCACTTCACCAGCTGCAGATAGAGCTTCACATAGGCAGTCGGCACCAAGAAAACAGAAGTATTAACTTAAAATACTGCTTGTTCCTGGAATTATAAAAGGCTGTTTGCTTTTCTCGCTTTCTTTCCCTTCTGCAGTTAATTGAAAGGTGCAGAAAAAATAATCCATCCCAAAGGCCTACATTTGAACAAGTCAAGAAAATGTTGTACAAGATGAATCCTGTTAGCCCTGTTGACATGATGATGACTCTGGTAAATTTAGCTTTTCAATCCAATCCAATCTGCTCGCTTTCAATAACTTTCACCTCTATCCTTCAGATTTGTTTTTTTGTTTTTTTCATCTTATACCCCTTGTTTGGAAAAAATATCCACAGTTATTTGTTCAGTTCTGTTGGGGTCACTGTAGCTGCAATTCTGCTTGGAACCCTGCTTTTCTTCTCATTCAGTTTTTTAACTTTCTCAATTTCTTCAGGGCTGAACATTTTTTGTCTGTCAAATGTTGTTTGCAAACTATATTCCCCCTTTCCTGTGGCCCAACACTCTTACAGTACCATGGATATAGAATCCTTGAATACAATGCTAGAAATAGCATATTTATAAATCATTTTGAGCAGAGTATCTGAAGCTCATCAGCAGCGAAAGAAGGTATCTGCCTCCAGACTATTGCCTCACACAGAGGAGGGATGCAAAAAGCAAAGCACAGACTAGCATAGCAAGATAGTTTATGAAAGCATTGTGAGTTTTTGATAAAAGTTTGAGACTTAGATACCTTTTGTTTTGTTAAGATTTTGTCTGTAGGCTGCTCTCTGCATTGGATTTGCCCCCTCAAGTTTGCATAAAATTTGAAAAACCTGAAATTGCCTTCTGCTGTCTTGTGTGTAAGCAACAACCTCAAGTCTAAATTTATAAATTTACTTGAGGAGAAACCTGGTCTTTGTATTTTGTAAAAAAGTGTTAAGTGTCTTAGGCCTGTGCCCTTTTTATCTCTGAATCTCTGAATGTTTTCAAAGCAGAATCATTCCAATACTTAAATCCTATTCAGCTAGGCATCTTTTTCAGTCAACAGATGAATTTCTGAGAAATTTTACATAGTTCTCTGTTATTTAGATGGAGAAATATAACAAACATCTGGAGATACTAGTTTCTGAGAGAACCCAGGATTTAATACATGAAAAACAGAAGACTGATCGTCTGCTGTATAGTAAGTTATAGAAAAAAAAATACTGGTTATTCTTCTCAATAACAATTTTATTTCAGCTTTCTAACTACAAAGAAGAACCCTTTGATAGGTGATAATTTAATAGGTAACATTTAGCTAGCAAAGAATGAATATACTTGTTTCTTGCAAAGCTGGAAAAATATTTAGCTACTTTCTGTATTTCCCCCCTAGAAATCAGTACACTCATCGGAGAGCTATGGCCCAAAATCCATAGTGCTCTGACTTGGCAAAGCCATTGTTGTGGCAGGCCTTTTGCATAGTTATAAATGTTGTGGAAGGGTAGTTGGCTGCTTTTGATGGCAGTGTATGTTCCAGAATTCTGTAAGAAGGGCATAAGGAGATGGGAATAGCATATAAGAAAGCAAAAAACAAAGAGATGTGAAAGTCCAAGACAGGGGGAACAAATTAAATAAAAAAAAACAAATCAGGGAAGAGATAATAAACAAACCTAACACAGGTAGAAAACACTAACAAAGAGTTCACAAAGAGACAATTAGTAAAATCCCAGATCACACCATTAGAATATAACCTTACTCTTTCTTGAAAAGTATCCATACTGGTTTGTTTGGCCTAAAAGTTATGGCCCATGTGAAGAATCTGGATGTGTTAACAGTGAGATTTATTGTGATTTCTCACATTACAGCAGAGCAGATTTTGATGCCAAGGTGTGTTTTCACCTTCAGAATATTTTGCCTTTATGAACACTTTTTGTGCATTTAAACCAGCATGTTATGTTTAATATGTTCATTTATCCATGTAAAAAGATTACAATGTTCTACTTTCTACAACAGGTATGTTGCCAAAACAAATAGCAGATGATCTCAGACAGGGAAAACAGGCACAAGCTCAAAGTTACTCAAGTGCCACTATCTTCTTCAGGTAAATAAAAGATGAAAGGTAGGACTAGAACTGTCTCCTACAGAAGAAACTCCTAGGCTTCTGGTGGAGGTGAAGCTCCTAACCAAGTACAGAATTTCTAACTAAACTGCCACCTGTTGTAATAGGTGGTTCTACAAAATAGTGTCTTTCAAAATTCTCACACTCTCTCCCTATTTTTGATTAGAATTACTTAAGTAAAAAATTACATTACTCTGGAGCTGTAACAAACAGCAGCACATCACTTTACGTGTGTTACACATGCATGAATCTATGTTTCATAAAATAGGTCTAAGTAAAGAATCTACCATTTAGCCTGTGTAAAGAAAATTTGCCTATCCTTAGAGTCCACATGGATTTACAGTTTTAATATTTTTTGTGTGCAGGAAACAACATACAAATGGCATGCCTTCACTTGTCATAAAAGAACAGATATCAAGTTCCCCTTTTTTAAAAAATTATATATAACTCAAAGCAGAAGAATGCTTAGTCTGTTACAGATTTAAACTCTACCTCTCAAAATGTTTTACTGCATTGCTAAGCAAAAAAGACTTGGGTCAATCTGTCCTTTTAAATGGAAGGACTCTTTTGTAAATTTAAATAAATGAAGGCAAAACTATCCAATAAGAATCTTAGTGAAAGAATTATTGAAAAGAGAAAGTTGATGTAATTGCATTGAGAAATGTTTGCTGTGTGTTTAAGATTGCTAATTAGCAACCATTAGGATAGTGGATGATTATGCTCTTTCTGTTGTGTTTTAACAGTGACATTGTTGGCTTCACTGAGCTGTCCAGCAGCAGCACGCCATATCAAGTGGTAGATCTCTTGAACAAGCTTTATACCATTTTTGATGAAATCATAGATAACTATGATGTCTATAAGGTGGAGACAATAGGAGATGCCTGTAAGTTCCTTGAGCTGTGGACTATGATGGGGCCTGGGTCAAGATAGAGACTCCCTGATGATGAGGAAGAACAGCTGAAGGAGATTTGGAAAGCTTCTTATGAGTGGGAAGACCAAATAAAACAATTAGGAGATGAGTTCCAGCAGAGCCCTAGCAAACTTTAGGAATATTTTCCTGCATACATTTCATCATTTGTGTGGTTAACAAGTGTGGTGAATGGGGCAAATTAATGGAGTAAAATACCACTGCTGTTTATTTGATTCCTATTATTAGTGAGATATGACTTTAAGTCTTGGCAGCAGATTAATCCCAGATGGAAACTTCTGTATTACCGGAACACAACTAAAAAAATTGTCTTCTACATGGGATCATACATGCCATACACTAAGCTTTATTGTCTTTTTTTCAAAGACCATAGCAATCTTCTTTCTCCTAATACATTGTAGGGTCTTGACTGCCTCTTCTCTTTTTCATCTTTTCTTTTGTAGGAAAATAGCTTTGTATTTGCTACCATGGCAATCTGCTGCAGATAGACTATGATTAAAATTGAGTTCTTTAAAACCTAAGGAAAATCTAACAGGGCTTTTGGATGAGACAGACAGAATTCCTGTAAGAGATGGGACCAAAATAACCCACTCTTTTTTCTTCATGGAACTGTTGAACACATTCTTGAGCATAAAATTCCTGAACAAATGCACCCCATAGATCCCTAGAAGACCAGTTTCTTGCCCTACAGTGTCAGAATCATAGAATATACTGGTTGGAAGGGATCCCCAAAGATCATATGGTCCAACTCCTGGCCTTGCACAGGACCATCCTCAAGAATTATACCATGTACCTGAGAACATTGTCCAAATGCTTCTTGATCTTGTCAGGCTTGGTGCTGTGACCAGTGTGCTGGGGATCCTCTTCCAGTGCCCAACTACCCTCTGGGTGAAGAGCCTTTTCCTGATATCCAACCTAAACACAACCCAGATACCACTTCAGGCCATTTCCTTGGGTCCTGTCACTGTCACCAGAGAGAAGAGGTCAGTGCCTGCCCCTCCTCTTCACCTCATGAGGAATTTGTAACTGCAGTGAGGTCTCCCCTCAGTCTCCTCTTCTCCAGGCTGAACACACCAAGTCACCTCAGCCACTCCTCACAGGACTTCCCCTCAAGGCCCTTCACCATCCTCATGGCCATCCTTTGGACACTCTCTAACAGCTCAATATATATGTATTTCTTACATTGTGGCACCCAGAACTGCCCCCAGCACTGGAGGTGAGGCTGCCCCAGAGCAGAGCAGAGCAGGACAATCCCCTCCCTTGCCTGGCTGTGATGCTGTGCCCGATGCCCCCCAGGACATGGGGGCCCTCCTGGCTGCCAGGGCACTGCTGGCTCATGTTCAACTTCAACCAGGATCCCCGGGTCCCTTTCCCGCACTCATTTCTGCTTTCCAGCCTGTCATTCGTCTGTCTGTCTGTACATCCAGGGTTGCCCCATCCCAGGAGCAGAATCTAATACTTTTCCTTCTTAAACATGAAGTTGGTGATTGCCCATTCCTCTGATTTCTCAAGGTCTTTTGGCTGGGCCTTTCTGCTTATGGGGCAATTAAGTAGACTTAGTAACCCTTAGTAACCCTAATTGGCAGACTTAGTAACCCTTCCAGTCCTGTGTCCAAGCCATTTATGAAGCTGTTGAAGAGCATGGGGCTGAGCATGTGGAACCCCCTGGTGACAGGTCACCAGTATGATGTCTCCCCATTCAGGCACCCCCTTTCTGCCTGACCCCTGATTCAGTTGCTCACCCATCACATAATTTGTTTATCCAGCTGTGTTCCAGACAGTTTGTCCAGAAGGATCCTGGGAGAAGCTGTATAAAAAGCTTTACTGAAATCCAAAAAGATAACATCAACTGGCTTCTCTTGATCACCTTGGTGGGTTATCCTGTCATAATAGAAAATCAGATGTGACAATCAGGGCTTTCTACTCATGAAGCCATGCTGGCTATGACCAATGACTTTGTTGTCCTTCAGGCATTTTTCATAACCTCCCAGAAAAAATTGCTCCAAAATTCTGCTGGGCACTGAAGTGAAAGTGACTGGCCTGTAATTTGCAGGGTTGTCCCTCTTGCAGTTCTTGAAATTCTTGGAAAAATTCTTGAAAGGTGGCAGATTTGCCAGCTTCCTGTAGACTGGAACCTCTTAAGATTTCCTTGACCATTCAAAATGCATTTTCAGAAATCTTACAATGACTTCACCAGCTCTTTGAGTACATTGGGATGAATCCCATCACGTGCCATAGATTTACAGGGCTCAAACTAGAGCAGCAAATCCCACATAAGTTCAGGGTTTAGTGGAGTTTATCATTCTCACAGTCATGGTTGTCCTGCTTAGCACTCTAGGACCCCAGTTTCCCATCATCAGTTTTTAGTTGGAGTCATTGCCTTTTTTATAATATTTGACAGAAGGCACTGAACTGCCACATTTGCACTGCCTGTCCCACTTTAACCTTACTCAGTGGAGGGGAGGATGAAGAGAGAAAGGATTGGAGGGAACAAATCTCATGTCAAAATAAGAAGGAAATACAACATTTTTCATACCTAAGGTAATTCCACACATGAGCCATTGCCCTAGCATTAATTTGTTTCTGGTTTTCTTTGCTCAGCAGGTGCAATTGTGCCTTGGGATATGAAGGAATAGGGCTTCTTCCTTTTTTTTTTTTTTTATTATAGGCAGCATACTTTAGTAAATCTATGTGTAATGGCAAAGGTTAACACATTTGCATTGTTGTGTTAAGATATGGTGGTGTCGGGAGTACCCAAGGAGAACGGGATCCTTCATGCTGGTGAGATTGCAAGCATGGCTTTAGACCTTCTGGATGTCTGCAGGACTTTTAAGATCCCACACAAGCCTAATACCCTCCTAAAGATAAGAGCAGGAATACATTCAGGTATGTTGAGAAAGCTGCAAAAGAGTCTTTTCTAGCCTTACAAATGCATCTGTAGTGGCCATTTCCTCTCTATTAAAAATAAAGTTAATGTTTTGATAAGCAGTGGAACACAACATAGAGGTCATTCCAACAGAATAATTTATTGGATGCATGGGATATTGGTACCTCAGTTTTGAATACAACATTGGAAACATCCCATAGCCCCTCTGCCTTTGATGATGTGAGTTAGAACTGCTATTCTCTGTCTGTAACCTGTCCTTATCAGCTGTTCTCTTCTCAAAACAGTGAGTTGTTTCTTGACAGTCTGATCTAGGCTTCACACTCAGACTCCTAGCTCCCTGATTTAATCTGATGTGATTCCAGTTCCTCACATGACTTCCCCTCAAGGCCCTTCACCATCCTTGTGGCCTCCTTTGGACACTCTCTAACTGCTCAATATATATATATTACTTATATATATATATAAGTAATACTTATATATATATATAAGTAATACTTACATTCCCCAACTCTGGCTTGATAGACAGCCAGAGTTGGACATGTCCTGTGCAGCCCAGCATCTGCCAACTAATCAGCGTACATTGTCTTACCAAGAAATCATATCTTCTATGTTTTAAATCACTTGTAAGACAGATTTGTAACCCATGCAAAGACAATATTGACACTCAGTCTTTATATGGTGAACAAATTAGGTTTAGGGTAGTGTAGGAAGCAACCACAAGGCTGTATGACTGACTATGTGATTTATAAACCCAAAATATCTTGCTTTCCATTTCTTAACAGGAGCAGTTGTAGCTGGAGTTGTTGGAACCAAGATGCCACGGTACTGTTTATTTGGAGATACTGTGAACACAGCTTCCAGGATGGAATCTACCAGTGAAGGTAATAAGGAACAAACTGCAGATGGGGTTTTAATCATCCCTGAATTAGTTCTTAAAAATTGTTAGGCTGAGTTTTGAGTCTTGACCTATTCAAATAATTCTGAATCCTATAAAGAGGTTCTTGATTTCTGGGTCCAGTCTGCCTAGGGACAAATTATTTGAGTGATATTCTCTAGAACTGTTTTTGCAATCAGATCCCCTTATTTCTCAAGTCTTGGGAAGGGATTTTTGTGGCTTTGAAGTTCTCTACAGTAAAAAAAGTTTGGACTAAAACAAAATGAGAGGCAAGTGGTTATGTTCACTGTTTCTATTTGTTCCTGGCACCCAGCTGGATTTATGGTAAAAATATTTTCTTTACTCCTCTTTTGCCACTAATAATTTTCTCTAATGGAGAACACAAGAAACAGTAGGATATCATGGGACCTGTGTCTGTCTTCAGCCAGAATAGAAGATTATGTATGTGCCCTCTAGAAAGGAGTTTAAACAGAAATTTTGTGGAGGTATTCTCACTGCTTCTTCCTAAGAGATAACAGAGCTCTAGGTCTACTTAGAAAGCTTTGTCTTTAGCTAACATGAACATTTGAAACTCAGACTCTGAAATATTTTAACAGATTTAGTGATTCCATGCCACAGAACCTTGATGGCTTGTTTCCTTACAGTCATGAAATGAAGTTGAGTAGTTTTATGGCCCACATTTTAATGAATTGTAAATGAGCTAGGCACATACAAGATTCTTCAAATTTAATTTCATGGTAAAAACGGATACTTTTAACATCTATCATGATCCCCTAAAAACAAGAAAGAAAGGTAGGTAAATGGTCCTAAATTATGGATTTGAAACTTTTGAAAGGATTTGAAAATCACTAGCGTCCATTGCTTCTCACCATTTTTATTTTTCCAAAACAAATGCTAACCTGGATGGAACACATATAACTTCATTTTCATTTTGTCAGTCTCCCTGATAACAACATTCATGTTCCTTGTGTCATCTTATCTGAACTCCTTTAAAACTAATACCTCCAAAATCTGCTTCCATCATCCATAGGTTATCTTTTGTTCTGTATGCCAGTCTCTTTCTCAGATGGTGCATCAGCACTATAGACTTAGAAGTAAAGACAAAGTATTTATCTTTCAAGCATTTATTTTCTCTCCTTTTTCAGGCCACATATATCTGAGGACCTCAAATTATATTACCAAGTTTTAACCCTGAGATGATTGCTTTGACTAGCAATGCACACTAAAAATGCTATCGCCTGGAATTTGAGTGCTAGTGTCTTGTTCTCAAGCAAGATGACAAGCTGAAATATAATGTCTCTTCAAAGAATAGTTCTGAGATATGTATCTATCTGAAACTTAGATCTCCTGATCTACAGGCAGTGTTCTAAGACTCTAAAAAACACTTAAATAAATAAAAGTAGACATTATAGAACTGTTGTTTTCTGATGTAACAAAAATCAGTTAGACAATCTTAGCCACTCCTACTATCACCTAGGATGTTTTTTAAACAAAAAAGCATAATGATTGGCTCTGTGTCACAGAATGTTACAGGTGAAAAAAAACCCTTTTCTTAAATTTTTTAAAATTTTGGCAAAATTTTGATTTCAAGCAAAAGTAGAATTTCTTCTGTCTGTCCTTCTTGGTCCTTCCTCCATCATTTGCAAAAGGCAAGACAAGTGAGGTTTACATGGTTTACATGAAGATAAAATTTCAACTAAGGAAAAATAACAATGTTTAAAAAATTATGGAGTTATGTTAATATCATCTCTTCCAACTGTCTTAAATTGATAGGTTTCGAGTCAGAGCAATGGTGCTGTTTCTTTAGTGTTTAGACTTTGCTGAAAACTAAATGTGCTTAGAAAGCACTGGCTCTTTATTGACCAGGAAGTAGAACAGTGTATGGTTTTCTTCACCACAGGCAGAGGATGCTCATCAGTAGCACAGATAGACAACTGTGAAGAGTACAAAAATATTGTTAGATGCAGAATGTGAAGAGTAGTGTTTGTTGACAGCCCCATATTTACCCTGAGATGCTCTCACAAACAGGCCAGGATACTGGAACTTGTGTGCAAACATTTTGAATAACAAATAACAAGGAATGGAAAGAAAGACTTGGAAAAAACCCCCAAGGGAGAGTTCATTAATGAGTCTTGAAATGTTTGACACATTTTGGGAGATGGATCTGTCTTACATGTATAAATTGTTTAATATGATATTTACCTTTCTTTCCAGCTCTTAAAATACAGTGTAGTACAAGTGCATACCAGCTGTTGGAGCAGATTGGAGAGTATGTGTTAGTATGCCGTGGGAATTTACAAGTCAAGGTGTGTATGCAACATTTATACTCAGCTTTTCAGAGAGGAGAGTGTGAAAATACTCTGGAGTCATTGAATTTTAACCCATGCAGTCTGCTATATTTTCTAGTCCTCTGTATTTCACAGTGCTTTGGTTAGACTAATTCTGGTACCTGAAGAGAGCATGTTCAGATTTTAAGCCAGGACCAATTCCATGGATTTGTTCATGGGACAAACCTGGTAAGTCAGAGACAAAGGACTTAGTCAAGCTTGGAAGTCCTGTATGGCACATTCACGGTCATGACTGCTTGAAATCAAAAAAGGTCCTTCAGAGACATTACAAATCATCATGTGTGTTCCACAAGAGAATTAACATACTTGTGGACCCAGTTTTGCATGGGACTTCAAAGAATTTTTTTAACTGATATTACTGCTATTATCTTTTAAGGAAAGGTTTTATGCCTCATTTTTCCTCTATGTAATGTGGCTGACAGGCACATATTTCTCCTTTTGGGACTTGTTTTGAGTTGCAGTAAAAAATTATTTCATAAATAACAGATAGTTTATAACCCCATGACTAATATTCTTTCTTAGGGGAAAGGAGACATGGTCACATACTGGCTTGAAGGTAAGAAAGCTTCTGTCGCCCAGAAGGCAGTCACCAGCACTCCTCAAGATGCCAACAGATTTTCATATAGTCCGATACCAGGTGTCCTTCCCAGTGATCCTCTCTGAAGTTCTGCTTCCTAGTCACTCATTAACTCCAGTATCCCTTCTGCTTTCAGTCTGTTAGGTCATCGTGCTGAATTAGAAAATTTGAAAAGAGATAATACACCCCTTTGGCCTTGTGAATGTATTAGCTCAGGCTTTATTTACAGGTGTTTCTCCCAGCAGTGGCACTGAAAATAGAAAAAAAGCAAAAACTCATCTTAAGGAATAATACATAGAAATGGCCCACCAGGTACCAGAGCAGAAAGTAGCTCCCAGTGTTACTTCTTGATGTGGTTTTAATAGGAAATGCTCAGCCAGCAGCCACCATGACCTCAAAATCAGCTGGTTGGACATTCCAGCCTCTGAGGCGCTCCCACAGGAAAGGATATGGAATAGTGTTGATGTTTAGTGGTATCATAAACCCTGTGGGCATGGTTGGTTTTGTGCTGTGAAAGGGACAAATGAGGTGTGTATTGTGTGAGGAAGCAAGATCCATCAAAAGAGAAGGATGAAAAAAAGAGCAGAGAAATTATAGTGGATACAAATTGAAACAAGAATTTGTACTCTTACTTCCATTTAATCTCCATTTTCTGGGGCACAGAAAGAGGAATTAAGAAGAAAGTCTGGTGTGTTTCCATACAGGCAATTCCTCGTGACACCTGCATCTTGCTGTGGAAAATCTTGGTAGAGAAATGCAAGATGTTGTATGCTGTTGCTAAACAGGGTAAAGTTCGCTACAGCTTCTCTGGGATTTCTCTGAAAAACAGCTCTTAACATTAGTTTTTGCTTTGACTAAAGTGGTGGTGAACCTACTGTTGCTGGATAGCTGTCTGTCAGTGAAGTCAGGCAGCCCTCTGAGTCACTGTGTAATTTAGGACACAGTTTAGGAAAGGTCATTCCCGAGCCAGCATTTGCTGTAAAGAGAGAACTACATCACTACAAGTGGAGTAATTTCTAGATGAGCATGATTCTGTGAGCATTGCTGGTGTTGGCTTTCTTTAAAGAAAATAGACTTACCTCAGGACTAGTGTATTTTGAAGAGTTTAGCCCATTCAAGTTCGACTGGTTAACAAACAATCTAACAGAATAAGTGAAACTGAGAGACAAAGGATATCAAGGGTCAAAGCACTTCCACCATAATGTGAGCTGCAGTGGATAAAGTTAATTGGGAGGAGATGAAAAGGAAGGACTTTGAGTGACATAGCACCACTTAATCCTGCTTATTCTTCTCCGTTACCCTCCAGTCTGTCCCTGATCCTAGGTACAAGTACAAAAACATGCATGTGGTTGCAATATTTCTGGTTTAAATTTGTGGAGTTTAACCAAGCAGCTAACTACTTGTTCATGTTTCTGTATAGCTAGCATAGCTACATAGCATAGCTACAACTTTCAAATCCAAGTATGTGGGATAGAGATAGGAGTGTCACACTGCAGTCTTTCTTCAGCTTCTGTGAGAAGTAAATGCAGCCGTAATGATAGACGTTTCAGGGACGCCTAACAAAGGTAGAAAGTTAAGTACTTCCAAATTATGGGAGGTTTTTTTGAACTATACAGAAAAGATGTATATCTTTCTGAGTGAAAGTAAGTCTCAGAAGTCTGTGTATTGCAGTGAGGGACATAGACATAGCTGACTTTGGCACATGAGATCCCAACATAAAGTCCAGCCAAATTTTTAAAAATCAAAATTTTTAATTAGTCTCACATTTTTTCTAAGCTTAAAACTTCCTTTATCTTTTTAAATTTCATAGTAGAAGGTATAGTACAATTACTGGTTTTGTAATCTTAGTAGAATAAACCTTTCAGTTATCAGTAGCCCAGAGATATCCTCTAATACAACCATTTCCTTTATCCAAATGGTATCTAGAAATTGTGAAACTCTCTGCTTTATGACAGTGCTTTTTGATGTATTAAATATTTTACATAATTATTTTAATGAGTTTGCATTTGTTTACATTTTTATTAAAAAGGTTGATATCCTTATCAAATGTGGATGTGAAAGTGTATGCTTTGTCCCTAGTATTTCAGTTTTAACTCTTCTGCTTTATTTTAATGTTGTCTATAGAATTAAAAGATTTTTTCAAAGTGTCTTATGAGTTTAAAATCTAAATAGAAATGAGTGATGAGTGACAAACAGCAAGTTTGCTGGATTGGCAGCTTTAACCACTGACAAGTCTTTGGGTAGTCAAGTTCTGCTGAGGACAGCAGAGACTCTTGCTGACTTCAGGAATCTTAGAGCCTGGTAGTTTTCTATAAAAGAGGTACAGCCTGAAGAGTGCCTGGGTCACCCTACCTCAGTTTTATTGTTACTTCCTGATCCTCTCCTTCAACAGAGCATCTCCTGAGAATTATTTTCTACTGACTGTTGAATCTCTCATATCTTTCCTGCAACTTCAAGCAATAGTCCTTATTAATGTCAGTTTGTCTGATGACTGTGATGATATGACTGACTTTGGAAGATAGAAGTACAGTAGTGAATATTACAGACACAAACAGAAGTGTCCTCAATCAACTGACAAGTATTTTAAGATTAATCTCAGGCATTTTGACAGGTGTAGCCAGTGACAACAGCCACATTTCAGAGGCAGGAAAGCATTTACCATTCCTGTAAAACTGAAGTACGATAACCGGCACAGTGCTCATTTGTGAGATGCTTTAAATCCACAGATTCACATCCCAGATTTGGAACTAGTCAGCTAATCTAGCAAGCATTCTTTTCTAAAATGGCACTATATACTAGAAATATGAGATGTGTTCTTCCTTTTCTTGATGATTTTATCCATGCCAGAAAATGGGAAAGCAATTGCAATAATAGAGCTGAAGAAGTGAAGGTGATATGTACTTTATAGATCACTTCACAGAGTGGCCATTCATTTTCTAGAGTCATGCAAGATAATAAGAGGATACTAAAACTCTATTCACAATGTGGTGATTTTATTGGAAAGATTGTGCATTCTGATTATTGTTTATTACAGCTCCATCTACCTGGCAGTGAGATTGCAGGCAGGAAGTTTAAAAAAAAACACACAACACAGAAACTGATTTAAGAAAGTATTTTATTAGATTGATAAACCTTCACTATATTGTTTCAACTTGAATATTGAGGAACAGACTGAATAATCACAATATTTTAAAAAATCACGACAAGTAAAGCCAAAAATTCATTAATGTATTTCCAAGTGTAAAACTTCCTAGATTTTATTCAAACCATGGGCATTGGAAAAGACCATGTTTTGCCACCAGAAGTTATTCTTTATCCCCTAGAATAGGTAGCAAACATATTTTACTTAGCTTGTTATTGGTGCGGGGGGGATCCCAATTCCAAGGTTCTTTTTTTTTTTTTTTTGCAAACAGAAAAGTTATCTGCTTCTTTGTACAGCCAATTAGTCAAATGAAATAATTTGTTTAAATAAAAGGGAAGTGAAATCAGGTGTCCTTTGCAAACAATGCAGGGGCATAAAATGAGAGTTGAACCTGACTGTGCAGTCAAAGATGCAGTGTCTCTTTAAGATCAATGTCTGATTAGTATGAGATTTTCCCAGCTTGTAGAACATTTCTCCCACTTACTCAGACCCCTAAAAATTA
Source organism: Ammospiza caudacuta (assembly GCF_027887145.1). Lineage (NCBI taxonomy): Eukaryota > Metazoa > Chordata > Aves > Passeriformes > Passerellidae > Ammospiza > Ammospiza caudacuta. Next base: position 17,196,639 of record NC_080632.1, read on the forward strand.
CTAATAGCCCTTCCATCTGAATTGACCTCAAAAGTAGAAATCTTTGGTTTTTTTAAGAGTGTCTTTCTGGGGCTGTCCTTTAAAACCTTTAAAAGACAAGGCTATGCAAGATTGTTCTGCTTATACTCCAGCTGAGCACCATCTGCGTTTCAGATAATGAGCGCTTTGTCCTCCTAATTCCTCTCCCAATTCTTCTCTTCCCCACAGTATGAAACATTGTATTGTACAATTTTATACATTCTAAATTGGAATTCAAAGATAAAATATTTTGCAATAAAATGTTCTCCCAAATAAAATATGGGAAAATTGCTTTTCCTCCTAAGGTAAATTTGATTTTAAATTTAAATGCACTTTCAGATATAGAGATATAAAACAACCAGAGTTTGGAAATGTGATAGAGTGGGTGTTCAGAATTTCTTTGTGTGGGAGCCCTAATGACTGAAACTTCCAAAGAACACACGAGTCTACATGATGTTATTTAATGTCCCACAGCATAGTAACCACAGTCCTCTGGTTCACACAGGGAAACAACCCACTCCACCTTATTTTTTGTACACCATCTTTCCTCTGCACTATGTCTTAAACACATATGTGATCCTTTCTGGAACTAAATTGCCAAGACTGGATTCAACAGTTTTCATACATCACTAAGCTTGACCTGGAAGCTCCAAATGAAATATTTAGTGTTACACCTTTGCAAAATTTGCCTTTGGATTTCAACAACAAAATAAGTAATTCTTACCAAGAGTGCCAAATATGAAGCTAATATAGGAGCATCCTTGTGTTCATGACTGTGCACAATTGCTGATTTTTACTGCATTTCATACTAAAATAGAGTGGCGTGAAAATAAGTGTTTTGATGAGATCTAAAATCAGATCCCCACTACATGATAATTTTTTTCCTGTAGTTCTTGTATCATGCCTTCAGGCAGGAAAACATTCTCTATCCCTTCTTGAGGAGCCATCTGGGTAAGCTACCAAAGATACAATACACACATGGAACAGTGCACTAAACATACTGGTTTTGTGACAAGAATTCAACACAGTTAACCTGACAAAGTAATGAAATATTGTGGGTGATGCCTTTTTGGTCTCTTTTGCTTTTATGAAGCTCTCTTCTGTTCTACTCTCATTAGAATACGTACAGAGCCAGATTTTCAAAGTGTTTAACCCTTTTTTCACTCCCTGAGAAGTGAAAAGGATACTTTAGGTTGAAAAACTAAAGCTAGAAATGCATCTTTCAGAATTGACTAAAGGTTCAGGGCATTCACCAATGGTTTGGGGAAATGCTGAATGCAAAGCACTGGAAAAATTCAGATTTCAATTTCCAAGAATTCACAGGGGCCATACTGAAACACAGACAAGGAATATCTTAACTCTGCTAGAAGAACTGTGTGTTCCTAGAAAGCCACAACAGAGTTGTTCTTCTAAGAAGGTTTTTCTCCTAAAGAACTGAAGGAATTTTAAAATTTCAGCAATAGACTTGAGCAGAAAAGCTGAGTAAGGTGTTGGGAAAACACCTCTGAGGAGATCTCAAATTACTATTGTGTTATGATTGTGCATTCTGTTTCCTGCCCTTGCAGACAAATGTATAGCATATATACACACACCCATCCAGGGTGCAGCTTGTAAGTAAAACCATTAAACATAAACACTTCCATGTATCTGACACAAGGCTAATCTATGCAACCCTTCTGGGCACAAAACACACAAAGATTTAAAAACTAATGAAAGCTGAATCTCCGTGTCTGGTAAAGACAATAGAGCTTCTGAATTCCAGCACCAATAGGACTGCTAAATTAAAGGTAATGCTTATCTATGAAAGTTGGCCAAGGTGTGAGAAAAGTGACTTCTCAACCCACTCTCTCTGTGGTTTAGAGCCATAAAGAGCCCATACCACCAGAGGAGTAACCAATCCACTGACAGTTCTCCCTGCAGGGATTGTATGTTCAGACTGGCTCAGAGTGGAAACGGGCTCAGCATGAGCTGCTTTGCAGCTGATGCCCCATGCCATGTGTCAAGACAACACCTCTAGCCTATGTATTAGGAAACTCCTCTACAAGTTTTAAAACAATTTATATTAGAAGAATCGACAGAAACCTTTCAGGACTCAAAATTTTGTTTCCTATGCCATGACTTTACTGCCAACATGCTGAGAGTCAAGGTCTTGTGTGCTGATTGTGCTCTGCAAGTAAATAGGTTGGTCCCCACACACATGAAAATCAGGTTGCCAGTGCTTGGTGGCCTGACAGCAACCCGCCTCTGACCCATGGCAAAATCCCAAGCCTGTGCTGCAAGAACTGACAATATAACTGAATGTCTCAACATAACAGCTTAGATTGGATGGATGATGTAGTGTAAAATTCTACCACCCTGGCCAAATGCAGAAGCTCACTCCGTGAAGTCTGGTATGTAGCAGCAGATATGGTGAGAGGGGGTCACAGTAGCTGTTACTCCACTAAATTACAACATAATAAATAGTTACTGGAGCCAGGACTGCAGGGAGTTTGGATCAGAGCGGGAGGAACTGCCTCTGCAAGAGTATGACACTTCTACAGAATGCAGATCAAGAACACAACACAGTCCAGAGGGACACATACTCTGAGCACACTCACCTCTTGCTTATTCAGTTCCAGGCCGAAAGGACCTGCTATTTTTTTGCACTGAAGAGGACAAAGTGCACACCGATTGAAAGTTCAAATTATCTTATAAAGACTCTGCAGAGATCAGCTTGTATGACTAACAATGCTACTTATGACAACAGAAATTTAAACAAAGCCACACAAAATTGCCTTTTGCTGATCTGCATATCATATTGTCTCTTAAGATAAACTACACTGCAGCACTATGATAAATGCTATTCCAAAAAGAAAGTTTATATATCTTAGGAAACTTCTCTAAATGTCCAAATTACTGTTTTCCATTAAATGCTTTATACAGCCTGCCACTTTAGGACTAAAGTGGTTCACATGTGGTTCATAAGACATTTATCCCCCAAGACATTTATCCCCCAAACTGAGCCCCCCTACAACTTCATGCATTGTTTGGAAGAGAGCACTGAGAAGAGAAGTGGGACTCTGACCTGAAGGTTTTTTAATGTAGCAAGAACAGAAAGAAGCTCTCATCTCTTGTCACAGCTTGGAATCACACCTCAAGCTGTGGTATCCTTAAGCCAAGTTCAGACTAGAAGCTGCCTCTGAAAAGCAAAGTGATTATTCCTGCTTGTTCTAAGATCAGCACTGGTACCACAAGTTCTAGTGTCCACTTGAGCTGAATGAAAATAAAATCCCAGGTGCGCTCTGATCTGGGCATGTTATCTGCATAAAAAACTGGAAAATGGTGTAATGATGTCTGTGATGAAATATGCATTCGATTTCTACTGGCAAAACTATAAAAAGGTCACTTTATTATAAAATAAATAGAACCAACAGAACCACAATACCCCCAAAACAACAAAACCAAACAAAACCCAAATATTAATACCTAACCCCCCTCAACAAGCAAAAAATCTAAACCCCTTTCATTTTCAAATTTTAAAATCCATATTTTTAATGCCCAAATTAATCAATTTCCATTTCATCCTCTATTAAACTAACAGGGAACAAAACAGAAAAATAAAGAGGCTTCAGAGGCAGTACCAATTGATTTCTCTAATTTCAAATTCTCACACTTTCAATAAACAAATCTAGAGGATTATGGTATATTAGCCTAAAAATACTGCTTAAAGTTGTATTTTATTGTGAAATCTTAGCCAAATGAATGGAGGGATGACATTGCCTGTAAACACTAAATTTTAAACACTTTTTTTTTTTACCTCTTTCTATATTGTGAGAAGTTTACACTCTCATAAAACTTTTGTTGAACACAAGCATTGTCTTTTTTTTACACTACAAATGGAATAAAGCACGACTCAGATCTGCATGTCTGTATATCACATTATATATTTACTATTCCATTTGTCACTAGAGTTTGCTGTCTTGTCTTGAAAAAGCCCATGTAACTTTTGACAGAGAACATCTAATCCTAGACAAAATGGAAAAACTTGACTTCTTCCTACATATATATATATATATATATATATTTGCAGAACTGTACAAATCTAGGTTCCCAGTGGGCTGGTGCTCTCTTATGCAAGGCAAGTGATTACTCACAACCCTGTCAAAGGCAGCAGGCAGGACCCAGTAGCCTGTTTTCTCATGGTGGGTCCGATCTCCAGGGATGCTGAGCACCCCTGGGCATGCAATGAGAATCTTCACCTGCTCTGCTTAGAAGCAGAAAGCAAAAGACCCTGTTTGTCATCACGTTCATCAGCAGCGTTTTATCTGTTGGCTTCACAGGTCATGAAATAAGAGTTCCTGGTGCCACAAAAGACTTGCTCTGCATATTGCAGAATCAGGTCCTGCAGTGACTAAGCCTAAGCAGAAGGCAAGCTGCTGACAACAACTGAGTGCTTTTATGAGGAAGTTGAACGTGTCAGGGAGAGGGTCTTTTTTTGTGGAATTCCTTTCCTCATTGGATCAAACCCGGGCTGCACAGAGTGCAGGTGTTCATTTACTACCACAGTACAGTTGCTGCATGCCTGAGCAGCACAGCTGCCTGTAACCACCTATTCAGAGTTTCTGTCTGACTTCAACTAGCAACTGTTTTTTTAATTTATCATAGTAGTATCCAGATGCCCCACCAAAGCCTGGCCAAAAGGTTAACATCTTATTTGGTCTGAAAGACAACAAGCTAGCCAGAAAATTGTTTCCTTCTTCTGGAAACATGTTCAGAGACTCAGTCTGTTACGATTTCACATAAATTTCTCAACAAACAAAGAAATACACACATTAGTATATGTATAAAATTTACATTCACTTTCCAAACAATTCCATGGACAGGGAAAGCCTCATTTAAGTGCAAAATTCCTCTTCATTTTCTACACAACATCTCAGGTTGCTACAAATGATTTATTTCCTACTCTGGTAACTCAATGCATTTCTCTGGTACAACATATGGTTCACAAAAATTATCTAAGCAGCTATTAAGATTTTCACCACACAGGAACTTTTTGGTGTTCTGGGAGTTCGCTTACAGGAACTGGGGCTTTATGAGATGTTAGCAAATTACTCTATGCTTCAGCAACAGTTACCCTAAGACCTGAACACCTAGAGTAGCTGCTTTGCATGCACATTATGTTACACCACATCTCTGTTCCCTACACCTCCGAGGTCAGGTAAGATGTTTATGCACAGCATGGAACACGCAACTTAGAGTTGGACAGAATAGCCAGGTTTGTATTTCAGTATGTAAACTGCAGGCTCTGAATTTGAATGGTTAATCTTCATTACCCACTTCACATTTTCTTGCTATGTATCCATAAGCTGTGAAAAAAACATCTGTCGGTCAGGTCCTCTGTTCCCTTCTCCCAGCAAAGCATGGCTTTGAGACCCCTGAGTGGACTGTCACCATGCATTCCCCATACAGAAATATCTGGCATTTTAGAAAAGGCACAAGAAAATGGCATTTTCAGAAGAGTCAGATCCCACTCAGAACATAACTCACAGAAGTTCCTGAAGTGATTTTTGAGGTACTGAAATATATTTTAAAGACCTGAGTTCACTGACATCTGCTCCTAGTCTCTGCAAGAACTGTGTCCTGTTCATGTTGCATTCTCCTTGTCAAGCGCATACTCTAAATTCAAAAGTATTAGAAACATTCCAGTGAACTCTAGACCAGTGGAAAATTAAGCTAACACATCTATGTTTGCGCTATTGATGAAGGGTTAGTCTTTGAAAACTCTCCTGAGCCTATATGGTTTCTAGGAGACTTTCAGAAGAGCCCACGGGGTTAGGACACCTATTCCTTGACACGAAGGAGAAAAAAAAATCCTGCAAGGACAAAGGGAGACAAATGATTTCTACACTCCCTGACATCAGGCAGCTATTGGAGTTCATGCTGACATCTCTCAATCCCTCCCAAAATGAAGTGACAATATTTCAAAAACTTATTCAGCCATAGATCACCACATTCTTTCCTACAGTCAGCTCCAGAGTTTCATTCAGCTCTTGATCTCAGCTGACAGCCACTGCTGCCCTCCTGCCAGTGTGCCTACAGGCTTGGGCAGCAGGAAAAAAAAAGGGAGGGAAAGGGAGAAAAGAAAATTAAAATCAAATTTCTTTTTTTTCCAAAAACGAAAAATTGAATTCTTTAACCTTTAAACATGCTTGTTTACTTACAGAAAGCGTACTTCAGGCACAAAAGGTTTGAGTATCAGTCACATACCACTTTAAATTGAAATAGTATCAGGATTGTCCCATGCAGTCAGCTATATTATCCCCTATCAAGAAGCTGAAGTTGCAGTTTTTGTATACATACATATACATAAAGTATGCATCTTTCACACAATGGTCTCTTGGTCTGAATTGACTCCAGTGGGGTTTATGTAACAACAGTACCTGTCATAAGGGCTGTTATCCTTGTAAGAGCAGACAATGATACTATCTTTAGGAGCCACAAAAATGTTGTCTTCAATGTCAGGGCAAGGAGTGCTGTCCCTGCTGGGAGAAGTGCTCTTCTTCTCCAAGGCACTGAATGTGGAGCCATCTCCCACGAACACGTTCTCTGGCATCTCTGGGTAACAGCTCTCCAGGTATTTCAGCATCTCCTCCTGCTCCACCTTTTTGGTGAGGCTCTTGCACTCTGCCGTGGCATCGGCGGTGGTGCTGGTGGTGCAGATGAACACGGTGTCCTCTCCCCTCAGCCCTCTCCTGTCCTTGCGGTAAGCTTTCCTGGCCAGCTCGTCACAACTTCCCTTGCCAGACTCCAGGTCGGAGGGGGTCCTTAGCAGCTCCAAGACATCCCGGTCCCTGACTTCCTTACAGCACGGACGCATGTTCTCGGGACATTTGGTGCAGCCGTCGGTCTTCCTGGTGAGGGCGATGGCGGCGATGCCCGGCAGGCAGATGGCCGGCCCGATGGCCAGCAGCGGGATGTCTCCCAGGGTCTCTCCCTTGATGCCAGACACGGTGAACATGAAGCCGAACACCAGAAAGACGCTAACCAGAGCCACCACCAGCCCCGTCCGGGGGTTGATGTCGTCGGGTCTCAGGGTCCGCGCCATCCAGCTGGTGCGCACGGGGACGCTTCCCTCCACCGGAGCGCCCCTCGGGGCAGGGGACAGGCGCTCCCCGGCGAGCTTCCGAAGTTTCCCGGGCAGCGAGGCACGGAGCACCCCGACAGCCGGCGCCGCTCGGCTTCCCCTCGGCGGAGCCGCAGACGGAGGGCGGGCCGGGGCCGGGAGCTGTCCTGCCTCCTGCCTCCTCCCTCGCTCCCTCCCTCCCGCGCTCGTTCCCTCGCTCCCCGGAGCCGGTCGGAGCGGCTCCCCCGCCTGCGGCCCCGCCGAGCCCTCCCACGCCGGCGGCGGGCGCAGGGGGCTCAGGCCCTGCCGAAGGCCGGGGGTAGAGATGCCGGGCGGCTTCCAGCAGCAGCGGCCGGGGAGACAGCTGCCGCGGGGGTCCACCTGCCCGCTCTCCGCCTCCTCCTCCTCGTCCTCGCCCGGCCCCTGTGCCGGGGGCCCGCACAGCCGTGAGTACGCGCTCCGCCCGGCGCGGGATGCTGCGCGGCCGGCGCGGGGGCTCGGCGGCATCGCCCCTACCTGGTGGCCGCCGCTGCTTGGCCGGCTGCTGCCGCCGCCCCGGGCAGCCCTTCCCTCTTGGGCCAAGGGGAGAGGAGCCCCGACGGGCGTCCTGCCTCGGGAAGCCGGCATGTGCATCCTCCGCACGGCCCCCGCACCTAAAGCGGCTTCTACGGTGAGGACGGGGCTTGCGAAGTTGTTGAAAGGAATTGTCTCCTGGGCAGACAGAAGTCCTGCCCCGAGTCTTCTCCTGAGTCAGGCACCTGTGGAGAGCAAGGCTTCAGGAGATGCTCTGCGGCAGCTGGATTTCATCCTGAAGGTGGCCCTTAGGGAGAAAGCCTCTCCTGGTGTTATTCCCTCCCCAAGAATGAACATAAATGCTGGGATCCCTCGGTATCCATGGCCTGCCGATTGTGATGGTGACGTTCTGTCCCTGTGATTTGATGCACTTCGGTGATGGTAATTTGAAGTAAGCACCACCAGCTGAATGAGTATAGAAAAGGATCTCAAACAGGTGGGAATGGGAAAGGCAGCAGCATCTTCAGGCAGGTTGCCAGTGATACAAAAGAGTAAATGCTTTCACCTGGGGCAGAGATACTGAGAGACAAAAAGGAGTGATACCAGAAAGCTTCCAAGAAAGTTAATGTAACAGAAAAGGACACTCTGAACTACAATTTTGAAACCAAGGTTTCTTTAAGTTTTCCCGTTAACATGATTAATTTTCCTCATACTACAAACTTGGAAAGCTCATAGAAGACAGTTTAGAAAACACTCAGATATTTCTCAGGTCATGAAAAGCATGTGTTTTATTTACCCCCCATGCACTACAACATCAATAGAGCACCTCTATCTTGTAGATTTCAAACTTGCCTTGCAGAGACCAAGTCCAGGAATATAATTTTGCAAGTGGGAACAATTCTTGCCTTACAGGACACTTTGTAAATGGGCTGTCAAGTTATAGTATTTACTGTTTCATTTGAAGGATGAGTAAATGGGAGTAGAAGTACACAGTGGGGAGAGTTTTTAAATCAGTGGCAATGGTCTGGGTTTGAGCTTAAAAGTTTGTAATGGACCGTGATCATTATTTCAACCTGTCCTCCAGAAAATTTTTCAGTAAAATTCACAATGAACCTCTCACCTGTTGCAGAGTGGGCTGAAACAGGAATGTTTTGGACTCTGTTAGAAATACCTTTCTTGACTGAAAGATTTAAAAATCAAAACCTTCCAGCCAGCACAAGTTCATTTCTACTTTTGCCACTGTGCAGAATTTAATAGTATGAGAAATGACAGTAGCGTTCTCAGCTCCTATTTTCCAGAGTGAAAATTTGCTGTTTCTTTCCATCTGCTGTTATTTAGAGACACAGCTTTTATGTCCTTACTTAGGAATGAATAATGCCTTTTTTTATCCATCAGCTAGATTCTGGATGAAAGGAAGTGATTAACCTTCAGCAAGCCTGTCCCGCAGAACTAAAATGTTGTAAGTTATGAAGTTATGAAGTTATGAGTATGTTGGTAACTAATGCTAAGGAAAGTCACTGTTCCTGCTCCTTGACCTTCCTTCAACTCCCCTACTGCATTTGGATAGTTTTTCAAAAAATTGGAAATAGTCATTTTGTTGAAAAACAAATTATGATGCCTGGGAAAAGCAATTACCTGAAGCTGTACTCATCAACAGTCCTTCAGAGATAGAAAAAGAACACAGAAATGTAAATATTAGTGGCATTTGTGGAGGGGAAAATTGCTGTAAGAGCTGAAGTACATGTCAGAGTATCTAACAGGAGTAAAAATGGCCCTTCAAATTTAAGCGACAGGCTTACTGAGATGGAAGAGGGAACATCTACTTTGGAACAGAAAGCTGTTAGTGGACAGAAAAACACAGAAAATGTCAGGACAAAGGTGGAACTAAATGTCTTCAATTTGTCCCTTTGTGAGTGATTTCAAGACAAGATTGTATGCTTCCAGCAGGAGGGGATAGGAAGGGAAAACAATCACCCAGTTCCAGGAAAGCATGCCACGATTGTTAAAATTGTCTTCCCAAGGTAGAAATCAAGAGATCAGCAAGTGCCACTTAACACAACTGAACAACAATGCAAATGGTTGCATTTTCTATCCTGTTCATAACTAGAGAAGAAAAATGACTCCTTTGAGGTGAAGTTTCTGTTCCAGTGCTGTACACAAAAATTAGGTACTCAACCATGTTTTTACCTCAGTTTTCAATGGCAACCTCTCTTCTCCCCTCTTGAGTGGATGGGCAACAGGATGGGGACTGAAGCAAAAAAGTGCTCTCTACTGTAATAGATCAGGGTTGTGATCACCTGAAGAACCTGAACATACGTGTCTATGGATCTGATGAGATGCTGTGCTGGTTTTGTCTGGGGTAGAGTTAATTTTCTTCAGAGTGGCTGGTATAGAGCTGTATTTTGTACTTGTGCTGATCACAGAGCTGATAATACAGAGATGTTTTTGTTATTGCTCAGCAGGGCTCACACAGAGCGAAGGCCTTTTCTGCTCTTTGTTCTTGCACGCTGATGAGGAAGTTGGGAGGGGACACAGCTGGGACAGGTGACCCAAACTGACCAAAGGGATTTCCAGGCCATGCGACTTCATGCTCAGGACATAAAGTGGGGCGAAGAAGGAGGGAAGCTGGGACATTTGGAGTGATGATGTTCGTCTGCCTAGGTCTGTCAGGTATGATGGGGCCCTGCTCTCCTGGAGATGGCTGAACACCTACATGCCCATGGGAAGTAGAGAATAAAATCCTTGTTTTGCTTTGCTTGTGTGCATGGACTTTAGTGTCCCTACTAAACTGTCTACACCTCTACCTATGACTTTTCTACCTTTTACCCTTGTGATTCTCTTTCCAATTCCAGTGGAAGGGGGGATGAGTGAGCGGCAGCTGGGGCTTGGCTGCTGGCTGGAGTTAATCTGTGACAGATGGTTCCTGAGTCCCAAAGGAATTACATTGCATAATTGCCAAGCCAATCTCCACGGCAGTCGAAAAGTCCTGCAATCAGGTGAAGTCACAGGTGATTAGAAGAGTAGAAATATTGGACCCACCTTTAAAAAAGGTAGGAAAGAGAACTGTGAACCACTGATGTCTCAGCCTCCCTGGACTGACATTTCCTATTAAAAGCTACCCAGTAGCTCTCTAAATTGTCTAGAGAAGGATTTGATGGGTGTGCTATTCAGTGGGTAAGGAATTAGTTGAACAGTCATATCCAGAGGGTAGTGGTCAACCCAGCTCAATCTTCACATGAAGATTGGTAATAGATAGTGTCCCTTAGGGATCTGCCTTGGGACAAGTGGTGTTTAATATCTTCCTCAATAATGGAGAACCACTGGCAGGTTTGCAGCCAACCTGCTTTGAGTGGTTTGAGTGGTGCTGTTGACACCGCTGAAGGTCAGGATGCCATCCAGAGGGACTTGGACATGTTTGACAAGTGAGCACATGGGGATCTCACGAGGTTTAACAGGACTCAGTTCAAGATGCTGAACCTGGATTGAGGCAACCCCCAATAACAGCACAAGCTGTGAATGGATGGAGAGCAGCCCTGTGAGAAGAATTTGAGGGTGCTGGTGGGTGAGAGGCTGGGCATGACCCAGCCATGGGCACTCCCAGCCCAGAGGGCCAAACGTGCCCTGGGCCGCATCCAGAGCAGCGTGGGCAGCAGGGCAGGGAGGGGATTCTGCCCCTCTGCTCTGCCCTGGGGAGAGCCCACCTGGAACCTGCATCCAGCTCTGGGCTCCCAGCTCAGGGAGGACATGGAACTGCTGGAGTGAGTCCAGAGGAGGGCCACCAAGATGATTAGAGGTACGGAGCATCTTTCCTACAATGAAAAGCTGAGAGCATTGTTGAACCATGAAATTCCCATGGGCCCACTTCTGCTTCTCGCCCACATCTCTCTGTATAACATCCCATCCTTCAGGAGTGTCAACCACACCACTTACCTTGGTGTCATCTGCAATTTTGCTCAGGGTGCATGCAATACCCTTGTCTATGTCATTAATGAGATATTAAATAACACTGATCCCAATACCAACCCCTGAGGGACACATCTCTTGTCACTGATGTCCGTTGGGACTCTGAGCTGTTGACCACTGCCCTCTGAATATGACAGTCCAACTAATTCCTTATCCATCTAAAAGTCCATCTCTCTCCAATGTAAAGAGCGGGATGCTGTAAGGGACTATGTTAAAGGCTTTACAGGAGATAAATTACATTCATAGTCCTTCCCTTGCCCACTGATGTAGTCACTCTATTCATTCCCTATTTCCAGTCATGAGGGATTTCTGCTGACTGCCATGACTTTGCAAATATGGTGGAGAGTGATTTGGCAACTACATTAGCCAATTCTCTCAGGACTTTCTGGGATGCACCTCAGTGGATCCTGCAGACATATATGTTCTAGTTCCTCAGGTGACCAGGAACCTGATCTCTTAAGAAAGGAAGCACTTTTCTCATCCAGTCCCGACCTTGCTTTCCATCCACTCAAGAGGCGTGGGAAGAGAGATTGACAATGAAGAAAGTTGCTGAGTATCTCAGCCTCGTCTCATCTGTTATTTATGGTTTTCTAGTCATCTCATCAGAGGAGTACGTTTTCTTTGACCTTTCTTAATAACCATGGACCAACCAAAACAGCTATTTGGATAAGCAGCTTTAGGTATATTACATTCCTTTTGGTTTTTTATGTAGGTTTGAAGATAGAGATCAGAAAACGATGGACCAAGATGGATGTGGTGGAAAGGGTACCAGTTGAATGACAGGTAATTTTTCGTGGTACTTCTTTCTTAAACCCTTTTCTGAACCTGCTCTTTTGCAGATACAATTATCTGCTTCAGACAATGGCTTTTTGCAAGAGCAAAGACTTTCTCTGACCAGGCAGTACTGCAAAATCCATGGAAAAGTGTGTGTGCCATAATTTTTAGTATCCTAAAAATTAAAAGATCTGGCAGATGAAGTTTTGAATTAATACATTACAATTCACAGCTGGCTTACTTATAAGACCTCATACCAAGAACTCCACAGGCCCTTAATAACATCATAGGTAAAATTAGGCTCTAGTTTTCACCTCCCAAGCTCTGTGGTAATGCTAAAACTTGGTACTGTTTTTGAGTGTGGGATCATGTAGGTCCTATTTGTAATCTGGATATGGAACATGGGACTTCGTTTTGCTAGCAAGTTCTGTGTGGATTGTGATACTCAAATTTCAAGCTTTTACCCTAATGCACTTGTGCACATATTTGAGGCACCCCATTAGCTTGAGGAGACAGTCAGTCATTCTGCTGAGGTCACTGGCAGGCACTTCAAGCCTGCTCAAGAGCTGCTTCACAAAAGTTCTTCCTGTCTGCAGCAAGTACTCCTTGCTGAAAGTGGATGCTGAAAGCACAGCATCCATCTTCAGGCCTTTTTGTACATTGTGTTTTCTTGGCAGCATATACAAAAGAAAATACTTGACAATTTTTTTTGTAATGTTCTGCTATGTCCTGTGATACTTATATACCTCTGCTGAAAGACTTTTTTTTTCCCCCCTGTTTGAAAATGTTTGTTGTTTACCCAGCTTCACATTTATCTCATTTCTAGTTCTTATGGAGTCTGTGTAGCCATTTCTGATGCCTCTTCCATGCTTCTGGACTGCTCTCAAAAGTTCTCTGGGTCTTCATGTCCTCAAGCACAAGTTCACCTGAGGGAGGATTTTTGGGCTCTGACTGTTCACTCAAGCCCCTGGGTCCTGCTCTTTGTAGACAATAATTTGTGCTGGACTGCGGCTTGCTGGCCAATTGGCCGGATGTGGAAGGACTCGGCTGATGAGAGCATCTGATCAATAAAAAGGGGCAAAAGAGAAATATCGGATGCCTGAAGGGCTTGTGTTTTGTCACTGAGGCATCACACCAGGAGTGGGATTCAGAAACCCTGGTAGTGAGTCATGCATCCGTCTTGAGGTGACCTCGGGGACTTAGCAGGATTGCTGTGGAAGAGGTACAGGCTGCTGTGTGAGTCACGGCATCAGGCAATAAATTAGCCAATATAATTCACTGGGAACTTTATCTATCTGCATCGCTCTGCCTGATGTGCTCTTCCCCTTTGGGAAGCTCCTGATTAAATATACTTTATTTCTTCTATCGAAAATTGCTCACACAAGATGCAATAAACTCAGGGGAGTCACCCACAAGTACTGCATGTTATGCACAACAGTGAATAATGGGTAGCTTGCTTTGTCCCAGAGAACTTAGAAAACACTTCTTAAAGGGGGTCTCTAATTGAGTTGCTTGTTTGTGGAGAAAGAGGAAGGGAAAGTAGGTTGTCTTGACCTACCTCTGCAGAAGAAGCTAATAATTTTTGATGTGCTGGAACACTTTTAAAGCAGTTTTAAGCATAATCATGACAATGTATTAGGGTACTTGCAATGACTAATTCTCTCTGTGAAGCTTGCTGACATCCTTCCTGTCTGTTTAGGAAAATTTAGTATAAAACTAAGGGAACTGATCAAAAGACTGTGCATGTTCCTTGCAGGCTCTGGAAGACTGGAACTTCCCAAGCCAATTAAACTTGAACCAAATTTAAATGGGGATGGATATCATCAAAGTCTATAGCTCATTTAAACAGTGTAAATATGTCTTTTAAAAAAAACATCCTATGCTGTGGATACAAAATAAGAAATGAAATCTTTGTCATAGCAGTCCTGATTTCCTGACCCATGATTACTTCATACCCCATCTGCACCTTTGCTAAGACATACCAGCTAATCCAGGAAAATATTTCCAGGCATATGAATGACAAGAAAATAATCAGAAGCAGTCAGCATGGATTCAGAAAAGGGGAAGTCATGCTTGATCAGTCTGATAGCTCACAGTCAAATGGTTGGCCTGCTGGATGAGGGGAGTGTGGGTACTGTCTGCTTGGGCTTCAGGAAGGCCTTTGACACTGTCTCCAATAAGATCCTCCTAAACAGGCAGTTTCTGTATGGCTTAGGTGAGCAGACAGTGAGCTGGGCTGGAAGCTGCTCGAATGGGCAGACCCAAATGCTGATGATTGGTCATCATCATCATCTAGCTGAATGCTGGTAACTAGCAGTATATCCCAGCGGTCAATACTGGGTCCTTCAACAATCTTCATTAATGATCTGGGTGATGAGGCAGAGCGCACAATCAGGAATTTTTCAGAGAACATAAAGCTTGGCTGATATCAGAGAGTCATGTTACCATCACAGGGACATCAACGGCCTTGAGAAATAGGTTGACAGGAGCCTAATGAAATTCAGCAAGGGGAAATGCCAAATCCTGCACCTGGGGAGAAAAAAAAAATATATGCTAGGTACTGCCCAGCTGGAAAGCAGCTTGACAGAATAGGACCTGGGAGTCCTGGGGGACACCAAACTGAACATAAGACAGCATGTGCCTTTGTGGCAAAGGAAGAGAATAGTGTCCTGGCTGCATTAGAAGGAGTATTGCCAGCCAGCTGGGAGGTGATCCTGGCCCTTTATGCAGAGCTGGTGAGGATATCCCTAAAGTACTTTGTCCAGTTCTCTGCTCCTCGATCAAATCGAGCCATGAACATATTGCAGAGAACCTGTGCTCCAATGGACCCTTCAGTGGAAGAGTCCTTAGGATGACTGAGGGCCTGGAGCACCTTTGCTATGAGGAAAGGCTGAGGAGCTGGGCCTGTTCAGCCTGAAGAGAAGAAGGCACAGGGGGATGTCATCAATGTCTGTGAGTGCATGAAGGGAGCTCACAAAGAAGACACAGCAAAGCTCCTTCCAGTGGTGCCCAGTGACAGGACCAGAGGCAGTGGGTGCTAACAGAAACACGGGAGGTTCCATCTGAACTTCAGGATACACTTTTCCATTGTGAGACATCCCATCTCACCTCAGCCCCACTAGCTGCTGCTGGTGGCCACTGTGAAGAGCTTTCAGAGCCCCTCTAAAGACCAGGGCAGAGAGGTGAGCTGTGAGACAGGTACCAGCCAGTTCTGCTGTCCCAGTGATCAATACCTAGCAATAAGCACTGCTGGGGGTCAGAACAAAGTACATCTACACTGTGAAATTTCCTTTTTCTTATTTGGCTTTTGGGTACACCAGAGACCAAGATCAGGGAGTGACAGAAGTCTGTCCAGGCTTCCTTCCAGCATGGTGAACATGCTGCTGAAGAGTTCCTTCAGAGGAAACAGTGTTTGAGTTTGTACCCAAAGGTACTCTCCATGAGGGGTTATGGGGAAGAATATGCAGAAATGGTTTTTAGGAACTTGCTGTTTTCCTCCATGGATAGTGCAATGAATGGGTAGGAAGTGGTAGTAGTGGTAAGGCCTCTGTGATGGAGTGGGGAAAAATTATATGTTCTGTTGTCCAAAGAAAAATGCATGTGCATCACCATGGCCCTTGCATGCCACCATGGTCTAAAAATTAAGAACTGACTTGTGCAGACATCACTCATAAGAGTGGCTAAATGTGTACTTGATTAACCTTATTGCCCTACCGACTAGTTAGGCAGCTTATGGGGACAGCTTCACAGATGGTAATATTTGTTTCTATGGACTTGTTCCCTTCTCCCATAAGCTGCACCCATAAGTATCCATTATCTTACTAAGCATTGCAGATGGTGAGATGACAACGAGCATGAGTCAGTCATGGTACTGTACTGTGTCCAGGAGCAGTATTAAAGGAAGGGTTGTGTGTTCATTGTGCTGGGAGCATGGCTCTGGGCATGCTTTATGTCTAGACCAGATCCTGGTGTTTCCTACATGAGGAGGTGTGTAACCACAAAGGTGTGAAGGGCAATGATGGGGGAGGACTTTGCCAGCATTACACACATTTCAATGCAGTAGGGTGTTCATGTGTTTCAAAGGCATTTGATGCAGGGGTGTAATAAAGTTTTTATTGCTGTATACTTGGAGTGCTTGCAACATTTAGAGTTGGTAACAACCTTGCATGCTGATATCAGGGGATATCAAATGGCTCCTGATTGTGAGTATGGGTGTAAATACACTGCTTTTCACTCCCTTTCTGTAGAAGAGACCTGTGTCTCTGAAGAAACAAGAAGGATGAGGAAGGATGCTGTAAAAAGAGCTACAAATGTTGCAGAGGAGGAGCAGAGCGCATGAAGGTCTCCAGCCATCCTGCAGGAGTGAGGGATTGATGCAAACCAAGCCTTGAGAACAGGCTCAGAAGGGCCAGACCCGTTCCTCTAGCCATGCTCATTTCCCCTGCACTCTACCTGGAGCAGAGACAATGCAGGCCACTTGGGGCAGCTCCATTTGAGCAGGGATGTTCCTTACTACATTCCAGAGATAGAAGGTTTGGAGGGTGCAGAGAGTATTTACCCAATAGAGTGTTTACTACTGCTGGCCCTTCAGAGCCCATCACCAGCCATTCCCTGGTGAGAGAGGCTCCATCTCTGCATCCAGCATCAGGCATCAGGTATCCTCCATCCTCTATTGAGGGATCTCCAGTCAATAAAGAGGGCCACATGGCAGGTTCCTTTTTTGCTCTGTGAGTTGTGGTGAAATACTGTCCAAAGCGTGTACAAAACAGTTTAAATCACTTCCACCAAAGAAAACATTTTTCATTGGCATGGTGGTAGGAAAGACATGGTAACAGAATTTTGGTAACTTTTTGCTCCTTCCTGCAAGGTGCAAGTGGTTCCTCAGGCTCTGATGGCATTTTGGGCGCCCAGGGTGTGTGGGCACTGTCTCTTTAGCTGGCCCATTCCCAGAAGCCCTGTTACAGCAGGACAGCTGTCAGAGGGGCAGGAGAAGGACACTGCTGCAGGAGAAGCCAGCGTCCTTCCCGCTTCCCTGACTGCCACCCCACAAGCAGATGGGCACAACTCATCAGTGTCACCCTGACACAGGGCATTGACCCTTGCCTAAGCACATCCTTGAGGCTTCCCGTTGATTCCAAATGCCCTCCTCCCAAGACTAACTTTCATTTTCCATCCAGGAAGCAATGTCCAGCTGAAGCAATGGAATGTGGGCATCAGAGACTCCTTGTCTAGACAGAGAGTTTATCCCAGGCACAGTCACCTGGCTTGGACACACCCTCAACCCTTCTCCCTATGGAAAGTGAGCACAGGCCAAGCTGGAACCCTCCTCTGCTGCTGTCATGGTCTGTGGAAAGGAGCAACCAGCCATTGGTGTGTTTTGAGTCTTACCTTGTGCTTTGACAGGAAGCTGCCATGTGGCAGGATGAGAAATTAATTAGCCTCATGCTGCTGCAAGCATTTCCAGTCCCAGCTGACAACAGACTAATTAGGAACCTCCCTGTGGTGTCTATTTTAGATAACCATTTACTTTGATACAATTTAACAAGGGCTTTTCTAATGGTTAATTTCACAGGCAACTCATTAGATTAATGAGTGGCAAACAGCAGGATCTTGAATAGACATTTTGAATTCCCAGCTACCAAAAGTCAATACAATTTTGCCAAAGAGTGCACTAATTTTATCGAGTCAAAACATATGCTTCCTTCTGATATTTTGTGTCATGTCATTTGTTTCCATATGTCGCCTTAACCTAAGTCCAGAAGTTTTGAAAACTGAAGGTGACCTTGTAAGTGCAGGTTCTTAGGAGCCAATTAATGCTCCTGAATGAGATTGCCCATCAGAGTCATTTGTGATGCTTGCAGACTGAGCACCAGGGCTGCTAAGTGCACCACAGTGTCAGTGCTGTCTGCTTCTCAGTGAGGACTGAGGAACCAAACTTCCTGCCAGCCCAACAATCCCTGCATCCATGACTATGGAAAATGCTGATACATGTACAACTCCAAGGTTTTCACAGGATCTCCCACAAAGCCTAACAGAATCAGAAAAGGGCCCTAAATCCTTGAAATGGCAGGAAGGAGTATCCAGCCTTTCTACCTTAACTTTCAAATGTTAAGCTTGACCCTACCTAACTGCATCACCACAGTTTGTCTTTAGGAGCCTACAGGAGTGCCAGATGTAGCCCGGACTAAAGTAGGGACATGGGTGGAAAATGAATCCAGAGGCAGCTTGTTTTTCTCTGCACAATCTGTCCTAATGGGAAAACATGCAGGAGGACTTTACTTTTCCTTTTTGTCTCTGCACTGCCTCATGTTCACAAGTTATAATTGTGAGGGTGAAGTATTTGACTCCAAATTAAGAGGGGATGACAGCAAAGGCGGCAGGTTGGACCTTACATTGCATATGATTGCACAGCTTGGAAGGAGGACTAGGGCTCTGGGTGGAGAAAGAGAGCAAAGAACGGGAGCTGAAAGGGCTTGCCCGGGGAATAGGGTGATGCTGCAGCAGCAACTAAATACTCTGGGTGATTTTCAGCAGGATGCAGTTCTCCACATGACTGAGATCAGGTTTTTCGTTGTCGCTAGAATTAATTGGCAAAGTCTCTTTGAAATGAATCTTCGAACATCTGATGTTTTTTCTTTTTCCCTGGGGATACTAACTAACAGTTCCCTGCTTTCAAACACCATCGGAAACTTAGGTTAAAGCCTCAGAGATTACTTTTGCTTCCAAGTTTGGTTGAAATTGCCTTGTGGATTTGGATACATAATTTCATTGGATAAATTGCTAAACTGGGACTGCCCCCTTCAAGTCATTTGCTCAGAGCCACCTGCTCAGAGGCACCCAAACCATCAATGTTTGTTGATGAAGAAGAGTGTTTCCATGCTTTTCTTTCTAAAATGCTATCCCAAACTAAAATCCCTATATTCTTGTCTAGAATAACACATAGGAAGTGAAAACTAGAAACATTAGTGAGGTTATCAGTTTGCATTTCTCAGCACCTTATTGTTTGTAATTCTTGCCTCACTCTCCCTTGCTCCCAGAAATTCTGTGTGACCAGAATTTGGAACACTTCCCCTGTTTCATGGCAACAGAGCTATGCTGTAGAGGCTCCACAAAGCCACACACATTATGATTTTTATCCCTTGTTGCCGTCTGGCTGAGTGTAAACACTTCCTTCCCAGTCCTGTCTGAGCCTTTTTGGATGCAAGCAGCTACAGCAAATATCAAGTGTGACTTCATTTGCTGTAGCTATCTGCCCTCTGCCTCCTGATCCTTCGGGCTGTGGCTGCTTTCCCCCTTGGCTGCATGCTGGGAGGCTGGTGACCCACTTCCCAAGGCTGAAGGCCCCGTGGAACAGAGGGTGGCTGCAGCACCCCGCAGCTCTGCTGAAGCCGAGTGCTGACAGCCAGAAGGCAGTGAGGACTGAATGCAGTTGCCTCTGAAATGCACACTGTGCACTTCCCCCAGCAGATTCCTCTGCCGCAGCCGCGTGACAAAACGTGCTCTTGACTCACTCCTCACAGGTAAATAGTGGCTCAGTGCTATCAGCTTGTGTTTCTTCCTGCCAGGAGCCTCCAAGGGTGCTATTAAGCAGAGGGTTCTAAAGCTTTTTTTCCTGAGGAGTAGCTTTATACAAGTAGCCTGTGTCACACTGATGAAATTATTAGTTCTGTCCTTTCTTGGCAGTCCTTTGGGCATTTCATGGTGCCTTCCTGAGGTCACTGGCACTGCTCTGCTGACTCCTACCTGGCATGCTACTCCATTGGTGAGCTCAGCCTGCCAAAAAACAACTTTGTCTACCAGGGTGCTCATGTCAACAGCTGGGTGCAACTGGATGAGCTGCAGTTGTCGTTCCTTTTCAAACTATCAGATGCTCTTTTTTTTTTGTACTCTTATTTACTATTAAATATCTGTTTCCAATAATATTGTGTGGTTTCTAAGGATGCTGTGTGTAAACTCATGTGTCCTTTGTGCTTTGATGTTGTGGTTTGAGAGGAAGTGAGTTTTTTTGGGATGCTGTGGTCAAACCAATAGGTGCTCAGATTTGAATATTGGCACCTGGTGTGGCCACTGGGGACATGGATATGCCTCTGAGAACACGGGGGTTAAAAGCAGAGAACTCTTAGGAAAACTCCTTTTGTGTTCGGGTGGTGAAAGAGCTCAGAGCTCTCCCTGCCCGGCTGTGGGCTGGGCAGGAGGGGCAGCCACGCGGCCGGGTGAGGTAGGCCGAGCCTGGGACAAAGAGGGGAGGTGAAGCGGCCCCGAGAATGGAAGGGTGGAGGAACATTGGAGAGTCATTGGGCAGCCACCTGTTCCCCCTTCCTGCCCAAGGAGTGAGGGAATGAGAGAGAGAGCGAGAGCCGGTGTCTGTGCCTGGGCCACCTTGAGATTTGATAGCAGGGCCGGCCGAGAAGGAGAAGGGGAGGGATGCGGCGAGGAGAAGGTGCCCAGCAAGGCAGCCGTGGGAGTTCTGGACAGGCAGAGACTGAGATATTTAACCCTTTTCTTGGATGATGGAAACCTTGCAAATGCTAATCCTCCTCCTGAATGAGAAGAGAGATAGGGACGAATAGCAGGAAATGGGCAAGTGTGATGCAAGTTTGTGCAAGTGAAAGATGTCCGAGAGAAGTTGAGAAGAATCTTAGGTGGGAGGAGATGATGGAGTGGCCTTTGGCTGGACTTTTCTTGTATAGCCATGGACAGAACCATTTTTTTCCTGTGACACAGAGACTGCATTTAGGGGGAGGCAATGGCTCGGAGCCAAGGGAGTGCAGTGATGTTATGTGAAGGAGTGCGTAAACAGAGACAACGGGTGAGGAGGGTGGTTGGTGCCCTCGATCTTCAGTGGAGAAGATCTCTGTTCTTGAGACCCCTTGGCCCTAGGGGGTAAAATCTGGGGGGGACAGGTGTCCCAAAGGTGAGACTGTGCTCTTTTTGGAACTGGACAAAGCACCCTTAAAAGGACCCTAGAAGCAGCTCTGGTCCCTGTGCAGTGGTGAGAGCACTGGGCATGGAAGGAGGAGGTCACGATGGCAGATGTTCTCTGGGCAGTGCCACGAGCGACATGGAAACACACGAGGTTTCAACGGTGTTTGCTGGGGAAGCCTATGGCACAAGAGGGACTCCTCTCCTCTTGATGAACTGAGAATTGATTGTCTGAAGGGTGGTGATGGACCGAGAGTTGGTGATCTGAGGAGTGGCAACTGAATTGAGAGTCCAAGGTTTTGTCTTACTGTGATGCATTGTGAACTTGGTTGGGGGGAGGAGGAATGTTTGGAAGGTTTTCATCCTCAGTTCTGTGTGTTTCTTTTATATATTGTAAGTTAATAAAGTTTTTTTCCCTTCTATTCCTAAGTTGGAATCTACTTTGCTCTGTTCCTGGTCACATCTCACAGCAGACACCAGGCAGAAGGTATTTTCATGTGGGCACTGGCATTGTGCCAGCATTAAACCATGACAGGTGTATTAGCAGATGGAGTACTTGGGCATGTTGCAGTACCTGAGAGTCTGTCTGGCTTCTGAAGCTGACCTGATATCTGCTGATAATTTTCCAAAGCAGAAATTCTTTATGGGAACATCATGGCAAGGTCTTGTGGATGAGCTACATCTGAAGACCAAGTGACCACAGCCCCCCATGCTGCATATTTCCTTGCAGAGGCTTGCTCTGCCCCATCAGTAACACTGAACAGCACATTGTACCTGGTTCTGAAGTTTTGATTTTCAGACTCTCACCAAATGTGTGCCATTGATTCCTAGGTGCTCTCTTGCCCTGGGTCCCAGGCATAGCACTTGGTTCCTTCTATACTCCTAGCTCCCTTTAGGGCCAGGGCTATCCTCAGGAATAACATCGTCTCCTGTTAAATACACTGAGAACAGCCCATGAGGCATGGAGTCCTTGGGCTTAAACTGTAAGTATGATCCTGTGTCTCTAGTAAGGGCATTGGTTTTCCTTTTGTGAATTCCTGCCCTAAATCCCACCCTATTCTGCCAAGGGGAGCCACCAGCTGCCATGTTATCCAATGGCCTTTGGCAGAGCTGCTGTGTCCAGCAAATAAAGTTTCTAGTAGTGTTTCAGCATTCATTCTGACCCTACATCCCTGTCAGGATCTTTTCCACATTTCCTATTCAGGTGCTACCTGCAAAACATATAATCTGTCACAGGGACAAAGACTGGATTAAACATTCCTCAGCAACATGTATTAGAGAGATTCATCCCCTGTGATCAAAGGCCCTATCCTTATCCTGTTACATTTAATGGAAATTTTACTAATAACCTCAGAAGACCAAGATATTATTCTCCCTGATTAGTGGACAAGACCATTACAACATTACAGCTTCAAAAGAAATGATAAATCCCTTTGTCTACTCTTTGGGTGAGGGAACAAGGCATGTGTGATGCTTCCTCTTTGGATGATGTCTGTTCTCGCAACTGGTAATCATCTGAGACAGGAGCTGGTGTCCTGTCAGAGGAGTGTGCTGTAGCAATTTCTCTCATCATCAATTTAGCCCTGAGTTTGGAAAATGGCTCCTACTAGATCGGAGCTGAGCTAAGTTTACGTCCATGGTTGTAGCTGTGCATTTCCAGTCCCTGTTACCACTGGTGCTGCAGAACCTGGTGCTGAACTGCCACTACTTTTTATTCATTCCTAGGAGATTTGGTGAAAGGGTGTTGAGATAATTGCTCTGTCTTCCCCTGAAATTTTTATTTTTGGAGTGTGTCTCAAATGTACTTAGAGAAAAGGAATGAAATTCAGCAGTATGACTGCGCTAGCAGAGCAAATGTTTTGCTGGTGGTAGCTATTTCCCCCGTCATGTTAGCACTGAATTTGTTCTGGTATTCCTGAAATGCCTTTAAACACTTCGTTTCTTCTTAAATGCTTCCTTGTGTGAAAGCTAGCTCTGGGAAGACAGTGCTAAGCCTCTTAGTAGAGCAAAGTTGTGCCTGTGTTTAGACTTATTCCATCACCCTCGGTGGCACTTGAGCTGATTCTACTTTTTATGCCTATCACTTTCTCATTTCCTTTGGCTATGATCCCTCTTTCTTTCTGCTGAAATGTTTGGAGGGCAGGCAATTCCATGGCTGCCTGCAGATGAAGCCAGATCAGCTTTCAGCACTGAGCTGTGTAACAGCTGCCCAGTGTCACTTGAGAGCCAATTTTGGGACAGTGTCATCAGCTTTGTCAATCCATATGTCCCAGGGAAATTTTAAGTGGATAAAAGCCTAAGTGTCTATTAATTGGATCAAATTCTTAAATGTATATCTGAGACATCAAGTGTCAAATGGAACACCCAACTATCACAACTAACTGCACAAAACTGTAATTCAATGATATCAGAGTTCCATGAATTCCAGCTATCCCTAGGCACATGATAGCTAAAAGTTTGTCCTGTGCTCACCCGAGCCTGTATATGAATATGTGGGAAAAATATTAGTAGCGTTTTTGCAAATTTTGCCCTTTTTTTGGTGTTTTGTTAAATAAAGGTTCTAATTGCCAGGTTTGTGTTTGTCAAAAGCATGTGACAAAAAAAGCCAGTATGAATAGTATCTGAGTTTTAGTTCCACAAAGCAAGTGTAAAACTTGGAAGTGGAAGCTTGCATATATATATATATATATTTCTAATATATATCTTTCTAAGTTTGCAAATATAAAAATAATCTTTCTAATACTAAAAATGTCCCACTCGCCTTAGATGTGGGACACTGTGTCCTGGAAGATGTCCTCCTGCTACCTGAACAGCAGAGCCCCAATGAGAGCATGCCCTAAGTTGCTCTTTGCCACTGCATTCATTTCTGAACAAGACAAGAAGAGTCCAGGGCTGGAAGGTCAGCTGCACACAAGCTGCATCAGATCCCAGGCGGCTTCTGGCAGGAGGTTCAGCACCAGCCCATCCTGTCAGCAAGTGCCAGGCTGCTGACGGGCTCTCCAGCTCTGCACGCAGCTCAGACAGCTGGTGGTTTGCATAGGTTTGCATAGACAGCCCCATAACTGAAATTATGGGGAGCAACACAGCTCCAGGTGAGCTGTCTGCAGAGACCCTGCCATTGAAAAGTAAGTCTCAGGACTGAGTTTGAACATTTTTCTCTTTGTCTAAACACAAAAGCATGATCAGTTCAGCTTGGCTCACTTGCCTTGTTTGTACTGGTTAAATTACTCACTAGCCTAATAGGGGCTTTCCTTCATCCATTATCTTAATATTTCTTTAATTAATTCATTCAATTTAAATAAGAAACCAATCATATCTGGTGCAAAATTTACTGAATGATAGAGAATTGTGGCTGCTCAGAAGCTCACAGTCTGACATTACCTCTAGATCATTTCTCAATAGACTTCTCTGCATCTACAACATGACAGTTGCCTTCAGGGTGGCCAGAGGAATGAAAAAAAAATAATGCTTATTTATTTTATTTAAGTAACTCATATGTTATAAACAAACTAGTAAGCACACCTCAGCCAGGCATGGAGCATTTATAAATCAGTGTAAAGAGCTCTGTTACTCTGATAGTCAATCGGTATATATTGATTTGCATTTTTCATTGATCAGACCTGCCTGCATGAGATTAGCCTCTTACAATTATCTTATATTTGAAAAGTGAATTTCTTTACAGCACAGGATAACTTTTAATAGTACGCAATAACCTGGCATCCTGGGTCCTTTTAAACAATGGATTTCACTGTGGAAGGTCACATAATACTTTTTCCAGGAATAACCAGGAATTTTTTCAAGTTGGATAAATTCCAGCTCTAGTAACTACACTTCGCCTTCCCCAGCTTCCCCAAAGGTCCAATTAATTCAGGCATTCTTAGCATAAGACTGTTACACACTGCTACTGTACATGACTAGACAGCTGCTGCACTTCCCTCCAGTGACAAATACATCTCAGTGGTGCATGAGCTAATTCCCTGCCACCACTCTGATATGGTGTGCCTGAATGATTCCAGTTCTCACAGTCCTCCAAGAAAAACCACACTGGTAACACACAATTTTATCATGGTCTTCCTAGACCTGCTAATCTTGAACATCCTTTTTTTGTCCTGCTGGTTAAATTCACTCCTGGATCTTGAACTCCCATAGGTGGGGAGGGTCTCAGAGCAGGGGATGTGCCAGGTGCACTGTCAGGTTGTACTCACACAGCACATGTTGTTTTGAATAGCTGAGAAGGCACCCCCACTGAGGTAATTGGTTACCTCCCCATTGCCTAACAGGCCTGTGACACCTGTGTTGGCTGATGTTTATCTGTAGTGAAAGAAAAGTTAAAACCTCAGACAGCGAGTGGAGATAGAAAGCCCATAGCTGCAGTGGTGCCTGTTCTGCTTTTCCTTTTGAATGTGTTTTTGCATCTGTTATTTTGACCAGGTCTCAGTCCAATCCTGGCAGCAAGAGCGTGTTGCTTTGAGCTTATCTCTAATGGTCTGGTGTGACTCCTGTGGATTGTAAAATCAGCTGCAGCGCTCACGTCTGACCCTTGCTGCCAGACTGCAGCCGGCTGTCACATCAGAGTGTCAGAGCTTCTGAATAGGGGGCTTTCCAGGCCTTCAGAAAACTTGCCCCTGTCATAATCACTGAGGTAGTGAGGATGTTTCAACACCAGGGTTGAAAGCAGTGGCCTCTTGCTTCTGTAGTTCTGCTCAAAAGCAATGTGAGGCCCAAAGGTAACCCCTGGCTACACCACCTTGGAGGGACCTCTGTCCTGCTGGAGCAGCAGCTAAAAGCAGCTGGGCTACAATGAGAGATGGTCTCACAGAAAGAATGCTGAATATGACAAAGATCAGAAGGGGGCAGCTTCTCTACTGTGTGCCTTGCTCTTTGACCTTCAGGGATCCTCTTGGACATGTTGTAGGATTTCCAGTTGTGTCAACTCCCAGCATACACATCCAGGTCTGCAAAATGCAATGGGGACAAATTATTTGTGGAGTTGCTGTGAGATGGGATAATGCACACTTCTGTCTCATCTGCACCTGTGGATGCACCTACCTTTCAGCCCACAAGGGTCTCAGTTCAGCTTGCATTGCTTGAGGGGTAGAATTTCAGCTGGCAGCTTCTGGGTCAGGCTAGTGTTGGCAGGTGGAGTAGCTCTGGGAAGGAGGTTGTTCAGTGACAGGTGTCCTACGTCAGTCTCTCTCTGGTGTCTGTCAGGGTTTCACTCAGTGCTGATTTACAGCTTCCTTCCTGCATGGCTTTCAGGACTAGCTGTCATGGTACCAGACCCCTCTTCCGATTGTGACATTGGCATCCTCTGACCACGACACAAAGCACTGGGAAAAGGCTGCAGCAGGGAGGTGGCCTGTGCCTGCCTTTACTGCATGTGCTACCAGAGTCAGCCAGCTCACATTTCATCTGAGCTCAATCTGCAGATGAACACATTCAGTACACATCCTTCCTGGGGAAAGGCTGTTATCCCTGAAACTTTGCTTCTTCCAAGCCCATTAGCTTCCAAGATGTGGTATGGAGTGTAGACAGTAAGTTAAAGGATTAGGAAAACACATATCATTTCACATGTGTAATTAGGCAAATTGAAATTCTACAGAGTGGGATGGGGAAGAGACTGGAAAGGGTAAGAGTGAAAAAAACCCCATGGTGAGAGGGATCAATTTGATTTTTATTTATGGCTCACCATGTGGTATATATGAGGTGAAACATCACTGTAAAGACTGCACACGTGTGGGGAGCCCTGTCCCGGGGAGCCTTGGCCTGGCAGCCACTCAGGCCAGACAAAGCTTCCCCGCTCGGGCTGCGAGTGACCCCACTTGCTGGGGCGATGCTGATGCCCGGGTGCCTGGCACAAACCGCCTGGGAAATCGGGCTGCGGGAGGAGCTTTAGCGCATCAAAGCAATGAACTGCGACACCACCGATGCCATTTTGCTTTGGGTTCCTTCCTTGGAGGGATCAGGGGCTCGCCCGGAGGCTCAGCCCGGCCCTCCTCGCCCCTCGCTCGCTGTCCGCGCTGTCCCGCCGGGCTCCGCCGCTTCCCGGGCAGGACAGACAGACAGACATCCCGTGCGCATCCCGGCCCGGCCCGGCCCGGCGCGGGCACGCGGTGCTGCCCCGCTCGGGAACGCGCCCGGAGCTGCGCGGGCCCGGCCCCGCTCGCAGCGCCCGCTCCGCCCGCCCGGCTGGGGCTGAACGGCGGCAGCGGCCTGGCCCGGCCTGCTGCTCCTGCTCCCTCTCTCTTCTCCCCTCCCTGCTCCATATTCTGTCCCGCTTCGGCAGCAGCACTTACCCTGCTTTATCAACAAACAGTTCTCAGATATAATATTGCTGCACTTGTGCTTTATTTTCATCTGAGAGGTCTATCAATAGGAATCCTCCACATCTCCCCTTTTACAGCAGGATGGGGCATTCATACACCCTGTTTGCAGGGTCAGACAATAGGGATGATATATAGCCAAGTACCATATGTCTCCAAGAAGGGCTTATATTCTAATTTACTGTATTACCATATAGTCACATTTATTCCAGCTCTAGTATTTTTTATATATATATATATATAAAACTAGTCACACATGACCAGTCACACAAATGGGGATGCCATGGTCTTGACAGTATGCAGAGTTCAGCTGATCTCTTTGTGCTGCTTCCAACTGGATTTTTATATTATTTGCATTGCAAAGGTCTGAGGACTACATTTTACGTGAAATTTGCAGCTGAATGTATTTGCTCATTACCATCTAATCACCTGTTACAAGAAGAAAGCCCGTAACTTCAAATGAAGAACCCCTGCCTTGGTAAAGCTGGGCTGTCTTCTCTACAGAGAAACACTGAATGTTTCACCTCAAGAGAACTAAACTAAGAAATGCTCACATTTCAGTCCTTCTTTCCATTCTTGGGCTGATAGATGGTACCTATGAGGAGTTACCTGTTCAAAATAAGACAATTCAAAAGGCAGTCAATGAAGCCACTATCCCTAGCTTAAGGCAATGCAACATTAGGCCTTAGCTTTATTTATTGCAACCAGAAGGGTTTTTCATCAGAAAATAGTGGAGGGATTTAGCCTAGTGACAAAGGTGTCAGCAATAAACCCCTCTTCAAATAACTGTATTTCATTAGGCCTGATCTCAGGTTTCAAGGAGGTCTGATAGAACTGTTGTTAGAGCCATCTGTAAAAGTAACACTGAGACAGCTAAATTTTTTGGGGAGTGCAAAAGATAGCAAACTCCATGGAGTTTATGGTCTTACATAGAACAGCTGCAAAACAAGCAAAGGAAAATATAGTCGTGGCTGTTTCCCTGAGGAGGAGCTGAGGAGATGAACTGGCAAATAAATTGTCTGTGCTCTCAGGCAAGGTGAGAGCTACTGATTGACCACAGCCCTCCTGTGATGACACAGCATCTCCCAAGCCAGACAGGGTTTTAAAGAGCCATTTAAAACACAGCTAACATAGAATTTCTATTAAAGACTTCTGAAACTGTACTGAAACACAGACATAGCTGTGATGGGAAATGTGGGCTGCAAATGGATGACAATGGAGAACTGTAGAGATTAAGAGAAAATAAAACCTGTGGTGTCACATTGTAATGTCCCAGATTAAAAGACAGATTAAAATAAATCTGATATTTAAAAATCTGAGCAAGATGGACCCTGCTCTGAAGGGTAGGATAGGAAAGGAGACAGTTCCACTGGGCAGGCAATGGCAAACTGCCCTCCTCAAGATGGAGCAAGTCAGCAGAGGGGGATATTTTTTCCATCCACCTTAGTCTGTTCAGCACAAGTGACCATATGGGGACATCAGCAACTCATAGATGATTGATTTGTATTTTTCCTGACAGCTTGTTTCTTTCTGAGTGGTCCATTAATTTTGGCTTCAGGCAAAAAAAAAAAAAAAAAAAATCCAATGCAAAACCAAACAACAACCAATCAAAAAACTTGCATAGGGAATTTTGGTTTTGGATAAAAAGAAATGTTTTACAATAAATAGTAGGACAGACTTACAAAATTCAGAAACAATTTTCATTACTATTCCAGATATAATGAGATTTATTAATATATATTAGGACAAAGTCTGTGTAAAAATATGTAATTTAATATGCTTTATAAAATGGTTGTATCTCAAACCACCAACTTTACCTTTGAATGGGTAGTAAAGATAATTTGCAATTTCCTGAAATACTAAAAGCTGAGAAAACCATGCTTTCCTAAGACAGATATTGGTAGACTAGAATAAACTGGCTGTGTTTTCTGTGCAAGATTCACCCACAGATAGTCTATGAGTAAGTCAATACTGCTATCAATTTTTCTTAATTAGGAGGCTTTTACCCATGAGGAAGAAAGAAGCATAACTACATCTCAGAACTACTTCGCTCATGCTTCAGCCTGCTGTTGGCCAATTTATCTTTTTCAGCCACAGCTCTAAACAGCTTCTGGGAAAAGGGCTCATTTGAAGAGTACATACTTCCAGTTTCGGAAGCAATTGTAAAAATAGCTTAGTAGGATTCTTATTAATAAGCGTATGTTCTTTTAGTGCTTCCTCAGGGTCAAGCATAACTCATCTATGTTGTTTTTTGCTATTTAAGTTAGATAATGAAACTGTAAGTGATGCTTTAGAAATCAGTATAAAACTTCTGTGCTGAATTAAGTGGGCAATATCAGTTGCTATATAGAACTGAGTTACTATTATTTTTAGAAGACAGAAAGCTGTGCCTGTAGCCTGCTGATAATTTACATATTCACAGACATATTTTTCACTAAAAGAAATGCTTTTTTCCCTGCTATGTTGTGTGAAAAGCCCAAATGAAAAAAAAAAAAAAAAAAAGATTGATGTCATGCATGTGAATGTAGAAAGCTGTCAAATCAGGCACACACCCTCATCCCTCCCAGGGAACAAAATGCAAAGTAGAGACTTCTAAAACCACTTGCCCTTTAGAAAACGAGACCATACCCACCAAACTAAAGTTTGACTCTTTCCTGGCACAACTATCTCAGTAGACACAAAGTCATGCCTGTGAAAAAAAAGTAGAAAAAAGCCTGTTTCTTCCTTTGCTACATTTATAATAAGTTCAAGCACAACTTGCCACAATTTGAAAGTGAAAAACTCAAATTGAAGTCGGGTTTTTGCTAAGTTCACACAGTGTTCCTTTGAAAATAGTAAAGTAGACAGAGGCAACAGTCTCATACTCTACAGTGTAAAAATGGTGCTTTACTGTTATCAAGACCCTTGAATGAGGCTTTCAAGCTGCATAAAAAACTAACACACAATTAAAAGACAGGAGATAAAACCTGTTTTATATTCCATATTTACAAATCTGTAATTGTTTTAAGGATTTCATTCTCTTCCCATGCCTGCATGTATAATTTGAATTACTCTAGTATGAAACTAGATTAGGCCAACATATGAGAACTTAGATAGATATTTTCTCTTTACAGCCATCCAAGAATTAGATATCTAGCTTAAATTGTCCAACTAGGCTTTCATCCTAGGCCATCTAGTTTTTGCTGAAAGATTGGTGTCTTGGTTTTCATCCATGGGCCAGACTCATCAATGAATTATTACTCCATGCTCTGTTCCCAGATTTCTCCTGGGCGCTTTAAGAATGTGAATCAGACATAAATCAACAACGCACTTACTACCTGCATGGGAGTACAAACATCTAAGGGGAAGAGCTGCAAGGGGTTTTGCTATGCCACAGCAACACTGCTCCAAAATGCATCATCACATCAGCTTAAGCAGTGTAAGGTGGAAAAACGTATGTAACCACTGCCTGAATTTGGGACATTATCTGTATTTTTTCTCCCTGAAAGTGCCCAACCTTTTGCCACGTACGCAAGGTGTTTCTGACAGGCAAAGATCACAAACTCCTTGCATAGACTCAGAGCAGATGTTTTGTCTTCTGAAGCAAAAACTTTTATCAAAAAAGTAACCTGAATTAATGGATTTTTCATAAGGGGCATATGGCAGAGAGATGCCACAGGGATGACGCATGGTCAAAACCATTGAGCATCTCATCTGCTTGCGCTCTTCATCTTTCCATAGCTTCCAAAATGTGCAAAACCAATGTTAAACTACAGCTTTTATTAAACAGAATGAAGAGAAAAACATGGAATTAACCTGTGCATGGAGTGAGACATTTTTACCATTCATGTATAAAGCCTTTTGATTTTCAGAAAGCCATGTGGAATATGAAGGATAACCAGGAAGTTATTTCTACAGCTGGCCTTCTTGACTTGTTTCTGGTGCCTAACTATGCATCAGTCACATACTTTATATTCTCCTAGTGACATTGATATTAGCAACTTGAAACAAACCTGTCTAAATGCTTCAAAATTATCAGGTGAACTTCTGTGAAAAAATTCCCAATTACTTACAGTGATAACAAGGTAACAAAAGATTAAGAAGGTAATTTTTACCATTAACAAAGCCCAACATAATCCAACACACTTCAAGTATCTACGAAAGTGTATATTATCAAGTATGCTCCATTTCCTGGACAGAGTCTCAACTGACAGTGCAAAAATCAACACCCTTGATTTATTTTTCCCTTTCATTAGGGTCTTCTGATGGTACAGGAGGAGTGTAATTTGAACAGAAAGGCATATTGTTTAAGTCTCATCTCATACATCTCTTTCCCAACACTGACTCAGGATCACTCCACTCCCAAGTCCTCCAGTGCACACAAGAAGTTCCATGTTGGTTCTTCCTGTGTCAGGAGAGAGCTAACAAAAGAAAGAAATGTCAGGAATGCTTTTCTGGGAGTGAAGTGCATTTCCCACTGATCATTCATAAAGGGAAGCTGGCATGTGAAGTATGTATCTAAATAAAATTATAAGGACACAGGAGTGAGGAAATAGGCAAACTTCATGCAAGGTACGGGTTTCTGCTCTCCCGAGAAGATCAGTACTAAAAAAAACTTTGATTGTGTTTGTCCTGAAAACTAGGCAGTATCCCCTATTGTCCTCATGAATCAAAGAATTAATAAAATAGTATTTAAGCAGCATTTTCTACCTCTGCCTGTAGAAAAGATGCTTTCCAATGGCTTAGCCCTTCTTGCTAAGCTAATGTTCCAGGCTGCACTGTCTGCCAGACTAGGGAACTTGATTTGGAACAACGAGATCCAGTCATGCAGTGAGGAGATTAACTCACATCCGTTATAACACCTTTTGAGGCAACTCATTAAATGTCTGGCTGTGAAGTCCAGCAACTTGATGGCATTAATCTAATGTCTCATCCCAGCCCTGAGGTTATCAGTGGACAGCTGTAATTACAATTGATTGAAAAGACATTTTCACAGAGGAGTTTCTGTTTCCTGGAATTCAGGCATTTCTGAATATTTTTCCTGTGTTGCCCAGCCCAGTCATTCCAATCTTATTATCTGCAGGCAGGCATATGCAGCTTTTTAGTAACTTGAAATCAAGGTATGAAATTGGCAATATTCTGATGACAGGCAAGCTACAAAGTTAAGCTCTAATGACAAGCTCACATGGTCTTTTAATGGCACTGTATCTACTTTCTGCAACCTCCTACATCCTCCCTGTATGTTGGGGAACGTGGTGAGAAGCTCCTGCTTGGTTCACTGTCACTCCAGCTGTGACACTGGACTGGTCGCTGTTTCTTGACCTCTTCCCTTTTCTCTTCCTTGATGGACTCCTCAGAGTCAGAGGACAGCTCGACCACTTCTGGGGTCCTCTCAGCCAGCGGCTTAACGTACCCAACAATGACACAATTGTCTGAGGAAGAGCCACTGTCGTTTGAGTCAGCATTGGCCTGTAACTCAGTCTGCAGCTTGGTTCTTCGGCTCCCTGAAGCAGAGTCGTCGTCAGAACTTTCTGATGACTCCAGAGGAGAAGCTATGGTTGCACGAACCTCTTCTGAAACGGAATAGGAAGGCCCCGGAGTTTCGTCATCCCACGGGGCCTGACCAAGGCCAGGAACAGACAAACTATTATCCGGCCCTTGCGGGTACGCCACATCGGGAGATATTGTAATGATTGATGAGTCTGAGTGGCTTCCTTCCTCATACGACGGGGCAGGACAGTCGTAATTGGCGTGTTGATCGTATGCTTCTAAGTTAAAAGGACAACGAGCAAAACTGATGAATTCGTGCAGGAAGTGCTCTGTCCGATTCAGCAGAAATGGCTTCAGGTCCTCAGCAAAGGCCTGGCTTTCCAGATCGTACCTGGTTACGTTGCTCATGATGATGTGCTGCACAATGTTGATCAGAGACCCGTGGGCACCAAACAGGACCGTAAGCTCTCGCTTCAGCCAAGGAACCAGGCGGTGAAGGCAAGCAGGGTTGCGGCGGAAGAACTCGGCAGAAATCTCTCGGTATCGGCCGCCGTCCTGGATGCTGCGGATGCGCACGCCGGTGCGGTACAGAGCCCTGCGGAAGGTGATCATGTCCTCCTCCTGGATCTGCCGCAGAGATCTGCCCTCCGCGCTGGCCTTCCTCCTTGAGGCCAGCCTCCTGAGCATCTGCTGAATCTCCCTGTGCCTGTGTCGCACCGGCTCGCTCGACAGCCCTTCAAACAACATCCCGTTATCCGGAGGGGACGGCATCCTTCGGGAAGGGGAACCGCGCGCGCGGCGTTCCCTCGTCAAGGTGGTGCGGTAACGAAACCTCCGGCCGTCGGGGCTGGCAAAAGAGCTTGTTTCTAAAGGGCTGAGGATGTACTCCTTGAAGTCATCTTCAGCACGAATCGTGTGGAAAATGGAAAAGAAGGGTTGCTTGCAGAGCGGGCATTCTGCTTTGTTCTTGGACCACTCTTGCACGCAGCGGAAGCAGAACCTGTGCAAGCAGCGATCCAGATACGCCACGTTGTCAAATCTGTCCAGGCAGATGGGACACTTGGAGTCGGGAGACGCATCTGTCGGCAGCTTACTGGTGCTGGCTTTCGGAGAAAAACTGCTATCTTCTGCAATCTCTCAGCTAACAGAAAGCACCTAGTACCTCCCACATTTTAGGATTACCATTTGGCAAGTGAGGTCATCCCTGCTGCAAAGCACCTTGGAGCATGAGTCACATCCTGACCTGTGAAGGACGGGCTGAGTTTACTCACTGAGATAAGGAGTTTTTCCAAGCAAATGCTCTGTGTGCACCTCCTGTTTCCACTCTTGGCTCTTAGCCAAAGGGTGCCCACAGGGTCACAACTTGCAGTAGAGATTCAAGGGTCTTTCTCTTTTTGTTTTTATTTTAGTTCCCTGCCGTCTCAAGGATGGTCTTAAGCAACCATCTCATCTTGATGTGACCTGCAGGCAGCTGTCAGATGGCAGCATTGCTCACTGATATGTGAATGGGAATTGAGTCAGAAACTCAGAAAGCAATGGTTTAGCTTCAACAACCACTATTTTAAGCCACCCAGTTCTCACAATCAAGTGAGCTATTTTACTTTATAAAATAATCATGTTCTAAGGCAAAAAAATAAAATAAAACTTGTTTTAAAAGAAAATTAATTATTTTTGTCCAGACAAAAATATAGACTCAGTCTTCTGGACATGAAAGGAATCTAAATATACCATCCAAACCAGCATTATAATCCAAAAGACCAAGAATGTACAACATGCAGTCACTTACCAAAGGGACTGAATATTTGCAAAATAGCATGCTCCTCTTGAGGAGCTCTCTGGGTAACAATTGGAAGGGAAGATAGAAAGAAATTCAGTATGATCTGCAGACTTTTATTTCTGAACATGGAATAATATTTAATATTCCTGGCACAGGCTCTTCTATGCAAAGCCTTCAAGCTCTGAAATGCACTGCCTTCTACCAGCAAGCTGTAAATCCTCCCAGTCATTCCTCACACTCCTGCAGGGCTGCTCATCCACTGGCCAAACAGTAGCCACATTAGGAACCTGACACCTTAAACAAATTCAACACTTGCCCTTTGGTTGGCTGATGGCAAAGCAGCAAGTTAAACTGGAAAGGTCAAGTGGAAATCTCTGAACAGAGTGAGCCATATTGCAGACACAAAGTAAAGCGAGCAATGAGTTCTTGAGCTATGTGAAAACTGGGTCAAAAGGGCCTGAAACAGAAACTGTTAGGCAAAGTGAGAAACCAAGGTTGTTATTTCAAAGGCGGTCCATGTGGCAATATCGCTCTGTGGCCAGGATGTGCTTTGCTTTTGGCTCTGCTCAAGACTGCAGGCAGTTTTGAACTGAAAGCAGAGGTTGTATAAAGCAGATGCAAACTGCATTGGGAGCAGAAGCCATGTTCAAAAACAAGGTGTGCAGGGAAAAGCAAAATCAACAATCCTGATAAAGGGAAGAAATTACATCACATGCTTTCACAGATAGGCAAGGACAGCATTGAAAATCTTCCACACTCACTAACAGGACACATATTCAGAACTTTTAACGTTCCAAGGATTTCATGCATGTTGTCCTCTTAAGTCACAACATCTAAGCTTCCAGCCTTCTGCACCTTGACTAAATCTGCCTCAAAAGAAGAGCAATGAAACCAGAATTGTCTCCATCCTCCTCAAAGAAGGGTGCTAGCAGGACAGTGCTTACAAGAATCCCTGTAACACCCTTTGGTAAGCATTTCAGAACTTACAAAGGTGGTGCTTTGTGATCCTGGGCAGCTTCTGGTCCTTCATTGCAATGTATTCAGAGCACACAACACTGAGCGTAGAAACAGGGAACTTTGAAAAAAGAGATGCATGGCAGGTGTGAACACTACGAAGACAACCCATCCTTTCCCTGGTGGAATGCAATCAGAAAAAGCATTCCAAACCAGGACTGCGGGAACTGGTGTAAGACAATAGCAGAATCCTGCACTGAAAAATTTACCTGGAAATTTGTACAGAAATACTAAGGGCACAGTGGTTTTACTAGAAGCCTTAGCCTGTTATCCCAAATTATCTGTCCTTACATCTTGGAAAAAACAGCCAGCACTTGTGAACAGGGACTGAAGTGACATCCTACTGTAACAGCAGCTTCTTTTAAAGAGGATGAGCCAGGTTGAGTAGAGACCATAAGGGAAAGAATAACAAAGGTAATTCACATTCTGTCTTGCTTCCACAACAGCTGAGCCCTGCACACAGAAAGGCTTCTGAGGCTCCCTCCTCTGCTCCTTGTATGCAGTGGAAATGCTGCTTTTATTGTATGCCACATCATTATGTTGCAGCTGGAGAAAGAAAAAAAAAAATATAAGCCCTTTTTGTACTTGCCTATAAATGGTCAGGTCATGAAAGAAATAAATTGCAACAAATTATGAGGTCCTACTCAAACTGCAGCTCTGTGCAAGCACAGAGTATTCCCAGGTAAGCTTGCCCATTTATTTAATGTTCCTTTTTTTTCCATTTAATTAATTTTCTTTTTTTCCCCCTTTTGTAATTAAATATACTTTAGACATCAAAACAGCCAATATGGAACAGCCTGGTTTTGAAATCCAGCATGCTTTGTAACCGTGGCAAGCTCTCAGAGTCAGGCTGATGCTGCAAGGAATGAACTGCACATTTAAGTTACATAAGCAACTTTCACTAGAGAATATGTAAAATGTCAAAATCTGGTACTATGCCTTATGTTCCTCTGTTTCAGAGTTTAAAAGTTAAAAACTACTGCAAAACCACCAAAGGTTTTCAGTCACAAAGGTGCATGCTTTGAGCTTTAGATATTTGAGAAGTATTTTAAGATGAATCTTGGTGATTTGAGAAGGTTTCAAGGTCTGATTTTTTTATTTAGTTTATTCAATTTTAGCATTCCTGGAGTTTGGAAAGTTAGATGTCCATCTGGATCCCACAGTTTTAAGATTTTTTTTTTAATTCTGAGGTAAAATAACTTTCCTTGATATTCACAAAAAGGCAGTTTACAAATATAATCACATGTGATTTCCTTTACCATGGACGCATGATTCAACTGGCTGCCAGCAAAACAGGCTGCTAAATGCTGAGAAGGTTTGCAATCAGTCTGCAATGAAAAAATCTATACCCCCTCCACCAAAATTTACATGGCATAGTAACGAGATAACATAATCATTGAGCAGAAAGCAACCACATGAAATAAATGCAGCAAATATTTGCTTATCCAGCCACTAAATAAGTAAAATGCAACCTAGATTGAGTGAGACAAAAATGGAGAGTCCTTATTTTTCATATGATACAAACTATTATCATACTCTTCCTTAAAAAGCCACGTGAACAAGTTGAAGTTACAGCGTGGTGGAAGGAGAGCACAAGCACACTCGTGCTGTGCCACATCATATTTGTTGTGTTCTAAAGGCAAGTTAGCTCATTTCTTGCAGCACTTGTGAAAGCAGGAGAAAAAATAGATGAGGGTGGGGCAAGAAGAGAATTTGAAATATAGAAACAGAGCAAACCCCCATTCTCTTCTTCAAGTTTCAAAGGCATCGTCATTTGCATTTCCATAACTGAAAATTGAAAGTGCACATTTACTTCTACCCTTTCAGATGTGATATTGTACAAATTCAAAATGGGCCCACAGTCTGAAGAGACACAACCCGGAGTCCAAGTCACCCCTGAAGTACCAGCAGAACAAAACCTGTGCAGGGATACAGCAGCCAAGATCAGTACATAGCAGCAGGTCAGCCCCTCAGCTTGGTCTGAGGTGCCTGTACTTCAGAGACTGTAAAAATAGAAAGCAGCAGGTTTTTAAGAAAGCACCAGCATTCAGTAGTGCTGCAGGTTAATGGTATCCTGTTAAAGCCATATGGATCAGTGTCATGCAGACACCAAGGAGGAAGGAGAAGGGGACAGGGTGATGAAGAAAACTGAGACAGGAGAGTGGGAAAGCTGAGGAAGAGAAGAAGGGTAGCTGCATCTCCGCTGGTCTCTATGGCTATTGCACAGTCAGGAGCTCATCCTGAAAATGGCAATTTAATATGTCCACGCCCTAGGCCCAGAAACACTGGTTCCAGTGTCTGCTCCCCACAGGGATTCCCCATCTGGCACAAGGTAAAGAGCAAATCAAGCTCTGGCTGAGCATCCCATAATCCAAAACTAATCCCTCAGATACTCCTTTGGACACCAGCCACCTTTTGTGCCTGATGCCACACACTGGGTAAAGCAGCATCAGCTCCTTATGGCCATTCTCCTTGGCACAGAAAGGCCCTGGGTGCCGCCTGTGCTGGCAGGGTGCTGTGTGGGGAGAATGCCAGCAGGCACAGCTTTGCAGCCCACCTTGAACCAGAAACATATCCATGCACACACACCAGAGTCAGACAGCACTTCAGATCAGGTGAGGCACCCCTCTAAAAAGGCCTCAGGTTATGTGCAAAACTTGGTCATCGTTTAGGCAGGTGTATAAGAACAAGGACAAGGAGATGGTCTGTGTGCTGGTTTTGGCTTAGGTAGTGTCCACTTTCTTCACAGTGCCAGTATAGGGCTGGGTTTTGGATTTGTGATGAACAAGGCCTTTGTTGCTCCTCACCCACACCACCAGTGAGAAGGCTGAGGGAAGGAGAAAGGCAGAAGGGATTGTGAGAGGACACAGCTGCAACAGCTGACCCCAAATGATCCAAGGAATATCCCAGTCCTACAGCTTATGGTGCCATGCTTAGCACGTAAAACTCAGGGAAGAAGAAGAAAGGGGAGGAAGTTCAGTCATGGCATTTGTCTTCCCAAGTCATCCTTACACAGGATGGGGCCCTGCTCTCTTGGAGATGGCTGAACACTTGGCTGCCTATGGGAAACAATGAATTAATTCCTTGATTTGCTTTGCTTCTTTTACTTTCCCTATAAAACTGTGTTTATCTCAACCCATGTGTCCTGTCCTGCTGTAAAAGGGGAGATGTGGAGGATTCCTATTGATAGACCTCTCAGATGAAAATAAAGCACAAGTGCAGCAATATTATATCTGAGAACTGTTTGTTGATAAAGCAGGGTAAGTGCTGCTGCCGAAGCGGGACAGAATATGGAGCAGGGAGGGGAGAAGAGAGAGGGAGCAGGAGCAGCAGGCCGGGCCAGGCCGCTGCCGCCGCTCAGCCCCAGCCGGGCGGGCGGAGCGGGCGCTGCGAGCGGGGCCGGGCCCGCGCAGCTCCGGGCGCGTTCCCGAGCGGGGCAGCACCGCGTGCCCGCGCCGGGCCGGGCCGGGCCGGGATGCGCACGGGATGTCTGTCTGTCTGTCCTGCCCGGGAAGCGGCGGAGCCCGGCGGGACAGCGCGGACAGCGAGCGAGGGGCGAGGAGGGCCGGGCTGAGCCTCCGGGCGAGCCCCTGATCCCTCCAAGGAAGGAACCCAAAGCAAAATGGCATCGGTGGTGTCGCAGTTCATTGCTTTGATGCGCTAAAGCTCCTCCCGCAGCCCGATTTCCCAGGCGGTTTGTGCCAGGCACCCGGGCATCAGCATCGCCCCAGCAAGTGGGGTCACTCGCAGCCCGAGCGGGGAAGCTTTGTCTGGCCTGAGTGGCTGCCAGGTCAAGGCTCCCCGGGACAGGGCTCCCCACACGTGTGCAGTCTTTACAGTGATGTTTCACCTCATATATACCACATGGTGAGCCATAAATAAAAATCAAATTGGTCCCTCTCAGGTATGTGAATTTATGATTTAGAAGATACCACATAGTGATACATAAATACTAATTAATGAATGGCAACCCTGCAAGGATTTTCGTTTGGTGCTTATGTGTAGTTAAAACTGAATTAATTGGCTTTACGTCCTGAACATGGAAGTTCAGCACATGCTTTTGTATGTGAATAGTCACCTTGAAGTCACTGGGAACAGCTGTCAGTCATGGGAACCTTCATATCTGTCATGGATCTGAAGCCTACTGCAGATGTTTATACGGAGCATGATTTTTTTAAAAATTGTTTGCTTTTATTGAGTTTGATGCGATGATTTGCCCCAAGTCAGGTGAGTAATTTGTGTGGATTTTGGATTTAGTCTTCTAAAGAAAGGAAAAGGGGAAGAAATTGAAACAGAGATTGTGCTAGGGATTTATCCTTCTTGAAATAGACACTTTTACCTGCCACAAAATGTATTGTCCGTCCACAGTTACATCTGAAAAATAACAACAGAGAACTCACAGTGTGTTTTCCTGCATTTGAGAGCCTTTGTAGCAGTGTGCAGTGACAGCAGGATGACTGCAGCTGATGAAAAATTATAAGATGTGATTATCAAGCTGCATAACCAGCAAATTATTTCACTTGCTTGGGTTTGATATTTTTTCTTTTTGTACTCTAATGCTGGCACCGAGCTTTTGGTTCACGATAAAAAACCAATATATGGTCTTAATTGTAGTTCATAATTTAATTAATTTTGATTACTTTGCTACTTGAATCAGTGTAAGGATAGAGTCAAAATATCATCTATATCTTTTGTAATGGAGAACTATGAAAATCACTCTGTCAAAAAATAATTTGTTGAGGAAAAATATATTGTCCTGATGACTGTAATCAGTAACACACGTAGTGTGAACAAAGTAAATGTTGTCTTTATCTGCTGGCCATGGGCTCTTAATTGCTGCAATTATTTCAAAATGAGTGGAAGAAAATGCGTTTTCCTCTTCCTTAGAGTGACTGTTGTCCTTCTGTTCTTAAGTGTGATGTGTGCCACAGAGGAAGGAACTAAAGGAACGTACTGTCTATGATTTTTGGTCTCACCAAGTCCAGAAATTGCTTTTAGAGCAATCCTGAATAGCCACACATCTGTACCCAGTTAAAAGATTATTATGACATTATTATTATTAGAAATCGCTGCAGCAACAACTTGTCAAATGAACCATTAAAAGCAAGCCAGACTCACTGAACCACAGTAAAATCAATTAACGGCTGCTTGGGGCAACATATGGTCTTTGAAGGTCTTTATCTTTTTAACCATTTGTCTCTTCCAGTGTTTGTGGCAGAGCTCTCCACCTCTTTCATTTGAATGCAAAGAGCCATTTCAAATATTGTAACTTCCTCTTAGTAACAAGCTCATTTGGTGGTGTGTCACTGTTAAATTGGACCTCTACTGACATGCAGAAATTTGAATTAAAGGGAGAAAACACCTTTTACTGTTAAGGAAAACGGTGTGTTCTTTCTGCTTTGGGAATTTCACTTGAGCCTTTTTGGCTGTTGCTCTACCCTACGCCCTGAGCGCCTCTTTTGTGGTTGTTGTTTTTGAGGCTGAAGTTTCAGAGATGCTGAACCATTGGTTTTTTCAGATGACAAAAAAGGGAGGTGGAAGGGCGATTCCCGCGGCTGGATTTGCACAGTGATTGCCGGCTGTGCCGGGAGCGTGAGCCAGCACTGCCGTCTAGCCTCGGCCGTGCGCCCTGCTGCCTCCGTCCGTCCGTGTGCGAGCTAACGCAGCTCTGCCGAGCCTCCGCCGGCCAGTCTCCTGTTGTACTCACTTCTGTTGGGAAACACAGGATCTTCTGAAGTGGCCACAGCACGAGATGAGGGATGGAAGACGGCAGCAAACAGTGGAGGAGATCTGAAGTGGCAATGCATCAAGAAAAGTCACCGTCTGTGTTTGCAGATAGGGAAATGAAACCCATCTGTCCAAACTCTTACAAGATATCTGGTGGCACAACAAGGCA
Organism: Ammospiza caudacuta; assembly: GCF_027887145.1. NCBI lineage: Eukaryota > Metazoa > Chordata > Aves > Passeriformes > Passerellidae > Ammospiza > Ammospiza caudacuta. The sequence continues at coordinate 17,238,410 of NC_080632.1, forward strand.
GAAAAACCAATTCCAGGTCTGTTCAGTATTTCCAATGACAAAGCATTTGCAATGTCATTGAGCAGGGTCTCCTGACATAGCACCCCCTGCTATATCCTTTGGGCTCTGTGTTGAATCCCACTTTCCTATGTCTCTCTCTCCCTTTTCCTTCTCTGTCTCATACCAAAAATACTTCTTTTTTACTCTTTCCCCACAGAAGTTGTAGCTTTTGCTTCTTGGTGTGTGGTGACCTGTGAGCTACTTGACTGAAGTAGTTTGAAGTGCTGTGTTTAGGTTTTATATGCATATTTTGTCTGGACATCTTGGGATTTTAAAACTGTATTGCTTCCATTCACCATGAACTTATGTTTGTTTACCAAAATCTGTGTCTATATAGCCTTTACGTTACAGATGGTAGTGCATAAATAATAAAGAGGATAACAAATATATAAAACATTTTTACTATATATGTGAATATATGTATAATTATTTTTAAAGAGGCAGAAGGTTCTATTAGGGCTCTAATAGAAGAAATTGCACAATTCCTCCATTTTCAAACAGCATGTAATGCAGGAATGAAGCAATTATATTCAAGCTTTCTGGGTAGTGTAACTTGTGAGAAATTGATTATTATGATATATTAAAGTGATTTAAAGCTGTATTTAGCCCAGAGTGGCCTGACAAGTGATTTTGTTTCTTGTTTTTACTCATTTTCAATAGACTTCTTTAAATAATTCAGCTACAACAGTAATCATAGAATCATCAGGGCTGGAAAAGACCTTCAAGATCATCAAACACAACCTTTGGTCAACCACACCCTGGCATTTAGACCATTACAAATCCAATAATTTCTTGAACACTTCCAGGGATTGTGACTCCACCACTTCCCTGGGCAGCTTGTTCCAATACCTGCCAGTGAAGAAATCCATCGTGATGTCCAACATGGACCTCCCCTGGCACAGCTTGAAGCTATGTCCTCTCCTCCTGCCAGTAGCAGCCGGAGAAAACAGGCTGATCCCCACTTTCAGGTAGCTGTAGGGAGTAATAAGGTCACCCCTGAGCCTCCTTTTCTGCAGGCTAAAAATCCCCGCTCCCTCAGTCACTCCTACAGAACTCACTCTATACACACTCTACCATCTCTGTTGCCCTTCTCTGGACACACCAGCTCCTCAGTGGGTTTCTTTTAGTAAGAGGCCGAAAACTGGATTTTTGAATTTTTGAATTGAGGTGTGGATTCACCAAGTACAGGGGCATGGTCACTGCCCTGGTCCTGCTGGCCACGCTATTGCTGGTACAGGCCAGGGCACCACTGGCCTTCTTGCCACACTGCTGGCTCCTGTTCAGCCATTGTTGACCAACACTCCCAGGTGCTTCACCTCTGGGCTGATTTCCAGCCCCTCCCTCCCCAGCCTGCAGCTCTGCAGGGGTTGTCGTGACCCAAGTGCAGGACCTGGCACTTGGCCTTGTTTAACCTCACACAATTGGCCTTGGCCAATCAATCCAGCCTGTCCAGATCCCTCTGCAGAGCATTCCTGCCCTCCAGCAGATCAACTTGGTGTCATTTGCAAAGTGACTGAGGATGCACTTGATCCCCTCACCCAGATCATGAATAAAGATGTTAAACAAGACCGGTCCCAACACAGAATTCTGTGAAACACCCCTGGTGAGCAGCCACCAGCTGGATACAGCACTGTTTGCCACCATTCTCTGGGCCTGGCCATCCAGCCAGTTTCTAGCCCAGTGAAGATGCCAAGCTGCAGGCTGCCAGCTTTTCCAGGAGTGTGCTGTGGGAGACAGTGTTAAAGGCCTTGCTGAAGTCCAGGCAGACACATCGACAGCCTTTCCCTCATGCTCCAGGTGGATCACCTTGTCATAGAAGGAAATAAGGCTGATCAAGTAAGACTTGCCTTTCCTAAACCCATGCTGGCTGAGCCTGATCCCCCCTGCTTGTCTTGTACATGCCATGGGAGCACACTCAAGAAAATCTGTACCATAACTTTTACCGGCACCAGGTTTAGCTGTCCTTACATATTCTTATCAACCTTATAATTAACATGTATCCATGGGTACTGCCTCATGTTAATGAGACAAGATTATATTTGAAGGAGAATCTTTTGTCTCCATTAAAGCAGCTGTTAGTGTGGCTGCATACCTAGGTGAATCAACTAATCATTTCATTAAATGAAAGTCCTCTTAGGTATGCTAATCAAAAGCATGCTGATCACAATTTTTTTTTCAGACAACCCCCCTGAAACCTAAACAAACAAACCACTTCAAGGTTTGTTGAATAAACCAGACTTACTCTGACATATAAGCTATGCTTTATTAAAGAGGATTAAAGAAAAAGAAGATCTGAGGGAGATTTCATCAGCATTATGCATATATTCCTTTAGCCATCTCTGGTGATGTCATCTGAATGGTTAATGCTGCCTAAACATAGTTATTTGCTGCATCATTTTGAATGTGACAGGAAACACAAGGTTTCTGCTCTGAACTGCATCTTCTTGGGTGAGAAGATGGTGGATACTGAGCACTGAAACAAAACCCTTCTGATTAAATCCCAGAAGCAGGCTGAGGGGGTTTCTATGTGCTTCTTGACTTCTATGAGCAAGCATACAAGCAGAAGCTGAACAGAGTTTTATCAAGAAGGAGAGGTGGAATGTATAACACTGTCAGTGAACAGTTTCACAGACAGCTTTTTCAGAGGGAGGGAGATCAGTGTATTAAAAAATGAAATAACTGGCTTTAAAACTTCATAGGTGTGGTTTAAACCCAGCAGGCAACTAAGTACAATGCAGCTGTTTGCTCACTCCCTCTCCAGCAAGATCAGAGAGAAAATCAGAACAGTAGAAGTAAAAACCTTATGGGCTGATAAAATAACAGCTTAATAGGTAAAGCAAAGGACACATATACAAGCAAAACAAAACAAAGAATTCCTTCACCACTTCCCAGAGGCAGGCAGGTGTTCAGCCATCTCCAAGAAAGCAGGGTTCCATCATGCATAACAGTAATTTCAGAAGACAAATGCTCTCCCCCTTGGTTCCTTCTTCTTCACCCAGCTTTATATATTGAGCATGATACTACAGGGTGTGGGATACCCCTTGAGTCCACTAAGGCCAGCTGAACTGAGAGTGTCCTGTCTTCTCCCAACTCCTTCTGTGTCCCCAGCCTCCTCCTGGTGGTGTGGGTAAGGAGCAACAAAGGCCTTGGCTCTGTGGAAACCCTGCTCAGCAGTAACAGAAAATGCTTTATATTGTCATCACTGTTTTAAGTGCAAATCCAAAACACAGCCCCATACTAGCCACTGTGAAGAAAACTACCCCAGCTAAAGTCATACAATTTTTGTCATGCTGTAGTCCAACATGATTTTATAGAATCTCATTGACACCCCCTATTTCCTCTCCATCCTTTGATATAATACACAGATATAATTCTAGGGACACCCCCTGCAAAAGCCCACCAAATGCTAACATATGTCCATAGAATGCCAGCTGAATTACTTTCAGGGCTCATGAGCTGAGGCTCTGTCTGTTCTGCTGGTCACTCAGGACAGGATAGGAGAGGTGATGTGCTGTGGTACTGTGGCCTAGAGCCAGCTCAGGTGAAGTCACTGCTGCATTTGCACTGGTTATTGTAAGAATTGTCCTCCATTGGTTCATGTGGCTCCTATTACAGTAATTCCTGTAAGTAAAACTCAAATAATGGGTTACAACAATTTAAAGGCATTTTGTGCCAGACTGAAGGGTTTAAGAGTGTAATGAACTACTTACCTTGCTTCTAGCCTGGCTAGAAACAGGGGTTCCTGCTATAGCAATTACAGGGTCCACCATGGACCTCCAGAGGATACAGAAGGACAGCCTGTCTGACCATGCCTTCACCATGGGCTGCAGGCGAATCCCTACCTCATCACCTGGCTCACATCCTGCCTCTCCTTCTTCAGGAAAAGGGTTTCTCACACTCTTCCCCTGTACTGTGGACTCATCCACAGGTCACAGCCCCTTTGGCTCAAGTTCATACTGGAATTCCAACCTGTCCCGTGCAGCAGACAGCTCCAATGCCCTGGCCACCTGCCAGCCCAGGCACATCGCGGCTCTTATCAAAATGTTCCCAGGCACAGCTGAGTGAGATAAGAAGCAGAGCACTACAGCAAACAGCCACCAACAAGCACTGGATTGCTATACAGCGTCAGGCAAGTGACCCCTGTGGGCAAGCACTGCAACCTGCTGATTAATAATTTAACAGCCATAACAGCTGAGAGTTTAATCTAGCACATTCCAATCTAGTCTGTCATAATCTGAGTTTTCTGAGCTCCCCATTGGGTCCAAAGAAGGACCGTTGTGGTTTAACCCCAGCCAGCAACTAAACACCCCATAACTACTTGCTCACACCTCTGTAGTGGGATGAGGAAGAGAACTGGAACAGTAAGTGAAAAAACCTCATGGGTTGAGATAAACACAGTTTAACAGGGAAAGTAAAAGTCACAAAAAGAAGCTATGCGAAATAAGGAATTCATTCATTGCTTCCCATAGGCAGCCAGCCAGGTGTTCAGCCATCTCCAGGAGAGCAGGGCCCCATCCTGTGTAAGGATGACTTGGGAAGACAAATGCCATGACTGAACTTCCTCCCCTTTCTTCTTCTTCCCCCACTTTTACATGCTAAGCATGGCATCATACAATATGGGATAGGGATATCCCTTGGGTCATTTGGGGTCAGCTGTTGCAGCTGTGTCCCCTCACAATTCCTTGTACATCCTCAGCCTCCTCACTGGTGGTGTGGGTGAAGAGCAGCAAAGACCTTGGCTCAGCAGGAAAAAAACCATCCCTATGTTATCAGCCCTGTTTTCAGCACAAATTCAAATCAGTCTGAGAGCGTGAAGAAAATTAGCCCTACCCCAGCCAAAACCGGCACCTTCCCACTGGACTAGGAGGTATTTTCTAAATCTCTATGGGGCCTTTAATCCCACTTCTCTCTTATGGGGGATGTAAAAGTGGCTTCTTGCTTCTGCCATCATGCTGACATGACTTCAGGTCAGCATCAGGATGTGGAAGTGGAGATGCTTTTTGACCCTTGACATTTACTCTAGTATTGAGCTGTGACAGCAGTTTAGGAGAGAGGTTACAGAGAATAGACAGGCTAGAGAAGTAAAAGCTCTCGAGTGAGACTATCAGTTCTTTCAATATATGCAGAAACATCACACAGGTTTCTCAGCTAATAAAAAGAGAAAGGTCTCCTTCTGCCTTAGCTTGCTGTCACTGTGCAAGGTCCTTGTCCTCAGCAGAGACATTATCAATTGTTTTATCTCTCTTGTGAGCAGTCACAGTCTCTGCCTTGGACTTCAGGGAGATACGAGTAAATGGACAGGTCTTGATCCTCCGGAGATTTTTAAAGAAGCATCTCAGACAATGCACATTAAGCAGCAGGCTAAGATGAAGGGAGTGAAATTCAGCTGCTGTTGCTGCTGCTGCTTCCCCATAGTCCTGCACGGCTCCACCTGCGGTGCAGGCAAGCCAGCTTGGAGGGGATGATGGGGAGTATTTTGCCATCTCGTGGCAGCTCTGAATTAAAGCATCTCTACGCGATCACAGAGACTCGCTGCCCAGAAGGAGCAAAGCCAAAAAAGAGATTTCCATTGAGCTGGCTGCAAAGTGACCCTTGGAAGGTTTGCAGCAGAGCAGGCTACAACCCTGAACTGCCCGGTACCTGCCCATGTGCCGCTGCAGGTGCACACCTGTGGTGGAACCTAAAACAAAGGATGAGAAGATAGCACTGAAGAGGACCCAGCCTGGGGCAGGCCAGTGGTCAGAGACTATTTCTAACTCCTGTTCTTGGTGTCATGCTGCTGGAGATTTCCAGCTAGTACGGGAAAGGGGTGGATAACTGCAAGCTGGTGAAGTCTTCAACCACAGTGAGGACAAGGGCACACTGAAGCTGAGTTCTTTTGATGTGGACAGTGAAGAATGATCCAGCCAATCAGCTTTGGCTCAGAGAAAGTCAGAAGAGAGGCAGTGAGCCCACAGAAACCTCTGGAGGAGCACTGCTATAGGTCTATCACAATTTTAATGTATTTACAGGTGATGTAGCTAAGATGGGAGATGCTGAGCAAACCCAGGGATTGAACAATTTGCACCTTCCACTGAGCTCCTTTCCCACAGGAACTGTTGCTGCTGTGCCTGAGGGAGCACTGTCCGAGGTGCCAGGGTACACCAGAAATGGGGCTGAGGGTTGTCCCTTGTCAGGGACTGCAGATGTCACTCTCAACAGTGTGGCACTGCCAGGGCTGTGACTGATGCTCAGGGAGACACGGGACCTCTCCACACACCTATTCCTGAAAATCAGCAGAGAAAAATCCTGCTGATGACTAAGGGACTCCAAAGGTCCTGATGGCAGAAGGAGGAGGGCCAGGCTCACCAAGAAAAGATTGTTCCCCAGCTTCAAGAGGTATGTGGGATGAGGTGCTGCCAATCCTCGTGGGCAGTGGCCACGAGTTCTGCTTTTCAAAGCTGTTTAGAAAACCAGCACCTCAAACCGGATCCATTTTACCTCTAGAATTGCTTCTTTTCAGCTCAGAAATTATAAACCCCTGTGAAGAGCCCGGAATGCCTTTCAAGTATACCTTTACAATTCCACGACCCAGAGATGAACTGTCCAAGAGGGTCCCACCTTGCCTAGGAGCTGACACATGCACACAGCATTTATCAAGTTGACAGAGTACAACTATTTGAGATACAAATCCCTCCTATTGTGCCAGCAATGGGAGCGGGTAGGTGCCAGTGTGGGGGCAGGATGGGTATGTGTGCCCCAAATGCACCTGCTGGGGAACTGAGGAAAGTAAAACCAGTGAGTCTTGGCACCCACACACAAAGCAGGGCTGCAGGTCACAGCCCACATGCCTGGTGCTGCCTGCTGTGGACATAAGAGAGGTTGCATCTGCCCTGAACACCAGGGAAAATTACTGGGAGCAGTGATGTAATTCCTGAGCAAACTTCAACATGGGCTACCTGGTGAGGAGCAGGCAAGTCATGAACAATAGGCCTGTGCTGCTACCTGGGGAGATCTTTAGGAGTGGAGTACCTGTTGGGAAGCGCCAGAGCAGGCATTTACTCTTGAGCAAGAAGAAGGACCAGCTGGTGCGTGGGAATGAGTAAAATGGATCAGGATGTGGGGCAGGGCTATCACATGAACAGAGGGCTGTGCTGGTACTCTGGGCATCTGTGAATTCACGTGTGCTTTTGCAAACTTTAGTCCATACTGACTGTGGGTAAGAAAAGGGAAGGGCTGGCTGTGCTTGTGTTTTACCCAAGTCCTGGTAGTAATAAATGCAGGTACCGTGGCAGGCTGCGCCCCACCTGCGGCAGCCTGCACAACTGGTCTCGTCCGTGTTCTTTGCACACTTTTATCTACTCCAGGTATGCACTTGTAAAAATCAGTAAGGACAGTTATTTTTCTCTTTCCTAATAACGGCTTATTAAGAAATGCTTTTTCTGTCTCCTCTTTGCTACGTGCTATTTATGTTTTACTTGCTCAACCAACCACAAGACTACTCCAGTCTTCCATGGAGTCCTCTGCGCTCTGGGAGACAGTGCCAAGCTCCCGCTGGCGCCGCCGGCGGGCTCTGCCATTGCCTCGGGCAGCCCCTGGGGCAGGAAGCGGCTCTCCCGCGGCCGTGGGAGGCCACCCGCGCCCCTAGAGAAGGACACGCCGGCCGCGCCCCGCCGCGCCAGCCGCCACCTGCGGAACAAAGCGCGCTCCGCCTTGGCGCCGCCACGGCCGCGACTCCCCTCGCTTTCACCCGCCCGGGGCCGCCGCCGCCCGGGCTGCTCCCCGGGGCTGCTCCCCGGGGCTGCTCCGTACCGCCAGCCCTGCCGCTGCCCCGCGAACACTCACCGGGCGGCGCAGCGGGCCGGAACCCGCCCACCCGCCGCCGCCATCCCGGCCCCTCCCCGGCCCCCGCCCCGGAACGGCGTCACTGCGCGGGGCGCGGATGTGACGGCGCCGGCCCCGGCCTCGCTCCCGGCAGATTCCGGCTCAGCTCCGCGCCCGCGGGCAGCTGTTCCTGTGGCAACGCCGCCGCCGATGGCGGACTCGTCCCGGCGCCTGGCGGAGGGTGCCCGCCGCCGCCGCCCGCCCGGGGAGGAGCGGCGGGAGCCTCCCGGCACCGGGCGCTGCCGGACGCGCCACAGGCTGAAGGCGGCCGCGGCCCTGGCCCGCACGGGAAGCGAGGGCCCGGCGGCGGTGAGTGCGGGCCTGGGGGCGGGCGGAGCGCCGTCTCCTCCGGGGCGCTGGGTGGCGGCTGCTGAGGCAGGGGTGGCGGGGAGCGGGCGGGGGCGGTGTCGCAGCGGGCGGAGCGGGGCGGGGGCCGGGGCCGGGGCCTGCTCACCCGCTCGGCAGTGCCGGCACTTACTTGAGCCCGGGCTGCGCCTCTGGCGCCCCAGCGCTGCTGCTGCCCCATCCCCCGGTGTCCTGCCCCCGCAAAGGCCTGCTGCCAGACAGGCTGCAAAACATGGGCTAATGGATTTTGAAGTATGGTGGTAACTTATTTCCACCGGATTGTAATGCCTTAGGGTAACGCCAAAACTGAAAATAACTTTTAAATCGATTGATTTTTTTGTTGACCATGTTTGAGATCTCTCATTATTTCACCGCAGCCAAGCACCACATAGCCACTTGCACACTCCCTGAGATCAGGGAGGAAATTGAAAGGGTGAGAGCTGAAAAACTTGTCAGTTGAGATAAAGACAGTTAAATAAGGATGCCTAAAGCCATGCACAAAACCAAAATAAAACAAGGACTTAATTCACTGCTTCCGATGGACATGCAGATGTTCAGCCATCTCCAGGAGACCACAGCCTTATTGTGTCTGATGTGATTTGAGCAGACAAGCATCATTACTCCAAACATCTCACGTTTTCTCCTTCTTTCCCCCATGTTATATATTGAGGATGTCACATGGTCTGGAAATCCCTTTAGTCAGTTTGGGTCACCTGTCCCAGCTGCATCTCCTCCCAGCCTCCCATGCCCACCAACTTCCTCACAAGTGTGGAAGTACAAAAGGTTCTGTGTAAGCCCTGCTCAGCAATAATAAAAAATATCTCTGTGTTATCAACACTGTTCAACGCCAATTCAGAGCTCAGCTCCAGACCAGTCACTGTGAACAAAACTTACTATCTCAAGCAAACAGCATAACAACCTACTAGATAAAAGACAGTGTGTACTTCAGCATGACATCTGGTTGTTTGTCCTTCGGTCTTGAAAAAAAAAATACTTATTTTGGCAGGAACACATCCCTGGAGATTGTCTTGTCCAACAAACTGTGTGTGGTCCAGCATGAATGCCCAACAAAGAGGGGCAGACTGTGCAGGAACAGAACAGGTCCAGCAGAACTTGGAAGGTGATAACATAGTTAAAGTCCAATTACTTCTTTTGGTTGGTTTGTTTCAAAGTACAGAGTTAACTGTTCTCATACTTTTCATATTTAAATGCTAGATTTTTTAAGCTATATATTGGAGGATACGATGTAAATAATAAATGTACTGACCACATCAACAGAGTTATTTAAGGGTGGGGAAGAAGACAGGCCTGCCTGTTACCTTCATCAGTGCCAGCATGATTTGGGTGCTGTGTAAAACTTGCAGCACTGAAGAACTAGACCTCACTGTGAAGAGAAGTCAAACCAAGTAGTTAGGTCATACTGCCTCTTTGTTCAGCATTCTCTCAGAGCTCCTGTTGGGTTTTGCAAATGTGAAAGAAATTGTTACGGGTTTCTACAGGGTAAGATTTTTGCCTCTCTGTGACAGCAATGATCTTCTGTCTCTGTCTTTTCTAGAACATGACATCAGATAAGGAGTTTGCAGAAAATAGCAGTTTTTCTCCGAAAGCCAGCACCAGTAAGCTGCCGACAGATGCGTCTCCCGACTCCAAGTGTCCCATCTGCCTGGACAGATTTGACAACGTGGCGTATCTGGATCGCTGCTTGCACAGGTTCTGCTTCCGCTGCGTGCAAGAGTGGTCCAAGAACAAAGCAGAATGCCCGCTCTGCAAGCAACCCTTCTTTTCCATTTTCCACACGATTCGTGCTGAAGATGACTTCAAGGAGTACATCCTCAGCCCTTTAGAAACAAGCTCTTTTGCCAGCCCCGACGGCCGGAGGTTTCGTTACCGCACCACCTTGACAAGGGAACGCCGCGCGCGCGGTTCCCCTTCCCGAAGGATGCCGTCCCCTCCGGATAACGGGATGTTGTTTGAAGGGCTGTCGAGCGAGCCGGTGCGACACAGGCACAGGGAGATTCAGCAGATGCTCAGGAGGCTGGCCTCAAGGAGGAAGGCCAGCGCGGAGGGCAGATCTCTGCGGCAGATCCAGGAGGAGGACATGATCACCTTCCGCAGGGCTCTGTACCGCACCGGCGTGCGCATCCGCAGCATCCAGGACGGCGGCCGATACCGAGAGATTTCTGCCGAGTTCTTCCGCCGCAACCCTGCTTGCCTTCACCGCCTGGTTCCTTGGCTGAAGCGAGAGCTTACGGTCCTGTTTGGTGCCCACGGGTCTCTGATCAACATTGTGCAGCACATCATCATGAGCAACGTAACCAGGTACGATCTGGAAAGCCAGGCCTTTGCTGAGGACCTGAAGCCATTTCTGCTGAATCGGACAGAGCACTTCCTGCACGAATTCATCAGTTTTGCTCGTTGTCCTTTTAACTTAGAAGCATACGATCAACACGCCAATTACGACTGTCCTGCCCCGTCGTATGAGGAAGGAAGCCACTCAGACTCATCAATCATTACAATATCTCCCGATGTGGCGTACCCGCAAGGGCCGGATAATAGTTTGTCTGTTCCTGGCCTTGGTCAGGCCCCGTGGGATGACGAAACTCCGGGGCCTTCCTATTCCGTTTCAGAAGAGGTTCGTGCAACCATAGCTTCTCCTCTGGAGTCATCAGAAAGTTCTGACGACGACTCTGCTTCAGGGAGCCGAAGAACCAAGCTGCAGACTGATTTACAGGCCAATGCTGACTCAAACGACAGTGGCTCTTCCTCAGACAATTGTGTCATTGTTGGGTACGTTAAGCCGCTGGCTGAGAGGACCCCAGAAGTGGTCGAGCTGTCCTCTGACTCTGAGGAGTCCATCAAGGAAGAGAAAAGGGAAGAGGTCAAGAAACAGCGACCAGTCCAGTGTCACAGCTGGAGTGACAGTGAACCAAGCAGGAGCTTCTCACCGCATTCCCCAACATACAGGGAGGATGTAGGAAGTTGTAGAAGCTGTTTATCTCCTGCAGTTGAGAAGATGGAATCAAAAGGGGATGAGAAGAACAAATACAAAAGAAAAGATCTGCCTCCACAGGACTTGAGTTGGAGCCCCTCTCCAGGGAGTGATACAGTATGCTCCCCTTGGAATCACAGATTGTCTAAAAAGGGAAAGTCTAGAAGCCCACAGTCCTGTTCACGGGACAGTCGAGGCAGCCATGGCCATCGGTCTAGAAGGGAGCACCATAGCAAAAGCCAACTTAAAAAGAGACGATCGAGAAGCAGAGATAGTAGCAAACATAGGAGCAAAAGAAGCAGCAGAAAATCAAGGGCTCATGACAGCAGAGCCTCTCTGAAAAGCCAGAGGGGCTCTCTAAGTGGTGAGAGCACTGCATCCAGAGAAGTGAGCAGATCACGTTCATGCAGCAAAGGCCACAGTAAAAGGAGATCAAGAAGTAGAGACAGCGATCACTATTATGTAAGAGACAGTTACCAAAGTAGACACCAGTGGGGTTCTGCTTTCTGTAGTCGAAAGTTGTTTGGAGACAGCTATGAATCCTCCAGCAGAAGGAGGACCCGGTCTAACACTCTTTACTCGCGGCAGTCTGCTAGTCCAGAATACAGGATACGATCATTTATTGAGAGGACAGATCTGCATAGCCAGAGGGGACTCCATGAGAGGCACTATTACTGTTACGAAAGATGTAGGTCAAGGAGTCGGTCAAGCAACAGATCAAGGACTCCTTCTGGAGGAAATGACAGAATGAAAAGTGAAAAGCCTGGTGGAAAAAGGAAGTACAAAACTCGCCACCTGGAGAATACATTCATGGAAAGCACAAGTCTAGAAAGAGAAAATGAGTCCAAGAAAACTTCCTCAAAATTTGGTGATTGCTGCAAAAATGAAGATAGCCTGTCAGACAATCGTGCAAGCAGCGAGACAAAGCGTAAGAAAAGGAAGAAGAAAATGAGGAGTCCAAGCGTGGAGATAGTCTATGAAGGAAAAGCAACGGACACAACGAGGCATCTTAAAAAGAAAAAGAAAAAGCATAAGAAGAAACACCGGAAACATCAGAGTAGCTCAGTACATTCTTCTCCGGTGGTGATTACAATTGATAGTGATAGTAGTAGCAAGGAACCAGAAAGTACTGGATGGGACAGCAGTATTACATGGACAGGCACATCTCAAATAAATGAGAGGGAAAATGAGTCTCCATCTTCTTTTCTGAGGAGGACAGGATGTGAGGAAACTGCAGAAGTAGACAAAAAGTGTGATATCTCTGACACAAGGGAAAACTTAGATGGTGGCGTTAGAGATGCTGATGTCAAACTTCAGGAAACAGCAGCTGATCAGAGTGTTACCACAGTGAGTACCAGCAGTAACACCTCTCACACAGAAACTGTAACCAGTTATGTTCAGGAAGCACCAGCAGCGCCTTCCAGTCAACTGCCTTCCCCCAGGACTTCCTTCCTAGAGTGTCCAGAGAGAGAGCCATTGATACTGAGACTTCCTAAGAGACTTGTCAACAGATCCTCGTGGTTTGATTTCCCAGAAGAAAAAATGTAGTAGGCTTTCCTTGGAACACTTGTTAAAACTGTGAATTTAACGACTTTCTTTTTCCCCTTGAAAACTAAAATGTCTGATAGGGTTTCTGTCTGTTAAAAAGATGTCTAGGAAATGTATAAAACTTTTGAATGTGTATGCACTTTGAAGTCAAAGAAGATAGAATATTGCTAGTATGTAATTTTAAAAGTTTGTTAGAGGGCTCTTTGGAAGTTTTAATTTCATAAAGCCATCCACAGAGTGGATTTCAAAGTTTTGTGTAAACCAAACAACAGAAAAGGAATCCAAAACAAGAGCCTAGAAATGCATTTTATGGGGATTGTTCTTCTTAGACCAGAAAAATGTTTAGTTCATAAAAAGTGATTCATTCTGAATTCCAGCATCATTTCAATTTCTGGTTTAAGCAGATCTCTGCTGAAAAGCAGTCACTGATTTATTTCCACAGAAATTCTCAAATATGTCAAAGTCTGAATAAAGCAATAAGTTTTTTTTTGTTGTTTGTTTAAATATATTTACATATGTACTGTGTGTTTTGCAAATGGAGTTTTTTCTTTTGGTTTTGAGTGTTTTACGTATCCAGACCATTGGATATTTTTGCAGTCAGGAGAACTTCAGGTTGGAAGGGTTGTTTGGAGATCAGTTGGTACAAGCCTTCACTGAAAGCAGGAACTTTGATCAGATTGCCTGGGTTTGGTTCAGTTCTGAGTTTTCCCAAAAGCTGGGTGGCCGCTCTGTCCTACCCTTTCTAAAATAAGAGTTTTCCCTTGGGAAACATTTTTGTTTTCAAATTTCTTATTTTTATTTCCCTTTTTGGAGCCTGTGCATTCTATAGCTGTGCAATCTTCCAGAAGTCTTTTCCTGTTCTTTATATCCTGTGGCTGCATACTTGAAAAACATCTGTCTTGTCTAGCCTTGGCAATAAAAGGTCTTCCTCCTGACCTCCTTGAAATAACCATCATTCACCCAGGTCAGCGCATCCTAGATGTCCTGCTGCAAGTATGTGCAATTCACAGGGCTCTGGCAGGGTTTTGTTTTCCAGGTTTGGCCCTTTTCTGTGTGCACAGCAGTAGCTCTGAGGGCTGAATGAAGAGGGTACCTTCACTGTCTCTCCTGCATTACCTCCATGAGTTTTATGGATTTGACCATGGCTGGTTGCTTGCCAGGTAGTCAAGCTGCTGCTCTGTCAATTTCCTTTGTCTGCAGGATGGGGGAGAAAGTAAGATGGGAAAGCTGGGTTGAGGCAAGGACAAGGTACTGTCACTAGCCAGATAGAGCTGGGTACAATTAATGTCTTGTATTGCCAGTGAAAAATTGAGTAGGAGGAGAAGAAAAAAAAGGCAAAACTGAAACTAATCTCCCCTCCTTTCTCAACTTCACTCTTTCATATGTGCTCTTCTACCTCGTCCTCCCCAGCTGTACAGAAGGATGGGGATGTTAAGTCCATCACATTCTTGCTGCTTCTTACTCCTTACACCGTTCCTCTGCTCTAACATGGGCCCTTTCTACAGGTATGCAGTACTTCTGAAACAGATTGCTCCAGCTGCCAGGAAACCTGCTCCTGTATGTGCTCCTAAGCATAGGCTTCAGCTCCTGACAGGAGCCTGTTCCTGTGTGAGATCTCCATGGGCTTGAGCTTCCATAAGGGCATCTCTACCTGCTCCAGAGTGGGGCTTTTTCACAGCCCTGGAAACAGCAGTAACTACTTATCATAGAGTTGGTCCTCCTAGGAGGAAAAAACAGACTCCCAAATCGACTTCTGAGTCACAACTTCCCCTGGTTTGTCCTGTCCCCACACTGGATTGGTATCCCTGGTGGCCACCCCCCTTCCCCTGGAGACCAAATTCCTCTGCCCAGCCTTTAGCTCCACTCCCCACCCCTTCCCTTTTTCAAGCTGCCTGCTCCATGTGGTTCTCTTTTCCTCGCTGGGTCCCCTTCAGCCACGCTCCGCTGGAATAAAACCTTGCAAAAGAGACTTTCTTGCCTCTGTCGCTGAGCCAGTTGTGGTGAGTATCGAGTGGGGGTTTGACTGCATTGCCTGAACGTTAACTCCGCTTGCTTTTCAAGAAGAGCATTTTATTAGGGACAGATAATAGGCAGCAGCACCCACCATTCTGACACCGCATTTTTACACCGTGGTCTTCATCACCTGGAAGTGCCCAAGCTGTGGAAAAAGGCTGCTCCTTCCAGTCAGTTGGCACAGCATAGCTGAGCCTGAGAGGGAGTCAGGAGTGGTGACAGTCAGTCACCTCCACTCTTGCCCTGGGAGCGTCTCTGGGCTGCAGGGTCAGGTTGGTCCCTACCATGGGATTAGGTTTCAGAGAGCACAAATGTCTGAGGGAGCCAGGGCACTGGGAGGTCCGGGGGCCGCATGCTGAGAACTGTAGTGGTGGGCTTGCCGTGGTCCAGTCTGGCTGTTGGCTGCCAAGAGCTCTCTGGCGTCTCCTGGGAGTGAGTGTGGTGCCTCCCTCTGTTCTGTTCAGCACCAAGTTCTCCTGGGGGGCAGGGGCTCAGGGCCTGGGGTGTCCCTGGCAGATGGCTCAGGGATTGCTGCTGCAAGTGCTGTTGACTGGAAGGCTTGGTCCATTCACACAGCTGGGATATCCTTGGCAAAAGTGGCACTTCTCCTACACCCAGAGTGCTGGGATGGAGGGTACAGGCTATCGAGGAGAGGGCAGGGCAAGGTGGAACTCTTGCACTAAATAGAAGGGAGAAGTTTAATACAGCCCTTACAGTGGGTGGTGATGTGGTTGGGAGTCTCTGGGTGAAGATGATGTGGTGGAAGACAAAGCAGATATGGTGGGTGTCTTCTATCAGTTGCCCAGCCAGGATGCCAGTGCTGAGAAGTTAATTTAACAGGCAATTAGGAGAAATCTCTGGATCAGCAGCCTTTCTCCTTGTGGCAGATTTCAACTTTCTAGAGACCAGCTGGAAATGCCTCCTGCTATGGTGAGCAGATTTGAAAAATTCTTACAGTTTATGGGAAAGAACTTTGTGTTATAAGTATTCAGAGAGGTGCCTAGGGAAAGGAAAGGTATCCTAGACTTACTGGTTTGTTATGAAGAAGGCCTGTTGGTAGATGGCATGGTCTTGGGCCACAGTGATCAGGAGATGGTTCAGCTTAAAAATGTCAGTGCAATGAGGAAAAACGAACTGCAGGGTTGCTTCTCTGTTTTGAGAGCAAACATTGCACCACCCAGGAGTCCCATGGGAAGCTGCTCTTGAGGTCTCGGGAGCTGCATGCTACATGGGATCTGCTGCAAACACTGGAAAAGAGCAAGCTGGCAGAAAACATTCTCAATACTTCAAAGACATTTACAGCATGGGAAACTTCATTTGGTTGTTTTTCATTACACTGATTGCTAGGAAATTGTCAGTAAAACAGGGTGAAGGGTGAAGGGTGTCTAGGGCAGTGAGCACAACTGAGGAAAACAAGTGTGCTACAGGCCACCATTGCTTTCCAGTGCTGCTTGTGTAAAATCAGCTCATGACTCCCACTGCACCTACCTGCCTAGTGTGAGTAAGCAGCATGACTTGGCGTCAGCTGCTACTAAGGGTTGTACGTGTATAGAGAAGGCATTATGGCTTAGCCCCAGCTGGCAAATAACTACCGTGCAGCTGCTTACTCAACAGCACCCTACCCCACTGGCATGGGGAGAACTGGGGGGAAAAACAAAAGTGAAACTTAACAGTTTAATGATTGAACTGGAGGAAAATATAATAGTAGTATTAGTAATAGTAATAAAAATGAGGGAGAGAGAGAACCAAAGAAAAGTAAATAATGGACAACATAAGTGCTCACCACCTGCTGGCCAATGCCAAACCCAGACAGGCCCTCATCTGGATAACTCCCCCCGTTTATATACTGGGTGTGACATTCTATTTTGTGGAACATCCATTTGACCAGTTCAGGTTCCCTGTTTTGGCCATGCTTTTCTCCACCTTTTGGTGTGCTTCCTCACTGTTAGAGCATGAGCCGCTGAAGAGTCCTTGGCTCAGAGTATGCATGCCAACAACAACCAAACCATCAGTATGTTATCAGCATCATTCTCATACTGAATCTGAAACACAGTGCTGTACCTGCTTCTAAAAAATACCTACTCAAATTCCAGCCAAAACCAAGACAAGGACTGAGCTGCGTTAATCAGCTCAGGGCAGGAAATGAGCTTTATCAATTCTCTTCTAGAGTTCCTGTGGCATAATCTTGTAGGCTTAGACAAGACTTCAGCCAGCAGTTGTGTTGGATTTAGCAACCCACATAACCTTATCCAGGGCTATTTGACTTTTCCTGGATATTCTGCCTGTTTTCCAGGTGCCTTTTGAGAAGAAGGTGTCTTACCTACCTGGGGTGTAAAGCCCTGGACTCTCTTGATATGTTTCTTTAAGGTTAAGATTTTTATTCCCTGGGACAGGCATATGGGAGATACACAGTGTTCTCAGGAGGTTAAACAAATTTTTACAGGCAAACTTAAGAGAATAAGGGTACCTGGCAAATTTTAAAACATTCAATTGACATAAAGCATTTCACAAGACATTGACTTAGCAAACTCTAACCCATCCAACTTTAAGTTACCCAGATTTCAAGAAGAAGAAGAAGTTAGGGAGATGGTATTTGTGCAATTGCTTTTATCTGCTTTAGCCTCCTGGAACCCCCCCCTCCATGTGGGGCTTCTGGTGTGCCAGTGGCTGATAACCATTTTAAAGCTGGGTTAGAGGCTCCAGGGAGGTGGAATATGGAAAAGTGCATCATCCCACTTTTTGCAGAGCTTGCCTTGCCACCCTGCCGTGCACACACACACTTTGGTTGTTTTTGAGCAAATAATGATTTTCTCCAGTCTCTCACACTGGGGTAACTTGAAATCTCAGGAGAGACAATGAGAGCAGATAAACCCACCAGAGTTATTTTGCTGTACATGCATGCAGAGCTTACTCATGTAGGCCTGGGATGTTTGTGGTTCATCCTTTCAGAAATACATAATAACCTAGGGTGTTCTGTAGGGACCTCCTCCTTTAGTACCCACCTGCTGTGCTTCAAATGAGTTTCTAAGGTTCATCACATTGAAGTGAAACTGCAGAGATGAAGCATATTTCTGTCTCCAAACTGGACAAGAATCCAAAAGGTGGCTGCAGAAAATACTGCTGCTGTTGTCATGCATACCTATTGAATATTTTACTGGTAGATGAATCATCAGCAGTGCCACAGATGTTCAGTGCCGCAGTTTTAAGAAGTTTCAAGGGCCAGTTTCCAGCAAGCTGGAACTATCTGCAGTTCAACAGGTTTCATGTCTTTTGCCATGGAGTGATAGAAGACCTGGAAACATCCCAAGCCTAGCTTGGCAACCTGCTCATCTAGGTATGTTGTCAGTAGTCTCCAAAAAAGAGAATTAACTGAAGCAAGCCTTTTGTTATTAGCAAGGACTGAGGAAAAGTTCCCTCTTAGGATACTTCAGAATGCTGAGTCCTGAAGAATTTTTTGCCCAAGGTGTGGAATGACCAACTGCACATTTAAGTTAGTCTTTAGTCCTGATGAATAGCATATGAACCAGTGTGGGTTCATATGTTATTCTTCAGGGTGGCAAAAATACCATTTATCTTTTGAAAACCTGTAGCCATTAGAGATCAAATGTCCATCCAGAGTGTTATGCACAGAAGTCACAACTAAGTGACAAGCTGCTGTCCAAGGCATTGAGATGAACATCAAGTGCAGAGGGCAAAAGACATGCAGAGCATAACTTTTTTTTTAAAGATCTTTCACTTTGTGAGTGTAGCTGGGATGGTAAATTTAATCCTCAGCAAATTACTAGAGCCAGGTCACACAGTTCCTCCAAAACAGAGGGCTTTGTGCCTTGAAGTCATAGCAGTTTCTTGTCCATTAGCTGAAAAGTCAAAAATTAATGTACATAGATGTACATGTACGTGTATGCACACTGCATGCATTATGTTTATGGGGAGGGAGGGAGAGAGAGCAGGGGGTAGAGCATGAGTAAGCCTCTTGTACCCTGGGAGAGGAGAAAAGCAACAGCAAATATTGTGCATCTCCTGCATGAACTCCTATTTTATTTGGATATACAAAAGAAGGAAAAAATCTGAAACAACAAACCACTGGATGGATTGGTGTCTTGTAAGATTTATGAACTACTAAATTAAGAAGAGTCATTTTACTCTTGCTGTTGTATTGCAGGCTCTTATGCAAGAGTCAATAAGAAAAGAAAAAGTAAGTTACTTTCTCTGTGAGAGCATGTACAAGTACATAAAATAGGTTCAATTAATCTTTTCAACTACTGAATTTACTCTGGATAAACAAAGCATGTATCAGATTATACATTCTAGAAAGGTAATCAGCCTTTTAAAATGCTTCACAGTTCTGCTTTTCCCATTACTGTATTTCAGATAGTTTTCTGAATGGGAAAACTGTTCAAGTAAAATGTTAAATGGCATTCATTTGTCATTTTCTTGCACAGACCAAGCAACATCCTGCTAAATCTCAAGATACATAGTCATTATGAAGCTTGCATTGAACTGTTCATCTTTTTTTACTCTTTTTCTGAGGTAGTCCTCCTTTTTAATGTTTAATTTCCAGAACTCCTGCTTCAATTGCTAGAGGTAAAACTCTGCAGGAATCACACAGATGATTAAAAACAGAGGACCATCACAAGCTAGTGATTGAGCTGTGTTCAGGTGACCTGTGCAGGCAGCCTCTGCTGCTTTAGCTGTACCTATAGATGTTTCTTCATGGCAACAACCCGTGCTCCAAACCACATCACCAAAATCATGGCAGAAGAAACCTGTAATTTTAGGCTGAGGCATTAATGAGTGGAAACAGATTTTATCGATTCCTTTATATGGTTAATTTTTTCAAGAAGGAAAAAGGAAATCTCTATATTTTTCATGGCAAGTTGTTGCAGCAATAACTCAGGACTCTTGCTATGAATTAGGTGATAGTAAACAATGGAATTAAATAGTCCCTTCCAAGTTAAAAAGAAAGGGAAAAAAATAAAATGTGAACTAAAGAATTCAGCCACAAAAGAGAACTTCACGTTGTTCAATGGCACAGCTGTTTGTGAAGGCATCTCAGTTTCAGAGAGTGAGAGATTTCTTACACTTTCATCATTACACACTAGATGCTGTTGCCCACTTTAAAATTAATGCAAGAATTTCAACATTCCAAAGTGTGATAAAATACCACCAATTTATTTTGTTTTAATTCCAAATTTTCTATTGTTTTAGGTGAACTTTGCTATTTACTGCCAGATTTACAGGGCTGGTTGGCTAAACTAGGTTAGAATGATCTTCCTAGGGAATATTAATAATCCTTGTTTCAACATGTCATAATTGTCAGAAGTTAATTTCATTATTGCTGTCTTTTTGCCCAGGCCTATTGGTTGGTACAGAGCAGTGATGGAAGACAGTGTACAGTTAGAAAACAACTTGTGCAGGAAACAGCTGGCACCACAATGAAGATTGCCAAAGAAAAAGTTGCTGTCACAGAATGCCCCTACCATGTCCCACAGGCCAAACAGGTGAATAATGATCTCATCTCCTACACAGCACTGAGCAGAGGTGTTGAAATAGTATGTAACATATTATCTATGTTGTAACTACAGCTGCCAGAGATAGTTTCTTATAAGAATGCCTTGTTGTCACCAATTAGAGAGTATCATGATCAGTTCCAGTTCCATCATAACTGAAGGTAAAAAAAATAATAAATTTTATCAATGATTTAGCAACATCTCTACAAAATGGTTAAGAGCCATAGGGCTGGCATTTTTCCTCTGCTCCTTCCTCTCCTCTTTATTAATCCTTTTAGCACCTTTTCCATTTGTTCTGCAGGTTCCCCGAACATCTCAGGTCTTTGATCAGATAGGGCAATATGGGCAGAGTGTGAATCTTGTGAAGTTAATGTCAGGGCCCTTGGGGCATTGCAATCCAGCCTTCTCCCCAGCTCTTGTCTGCCTACACGGATGTCCAGCTCTGGCATGGTGCAGCCATTAGCCCGGGGTTGTGGTGTTGGGGTGCCAGGAGGTGCCCATCACCTGGGGGCTTTGCATCAGCTCAGCCCCACTGGTTTGTCCTTGTGCCCAGACCCCCAGCTCCTCAGCCAAGCTGCCAGCTATTGTCACTTGCCAGTATTTGGTGGAGGTGCCAACTGTTTGGGCTTCCAGTTACCTTAGCTTTGTGCTGCATGCCTCGAGTCTGATTGTGTGCTGCTCTGCTTCCAGGTCCTGAAATATTACATTGCCAGTACCACTTGACAGTGATCTAGCAGGAGAATCTAGAAAACTGTCAGAAGAACAGCTTTGTGCCATGCTTTCATGTTGAGTAAAAAGGACAGGGAAGTAAATGTCTCTGCAATGGTGAACTTTCCTGCACAGTTTCTCTTCTCTGTTTTCCCATGGTCTTTCTTACTTTAACTTAAATTTGTCCATGCTATGCCTCATTCACATCTGCATGTACTTTTGCTCCATCTGCTCAGGCAGATTGTTTTCCTTTTATTTATATTGAAGCACATAGATGTATCAGAAGCACAGCTTAATTGCTCTGCAACTGTCAAATTCTCTATGTGCATAAAAGGAGGGAGAGGGACTTTTTATATGGGCAGACAGTAACAGGACAAAGGGAAATGGTTTTAACTGAGAGAGAGCTGTTTAATTTAGATATTAGGAAGAAATTCTTTTCTCAGAGGATGGTGAGGCACTGTAACAGGTTGCCCAAAGAATCTGTGACTATAACATCCCTGAAAGTGGTTAAGGCCAGGTTAGATGGGGCCCTGAACAGCCTGATGTAGTGAATGCCATCCCTGCCCATGTCAGGGGCTCTGGAAATAGATGATCTTCAAGCACAAACCATTATATGAAACTGAACATGCAGAGTGAAGTTGAGAATAAGCAGAGTAATGATAACCCAACTGGTTATATTTTCTTTTTCATAATAGAATCCAAAGTGATATCTCTCAAAAATTAAACTTTGCTAATATCTATAGGCATTTGCTTTGCACAAGCTGTTTTTTGTAGGGGACTAAAAAATCGATTTTCCAGTCTTTTTTCTAAAGGCAACTTTATTTATAATCCAAATTGCATCTCTGATGCTATTTTCATACATCTATACAAACTGGAAATATTGTAGACCTGAAGAAATTACGATTTTTTTTCAGGAGAAGAGAGACAAATAAGGATAGGGTAAGTAATTTTTCAGCCATCTGCCTTCTGAAAGCATGCTGCCAGCATTCGTGCCTTGAGTTGAACCCCACAGCATCATAACCTCTAGAGATGAAAATAAGAAAGCACGGACAAAATGGGTAGTGGTATTTGGCCAATGTGTTCTGTCTGATTCTGACTGTATACATTACTATGGCTATAAACAATATTTAGGTTTTCTCTGAAGGCCTGCTGAAGTGAAAAATCCTTTGGCAGCCTTGCAGCTTTTATGGCTCCAGGGTAAGTCTCCAGTGGAAAATGTAGCATATAGAACAGAATCAGAAAACTTCACAATGGTAACAGGACGTTTCAACAGCAGTATAACTTTTGAACCTCATATTTTTTTTTGTGAAACAACTGCTTTTGTGAATTTTCAGTGAATGGCATATAAGTGAGCATTTGCATGTACAAAGTTATATCAGACATAGTGAAATAGACTTACAGACTTCCTGATGAAGTCTGTCAGATTTACTAGTGAATTATTTTATTTCTACCGACTTTGTGAACTATCTTGTCGAAGGGCATTTTTGTTGATACAGAGTTTCTGAGTGGCTTAATACATGGCAATAAAAATGAAAAACATTCTAAAGGTCTTTGAGGTATTTCTTTTAAAGTCAAAGACAGAGTTTTCCTAAGTCATGAGTTAGAGTGGAGGCAATTCTAGATAAGCCACTCCTTTTGAATTAAAACATCTTATGGGAATGTTAGGAATATTTGTTTCATTTTAGCACATTTTAGAGATCTCAAAAATGCCTTATTTTTCTAATTTTCCTCTTCTGGACACTTGACTCCAGACTCCCTGTCATGTTAGTGAGACAAACTCAAGAGTTTAATGACAGCTGTTGCTGTGACCTAAGAAGGGCTTTGTGCAAGGTGGAAGTTCTGAGGGTGCTGTCAGCCTTCCTGGGGCATGGATATAAGAGCCAGTGGTACCCTGTGCACCATTAGAAGCACCGACACTTGTCTTCAGCTACAGAAGAGCACCCAACAACTTTTGGTGTTCTCTTTTGAGTGTGGAAAGTACATTAGTCAGACAATTATTTTCCTTTCTCTTTGTCTGCCTGGGCTGGGTTTTTGCCTGGCTTTGGAGTCCAGAAAAAAAAAATAAAAAGAGCATGCAGAGAACCCTAAACCCTTTGGTTGCATCTTTTCATAGCATTTCATGACTTTTTACTCTTGTATTTATTTTAAGTTTAAGCTTAGAATAGGATACTTGAAAAGCAATTTTCTTGAGTTGCGGAATTTCACAGCATTTTTGGAAGTAATTTTCTTGTCTTGAGCTATCTTGTGTGCTGTTTGCACAGCACATGATAAAAATATTTCCTCTATCCTCACACTTCCTTCTACTGGATGAAAACAGACATAATTGCTTGACTTTCTTTATATGCAGCTTTTATTTCTGTCTCCTTTTCTTAATTCTTCTCATGTTTCCTGGTTCCAGTACAGCCTCTGCATGACTAATTGATCCATCTTCATCAGGTTGCCATCTGAATAAATGATTGTCACAATGTATAAATATGGTGTTTACTGGGCAATGGCATTTTAAGAGATATTGTACACTTCCAATTTATCATGATGGCTTTTTGTTATGAATTGTACTAATCTTAAATATATTTGGCTGCTTTTTCTGCAGGAAAACAAAAAACAGATCTGTGAGTTTTATCTCCAGGACTGTTTTTATCTCCTTACTTCAGTCTCTGGTCATTATTGGTGCAGTCAAGTATGTGGCTGGTGAGTTCTGGAAAATTGGTTGTCTGGGGTATTGTTGGTGTCTTTCAAATACACTCTGTATGCTTTTGACTGTACTGGTTTGCACATTTCTAGACCTTTTTAGAGGCATTTTGAGTTTTAGCTAAGGTCTCCATGGTTATGGGGCTAATTTCTGGTGGATTTGTCCTTTGATGGTGCTGAAGTCATGAGCAGAGCCAGCCAGAGGCTGCTTGTCAGTTTTGTTTTCAGAAACTTCTTACTAGCAATTCTGTTCCCAGCAAGAAGTTTCCAGGTTTGTGGTTTCCATATGTTTGATATGGAAATAGTGATTTTTTGCAGGGCCTATATCTGTCTGGCCGCTTCAGCTGTGCAGTGATAGCTAAAGTGCCTCTTCTTTGCCAAAGGGGTATAATACTGGGTTTTTTTCCCCAGCCTATCCACTGGGAGTGGTTGGACTGTGCTCTCAAGCGCATGTTGTGACTCTTGTGGTGTCCTGTGCAGGGTCGGAAGTTGGACTTGATGATCATGGGCTGTCCCTTCTAATTCAGGATATTCCGTGACTCTGTGACTCCAAACCCACACCTCACAGCACAGGAAATAAGAACAGTGATCTGATTTCCTGGCCAAGCCCTGACAGACTGCCTTCAGGAGGAGAAGTTGGAAAGTGATTTTTAACAGTGACTCAGTGTCATCATCTTCAGCCTAGCCCTGACTCAAACTATCAATGAACCTGAACTGAATCAGGAAGAAATCTGCATCCCAAGTTTCATGCATGCAAACAAGTTCATGTCTCCTCTAAGGCCTTGTGTGGATGAAAAAGCTGTGGTTTGCCTTTCCCCCCAAGACTGCAACACTACTTACATTGCAGTTTTATGGAGTTTTAAATTATTTTGAAAATGGTCTTTCTAGTTCTGATCACTCTTAAAAATGTAGCCAAGCAAGGGTATCATCTATTAAAACAAAAGTCAGCCAGCCAGCCTTTGCTGCTCAGCTTTTGCTACCAATCTGTTACGCCTGTCACAACAAGTTGACAGATTGTCACAATAAATGGCAGAAGTTTAGGATGTTGTTTTGTTTAGCCTTCATATGAAGTGCTTTGAAACACATTTTAATAGAGGAGTGTAATTAAAGTATAGCAAATGAATTCTGAAAGAGGGGAATAAGTTACACAGCAGTTAAAAATGGATAGAATACTATTCTCTATTATTTTTGGTTTACGTGGGGGGACAGCAGATTACCACAAGTGGTTGTGAATACTGAGGAAATAAGTATTGATAAGGAACTTATTGCCTGAAAGCAAACTAGGAATGTGAATATTTTATTTACTCACTCAAATTACTTAATTGGTAATTACTACTCTTAAGCAAGTTCAGATATTGTGCAGCCTGCCAAATATTCACCCTGTAAGAGCAAGAAAGCCTAGTGTCAGTTCCAAGAAATAAAAATGCCCAGCCATTGGTATATTGTTATATTTTTTTTATTAGGTATTCCTGTTCTGTCTGATTTTTCACAGAGATCTGATATTTTTCTTTGCCTTTTTTTTTTTTAACTATTCTGTTCTAAAACCACCTTCATATCTGTCCTGAACAAGTGTGTTTGAGATTGCTCAAAAAATCACCAGCAAGAGAATGAGCAAAAGTCAGATTTAATATTAAACCACGAAGCACAACAGATTTGTTGGCAAGATTCACTCTACTTACAAAGGACAGCTGAGGCACAACAAGGGTGGAGGCAAGCAAAAACAAAGCCAAACAAAACCTCGGCTATTAAAACAGAAATTAATTGAAACTACCTAAGTGTGTATGTGTGTCTCTGTGTAAAGACAGTGCAAAAAAGAATGAAAAAGAATGCATCTTAAAGCTTAACAACACTTAAACTGAACAGTACTTTAACCTAACTCATATCTTTATTTACAGCTTAACCTTAACAATCTAATAGAGAAATAACACTTAACAGCATTTATCCTAAATTATAACATAACCTAACTTCCAGACATATGCACAAAGAGTGCATATGCAGACATATGCAGACATAGTGCAAGACAAGGTACCTGTGGAAAAATTCTCCTCAGAGGTCAGTGAATATACTCACTTCAGATGCTTTTGCATCTCCAGATGGGTCCCACTCTGTTTATAGGGTTGCATGAGGGTGAACTTTAGTCATTACAATGTTTCATCCTGGCCACAGTTTGGGTTGGCACTTTCTTTGATAGTGTGAGAACAGGAAAGTTATGCCATTCAAGCCAGATAAATATTTTCCAAGGCCTGTTGTGGGAAAAACAGAAGCTCGTGAGGAGCTTCTGAGAGGAGACAGTCGTTTTTGATAAGCTCAGAAGGATCTGAGCCCAGGTGGCATTTTCAAGGATGAGGTCTAACAAGCATTTTCTCAGAGAAAAATGCAGCCTGAGAAGGTGTTAAGGGGGATCATGCCACCACAGTATCTCAAGCCATCACTGTCAGCAGCATGGGACATTTGCCATTCAGACATGTGACCTTGTTCAGCCTTGATCCCTCCTCATCTTGAATCATAGCTCTACCTCTTGTTCTAGTCAAATGCTTTCAGAGGGACTATTCTTTACCTTACTGTACACAGAGGACTTCCCATCCATGCCCTTGTGTTTCTCTGTCTTGGCTTTCTGCACATGCACATTTTTCTTTCTCACAGGCGGTGAATGCCCTTTGATTTCCCATCCCTCTGACTGTATCATTAGAGTTTTGGCTAATCTCATTAGTTCCCATTTAATTACTTTGATTTGACTTCTTCATGACTGTGTTATTTCTTCTTCCCACTGTACTTCCAATCACCCCCTGTCCTGTCTGGTATTCTACTAGCACTCTGTTGTGCCAGTTTCAGCACCCCTCTTTCTCTCTCTCCTTTTGTTATTACTCAGTTTTCCATGTTAGTACACAACATGGAAAGTAATAGAGCTTCCATTGCATTTCACTGAAAATTTGAATTTTCAAAGATGTGGATAAGATTTTCCAGGTCTGAGGGTGGTGAAAATAGAGATTCTCAGAGTATCACCTGATTCTGATGGGGCCAAAAGGTTCTCCAAATGCTCACTCCTGCAGGCTGGACAAAGAAAAGACCTGCCAGTATTCTGCAACTTGTATAACTGGAGAAGTGTTCCTGGAGTGCACAGTCACCTAACTTCTCTCCTGAAGGGCTTGCCTTTCACATGTGCCAGCCAGACTGCAATGCAGTGTGGATGTGGAAAGCTTTTATCTCTAGGGCTTGGCATATTGAAGAAGTTACTAGAAATTATAAAATAGCAGTATTTCTTATTAAAATTGCTGATGTTTATACTAGACTTCTGTACATGATTACATTGCAGAACATTGCCAAAGCAAGCAAAAATGTTTGTGTTTTTCAAAATTAAAGAAGAAAGATCATTAATTCTTTTTTGTGTAAGGAAGGGACAGGAACTGGCTACACCATATAATGTAGTTATCTTTTCAAATCAATGCAATGTAAAAATGATCACAAATGAATTAATATTGTTATTGTTCATGTATACACACACAGAGACAAATTTTCTAACCAAGTAATGGTATCACAAACAAATATTTAGAATTCCCTTGGTTATTTTGTGTTTTTGCAAAGAGCAAATACAAGGACTGGACCAAGCAACCACACAACACTGTTAAAATGCCTGCTCATGCCAGGGGGTCACTTCTGTGGATGAGCCTTGCAGAGGCTGGACATTGGGTAAAATTTGTGAAAATTTCTCCTCACTGAACCAGTTCAGCCTGCATAGGTTAGTGTACAGATCATCCTGTTCAGCACTGCTGAAAGATTCAAAACTTAGGACAAAGGTTTCCAGGGACCTTCTTTGTCTTGGTTGAACACTGGCCATCTCTCTGTACTGACTCAAACAGCCACAGCATGACCTCTCTGTCAATTTCTTTGAGGCTTTACAGGCCATGTTGTTGTGTTTGCCAAGAGAGATGGTGCTTTTTGCAGAGGTCTTGTCCTCCTCACAGGCAAGAGTCAAGGCCAGCAGAAAAGATATATTATCCCCATCCTTTTGGTGATGTGGAATTGAAGGATGAAACTGAAGGATGAATTGAACCATGATAGTTAGCCAAAGTCAGAGAGTACTGAGACACGCTAATCTGAGACAAAGTCACTAGGATCTGACTAAGAAGAGGTTTCCTTATGGTTTGTCTTAAAGAGAAACCCCTTGGAAATGATGGTCAGCAGAAACCCTGAGATTCAGTTTAATAAAATTAATAAACATGGTAAAATTATTTCCACTAGCAATAGTGCAGTCAGTTTCATAGAAGAGCAGGAGAAAAACACACTTCATGAATAAAGCAATCCAAGGAAAGAGATGAGGAAGGAATTCTATTAATTTAAATACTCATGTGAGTTTAACTAAGTTCCTAGGAAATAATGAACTATAGGCAATGGCATCCCATCTTCAGTAGTGATGGGTTTCTAAAGAAATTAATGTTAAAGTATTTGGTTGAAAAACATATGAATCATTTAGTTGAATGTTCAGTAGGAAGGAAGTGGCTTTTCAGGCCTGTTGCTTAGATTTCTGAAATCAGTGAAAATGGTGCTATACAATCATTTTGGTATTGCCTCAGCTTCACACTGGGGCAAGCAATGTGATCTACAAGCTGACAAAGACCAGAGGGTGCACTAGACCTCAACAGGCCAGCTCCCATCAGTAGAGCAAAACCTTTTTGCAAAATTGAAAATCTAACGAGCTCCCTGTGTGAGTATTTAAAGGATTTGGATACCCATAAGGACTGTTTTTGACACCTGAAGTCTATAGAATTTACACAGTGTTTGTCAGACAGGCTTGTAGAACTGATCCACAGTGCATCCCGTGTCATGTCTTTTACCCACATTCTATTGATACCATCCTCATAGTTCTATATATTAGATTTTCAAATGACATAGCCTTAGATAAACAGCAATGTATCCCTTCCAAGGCAAGACATTGTTTATAGAAAGCCACAGGTGTTCACAGAGCTCTGTGGCCCTGCATTATGTCAAGCGCTGTTCAGAGCTCAGGAGAGCTTCTGTTGCTTCACATTTGCTAAATAGCTTCTGTGAAATCTCCTGTTTCTTTCTTCCCTACTAGGTTTCTCATATTTAAGTAGTCTTTCCCGAACCATAAATATTCTTCCTACAATGAGCACTATCACATATGAAGATAAAACAGGAAAGAATAGGAATCTAGATTAGGAATAGGCATTTAGAATAGCATTTTTTGTCTTATGTGCAATTTATTCTTAGAATACATAGTTCCCTTCTGTGATTTATTTTATTTTGTTTTGTTTTCCTAATTTCTGGGGTTTTTTTATCTAAAGTTGTTCATTTGCAGAGCTACCACATTTCTGTGACTTGTACACTGAGATCATTTAAGTGATCCATCAAAGCAGGTTCTCTTAGAGTAGGTTGCCCAGGACCATAACCAGTCAGGCCTTGCATATGTTCAGGAATAAAGTCTCCAGAACCTCTCTGAGCAACCTGCTCAACTGTTTGACCACACTCACAGCAAAAGTGTGGGATTTTTTAAATATTTAAGTGGTATTCATTGTGATTATATTTGTGCTATTTGCTATTTATCTGCTCCCTGGGTACCCTTAAGAAAAATCTTTCTCTGTCTTCTTTAGTCCCATTTGTATATAGACACATATGTAATCCTCCCCTCACCCTCCCTCAAGTTGTCCAGAGCAATTGCAGGTCCCTATCTCCTGACAGACAAGGTAGCTCAGTTATTGCACAAGAATATGTATAATTCTGAATTTATATTTAACCCAAAGCATATTAATTTAATTTTTCTTATTATAAGTGGTGTGAAGGGACACCAGAATAAGCCAAAATCAGGTGAAAGAGTGATGGCATAACCTATATTAATGTCAATTCACATTATTTTAAGGCTCCTTCATCTGTTTAAATAAAACTGGTGCCATTTCTGAAATTTGAATTGGTCTCAGTTTTCTTGGAAAATGGTTTTCTGTATTTTGTTGCCTTGCGTCTATTTTTGTCTACCACAACCCAGTGTTTGACATTGGTATGGTTTTAATCCTTTAATCATGGCTTCATTGTGATACTCTCAGAGACCTAGAGATGGGGGCTTCATTTCTTTGTTCCTCACATGCTCATGTTCCTTGCATAACTTTGAAAATTGAAAGTAAAATGCAATCACTGAAAATCACTTTTGTTTCATCTTACAAAGATGAAAATTAACAGACAATCTTTTATGAAGGTAAAATTAAGCATTTTTCTCATTTTCTCTATGCATTGTTATGAAAAAGGACTCAAGAATATACACACTCAAGTCTTCAGCTGCTGTGTAAATTTGTTCCAATTTTTTTGCTTATTCTGGTGATTCCAGAGCTTACTGTTTTGACTATAAAGATGCAAGCAATCCTTGTTAGATTAAAATTGTCTCTCTGTAGCTAAGAGCTTGTACCTCTAATGTTTCATATACAAATGAAAATTAAATATCTAAAAGTACAGGCACTCTTATTCCTAAATACTCTCCATTCTGTTTGTAAGAGGGAAGAGCTGACTTCAAGAAAATCTGCTCTTTAATCTTCTCTAGACAGGCCCGTGTGTCATAGTGCTTTTGACTGGGCAGGCTGATCATCAGCTTTCCAGTGCAATGAAGTATCTTATGAATTGAGTGCAAAAGCTCCTTAAGCAGCAAAGTCTGCAGTTCTGCCTCTCAGCAGGGAGGAATATTGTTTCCTCAAAGAGAATCTACTACAGTGGTTTGTAAGGAGTGGGAGGCAATCCCCACAGCTTCAAAACAGTAATTTCAAAGGAAATTTCATGTCATCAGATGGCCAGTGGAAAAAGAAAGAAGCCCAGTAGTAATATAAATGTTCTCCTGCTGGTGTTGTGAGGCAGACAGAGAGAAGGAGAGAGAGGAAAGTGTGGCAGTTTGAACAATACCAGTTTATAAAGGCAACACCAAAAATTGCCATTATCAGCACTCATGTCTTTCAGTTAAATCCTGAATTGCTTTTGAAAGCTTAGACCACAGATAATGACCCGAAGAAGAAGCTTAATTGTTTATGAAATCTTTCATTTCTGCTGTTGAGTGCTTCAAATTTAACTTCATAACCCATATTACATTGAGAGATAGAGGATATCTGTTTATTTTAAAGGGAAATACCCTTCACCAAATGTCCATTATATGAGCAGTGGAGCAGAGCAAGACTTCTAGAGGAAATTAACAAGTCCAGTTGCTTCCTTCCATAACTGGAAATGGAAAACGTATTAAAAGTGAATTATTAGCACATTTATCGAAAGCCAGGCATTTTTGAAGTGTGTCAGACTGCACATTAAGTAATCTGGAAACATTGAAAATGTTCACTAGAGAGTCTCAAAATTTTAGGACAAGTTAGCAAAACTTTTCAGTGAAATCTGTCCTCAGTTCATAGATGGTAAGGGGAATTCCTTAATCAGAATAATCAATGACTTAAGGAGACTCTTATGGATAACTCCAGCTGCACAGGGGTCTATAAGACAACCAGGGTCCTAATCACTTGTTAACAGCTCTGACTGTCTCCCATTAGTATTGGTTTTGTCTCTAAATTCCCCTTGAAATTCATATGTGTTTGGAAAAATTGCTGAATTGTTTCTGCAAAATGCAAAGAATTTTGACAAACTTCCCTAAAGTATGAGGACTAGTGAGATGGTACAATTTTTAAGGTATTTAAAGTTGGGAGTAGAAGTGTATGCTAGTAATTGTGGGTTTATTTTTTATAAAATATACTACCTTTTTTTTATGTACTATTATTTTGAACATATTTTGCTGTTGAACAGTGACAAAGGATCACTACTAGCAGGAGTTTTATGCTTCTTTCTATTTCCTTACTTGACAGTCAACATTAATATTATTTTTTGTGTAATTCACTTGGATGGACAAGAGTTTTTACTTGTCCAACAGAAAATTTTTGAAACATTGTGTAATGGTTGTACACAATGTGTCCTCCCCCCCTCAGATAATGAGTGTACTAAATCTGTGCACGTAGACCTTAGGAAATATCGCTGTGTCCTGGTTCGGGGCAAATTTGGGAGAGAACCCCCAGAGAGGCTTCTCTAGGAAAGCAGATTCAATCGGCCCCTCCCGCCCTAACCAGTCCAGGAGAAAATACGTCCTTAGAGAAAAGTGGAAAAAACCTGTTTATTAAACAATAAAACCTAAACAATATTATTAAGTAAAACCCCTTGCTGGTCCAAAAGAGATGGCAAACTGAGAAAGTCCCTGCCCGGGTTGCAGCTCAGCTCACTCAGTCTCTGGTCAGTCCCTCGGGCGCTGGAAGTGCTGCGGCCCAGGCCCGGCCCGGTGGGCCCAGGTGTGGGCTGCCGGTGCTCCCCTGGGTGTTCAGTCCAGAGAAGGTTTAAACAGCTCCAGAGAAAAGGGAAAGACACAGGCCAGGAACTTCTTTGCCTCAGCTAGCTAAACTCACTAAAAGCAAAGGAGATCTCTGTCCCGCTGTCTGTCCATCCGCAGACAACACAGTCAGGAGCAGGAATGTGGAGGAGTGAGTGCAGTGTCTGAAAACAAACTGCTGCTTCTTCTCTCCCCCCTTCACTCTCTGGAACAAGTCTTAAAGGTGCAAAACTTATTATTCAGCATAAAGAGAACAAGAGAATTGGGGATAACAGCATCATATAGTCAACACAGAACACGGTGGTTTTGGTATAGAAAGGAACTAATGAAGGTGGCATCTGCTCTCTGTGTTCTTTCACTAGCTGAAGTACTCTCCTGCAAGACTTTGCTTTGGTAGCTGCTGTCTTCAACAGGATTTTCAGATGGCTGCTTTGGGTAGTCAGGCTTGGCTGATTAACTTAGTTGATTAAGCATGTTGCTAATAATGCCGAGGTTGTGGATTTGATCCCGGTATGGGCCACTGACTTAGGAGCTGGACTCAGTGATCCTCATGGGCCCTTTTCACCTCAGTATATTCTGTGATTCTGTCACTCACAAGCAATGATGTGGTGTGTAGGCTATGCTTATATGCCTGAGCTGTCACTTTTGTTTGTCTGTGGGTTACAGTTCCTGCCTGCTTAATCTTCTTCAGCTAAGCCAAGCAGTGCAGGCTTTTCTGAAATGTGGTAGAAGGGAACAACTGATTGGAGATGCCAGCAGCACCACACTGTCACTGTCCCAGCTTTGGCATGCAGACACCATTGTCTCAGCCAGAAGTCTGTAATTTAATGGAAAATAAAACATCTCCAGAGCCATTGTTCCCAATTGCAGTTCCTGTCATGTTATTTTAATTACTTGAATTTGTTTTGCAGTTAATCAGGTAATTTATATTCTAGCTTATTCTGTTTTAAAATTGTCTGCTCTTATTTTTCTTTCTTTACTAAATGTGTGAACAAATTGCTGTGGTGCCAATGTCTATATAAAAACAGCAATGAGATATAGATCCCCATCAATATTTTCCATCCACATAAGTTTTTCAAAGGTAAAACAGTTAACAGAAAGTGGTCTATTGGGTAAAAGGTTTCAATGAAGGATCTCTTCTTTTTTTCTAAACAAGTATTGTTTTATTTTTCAAATGTATTGCCATTACAAAGGACAATAACTTCTAATTCTTAGGTGTCAGCTTTGGGTATTATTTGGTACCTTAGATTCATGTAAAGTTGTTTCAATGCATGCATACACATGCCTTTGCACCTCTGTGTATGCATCAGGTGTGGGGACACTTTGCTCTGTTTGTTTCAGTGAAAGGAAGGCAAATAACAAAATACAGCCTTTGAACTAACAATAAATTTGTGGTGTTCCATGGATTTCAGCTGAGGAGCTGGTGTGTTCATAATCTCGGGATCAATTTTCCTGGTATGAGGCTGCTCTGTATGAGTGAGAATAGAGCTATGTAGTCCTTGGATGCTAGAGGTATATGATAGGCTTGTAACAGCTAAAAGCCTCTGATCAGGTGGATGTGAACTTCATCTTAGTGGACTATGATTTGCTTTGTGACATGTGCAACATCACATGTCTGATGTGTGTCCTGGGGAAAAGATCACCTCTTCTACATGACTGGATGGCAAAACCTTTTTGTAGTTATAATCAAGCAGCAATTATTTTGTTGGAGGGTAAACAAGATAAATGTTCGTGAATTAACAACTGCAACATCATTTCTTATTTCACTACTGGAGATGTACACCAGGGCCTAAAATGCATCTGCCACTCACTTTTAAAGCAGTTCTAGTTGAGGCTGCACCAGAAGAGTTTGTTCTGGGTGCTCCAGAGCTAATGTTGCTACTCTTATCTCTAAAGAGCTCAGACCCTTGTGTCCTGACAGAAGCTTCCATCCTGCTTCTTTCCAGATTGCCTCCACCTCTCTCGAACCTTAGAGCCAATACTTCTCTGGGCTCCAGGAATTTCTGTGCAATTGGTTTTGTGAAAAAATCAGTTTCCGTCAAGTTTAGCTTTTTCAAACTATGCCCCACTAAGAAGCATTTTCTGTGACCTTTTGGCTCCCAGTGCTGATGAACTGTTGTTGTGCCATTTCCCTCATCTGCAGTGCTTGTGACATCAGTGAGGACCACAGGATTACCTGCAAGTCTGTGCAGAAGGACTGAGCCTGTCTGGCAGGTTCAAGCACCAGTCTTTACAAATGCTTAAAGCTGATCTCTTCACTTGGCTACTTGGGCCTGCACCACCTGTTGATCTATTAATTATTTCAGCCCACTGAAAATCTCTTTGGTGTGTTTCTTTCTGCTTCATAGTTTTTGAGGGTCAGCTTGAACTGTTTTGCTTTGACTGCACAGACAAATACTTTGGTATGAATTATCTGGCACTTTTACAAATTTTATTACTATTGCTATATAAGTGTGAAACCCTTTATCTGCTGCCAGTAGATCTCTCCTTCTGTCTTTTGCTTCTTTGGCTTTGTTTTGCCTTGAACTTGCTCTAGTTTTCACCTTCTGTTTTATATTCTTTACCATCAACTGCCCTTTTCTTACAGATAATGCATATTCATATTAACCCCTCCCACCATCTATGTCTTTCCATATTTTTTTGTTCAGTTGGATTTTTTTACTACTACTTTGGCCTATGACATTGTTGCATTTACAGAAGGGAGTGGGAGCTGGAGCAGGTACTGTAAGCCTGCTGTAAATTTGTATTACAATGGAGGTTAAACTAGGTGAACTGATGGTCTTTCCTTGCCTGAACACGTGTCAAGAAGGCATGGGGTGGGAGAGGAATTCAGAAACAAGATGCTGTATATCATCTGGCATGTTTCCACTAACTCCTCTGGGGCAAAAAAATTACCAGGGACTAAAAAATTACCTGAGATGATTATGGGCCCTAGATGCTTCATTTTGTCAAGTGCATTTTTGAGTAGGTATTTGATGCCAACACAGTGAAGCATCTTCTTAAGGAATGATTATGCCTAAGACAAGTCTGAGGCAAATTGAGGAAAAAAGTTGGACTATTTTTCAGAGTAACAGAAGTAACAATTTACAATTTACAATTTACAAAGTAACAAGTAACCTTGTTTTTTTATGCAGTAATGGATGTTGTATGCTCAGTTAATTTTCAATAATTCATATTCTGGTTACTGCATTTAATAATTTTTGAAAAATCCTAATATATTTTGTCCATTAGAAGAGCATTTAACAAACAAATCTAGTCATTATCACTAGAATTCCTACTTTACCTGCTTGTAAAATAGGTAAAGTATAAAGATTATAGCCTAATAGGCTATAATAATTTTTGAGACTAAAAATTTAAAACTACACAAGAGAAGCTGTTAGGATATGTGTTGGGAATCACTTCAGATTTGGTCTAGATACATTTCTGTTGCTTTGATCAAGGTTTTCTGTGCAAAACATCTTATGTGCTGCAGGACACGGGAGCGTAGATGGCAGTGGTGGTGATCCATGCAGCTCAGGAACGTTTCCATATGTTGAGGAACATGTTCCCTGAGGCAGCTCGGGGTGCAGCTGCAGTGGGAGCTGCAGGCTGAGCTCAGGCTGGGCCAGCCCAGGCACAGAGGCCCTGAGGAGCCCATCCTGGGCACACAAGGGCCCGGGGCCTGTGGCCCAGCCAGGGCACCGGACACTGGGACACGGCAGGAGCCGGCGGTCCCACACCTTCCCATGCTCGGTGAGGGGATAAAAGCCCAGGGGTTCCTTGGTTCTGGGTCCCTCCCCAGAGACACCAGCCCGAGCTGTTTGTTTGTTATTGTGCTGTGATTAAATGATTTTAATGGCTGGGATGCCTGAGACTGCTATGGGAAACCTGGGGTCAGCCCAGTGAGGAAACCTGTTCAGACTGTGGGAATGTGGGAGCTGTAACTGGGAAGAGCCCCAGGTCCAGCTCAGGTGGTGCAAGAGTGACTGCCAGGCAGGGAAGTTTCCTTAGTACTGGGCATTGTCAGCTGCACCAGAAGAGTGTAAAAACAAACTTTAGACTCCAGAGAAAATGTTCATTTTCATCAAACCTGATTCAATTATGGACAAAAGGATGAGAGTTTGCTTTCATTGTCATGTTCACAATGATCCTGAATGCTCCTACAGCATAAAGAGATTTATGCCTTTGAGTGCTGCAAAGTTTCTGAGCTCAGGAACATTTCTTGGCAATGAGTTTCACAAGGTAGTTGAGCACTAAAAAAATGCATTTCCTTCCATTGGTACGAAATGTGTTGTCTGACAGTTGTATAGGCTATTTCCTTTCCTATTATTTTTTGATATTACTGGTGAAGATGTTGGTGGTTCAAATTCTTTTCTCTGTCTGATGCCTGCCCAGCCCACCAAATAGCTTTTAGAGGTCTTCTGGGGGTGGTGAATAAATGGGCATTATTACCCTGTGGAATCTTAGCTGTCTTTTTCGTGTGTTGAGTTGTTATAGAATTTATTTACTCTAGAAAGTCTTTATATCTTATATGCAGAGTCTGCATGTGGAGCTAAAAGCAGCTATGCATGCTGACCCAAGAGATGGTGGTAATAAGCCCTCAAACAGGAAAGAAATACTGGAAGAAAATATTTATCTGAAACAATTTGTCACTACTGTATCTGTTGAAATAAAATGCAAAGGCACCTGAAATGCCATTTGGTAAACAAACCTTCAAAATCTGAAGTAACTTAAGAGGTATTTTCCTTTGAAAGAATATGCAGTACTTGACAACCAGTATTCAAGCAATTAGGGTGCCTTGGTAAGCAAATTCCTTTTGACATTTCCTGTTAAACCTGTGCCATCCATGACAACCATACTATTGTTGCTGAACTTTGACTCTCTTCAATGTGATTCTATACTTTTTTATTTTTAATTACTCAAGCTAGAAGTAACAGCACATGTGTCTTTGGTGTATTATAACTACAGCTAGCTACTAAATAACTGCTTTTAAGTTGGCTGTATTTGGCTTGCAAAGTATCTCTGAATTATTCAATTTATTCAGAAGAGGGAGGTAATATTTTATTAAGCCCCTTCACCCCTTCTATTTGTCACAGATATTTGGGAGATCTTTTGATAACAGCATTAACACTGTTGATGACCACTGTTTGTGGTTTTTACCTTTGCTATGTGCAGAAAAGTGCCAAGACTAAACCTGAAAAGGACCATCAGCATTAAACTTTCTGGCAAACTGGAAGGTTCCTTTAGGTACAAGTATTTTACTCATAATGGGTGTAGAGGAGTTGAGGGAATTATTAGTGTTCAGAAGTCTAGAAATAGGTACTGTTTTGTGCTTTGTTCTGACTGTCATTAATTAAATTGCACCACATGGGAAAAGCTGGTAGAGATAACAAACATAGAAGTGATTCATTCAGTGTTGATTCTGTATGGACAGATTTCTTTTACTGGCCATGTAGATTCTCAGTAGGTTCAAAAAATTTGCATTTCATTCAGGGTTATTGTCCTCCCTGCCTGTTTTCACAGCTGTTGCTCAGCTGTGCTGATGGGTAACACTGAAGTGTATGTAAGAATTCTAAGGTCAAATGCTCTGAAATGTTTTTTATCTCCTAATTATCAAATATTTTAATTCAGAATCCTTATATGAAAGCTCTAATTGCTCAGAGTTCTGATGTCATATTTGGTCACTAAAAGTTATCACTGAAAATGTAACTAAATTATGTGCATTTCTCATGGCTGTGTTTATCACACAGTTACTCATACTATCTCCAATACATCATTACTAGAACAATGTCCAAACTCCCTGATTAAAAATTTAATACCTGGAATAAATCTGATATGGTATCTACCTGGAACTCTGTCTAAAGTCGTTGCCAGTAAAAGATTCCTGATTTGATATCACAGAGACAACAAATGCAGGAAAAAATAATAAAGGAATTTCCACTCTTTCATTGTGTTCACTTTAAATTAGCTGATACAGTCTATGTTGTGATCTCTGAAAGTCCTTTATAACTAGAGCTTGGGAGAATATTTATGCTGCAATAATTATTGACAGCTGAGATATATATCCCTCATATACTCTAATCTCCATGCCAAACAAACTGAATGATGAGGATATACTGACATATTTGTTATTAAAAATGTAATGTCCTGTGAGTAGTTGTTGAATAAAGATTTCTACATACCCCTTTTGTTATGATGATTCTACAGTTTTCTTAAATTGTCTTTAAAATATCTTGTGTTGTTCTGTATCACTGTAGTGAACAGTCAGTGTATAGCATCATGAACAAATCTGTTTATAAATATGAACATTTCACACAGGAGCTCTATAAACTGTTCAGCCAGGTAACAGTTTATAACTTGCTGTATTTAAAATAAATTGCTTTTAAAAGCTTAAATTGTTAATGATTTCTGTAAAAATGGCTTACTTGGAGAAAAATGTGCTGTTATGAGCATTATTAGCTGAGAAATCCTTCACACTGGTTTTAGATACGTTGTCTGCAAACTTGATTTTATTAGAGTTGGTGACATCATGCAGCTCTGACAGAGGATGATTTTCTCGAGTGCATTTCATGCATGGTGATTTGGTGAAAGTATTATTAGGAGGAGTATTTTTCTAGCTTAAAATGTTCTACTCTTACAGTGAAAGTGTAAGATACCGTTTTATTTGTAAACAACTGAAGTGTAGTATCTGCAATACACCACACAAAAGTGTAATCACTGTCAAAATGACAAGACAGCATCACAAAAATTGACTGCTGGAATTGATAGAGGTGACAATCAGGCTCTGAAACTGTTTTGTTCTGATTGCATATTCATGATTCCTCTCTATAATGTTACGGTGACTGTGTGAGTTGTTCTAAGCAGATGTTTTGACATAACTAGACTGACACCTTGTACTTTGTGAGATTTGCAAGTCTAATCTTTCACACAGTTCCTTTCACCTTTTTTCCCAATGTCTAAATCTTGACTTGCAGGCTTAGTTATGGGACACATCCAGGAACACGTGCATGCAGGAGTGCAGCAAACTGCTGCACCCATGTTGCTGCACCAGTGACGGTGCATCACCGGTGATGCAGCAGTGACCCTGTCTGACACCGTGCAGCCGACCCAACAAGGAGCTGTCAGAAACTGGTGAACACTCATTCAGCAGCAGCTGAGAAATGTGCTTTCATGCACACCCATTTGCCTGAATTTCTCTCTGTCCTCGGGTAGCTCTTTGTAAGATGACTCT
This sequence comes from Ammospiza caudacuta, assembly GCF_027887145.1. Taxonomy (NCBI): domain Eukaryota; kingdom Metazoa; phylum Chordata; class Aves; order Passeriformes; family Passerellidae; genus Ammospiza; species Ammospiza caudacuta. The sequence continues at coordinate 17,277,667 of NC_080632.1, forward strand.
GTTGTTTGCTGTTTGTTTGACTCATTTGGCTTTTAGGAAGTCTCTTCCAGCATGCTGTGCCATAACAATGACAGCTGCGGGTGAGTGAATGATAAAGCTGCAGACACTTGTTGAAATAGATGGCTCCATTTGCCTCTTGGATAATCAGAAGGCAATTTTCTCTCTTATTTTATGATTTTCATTCAAGTTCAGAGAAAAATTTGGAAGGAACAAAGCAAAGACATTGTCCCTATTTTTTCTTTCATTGTTTGTTTTTCAGACAAAGTCAAAAGAGTTTGTCAATTTTCCAAATAAATGATGATTTAATTTTTTTTTCTTTTCCCAAGAAGCCAAAAAAACCCCTGAAGTTCTATATAACTACATTCCTGAAGACTTTCCAGATTGTATCAATACATAGTCAGTGGTCCAGAAAGGAAATTACTATAAGGGCAATTTATGAAACTTGTGCAAAAAGAGAGATGAGTGAATTGCATTTTTATTTCACATTAATTCTCTCTTTTTTCTCATTCTCCTGTTAACTGTACACAGAAAAGTTTTAACTTGATCTTGATGCAAAAATAGAAAAGGTGGGTTTTATAATTAAATAAATTATAATTCTGTTGTGCAAATAAGAACTTCTAGTTCCTATCCATCTCCATTCATGAACAAAGGAAATATATACTATAGGATGTAATTAAAGACTCAAACACATGGGAGGAATCCCAAATTTACTGTTGCTTTGTCCAGTTGCTGCCTTACATCTGACTTTCCTCAAATCACAGTCTTTCCACCATTTTTCTGGGTGCTGCTGCCCATGTTTTCATGGCAGAAAATACAGAAATCTTACACTGGCTAATCTTTTTCTCTGTGTAGGCCACATTTAATTGCCATCATGCACCACAGTCTTATATATGGATATAAGAATCCATTTTGTGCAATAATACAGAACCCAGTGCAAAACAACTAAATAACTATTTAGTGCAATACAAAATATGGATTTGACTATTTTTTGAGTTAAATATGCTTCTGAGTGAAAGAAGAGAGGGCTATCCCTCTGCAAAGTGGGCAAGCTTGCCGAGAGTTGTACAGACAGCTGAAAGCTGAGTTTTTTGCCTGAGGAACAGTGACCAGGGTAACAGGGCAGTTTCCTTTTGCTCTCTTTGTGCATCCAGTATAAACACATGTCTATTTGTTGGACATTGAGGATGAGTAAGCTGCACGAGTGGAGAATCTGCTGTACTCAAGATTAAAGCAATAGGTCCTGGTATTTTGACAAAGCCAGTCAACGGCAAACCTAGACTTTTCAGACCAGGTCACCTGGGTTTAAGGTATTTGAAGTGAGTCAACCAGACAGAGAACATTGTTGAGTCTGGTCCTTCAAAGGGGAGTAGTTCACATGGCAACACCTTAGACTATTGTCAACATTTCTGCAGTACCAAATCAGCCTGAAGCAGCAGCTGCAAGAGTATTCAACCTACCAGAAAGCACATTTTGATGTCTACTTAAATGAGAGAATGCATTTATAAACTTGGGTGGAACTACAAAACAGCTGGTGCCTTCACAACGCAGCATGCAACCTTTCAAGTGTCTCCATGTCCCTCCCAACTCCTAGACCTACGTACAGCTGAATAGAAAGAGTGAAATCACCTAGGATGGCAGAGCTGTTCAAGCCTTGCTGTTGTCAGAGGGGAGGCACAAATGGCTTTTCTTACTCTGCCTGCCTGTCCCCTGCTGGAGGCAGGGACCTGCTCCTCTGCTGCAGCTGCCGTGGGAGCTCAGGGTCCTGCACTGACACCTGTCTGCTTCACACAAACCAGAGTGGTGCTGTGCCGTAGCCTGCTCTGATAACTCTTCCATCAACTGAGGGAGCAGACAGCCCACTGCTGGCCTTGCTAAAACCATAAAGATGTTCTCTTTCCCCTAGATGCATGGTCCAGAAAATATTGGTGATCATGCAAATTTTGGAAGAGGTGTCAAAAAGGAAGAAAATTTTTGTAGGATGATGACATATATTTTGCAATTCTACTGCTTTTTAAGATGTCATACATTGAAATGAAACCTTGTAAATTTTCTTATGATACCTATAAAGTTTGTTATGTTAGTGTTAATACCTTTATGAATTTTTAGCATATGCTGGTGCTTTTTTGGAAACAACAAAAACAAACATGATAAAATGCAGTTTGTTAAAAATGGAAGTGTTTTATAGAAATCTTTCTCTTAAAAAAAAAGAGAAAGACCTTTTTTAATTTTTTAATTTTTTAATTTTTTTAAAAAAATTAAGACCTTAATTTGGTCTTAAGCACATTTTCTGTTTTCTTATGTCAAGGCGTTTCGTAAATGTCAAAATAGGTTTCTTCAATTTATAGAATACATTAATGTGCTGTATGTGCATAGATATTATGTTAGTAGATGTTAACGGAAACATTTTTGAGTTTTATAATAAAAGGAGAACAAAATGTTTTAATGATGTTGGCAAATACTTAGATATTTTTGAAGTAAGTATTTCTGCATTTTAATTTCGTGGTATTTTTTTATTTCGTAGTAAATATATGATTTTTGTGACTTTTGACTTGCATATGAAGTAATATATTTCTGCTAACTGCTAGGAATATCTTCAGAACACAAATTGTATTTCATGAGTTTTCTTCACCTTTTTGTGAAGAAATAGCAACACACATTTTCCCACAAGATGGCAGAGGCGAGTTGTGGAATTTATGGGTGAAGATTTAGGGAGACACAGGAAAATCTGAAAATAGAAGATGCAGGTTCAATAAATGAGGATATTATGAAGTCAGAGGGAAAACTCCAGATTTAATTCACTTTTTTCTGACCAGAGTAGCATGTATTTTATTGTAAGATCATATACCATGGCTTTCTGACAGCAAGCCAACATTGACTACAAGTTCTTATTACAGTTATCCAAAACCTTATCTTTATTTTAAATGAAGTGTTTTCAAGTACAAATTTCACTCTCAAATACATGTTTTTATATTCATATGGCTGAAAAGTGTCCTTTATTATTTTATGCTGTTCACTGTGTAGTTAGAACTCACAAATTATTAAAAAAAAAAAGAAAAAAAAGAAGAAAATGTATTTGAAAACACAATAAGTTTCATTACATGTGTAGAGATAAATACATATTTTAAAATTTTATTTATTAATATTATTAATTAATATTTTATTATGCCAGATGTTGTTCTAAAACTCATTCAAATTGACATTAAAACCCCCATAGGTAATGAAATACTGCATAGTTGAGTTGTCGTAAATGTATAATAAAGTCCTTGTTCAATAATGAGAGAAACCATCCATCATCAGTGGGCATACAGTGATCTTCCCTGTTCCTAACTGAGAAGCAGACACATGTTTTTCACACAACCTTCATAAAAATCCTGACTTTTTTTTTATTCTGATCTAGTTTGAGCTTGGCAAGGAAAAGAGCGGAGTAGGAAAGCCAAAACAGCAAACTCCAAGCCTTAAGTAAAAGCTGGTGTTTTTTCCCTGTTTTGTATGAAGCAGCTTGGACTTTTGTCTGTCTCTCTATGCATGTGTGCGTGCACACCTCCCCCAGCCCCCCTGCCTAATTCCAGCTTTTCCAACCCTATTTCCCAAAAGAATGTTGGGGGACAAATCTATTCTGCTCATTATGAACACTACCATGATAGTGCAAAGAATGATCATTTCCGAAGATGTTGGTGCGGAGTGAGTGGAGATGTGGTGGAAACACAGGTGACCCGAGGTGCAAAAACAGGGGACAAGGCCAGCTTGCAGCAGCTCAGGAGCTGTCCACATGAGTTCAGCCCTTCCGAAGTCACAGCTCTTCATGAGGGATGGTGGATTTACTCAAGGAAATGTAAAACCTTCCTGTGAGATTTGCATGGGGAAATGGTTCATCCAGATGGGTCCCAGCTGAGGTTAAGAATTGCCATTCAGAAAGCAGAGCTTGGCCCCATCCAGCAGAGGCACTTGCTGATAAAGGGTCACTCTTGGATACCTGTGTCTTTCCAAAACGTGAGAGGGACAGCTGAGGGTGTCTGCTCCACAATGCAGCAGGGAATTCTGGCTGATTCTTGCTCTTTTCTGCTGACATGGTCAAGTCAGGTCAGGTTCCCACCTCGCACCTTTCCCAGCAAGGTGGCATCAGCCCACTTTTCACAGGCAAGGAGAGCTGGCACAGCCCAAAGCCAGCAGAGCAGCAGACGGGAGCGATGGACTGACTCTCTCAGCTGCTCTAGGGGCAACAAGAAAAAGGCTGCAGGGGACTGGAAGGTCTTGGACTGAGTCTTTCAATAAACTTAAGTTTCCCTGTCTGTCCCTCAAATGCTGTTACTCTGTTGGGTCTTTGAGTGTACATTTACAGAAATGCGTGTTTTGATGTCAAAATGACTGTGCAACTCATTTCTCTATTGTTGAACAGATACAGATATTGCTTCCATAAGGTCTTGGAAAAGAAATTCCACTGGGAAGGATGCTCCACAATTCACCCAAAAAGTTTCCCCCTTAGGTGTTTGAGAACTTTTGCTAATCTTTAGCATAGCTTTCTTTAACAATTATAATTTGTGTTCATGATTTGGAATTTGGTTTGGATTTTTTTTTTTCACCTTTGACCAAATTCTAATCTGCTTTGCAATTGCTAGGTTGATTGAGGGCTTTGAAAGCTGATTTTTATTTCCTGTGGTTTCTTTATCTTGACTACAACAGTTTTTTTTCTTCATTATATTTTATGGCTTTCCTCCTTTATACAAATTTTTGTTATCTCCATTTGCTAATAGGTAGATTCCACCTCTGATGAAATCACCAGGAGCTACACTATTCTCATGAATGAAAGTTAAATAAAGTTAGGAATGCTTTAAAGCTAATTGATGCATCATGTAGGTATTATATTGGCAAATGCAAATAAGGTGCAGGCTTTATTCTGGCATCTTGGTATCCTTTAGTTTTAACCTGCTACTGAACAAAAGTGACTGTCAGGTATTTTTAAGTTTTCAAAACCCTTTGTTGCAACATAGACTGAGATGATGATGTTTGCTCAATGGAAAACTTTATAAGATGTGGTTTTTGACTTACAGTTTCAGGTTGTCACTGCTGTTTGGATGTCTCAAAGAATGGGAAGAGCCTGATTCCCATGAAACCACCATAGCTTGTACAAACCAGTTTCACAGAAGTAAAATTCGGCTTGGCTTCTGAAATCAATTGCCTGCAAGAAAAACCAGAGAAGCTGAAATTAAAAAGAATTTGCCTAACGTGTTTTCAGTTTGCTTCTGTTGTGGTATCATCTTTTTGATGTAGGATTAATTTTATCCAAATAGAGGGTTCCAAATGGAAACCACTAGTGCTCAACGATAAATAAGACATATTCTTACCTTTTCCAAGTGTTACCTACCATGCCCTGAAGAGTTTGAAAGTTTTACCTCTGTTGTGAGTTGGTTTAAACTCTTTTGACTGCATTGTCACAGTAGGAATATACGCTCATAAAAAAGTCACCATAAAGTTTAATTTGGAAACTCATTTAAAAAAAAAAAAAATCTGTAATCCTGATAAAATTGATACCATTACCTCTTTTAGAAAGTACAATCAAAGGATGTAGGAATAGGAATGATTTTTGTGCTTTTTAATTTTTCAAACTGTGAAAAGAAAGTGTAGCTCACATGTGAAATTTCAGGCTGTTTGCAGAGTCTCACAAACATGTGGTGGCTTGTAGTTAAGCACAACAGAACAAATGGAATTGGCTTCTTCTTCTTTCCAATTTCCAGTGAGAAAGCTGGATTGCCAATTGAAGAGAATGGGTTTAAAACGGATGATATAACAAATTGTTACTTTTTAAATTCTCGCATGCACAAACAAGAATAGATATTGCTTATCTTTTCACATTTTTTACACAGTGGAGAATAATATTGTCTTGTATATATTACTCTGTAAAATCCCCAAAAAGTAATATGCAAAAGTATATCACTTGGTTTTGGAAAGAGGAAGGCTGAATCTAGGATGTAAGTCAGGTTCATATTGTAAATAAAATCAACAAATTAATTTAGGGCAGTTTTCTCTTTTGAAAATGAAATTAAATACATGATTTCTTATGCATTTTATTCATTTCAGCATCTCTTAGTTTGGGCCATTTACATGTAACATTAAAATATTCCATGATATCGGGCTCCAAAAAGACCTTGGAACTGGAAAGTGAAAGTTTGTCCTTTACATTTCACCAGAAACAGGGATTCTGAGCTCATTGGTTTTTCAACTATACTGTTGATAATAGATCAGAAAAAAAATCTGATCCATTCTTCCAGCTCTTTTCATCTACTAATTGGAAAAGAATAAAAGTATTTTGAGTATATAATGCTACAAGCAACTCTCTGAACACAAACAAGGAATAGAGATATCAGTACCTTGTCATTAGTTTATAAATTGGAAGTTTTACAAATAGTGCAAATTAAAGAAGGAGGAAAAAAGATTGACGCTCATATTAAAGTGGATTCAACAGTTCTGTCTGACTTGCACTTTACAGCTGAAGTAAAATGTTTTCTCTCTCCTTCAGGTACTTTCAGAATTTCAAGCTGACTTATGCATGAGTTTTTCCAAGGTCTTTTTTCTCTGGTTGAGAGGCTCCACATTTTTATTTATTGCTTACAAGTTGAAGAAATTCACTTGTATATTTAGAAACTTCATGAGGTTCTGTAAAAAGAGCAAAAAGACACTGCTGCCTCCAGAAGAGCTTATTGCCCTCTCTGAGAAATGATGCATGAAATACGCTTTAAAAAAAATTGAAATAAAATGTATAATTAAAATTCAGGGATAATTTCACCTTTTTCCTTGGTTATTTTGAGCAAAGTATGTCCATTTATCAAACAGTTTTGCCACCAAACTAGGATACTCTGAAAAAGCCAAGGAAAAATGCCAAACCACTTGCATTTAAGTACTACAAATCTATTTTTATATCTGCCAAGTTTTGCTGGGCTTCACACCAAAATTATGTGAAACTATAAATTTCCTACTGTGCCACTCTGGCTCTCCAAGGATTAATTTAGAAAAGAGGAGTAATAGCCCACATGTGTGTATACCAAGAGTCTTTCTTGAAAGTTTTGTTTTAACAGCATTTTTAGGTGTTTTCTATCTCTTTACAGTTTTAGAGAATAAAACCTTCTAGCCAAAAGTTTTATATCTTGCACTGAGCACCTGGCCATTAAATGCTCCTGAGTTTTAATCAGTGCAATAGTATGAGGTCTCTTACACTTGTGACAAGGAATTTTACTACAATACTATCAATGAACAGCTCATGCAAAAACCCCTCATACACTTAATTTTTTGGCAATTGTCCTTTCCTTGCCTTCTTGACAGAACAATTCAGTACTTTCTTCTACTAATTATGACACTTAAGCACTTCAGAAAACACTTTTGGTCTTCAAAGGTTTCTTCAAGCATTAAGTGATATTTGTTACATGTCAAAACGTTGACATGGGCCAGGCAGAGAAAGAACAGCTTCTTTGTAGGAGCAGGTGAAGGTCTGGGACTTGGTTCCATTTGAAGTTGTCCTCACACAGCCTTTTCTGCAGCCAGGCATGAGTTCATAGCCAGTAACTGCACCCCGAATTAGCCCCCAGCTGCCTTCCAGAAGGTTCTGCACAAAATAAAGCCAGACCCAAGCCCCAGCCTGGATGCCGCCTCTGCTTTCCCGGTGCACGAGGGTCAGCTGGTCCCCCCCTGCTGCATGCTGGCCAACAAACCGTCTGGGCACCCTGAGCACGCTCCACCACGCCTGCGGCACTGGCATCCCTCCTCCTGGCTTCCTTCTGCAAAACAGAGACAGCAGCACTCCAGCATCCCATGGCAGTAGTGCTCCTCCCTGGAGCAAGTGGGGTCCCTGCAGCCCTTCCCAGCTCCTGCAGAGGGTGAGAGCCTCTTTATGTAGTCTTTGAATCTGAGTGACAGGACACAAGCCAGAAATATTACAGAGTAATGTGTTCAAGCCATTTAGTTACAACAGCCAGTATCACAAATCTTGGGGTTTTTTAGTACATGTGGTAGTGAAAACCCAATGGGATAAATTTCAGGAAAAATGTTATGGGGTTGTGTTTAATCTGCTGTAGCATACATACCACACAACACCTGCAATAAAAGAGTTGGATCTATGGTTCACTGAGCAGCATGACTGACGTGTGAACCAGAAAGTCATAATATCCAGAATGTTTTTATTGTGGGCTCTTTTCCTTACCTAATCTCCTTTGTCTCCTTTGTATCTTATTACTGGACACATTATATTTTACCTGTGCCTCAGTTTCTCTAACTGTACAGTAATGAAATTCACGCTTCCCAAAGTGCTTAAAGATCTCTGGACAAAATCAGTACTTAAAAATCTCTGGACAACTGGCAAATCTTTATAACAGCAGAGGCAAAGCTTTGCAGGTAAAAGGATTTCTACAAGATATACCACAATATGAGACTCTCTGTGATTGCAAAAATTGCATTGACCTAATAGTCCTTGACACACAATTGTTTTCACACTGGCAGTACAAATCCAGTCAGACCTAAGAGACCAAGCACTGTCTCCAGGGTAGCTGCCAAACTTCGGGCTAGTAATGACATATGCATCTAAATAGAAGTGGTTCCTTTCAATTTGTACAAATTTTTCCTGATAATATAAATAAATGACATCTGGTGACTAAAGCCCATGTTTATATTGACAGTTACTGACAGTCTCCACACAATTTCTACACAAATCTTACCACTGAAGGGAAAACATTAGGAAAGAAAATATTTGACATACAAGCAAACAAACAAACAATGCTTAAAGCATCTAATTTCCTCTTACTGGGGTGCAAACACTGACCTAAATTACACTGTTTCAGGAACAGATGTTTCATACCATCCTCTGAAGAGCAGAAAGAAAAGTTGTGTAGTTTGAAATAGATCTCAGTATTTTTTGTTTATTAGAATATAACTTATTTATCTGGTTTATAGAATAATTTTCATGTGCTGTTGATCACAGTACATCAGTCATCGGCCTTTGTACAGAAAATATACCAACTCCTAATTTGTATTACCTGCAGTAGCATGCAGTGGTTCACCCTAAATGCTGAACCTGGACTTCTGTGTTCCTGGCTGCCAACATCTCTGTACAACAATCCTGGAGGAGCTCTTATGGTGAAACAAAGTCTGCTTCATACTGACTGCTTTAAAACTCACTTTTTTTCCCCCCGTCTTTGAAATTCAGTTGATTTGTGAGTGGAGGATTCCTTTCATGAAGTGTTGAGGGGCCCCTGCAAGGACTCTGATATGTAGAAGGAGCTGGAGCTTTTTTGATCAGTGGCTTTGTTTTCTGCTTGAATCCGGAATGTATCAGCTTGATAAGCTTTTTTTGGTTTTAGTTTTGTTTTGCTATATTTCTTGTTTTATATTCTCCCTCCTATCTAGCAGAGGCTTTTGAATTCTCTGGCACTCCTACGACATTTGGACAGATAGGGATCGGGAGCTCTTTATTCTCAGAGATTTTTTGATATCAATATTGAATTTAGTGAATTCCACCAGCACTCTAAAATAATCTGGAATACAGAGGAGTAGGTACTGAAACACCTAAGGTGTGTGCAGCTGTGGTTACTGCCAAAATAGCCTGGTAAGTTGTGCACCCAAGCCAGCTGGTCTTCCAAGCTAACGTGGGAAAGTTATTCTGCACACCAAAGAATTTATCTAGCGATGACTGACTGGGGGCACAGAGCATCCCACTGGCACTCATGATGTGCATGGAAATGTTTAAATGTTGCATGGCATATTGCCCCCGTTTCCCACATTCCTTCACCTGGAGCTTGCTATACCCCAATCAGGATGCTCCTGGTTGGCTTCCCTTGCCTCCTCTTCTCCAGGGTGTTCAGAGGTGCCCTGCAGGCACCTGTCTGTGTCACTCTCTGGCTGTGGCTGTGGCTGTGGCTAGCCAGCCCTGCCATGCCCCTGGCTGCAGGTGAGGGACATCCTCTGCAGAGCCCTCGCTGTCACACAGGACAGTTTCCTCTGCTCATCAACTCCTGAGCCCTGCAAGCTTTCCAGCGTCGGTGATACACACCCTTGAAGCATATTTCAGGGGAACATTAGGAATCTCATGTTTTGCAGGTCCTTGGAATATCTCAAAGGAGTTCAAGAGGACTTCATTGACAACAACTGGGAATCTCCCCACTGTGGTTGTTTTCTGCCTGAAGGGCAGTCAAGCAAAAGGGGAGACAATTCACTTAGTTTTAGTTGTGAAATATTATTCTCTTTGTTAAGGGTAATAATTTTCAATGTGTAATTTTATTTTCATTTGCAGTATCTAATATTCCTTCATTGATATTTTACTGTCTCTGAAGAATCCTGTGTCAGATAGCCATAGAAACAGATAGCCATCCAGCTAACTAAAAAATTTCAAGAGAGGATTAGCCATTGTCTGTCTCCCTGCAGTGAAGTTAATTTTCATCATAAGCATTTAGGCTTTCTGAAATTTGCTCTAGGTCTGTGCTAGTGTACATGCTTGGCTCCTAACTTCAATTTCCCCTTTACTTACTGTTCTCATAGGTTTTCAACTGCCAGTTTATCACATTAAATGTCCTCCTGCACTTGTGGGCAATATAAAGTATAAAATTGTCTCTGACTCCAAAATAGTAGCTAAATATAATGAATTCTCTAAGCACTTTATTAAAACAAAACACGAAACCTTCACTTATGTCTACCCTGCAGCCTAAGCCATTCGTATACAAGGTTATTTGTAGCGCTGTAATTTCAGAAAATCTTTGTGAGTAGATCATGTTTCATTGTTGCCTTATAGGGTTTCTGAAATCACAAGCTAAAATGCAAAATCTGTTTCACAAACTGATTCAAACTTCAGCGTCCACTAGAACACCTCTGAGACATACACCTGGGTCTTGTCCAAGGGCACCAGCTGCATGCAAAGCTCCAAGGCTGTGAGGTTAAATTAGTTTACTCTGCAGGGGCAATTATCCTAGTACAAACTACTCTTGACCAGAAGACAGAATGACCAGTTTCAGGAGACATCAGTAACAAAGTCCAGACTGTTACACTGATAAGAGGAGAAAAAAAGGGCACCAGTTTCAATTAACACAATTTCATTTGCACAAAATCTGTCAAGGGTGTCCTTCAATGACATTGACAGAATTACCTGCATACTATCAGCACATTAGAGACAGCTGCCTTAACTTGTAAAGCTCTCACCTTCAGAAATGTTTGTGGCTCCAGTAGATGAAGCAGTTCTCCAGCAGATCTCCACTCATATCCCAGGAAATTAGTCTTCTACTGCTAAGGGTCAAGAATCGAAATCAACCAGAACTTTGAATTTGTCTTGCACTTGCACTTGGGTAAACATTATTAGAAAATTATAAGACATGAAGAATTAACTTGCATGCAGAAAGCTTGCCCATAATTTCCCTTCTTAAAAAGAGCTGAGGAAGTATATATTAGTGCACTGTTGTCACTGACATAAATATGTACTTAAATGAGGGTAGAGAAACAGTAAGTGGGAAACCTAATTTGCAGTGAAATTCCTGCTTGAAATAATTGTGGGGGAAAATATAGTAAAAAAAAGGGGAATATCTTATTTTATAGTGCTGAATGGAAAGTTGTGTGTGCATTCATTTTTATGTAGAGTCTACTATTATTAAAAGCCTAACATTCCTACTGCTTATTCCTTTAAATAATAGAGATATTAATGCAACACACAGCCCAGGGTCCTGATTAGACTGTAGGTAGTTCTATTCCAATGTAAATTTCAATACCATGAAATTGAGATAATTTTATACATTCAGTTATCTCTTGCTTTCCAACACACCACACATGGAAACTTGCTTTTTCATGCATTTTTGCAGCAGAGAGCCTGAAGAGAACTCATGTTAAATATCTGGTGCCTTACAGGAGCTTTGATTCTTGATGCTTTCGGCTTTCACATCAAATTAAGTTGTTATAGCACAAAGTAATGAAAAGCAACGTTTGTATTAAAGTGTAGTTATGTTTATTGATTGATGCTAAAATCCAGACACTGTATTTCCTTTCACTTTGAAAAATAGATGAAACTCGTTTAGCACAATTTTATGCTTTCAACAAAACCAAGAAGATTTCTCCAGTGTAGTCTGAAAACTGACTATCTATGCTGGCTTAGGAAAACTTGGTGCACCTTCTCTTAAAGGTGTTTTTATCCTGGCTTTTTGCTTCTAAACTCTACTCTTCTGCAGAGTTTCATTAAGCATTTTTCTTTCTCATACACAACACATCCAAGTCACAACTTAAACACTTACCAGAAAGAAAGATTTAAAATACATGTGCAAAACTATCAGAAACAAAGAACCTCTGCACATCTTGTCATGTTTTGCAAGAAGTCCAAGGAGCATGACTTGACTTCTGCAATATGATAAATTATATTTGTGAGCAGTCTTTTGACCTCTAGGATCTGTAGAAAGTGAAATCTAGGGGAGCAAAAGAACTGGAGGCGTGTGTATTCTGCATGTAGCCAGCTTCTCTGGAAGTTCTACACCAGACCTAGTGGGAGCAATGGGATTTATTTTTGTTGGCCTGTTTTGTTCTGTGAACTTAGCCCTCCTTCCCCCTCTAGAACAAGGGGAATGGTCTCCAGAATTACACAATCTCCTTAAGGATGTCCTTTATTTTGGGGTCTAGAGCAGATAAATAATCATTTGATATCTGAAATCACTGCCTGTCTTGTTGTCTGTTATCATATCACAGTCTCTGCCTGCAATACTAGAATCTGAAAAACCCTTTCAGGAAAAAGATCATTCCGTGTGCATACACCATTTCTTAGGCCTGCCTCACATCTGGCTACTCTCAGGGATGAAACTATGGGCCGTGTATTCTTCTCCACAAGACATTTCCATTCTTACACTGTCAATTATTATTAAGTTAGTGATGGAACAACAATTTTTTCTGTTTTGTTTTGGGCTTGTGCAACAGGTATCCAGATAGGGAAATGATCCATGAAAACATTTCCCAGGCACTTGATTAGCAATCACTGGTGTTTCAAATAAATGCTAGTACACTGCTGTCAGAGAGGTATTTATATTTCCAGGGTCTCCAATCATCCTAGTTCCTCTTAATTGTGTAGTGTTTAGCTGACTTTTTTTTCAAAGGAAAGACGTCATTCATGCTCAGTTCCCTCTTAGCTAGGATTCATCAGGAGTAAAGTTTTTCCAGGAGGGGCAAATAGGACAGTTCTAAGTCTTGGTGTGGTGCATGACTTTGCCAGAAAGATGAAAAGGGAGATGCTGTGGACCTGCTGGTGTCCTTGGACCATCAGCACCAGCTTGAGACGTCCTGGTGGGCTCATTGAGCCTGGTGGGCTCAATGCCTACTTGCGAGGTGCTGACTGAAATCTGGTACTGGTTGACAACTAAACCCTTATTATAATAATTTCAAACTGTCCCTACAGAAATACCATGTGGATGTTGCACTGCACAGATGAGAAAAGAAGACCTGTTCAGATCTACTAGTCTTCCATTTGTGATCAAAACTAGCTACAAGTTCATTGTCCCCCAGGGCATAAAGTTACTTCATTAACTCACTGCACTAAGTGTGAAGACCTTGCACTGACACTTTGTGCCAGAGATTTCTCATGCAAAACCTGTCATTCCAAGCAAGAAGCAGGTTTGTGTCCTTAGAGCTGGAACTATAGAAAATGCCATTGTGATTTAAGCAACAGCAATCAAAAGCAGATAACTCAAATCAATAGGAGTCAGTTCCAGCCCTTTATACTAACCCAAAATAAGTAAAGTACATCATGTTCAAAGAAATGAGTTTTGTGTAAGGCTCGACCTTTAAGTCTGTGTGCAAAAATATTCTTTTTGATCTAGCTTCAGTGGTTTTCTGCACTTATCTAAAAGGAGCTAGCAACACAGGTAGTAAATTAAATTCGAATATAAAACAAAACCAACACTAGACAACTGTTTCTTTATGGTTTTACCAGCTCCAGAAAGAACCATGTTGAGAAATTATTATTAGTACTCTTGGAGTGTTTGATTTAGTAGATTATTGTGGCAAAGAGAAGCAAGGGCAGAGGGGTGATGGACCCTGGGCCATGTTTTGCCCTTGGTGTTGAATTCCTGTGAGGGCAACAGCTTGGGCTGTCTCACATGAGAGCTGCACTTAGAGATCCTTTGTGCTCTCTGTGTTAATGGTACTGTTTGGGACACATTTACAAATCCATGTGGAGACTGAAGAGGTGACGGAAGAGTTTGTACCCTGTGGGGCTGTAGAACCAAGATTCTGACTGGGTTTCAAGGTGATATAGCATGTTGGAAAGCAGGTATTAAATGTAACTTTCTGTGACAGCTGGAACATCCTTAAATGAATTACAGATTAAATGTCTGTAGTAAGGCACTGAGTAGCAGCATCTGCACTATTGTTAATTGCTAATGAACCAAGACATGCATTCCAGATGTTCAAGCACAGAACTGGCCATGGGGTTTGTATATGGTACATTTTGTAGCTTAACAGGTATCAAGGAATTTCAGGATTTTTGGACTCAACCAGTTTTCGGTCAACAGACATTTCTTTGCCTACTGCTACTGATTATGGTTGTAAGGATAGGGACCCAAGTAGGAAAAGGCTGTAGCTAGACTTTTCCTTGTTTCTTTGTCTTTTATAGGTGTGAACCTGCACATTGTAATGTCTCTTCTTAATTTTAATAGAGTTATATTTCCCTAACTAAGCATGTGCTATCTGAGTTGTATAACTCCTCCTGGATTTGCTCTGATTTATTAACTTTCTGTTTCCTCTAGGACTTTAAATCAGCAGAGGATACACAAATCACAAAAACATTTACCCATGAACAAATTTTGAACTCATTGGAACAAAAATGTATATGTAGAAAATGAAGCCTTTGGATAATATCCAGAAAAGGACACTTGAAATTTCACAGTGAAGCTGATCTGTGGTGGGTGGAAGTGCTTGTTTTCATAGCAAAGCTATGGCAATAGCTGCACTGTGCAACCTGTACTCTAGTCCAAACAGCATAAATATTGCAATGCCCAAACATTCAGCAGGGAAAAGAGTACCATTTTCCAAATGGGCTACTTCTTTATTCAAACTGCCTCCCATTTGGCAGGTGATAGCTCCTTCTCTCTGCTTGTCCAACTGTGGTTCCCATCCAAACACAATGCTCTGGGAAATAATTTGTTGCAACAAATCCCCTTTATAAATAATAAACCAAAGCTTTGTCTCAAAGAACACCAGGACAGCTGTCAAAAGAGGTGAGATTTGTTTACAAAGAGAACAAGGAGATGTAAATGGATGAGGCAGGAGCAGTGGGAAAAGGAAGCGTGGTGTCTTAAGGTTAATGTACAATGCAACAAAACTGTAGGGTACATTTCAGGGGAAAAGTCAAAGGCATTTGAAATATCAGAAACTACATCCAATAAATCATATGAATCACTAGGTCATGACATTGTGGAAAACTTTATTTTTATTCTAGAATAGCAACTGACTTGGCTTCGAGAAATTTTTCTTATCTATTCAGCAATAGAAGATGCAAAAATGCCTGCTTCCAGCTTGTGTTGGTTAGAAGATGGCAGCTATGTTTATTCTTTTCCAAATGTTTGTTATTCCAGTACCAGCACAAAGATGTATAAAGCTATAAAATGTAGTCTACAGTCAGTGTGACACATTTTTTTTTGAGATCTCATGGATATTCATGTTAATGATGACTTAAATTTATATAATGATTTAGTGTGATGCAATAAAGACTTCTCTGGGCTTACACATTAGGGTGAATTATCAGCTCCAAATAATATTACTGACTCCAAAAGAATTATTTTTAGTTTCTATTTTGATAACTACTCTGGTGATTAACACCTAGGAAAACACAAGTGCAGGGAACAATCCATGGCAACTTGATACTTAGTTTTTAGCTCTTGAACAGGCAGAAAAGCAATTAGATTGCCTTTATGCTTTTATGATGTATAATACCATTAGTGCTCTCCAAGTCAGTCATTTCCTGGCAGCTAATAGTGGGTTGGGTTAAAAGCCCCTGGGTTTATCTTAGACCTTTTACTCTTCCAGCCAGTCATTAGCTGCCAGGAAATGTTTGACTCAGGGGTCATTATTGCTTAAATATTGCCTCTAAAAGCTTCTCATTACTATAAATTCATTTTGCTTTTGTGCTGTATTAGCAGGCATAAGTAGTAATACTATTAACTATAATAACAAATCAGGCAAATAATAAAGGCTCTGCAGGCAAGGACACGGCCAAGAGAAATTGTTTTCTATGTATTTCTAGTTTAGGATAGGATATTGACCCTGTAATAAATCCAAACAAGAAGAGTATCATGTGACTAGAAGAGAAGAGACAAAAAGAGAAAAGGAGAAAAAGAAGAGGCAGAAGCAATTTCACGGCAAGAGAAAAAAAGCCAGAGTCAGAGGGAAAGGGTAGCATAATGCTGACATCTTGAGTGAGGAATTTTGCATTCCTGACCATGAGAAAAGTTACAAGGACTTATTGCACTGTGCCAAGTAATTGCACATATTTCATCACCAGCATCCTCTTTATGTGTTTTCAGGTTCATGTATGCAAACAATGACAGTTTGCACAGCTGAGGCAACAATGCAGGTATTATTTTTGAGGCAACAAAACAGGTTACTCTGATTTTGTAACAAGTTTTCTGCAAGAGAAGACCTCATCTGAAGTCCCCAGAAGCAAACAAAAATGGAATATTGCCTCAGTGTGAACCAAAACTCCTTTTTCCCTTGCTGAAATTGCAGCTCAGTTACTTATAAGCCTGAACCCATTATCATACATATTCCTTTATTCTCCCCTCGTCAGTTTTTTTGTATATTGAGTAGTTCAGCTTTTCCTATCAGTCGTCACCTGGGAGAGAAGCTGACCCCAGTGGCTGCACCCTCCTTTCAGGGAGTTGTAGAGACTGATGACTCTCCCCTGAGCCTCCTTTCCTCCGGGCTAAACAGCCCCAGCTCCCCCAGCCGCTGCCCAACAGACCTGTGCTCCTGAGCCTTCCCCGCTCCCATTGCCCTTCTCTGGACACATTCCAGCACCTCAGTGTCTTTCCAGCAGTGAGGGGCCCAGAACTGAGGACAAGACTCAGGTGTGGCCTCACCAGGGCCCAGTACAAAGGGACAATTGCTGTCCTGGCCACGATATTGCTGATACAGGCCAGGATGCCCTTGGCCTTCTTGGCCACCTCACCAGATTGCTGGATCCTGTCCAAAATGACAAAATATTGCTTGCTTATGACTGCCTTTATGTACAGCCACCAAAGAAAATCCTTGCAAGCAGAAGGCACTGCAGTACACAGTGCACTCTCCCTAAGCAGCCACCAGGATGTCTAGCCTCTTTTTTGCACTGTCTTCACAACATTTGTTCACTTCAACACTCACTCATACAAATTGTCCATGAACGAGTCAGTGTTCAGCACTGAAACCTCCCACTGAGCTGCATTTTAGTGAAGCACTTTTGTGATCACTCAAGCTCATCAATATTTCAGTAAACTTTGGGCAAATACATTCTGGAAGCAGACTGAAAGTTGTGATTAAATTAAGCCTATATAAGTTAAAAGCACATTCAGGAATCTTGGATATCAAGGCTAATATATCCTGTTACTGCATCTGAGAAAAAAAAAAAAAGAGATTCTTTAAACTTCAATATACCAATTCTGGAGATGATAAACAGTATACTACCTTCAAGCCTATTTATTTGATTATATTATCAGTACAAGCCTCACTCAGAACTGACAAGACCTATTAACCTAGCCCTGTACGTTATTCTGCAAAATAATTGGAAGACATAATTATGTAAATTTAGGCCTGATGTCTACAAGTATGTGCTACAAACAGGACCCTGGTTGAATTTCAACCTCAGATGAAAGATGCCCTAGAAAGAAATGTGAAAAAAAAAATATAATGAGATGATAAGTACTTCCAAAGTGATGCATTTTAGAAAAAAAAAATCAAGTTAAAGTAATTAATTTTATGAAGAAAGCTATTCAATGTTTTGAAGAAAGATATATTCTGAATGAGGAAAATAGTGTTGCCCACAGATGGAGATTCCATTCTATAGAGCAGAAATAAAACTGCAACCAACACCTCCAGAAGGAATGGTTCCCTGAGCTCTGGATTTGAAACAGATACATTTATTCCTAACTGTATTTAGCTTTTCAGATGTAGACAGATGTATGAAACTCTTGTGACTTTGGGTTTCCTTGTCTCAAAGAAAACAAGAAAAGCATCCACCTGAATTACTAAAATGCAGAGACATTACCCCCTCAACAGTTTACTGAACCAATTTTCTAATAGAAGAAAGTAAAATCTTAGTAGTTTTTAACTTACCACAATGTTCAGAGTTCCAAACAATAGTCTTGAACCCATAAACTGTCTCAAACTGGCACTGCAAAACCACTAAGGTTGTGAAGTTTGCTTCAGAAAATGAGGAGTTACCAGAATAAAGTTGTCCCTGTTATTGCATTCACCCTCCTTCTGCATTTGCATTACCTTGCAATCCTGTCTTATGTAACGGCACAAAAGCTGTTCCATGGGATGCCTGACTCAGTCAGGGAAGGGTAATCATTTGGTATTCCCTTTTATCCTCACTGGAAAGGCCCCAGGCCTCACTTAATGCATACAAAAAGAAATCTTCAGTGAATTAGAAGTTAATAATTTCCTCACTAATATCTCTATAGTAATTTCTTTATAGTCTCTAAGACTGGGATTTTCTTAAAATGTTTTTAGATAACTGTTTAGACTGCCAGTGACCTCAATAAAATTTTCAAAATTGTCTTTGTCACGACGCTCTGTAGCGATTGTAAGCATTTGTGTGGTGGTCACCTCTGGTAGGAGCTACACAGAGCATTCATCCCTCCCTTGCTGCATTGGAGGAGGATGGAGAAGGATTCACTCTCCTATGGTACAGCCCCAATGCACCATCTGGCAGAGACCAAGGCTGGTGTTTATATTTCCCTTGCGTTTGTGCCATACCCAGCTGGTGCCACAATCTGGTGCTTGGGTCTGGCCAGGGTGACAGGGAAGAGCTGGGAATGCAAAGGGGCTCAGGTGCAGCTGGAAAGGCCAGGCAAGAGGGCCTTTCAATTTGGGAGAAGTAGCCAACAGGTCCAATGGTGACTCTGCCTGCCTCTGTTCTCTTAAGATAAGGGATAGCAGACACTGTGGGATGTGCATTCCTCAGGTTCTCAAATGCTGCAGAAATGCTTCAAGAGACATGAGTTCAAGGTATGAAAATCCTGGCTGGGCAAACCATTAACTGAGTGAAGGTCACAGATTATATGGAAGTATATCATGTAGCTCAACATGGTAGCCCAGATTCTTGAAGATTCATTAATAAATGATAATGAATTAGCATTTTTGGTAAGCTACAGAACACAGTCTGCCTTGAGATCACTTCTGCATGCTTCTAGAACACATTGCAGAGATCTGCTAGTATTTCAGCCATTTTACTTATGTTTCTCATAAAATATTTTAGCATCATTCTTTCCTGTTCTCCAATTTTTCACCATCTATTAAGTATTGGTGCATTGAAAGGTAATCATTTTTGCTGCTTGTGTCTTGCAATCCTGGTCTGAAAAGAAATGAAAACCATCAAACCAGCATCATTAAGGCTCAGTAGTCTGTGGCTCTCCATGCCAGCCCTCCAAGCTGTGAGGTGGATCTTGAGCTGCTTAACCAGAAACTTGAAAGCCGCGTTTCTGAGTGCTGTTTGGGGTCTGCCGTGCTGTGCTGATGTATGTGTCTGTCCTGCAATACCAACTGAGGACTTCTTGCTAGGATTTGTGCTTGGAATTTGGAGCAGCTCCTTCGTTTGTCTGGCAGTCCAGATCTGTAATTTTGCTCTTTAAACATTTTGAGTAGGCAGGCAGATGTTACAGTGAAATTGCAGCTGATCCTTCCCCAGTAAAAGGGGTAAAAGCAATCCTATACAAGTCTTCTAATTATCCTGCTTTGTGGTGTAGCTGGCCATAAAACCATCCATTTTTCTTGTCATACTGTCAAAGCTTGTAACACACAATGTAAGTAACAGAAAGGAGTAAAAAGGCCACTTTTGTGGTGCAAAGTAATTGATTATATCGTGTGAATTAGGCAATGAAAAGTCTCTGTGCTGCTTTTCTTTTTGTTGATTCACTGTAATAGAGCTTGTGCAATGTAAAACTGTTGTTGGTTTGCCTCTTCTTAAGGTGAATCCTGAAATCCACACAGTTTCATTACCTGCTTTTTCTTAAATATAAGGTACAGCAGGACACCATAATTGGGGATTCGTGTGATCAGTTCTGCACACACAGGTAACAAAAGGCACAACTTCCTCCAGAGAGTACATGGGCAAGATGCACAAATCTGTGAGGACTGGAGGAAAAAAAGGAGGGGGGAGGAACATCACTTCTAATTCTTTGTCATGAACTGGCTTCTTTTCATACAACATGCTTCTTTTCTACCCAAATATTATGATCTGCTAATTTTTTCTGAACTATTATACAAAAACGAGCCACCAGGAAAGTAGTGTATTTTGTCTATATAGAGGAAAGTGAGAAAACAAGATACATGAATGGACAGGAGAACTCATGTACATAACTGAGAGCAACTGAGCAATGTACCTGTTTATTTCAGGATATGAATATGATGGAAATGGTCTACAAACAATACATGCAGTAACAATACTTCTGCCTGAAAGGTATAAATTAAAGCCCAAAATGAAGAGGTATTTAAAAAAAAAAAAATTTTGACATAATATTGAAAAATTAGCTTCCAAGAGTTTTATAACCAAGGAGGTAGTAATGAATTCAGAAAAGTCTTGCATTTAGTGCAGATAAAATAAATGTAAATTGAAGTTCTTAAGATACAAGCAGGAGATGCCAGTTAATGCTAGCTGTTTGCAATGCAATATTACATTTCTATGGGATCACAGAAGTCAAAAAAACATTAATTTAAAACTCTGTGGGCACTCAAGACATGACTTAATTATACCTCAACAGTCTTTGATTCTCCACAAACAGGTGGAACTTCTCACTTGCTAAGAAGTTGCTCCTCTGACCAGGAAGGGGTTGCTGTGCACTGAAATGTACAGTTGATCTTGGCCACAAGAGCCTCAGACCATTGGCCATGGCATTTTTTCTGCAGTTATGGCCCTGAAGCAGCTGTTTCAATGACAGGACTGTAAAAATGCCTTTTTCTGCAGGACAGTTAAGTCTTTCTGTGCATTTGATGGGGAAAATAGGGACATGGATAGGAGTTATGAAGACAGCAGAGGTAGTGGATGAAATTTTCACACCTACCACTCTTTGGTTTTAATTGGTGTTGGGATCCAGTGGGTTACAGCAGTGCTCCTCCAGGAGCTGCCCAGAGGAGCTAGCCCTTCCACAGCTGGGCTATTTAACCCATTCTCAGCCACATTTCAGGAAAGCTCTAAGAAGATAACTACTTCTCATTCTCATTTCTTTCAGAGACAGACTTGTAAGAAACCGCATGAGTGGGTCCTTCTTCGGAGGAACAGTGATTTTGCAGAAAGAGGGGGAGTGTGCTCCTCACTTTTCAGAGCAGATGCAGCGAAGTGTGGCCTTAAAGTCAGGTGTCCGGCTGGCAGGAGGGCGGCCAACACCCAGCTGCAAATGTGTGATCACCCCTTGGCGTCAGAAGGCTTCGGGCTGTGCTCACAGTGGACGGAATCGCTGATGGCCGACAAGAGTAAAGAGTCCGGACACTCACTGGGGACTTGTCAGATTTATTGTCAACCAAGGAGTGACAAACACCCAGATGTTGAACCTAACGCGTCTGCCAGCGAGTGACCTCAAACAAAGGGTGCAACAGGGTTATAAAGGGGAGGACAGATCTTAGGGAGGGGTTTACAAAGGACCAATAGGGGAAGGTGGGGGAGTGGACTTAACATAATAGGCACTGGGGAGAAACCAATAGTTACATTATAAGGGAGGGGCCCCGGAGCCACAGCCAACCATAACTCCCATGTAGAAGAAGATTCTGGAAGCTTGGGAGGAGTGGGGAGTGATTGACTGGGCCCAGGGAGAAGAACAAATTCACATATAAGGAAACCCAGGGGAGGGGAAATTATACAACAGAGAGGATTGACATAAACTGAGGCGGGAGTAACCAAGGTAACCAAATGATAGACAATACAATGGCAGGAAGAACTGGTGAGGGCAGAACCATTACAGAAAATGGGGGAGCAATTAAACAAACTAACAGCACACACTACAATAAGCAGAGACCCAGGATCAAACTAATGTGAACCTGTAATTGAAAATCTCGGTAATTAAAGCCAAATACTTTAATGTTGCAGGCAAAAAAAGATGCAGCAAACATTGCTTTTGATTGTCCAAAACAAAAGTCAGAGCAGCCACATCCTCACAGTTTTATGCCCTCCAGCAGAGGATTTGATACTATTTCCCATGGCGTTCTCAGGGAGAGGCTGCAGTTCATGGCTTGGACATGTGCTCTCTTCACTTGGTAAGAAATAGGCTGGGTGGCTAGGCCCAGAGAGTGGTGGGGAATGGACTTGCACCCAGCCATTACAGTGGTTCCCCAGGGGTCAGTTTTGTGTCCAACCCTGTTTAATATCTTTATTGATGATCTGGATGAGGCATTCGAGTGCACCATCTGTCAGTTCATGGAGCTGGGTGGGAGTGTTTGTCTGCAGGGCAGGAAGGATCTGTAGAGGGATATGGAGAGGCTGGATTGATGGGCTGAGGCCATTGGTGTGAGGTCCAACAAGGTGAAGCGCTGGGCCCTGAACTTCAGTCACGACATCCCTGTGCAGTGCTACAGGCTGGGGCAATGTCTGGAAAAGTGTCCAGTGGAAAAGGACCTGGATGTGCTGGTGAGCAGCACCTGAACCTGACCCAGCCGTGTGCCCAGGTGGCCAAGAAGGCCAATGTCACCCTGGCTTGTATCAGCAATGGTGAGTCCAGTTAGACTGGACAGGGCAGTGCCTGTCCCCCTGTCCTGGCACTGCTGAGGCCACACCTGAGGGCTGTGCCCAGATCTGGGCCCTCACTGCCAGAAAGACACTGAGGGGCTGGAACGTGTCCATAGAAGGGCAAAGGAGCTGATGATGGGTTTAAGCGTTTAATCCTATAAGAAGCAGCTGAGTGAGCTGCGGTGGTTTTGTCTTGAGAAAAGGCTCAGGGAGGACTTTATCAGTCTCTACAAATCCCTGAAAGGAGGGTGCAGACAGCTGGGGGTCAGCCTCTCTCCCAGGGATCTGCTATCAGGACGAGAGTAAATGACCTGATGCTGCACCAAGAGCAGTTTAGGCTGGACATCAGGAAAAATTTTTTCATGGAGAGTGTTATTCAGCATTGGAATTGACTGCCAATTCAAGTGGTGAAATCACCATCCCTGGGTGTGTGCAAGAAATGACTAGACATGGCACTAAGTTCCATGGTCTTGTGCACAAGACAGTGATTGGTCAAAGGTTAGTGATCTTAAAACTCTTTTCCAATCTAAATGATTCCAAGACTCTGTGATCAGGGTCCTCTTGTATAAATAGTTCACTTGTGACCATTAATATCAATATAAACTGCCTTTAAAAATCACCAGAAAATCAAGGTATATTGTGTGTGAACAGTAATTTTTCAAACTATTTCAAATATTTGAAGTAACTGCAGGTTATAAGAAAGTGGTAATTTGAACAACTTTAAAGAAAATAAAGTAACTTTATAACTTTTAGAAGTTTTTGTTATAAATCCTTGAAGGGTTTGGTTCCAAACCCTTAAAAATAAGTAGAAATGCTCCTCTTGATCTAAATAAGTACTCAGTCCCTCTTCAACTAAGACCATATTTACAAGAACAGGATTATTTTCACATTTTAAAAAGTTCTAAGCAATTTTTTCTTTATGTCTTATATAAGTATGGCAATTGTCAATCCTTATTCAGAGCCGCACAGTCTCCAATTTTCTGAGGTGGGCAAACACCTCCAGAGACCATCCAATCCAGTGCTACACCCTGCCATGAGATGCTTACAGATAAAATACCAACCTGAGCAGCCTCAGCTCTCCATCCTCAGTTTGTGTAAGATCTGCTTCAGTCCCCTGACTCCTGTGGGGCTGTTTGCTGAACTCACTCCAGGATGTCCATGTCCCTCTGGTCCTGGAGGGGTCAGAACTGGACTCAGACCTCTAGATCTGTCTCACTGGAGCTTAAACAGAGAGGGAGGATCACCTTCCTTGATCTGCTGGCAGTGTCCTGATGCAGCCCGGGATACCCACTGGTCCTCTTTGATACAGGAGTACATTGCTGGCTCATGTCAAAAAAAAAAAAAAAAAACCCAAAAAAGCAACAACAAAAAAAACCAACCCAAACCAAAACAAAAAAAACCCCCAAACCACCTCAAAACAAAACAAAACAAAAAAAAACAACCCCCCCCCCCCCCCCAACAAGGTCCTTTCTGTGTTGTTATTTCCCAGCTAGTTGGCTCCCACTGTGTATTGATAGCCAGAGTCATGGCTTCCCAAGTGTGAATTTGGCATTTCCAAGAAAATGAACTCCAAGAAGTCCATATTGACCCATTTTCCCAGCCTATCCATGTCCCTCTGGAAGGCAGCCCAGACAGCCAGCCAATCAGCCCCTCATCCCTGTTTTGTGTCTTCTGCAGACTTGTTAAGAGTCTGTTCCATGCCAGCATCCTGGTCATTGGAAAGAGGTAAAACAGTATTGATCCTAGTGGTCTTATTGACCACTGGGATGGATATACCATTGGTGATGCTGCTCCAGCTGAAGCTTTTGTGCCACTGGTCACAACCCTTTGAGCCCAGCTGTTTTATTTCCTTCTTCCCTTCTTTTACCATTCTCAGAGACATGAGTGTTACTTATTTTCTCCCAATCCTTTGGAACTATTCTGTTCACCATGAGGTGATGGACTAGTGGCTGCATCCTGTGACACATGATGAGTTTTTGACTGTATAGTTTGTTTAAATATTTCCTAAACTAATTAAATTGCAGTTAATGGTAAGTCAATTTTTGCCCTCTTTTTGTTTCTCTCAGGACCTTGGATTCCACTACCTCTTGTATTGCTTGTTCCATGCTGTTTCCCTTCCAATTCCCACTGGGTGGCTAGATCACTCAAGAACACAATGTCAAAATGTCAAATGAGGCTTCTTCCAGCTGTTTAAAAAAAGGCATAATCTAATTTTTCCTGATCAGGTAACCTGTAGCAGTAGTGTGGTCCCACTGCAATGTTGCCCATGCTCATCTGTAGTCCCAGCCCATCGCCTCTGGATGGCTTAAGATTCCTCCCTGGATGGAGCATTGTGCATCTCCTCTGCTCTCTCATTAAGTCAGGATGCACTGCTACATCATCTGCTTTGGACAGGAGCCATTGCTCAGAATCTGGGGCTTATATCTACAACTTCTGGCTTTGAAAAACTGTAACAATAAGAAGTCCAAATAAGTCACCATTTTTGGTCTGTATATAGCTGCTGACCACTGACTTGCCTTTTTTCTTTTACTTGCTTTCACAGGCTTCTGTGATGTTAGCACATTTAACAAATGTGTCTTCTTAGATTTGTGGTCCAAGTGCACGATATTTAAGAAAAACCTTCTGTATTAAGTAATCAACTACAAGCAGGTTTTTTTAAAAATTATTCATGAAACCTTTACATTTACACTTGGTTTGAGTCTGCTTCTCCTTGTAAAGTAGAAGAGCAAGCTTCAGAGTGTGATGGTGACACACAGCAGGCTGGACATGTCTCACAGAGAAATCTGTCCAGAACAGATACTATTGCATATCTAATCCTATTTATGGGAACTGCGCATTATTTCAGAGTTCTGTTCAAAAGTTCAAAAGTATTTAGAAAGTATTCAAGTTCAAGAGTATTTAGAAGGTGATAACCAAGTTGCATATTACATGAGGGGAAAATCCAAGGGTAAAAGTTAGGTCTCAGAAACATTGGTAACACCCTGAGCTACTAATTTTAAATCCATTCATTAATTTTAAGGCAGGGTTTAAGTAACTATGAGAAATTTTATAAAAGAAAAACATGCTACTTTGATTATCTAAAATGTAGTAAATGGGTTAATTTGTATTTTGAAAGCCTTGTGCAATACCCTTGGCAGCAGCTAACATTTGAATACCACTCATCTTTGCATATCGGCTTTTGAAACCTCAAGAGCTTCTGCCATTTGTTGTGATTAGGTCTGTCTTCAGGAGATAAGTCTCCCAGGTAATTTGAAGCACAGGCACAAAATGAAGTCCATTTGATGGTCTGAGACTAAAATTGTCTCTTACCCGATTAATTAATGCCTTTTATTAAAATTCCTGTTCATGTTTCATTTTTTTATACCATTTCCTCAGATATCTGAATAGCAGCTAAATTATTTCAGGATTTTTTTCAATGTTTCTAAAGAGGTGCTCCTTATGTAAGTGGCAACAATTTTTACCATGAGCTAAATTGTGGTCTGAATCCCTTTCCATATCTGTGTCCAAAGTGGCACACTCCCACCAGATAATTTCATATAATGTCTGACTAGAGTTAAAAGTTAAACTGACCTCTTTTACTCCAATATACAAAATCCACTGTACTGAGGATTTTTTAACACAAGGAGCAAGCAGAGCACAGAGACAAAGGAGGAAGAGCTAAGCTCTCACTCTGTGTAGTGTTGCCTGCCCCATTTCCTTTTAATATTACAATTGAAGTTACATGATCTGAAGATTTCTTTTAAATTTCAAACTTTTTTTTCCCCCATTGAATCTGTGACTGCTAGTGCTGAAAGGCAAAGCTGATCTCCAGCTATAAAGTCACTGCATTATTTAAGCTCTCATCTCTAATATGTAGTTACTTTATTAATACCTTTTTTAAGATCATGACCTTAATTCAATGTTTAAAGGCATAACGGCAAAAGTCTCAGTCAGTGACACATTTCTCGTTTTAAAGAGAGATAAACCTCCTGCTCAGCCCAGAATTATGGAAGCTGGAAATGCAGGAAGCCGTTCTCAGCACGTGTATTTGGCAAAATGTGCTCTAAGGCAGCAAATGCCACTTCTGAGCCCACTTCCCTTGTCGACCATTTTGCACACAAGTAGCATTCCTGCCAGCATGGCAGACATCTTGCAGAGAAATAATATCACTTGTGCCTAGGAGCCAGCAGGAGACATTGATAAATAGTACCCACTCTTTACTAAGGCTGCTTTAACGAGCAGGAAAAAGACACTGCTTTATTTTTGAGCACTGTGAAGGCAGTAGGAAATTATATTGCTCTTGGAGGTGGATAAGGATATTAAAGATTTTACTTTTATCACACATGTATCCTAGTGCTGTGAGGTAATCAAAGAGATATGAAATTAAAGTACTGCACCAACTAAAGAAGTGCTGATATTCCTTAAGTCAGTAAGAGTTTTATGTTGAAATGCCTATGAAAATAAGTCACAAATAACTCAGACTGGATCTGAGCCTTGATTTTCCTATTCCCAGCTCCTCTATTCCCTTCCCTTTTTTTGTCCATCTTACTAGTGATCTAAATCTGCATAGTGTGGTGAGATACTGGAATTGGTAAAATGGAAGTGTTCCTTGTTAAAACATGTATTCTCAAATTAAAATAAATATGAAGCAAAGAATGCTGCTTGGGTTTGTTAATGTAAAAAATTTGGCAATTTTCACTATGTTATGTGACTCTTTATTACCACTGAACTTGGTTTTTTTTTAGCGTCTCTAAAGCAAAATTACAATGCCAAATCCAGTATCAGAAATTAAAATGGTGCATGGGATGTACTTTTAGAAGCCCAGCATTCTGCAGAGCGCATTGCACAACTGAAGAAGAGCTTAGGAATAAAAATAGAAGGGGAAAATCCAGTGTTGTCAGATACAATTTGCCAGACTTTTGATCACAAAAACATTTACAACGTAGTTTTCTTAATCAGGAACTAAGATCGGGAGCTCTGTTTTTCACTGTAGGAACCATTGGAATTTTTAACTTCACACTGCTTTACTTCAATATTTTTCTGGGGCTATTAATGCTATTTAAAAGATAATATTGGAGGGTGTGTGTTTTGCTTCCATAAGATCACTTCTTGCATCCTTTTTTTGAAATGGAGTATGTTAGCCCATCCTGCATTGTTCCATGTTTGTGCAGTTAATTCATAATGCAGTTCATCCTGAGAGCTGGGACACATCTGTGGCCCCCCGTCACAAGTCAAGTATTGCTCACCACTGATACCTAGACCACCTTACATGGTTTCTTCCTAATGAAATTTTCATCCTGTGCTGCACCACCTCCTTGTTAATAGCAAAGAATTGTTATATTAACTGAACTTTGATTTTGCCCAAGATTTAGTATATGGGGTAGTCTGGAAAAGCTGGTACTTGACCTCTTGATGAAGTAGGTCGTTGATTGTCTCGATAGCAGCAGATTGCTGCAAAAATCTCGGTAGCGTGTGTTTCACATGGTACTGTGTGTGCTCAGATGGGTTGTTTTAACTCATGAATCTGTATTGGTCTAGAACTCAATGAATAAAGCCCTAACTCTCTAATTAGCCCCCTGTGTGCCTCCCATGCTGCTGCCCCCACATCTGACAGGCTGTCCTTGTGACAGGAGCAGAACCCCCTGCTCACCCATGGGCAGGAGGAGGACACCCATTCAGGGACCAGCATAAACTGGCAGGTATCTCTGGAGACCTGTCCCTCAGGAGATAAAAAGGGTTTTAGAAAGGATCCATGTCACTGGAGAAAAGCTGTCTGACCACCTCAGCCCCCAGCACTTTGGAAGAAAGAGACCTTTCATCCCAAAGAAGTCGAACGGGAAGGCAAGGAGGCTGCTACAAAACACTGCCTGGAAAGTGAGAGATGCCCCTTTTGCAGATTCCTGTTCACCAAAAGAACACTTGCTGTGTTCTTTGTCATTAAAAGGAGCTTTTAATGACAAAGGAAAAAGATCAGATCTGTAGGGACTGAGATGAAGATTAAATGAGAATGTGAAAAAATTATTGGAAATGTCGGTGGCAAAGGGGTTAATTAAAAGGAAGAAAAAATTCAGACTGCTTTGTAAACATGCTGTCTGTGGCATAAATATATAGGACTGAATACAGAAGAGTGTTTCTAAAAGGCAGACAAAACAAGTAAAAATAACTGTTCCTTCTTCTGCCCTGCCCAAAGAATTATTTTTTATTCCTCTTGAAGTTACATTTTCTTTGGCTAAATGAAATAAAAGAGTATTTTTTTGTGATCCACCAAGAAATTGATTTGACTCAAAGGCAAACATTTTTAGTTGGGAGATTATTTACTTTCTAAAACACAGGAAGTGTATTTCAGAACATTCCAAAGCAAAGACTTTTTTTCTTTTTTTAGTGGAAATCAGAATATTTCTGTTTGGAAATATAAAAAAAAAATGCTCCTTTTCCCCCTTTTTTCCCTTTTTTCCCCTTTTTATCCTTTCCCCCGTTTTTCCCTTACCCTCCAATCATGCTCATTTTTTCCCCCTAGTAATTTTACTTTTATTTTGTTATTTCATTTTTTTTAAATTATCTTTTTTTCCCCCTCTCCTTTTTGTGTTTTTCTCTTTCCTACAGCTATTTGGTTTATCTTCAAGAATATGTCTGGTTAGGCTGAAAACTCATTTCTTTATAATATAATACATCTGGCTGTTATAGCTGCACTTACTTGAGAGACTATAAACATACATGAAGGTATAGCACAAGTATTTCAGGTAGCAGTTTCAAAGAATATACTTACTACTCTGCAAGAACTCTTACAAAGGAATGGATCCAAATTTAAAGCCAGGGAAAGAATGTGTTAATTGAGCTAGAAAATACATGAAGAGGAATACACCTGTGCATACAACAATCAAATCTTGGAATGTGATCAATGACTTTATTCCTAGGCTGAATGCTGGAAAACTCCAGTTAAGTACTAGTTGGATGGAACTCTGAGCTACGTGGTCTAGTGAAACGTGTCCAGACCCATGGCAGGAGAGTTGGAACTAGATTGTCTTTAAGGTTCCTTTCAGGAAAAAACATTCTATGATTCTGTGATCTATGATTTTTGAAGTCTACTGCATGGCAAAGGGTAACATTTCAACTGGGTCAAAAGAAAGTTCCAATGGTGAATCTCCTACACTGGTCAAAAGAAAGTTCCAGTGGTGAATCTTTTCAGTGTTCTGCCACATATTAGTGAAAGATTAAAAAGAAGTGGAGTTTTAAGAAGGATTTATCTCAGTCAGCAGTCTCAACAGTTACAATATTGGCTGTGTGAAAACATTCCAATCAGTAATTTCTTACTGCTTCAGATCAGGTAAACTTCTGCTTCCAAAAAACACCTGTGCCATCAACCCTAAAGTTACCTGACTCAGTATCACCAGGGAGCAGTTGTTGAAACCTATCTAAAGCTTAGAGAGCATTTTCTTCAGCCTCTTGAGCTTCTAAATTATGGTGCAATTGAGTTGGCTACCTTTAGATAAGTCTCCAATGCTGAAATGCTTTAGAACATGCAGGCCAGAGACAATCTGCTCTAGCACAAGATCAAACTGTCAGTGAAGAAATTACCTGGAAAAAAGTATGTCTCACATCAGTCAGAAAAATATCCTGTGTCAGTGAGAGTTGTTATCAAGTTGGTAAGGCTGTGCTTATTACTCTGTTTTATTTCTGGGGGGGTTCAGTGATCAATAGCACTTGTGAATGTTGCCTCATACCATGTCTTCTAGGTGCTGCAGTCTTGACTGGCTTTATGAATGAACTGTTCTTATGTTTGTCCTCATTAACCCTTCCACTCTCTCTACTTCTGTCTCTTTCATCCTACAGTTTCTGATTTGATTAAAAAACCTTAAACTTTAGGACTGCATTATTTATAACTTCTGATTTTTTTCCCCACTGTGTTAAAAATGTTCACTGATTCTCAACTCAGAAAGAAGACAGCCTGGATCCATTTATGAAGCTTCTCTGCTGCTTGTCACTTTTTAATTGCAAAAGAACAAATCCCTTTACAGCCTATCAGGGACTTTAAGCTGGCAAGATGCAAACCCACTTGATTTTGAAGGAGGGATGTTGGGCAGAACTAAACCTCTCTTAGCTTTACAATTTTTCCCTCTGAGGAACTTTCAGAAAATCAATTTATCAAAAGAAATGCTAAGGGTGGAGAGAAAGGACAGGGAATAGGAGAGGAGGTAGAATGTGCTTGAAAGAGAAGAAGACAAAATTTTCTTTGTAGCCATCAGGAAAGGGTCAGAACAAAGATGGTGCAGCTTTCTCTCTGTCTTAAACTTAATGATTGTCACATCTCTCAGGGTTTTGTGGACCTGATTTATGAACCTGACAAAGCTCCAGTTTTGCACAGATTTTGAAAAATATCTCACAAAGATAACTAAGTGTCAATGATTTCCCCAAGCCGTACATTGCAAATATCACTTTATTTGCACTTTTGTTTGGATTTGATTTTTTCAGGCATTTGTGTAAGTACTTTTGTGGGCTGATGTGAATCCATTCCTGTGCATGACAGCTTTGAAAACTTTTCTCAGGGAGTTTGCTATGGAAACCTCATTAGAAGAGTTACACTTATACAGAAGAAGATGTGATTTGAGCCCACCATCGAAAACAACAGAGATTTTGAAAGGGTTTTTCTTATCTTTTTAAACAATTGCAGAAATTATAGTAAAACAATTTGTAAAAAACCAATAAAACTACAAACATATCATAAACTTCTGTGAGTAAAATAAATACAAAATTTGAAAGAAATTACTTTTATTTTAAATATTTTCTTTTTGGTTACAGTTATTAGATTAAAATGATTCAGACAATGAGGTGATGAGTTCTAATCCAAAGTTAGAACTTGACAAAGTTCCCAAATCAGTAGGCATTATTATTGTTTGGTTGAGGTCTCATTGTGGGGAATGAAAATACTTGTGTTAGATGCTGACATGCTGACGTCTTTCTAAAATATAGTGGCCCCTGATTTGCAAATTAAGATATCTGAGACTAGTTTTAATTCTCTGGACATCTTCCATGCCTACCTTCCAGCTGATAATTAGCTTCCTCATTGAATTTTATTTCTTGGCCCTGTAATAAACCAGATTTTTATTATCTTGGTCACTTTTTTTACAGCTTTTCTACTATGTATTTCCTGTCTTTCTTACCCATTGTCCAAGAGTCAGAAGCATTATGAATCTGTACTGTGGCATGAGGATGATTTCAACATCGTACCCACCTAATTTCCATTTCCATTTCCATTTCCATTTCCATTTCCATTTCCATTTCCATTTCCATTTCCATTTCCTTTATTTCCATTTCCCCCTTCTTTCCTGTTCCTTCTGGCACTCTGAGAGGGCCTCTTATGAGAGTGCTGACTGTTCTTCAACCTAAACCTAGGCAGAATACCTGTGCCAGATTTCTTTGTCCACATTGTAGGTAACTTCAACAAGGTTTATTTTTAATATCATTAAACCATAAATATATATCTATATACAAACACACATCATCAGCATCAATACAGTTCCCACCTCCTCGCTAATTACTTTTTTAGAAAAGATTCTATCTCTTTTCTCCAATGGATAACGATGCCCTGGCCTGCAGTTCCCATGTTCTCGATAGAGAAGAACTCTTTGGAGTTCTATTAGTTGTTCTCTATAGAACAAATAATAAATATTAAAACAAAACAAAACAAAAAAGTAGTAGTACTAGACACCTTCCAGTCCTTTAGTACTGGAAATTTCTCATTCAGATAATTCCAAATCTCTAAACCTACAGTTCAGTTGAAATGAACAGGAGATCAGCAAAATAGATGTCCTAGGTACTCAAGGATGAATTAAGTTATCCTCCTTAAATTAGGGGTTTCCTCCAGACAACTTTGCTTATACCTTTGAGTTTCAGTAAGGATAATGTTTAAAGATATTTGCAAATGCTTAAATATTTTTTTCCGTTGAAGGTTTTTCTGACTTGTTGAAATGAATCACCTTTCTGTTAATGCAGCACAAACGAGTTTCCTCCAGAAAATATGATTCAACCAGTTCTTGGCCACTAGTAAATTCTAATTAACATTGAACATTTAAGTTACATGGAACACATGCTTTATGAGAGTGACAAATTTAGTTTCTAAACTAAATGTTATTTATTAACTGAAACATTTCTTGACTAAGTGCTATTTAGTTTCAAAATCCTGAAAATTCATCTCTGCAC
Source organism: Ammospiza caudacuta (assembly GCF_027887145.1). NCBI lineage: Eukaryota > Metazoa > Chordata > Aves > Passeriformes > Passerellidae > Ammospiza > Ammospiza caudacuta. The sequence continues at coordinate 17,310,743 of NC_080632.1, forward strand.
TGGAAAAACTGATTTTTAATACTGAGACAATTTAATATAGCTAGATCATCTTTGAAATCAAGCTGGTTTTCTTCAAAGGACGAATAAATTAAATTTCAATTCTAGTCTAGATGTCCAGCATAGGGAATTTGATTCATAAAAATTCTTCCTCCAGCATCTCTTAAATTGCTAATTAAATTGCCTCTCTTCTGAGCTAAAAAAATTCTGCAACTTTTAAATATCTCTGTCAAAGCTCACAGTCAGGATGGTCTTGTTCCAGTAAGAGTTACATGTTGGCAGACTTTAATCATAACAGCTGCTCATAGCTGATGAGCACTTCCAAGAAGGAGCCATCACGTCAGCTGGTTACTCCGCTGCAGTGACCAGCCTCCTTTGTGCATTACAGCATCTTTTCCAGTCCAATGCCTGCCAGGAAATTCTTCATTGCTGTAGTATTTCACTGAGAACAGTGTATTGGTCTCAAAGATCAAACCTGAAGCTCTTTTTGGCATATGACATTCTTTACTTTTGAGTATTAGGGAACTTTGAAGATATCATGGAGTCACAGAATCATTTAGGTTCAAAAAGATCCTTATGAACATCAAGTCCAACTGGTAAGCTATCACTGACAATTCCACATCTATGCTTGGTGACTGCACATTTGGAATGGAAAATTCATATTACTGGTAGATGTATTCCTGGTCACACTCTTGTTGAGCATCTGATGTAGTGAAAATGCCCAGTGATATGGTGTTTTGGATACTATCCAGCAATATCATACATAAGAAAAATTAAATAAACCATATATGCAACAAATGCATTTGATTTTATTATTTTAAAATTAGCTAGAAGATAAATGTGAAAATATACACTGTAAATTATTGCCTGGGAGTTTGGCACATACAACAAAATAATGGAGTTTAGGGTTCCACATCAACATAAGTGTCTACTACCGAAAGTACAATATTTCAAATCCCTAGTTCACATATGCTGAAAGTTGTGCAGCTGAGAGCACTGAAAGAGGGCAGCTTGGTGCAGCTCCCACTGATGGGAAAAGGGAAAAGTTAACCTCCATTTTTAAAAAAGGTAAAATGGAAGGCCTGGAGAACTACAGACTGGTCTGTCTCGCTTGTGTTCCTGGCCAGACCATGGATCAAAACCTCCTGGAAACTCTGCTAAGGCACATGAAAAACAGGGAGGTGACTGATGAAAGACAACATGGCTTCACTGAGGTCTAACCTTGCCTGATAAATTTGGTGGCTTTCTATGGCAGGCTTACGGTGTGGGTAGATGAGGGAAGGTACCCGGCCGGAGTTGTGCAAAGCATTTGATACTGTTCCACACAACATTCTTGCCTGTAAGCTGGAGATACAAGGATTTGATGGGTGGATCACTCAGGAGATAGGGAATTGTCTGGATGGCCACACTCAAAGAGTGTCAATGGCTCCATGTCCAAGTGGAGACAAGTGTGAGGGGTGTCCCAGTATTGTTACCAGAGCTGTTCAACATCTCTGTCAATGACATGGACAGTGGGATGGAGGGCACCCTCAGCAAGGTGACTAACAGCACTGAGCTCTGTGACGCAGTCAACGCATGGGAGGGAAAGGATGCCATCCAGATGCACCTTGGCAAGTTTAAGGCCCATTCAAACCTCAGAAGTTTAACAAGGCCAAGTGCAAGATCCTGCACCTGGGCCAGAGGAACCCCTGACACAAATATAGGCCAGGCAGAGAAAAGATTGAGAGCGGCCACAAGGAGAAGGACTCAGGAAGTTGCACCAGCCTGGCAATGCACCCTCACAGACCAGATAACCAAATATGTTCTGGACTGCATCCAAAGCAGCATAAAGAGGGTGAGGGATGGAGTTCTGCCCCTGCCTGGTCTCATAAGATCACATCTGGGGTGCTGCAACCAGCTCTGGGGTCATCAGCACAAGAAAGATGTGGGCCTGTTGGAGAGAGTCCAGAGGAAAGCCACAAAGAAGACCAGGGCGCTGGAGCACCTCTAAGAAGAGCACTATGAAAACAGGCTGAGAGAGTTGGGAGGAAAAGGCTTTGTGGAAATTCTCACTGTAACCTTTCTCATTGTGGCCTTTCAGTAGCTTGAGAAGGCCACAGGTAAACTAGAGGGACTTTTGATAAGGGTCTGTGGTAATAGGAGCAGGATAATGGCTTGAAGTAGAAAGAGAATCGGTTTAAATGAGATGTTAGGAAGAAATTTTCTAGAGTGAGGGTGGTGAGGCACTGAAACAGGCTAGAGAAGTTGTGCATACCCATTCATGGACGTATTCAAGGCTAGGGGTTGGATGGGGCTTACAGCAACCAGGTCTAGTGGAAGGTGTCCCTGCTGATGGCAGGAGGGCTGGAACTAGATGGTGTTTAAGGTCTTTCCAGCTCAGACTTTTCTATGATTCACTGTTTCTGCCTGTCTGTTTTCTGTGGCTTTCTGTCAGTCAGTAAATTGTATATTAATAAATGAACCCTATTCAGAGTGAAGTCTATGCTAGTGCCACACCCTAGCATTTTCCAGTAAGATATAAAAGTTGCAGAACATGGCTCCGTGCTTTGTTCTTCTGGGAGATCTGCAGAAGTGATTGCTGACAAGCAAGGGTGAGCTGGAAACGAGCACTCATGACTGAAGGGGTGATCATTCAGCACTTCGTCCCAGCAATTTACACAGGAAGATTCTCAGAAATCTTCTCAGAAATTAATGTACTCTTCATTTGGTATAATTGTCTAGAAAAGGCAAAGTGTGGTCAACCCACCATCTACGTCTTTGTTTATATCCTATCTCACTAGAAGTTTCCAATTGCTTCCATTTGTGCCTGCTTTGATATTTATGTCTCCACCTCTATGTTTTCCGAAATTTCTGGAAAGATCTGTTTGAATAGTTTTGTCATTAAATCCATTTCAACTTTAGGGAGCAAGTCCTGATAGAGACAGCATTACTGAACATTTAATTAAGTTTCAACTTTTTTATAATGTGTTGAAATTTGACTCAGATACAGTTGTAACCAAACTTATTATGCACCAGGTTTTCTCTTGGCAGACTGATGCATTTTTAAGGTTGTTATACAATTCTGCAGCATAAAAAAAGACCTAAGAACCTCTCTGATTCTTATTAGTCCCTATATATATATGGAAAAAAGAAATATATTTCTTGTGGGATAGCAACTATAAAGTGTTTGACAGATCCTGAAATCACTGATTGGAACAATTTAATATACATGAGTAGCATTGAAATGAGGAAAGAAATTAATATTTTAGATTCAGGCTGAATAACTTATTCTCTTCCTATATCTTTGAAGTAAAGATCAAGAATCTTTCTGTGTTCAAGTAATGTACACACTTTGAAAAATAAAAGAAACAAACCACTCTTTTTACTTCGTAGTTTTATAATGATTTTGAGTTTCCAAACCTCCTCATTAATTTGGTTATTTCAAAAACACATAATACTTTTTTATAGTCCTATATGGTTACTTTTTCCTCTGTGGATCTGCTAAAGACATTTGAGATTAATAAGAAGAGCGGAGTTCACTAGCAAAAAGAAAACGTTGAAACCTGTTCTATGAAATGGTAAAAAATATATAAAGTAAGCAGTAGGGAAAAAAAAAGTTATTGTGATGCTTTCAGTTACCACAATCTTAAATTGTAAATAGAAACATAAAAAGGTTACAAATGAATATTAAATGGTATGTCATTTTAAATCAGTGTTTTATTTAAAATTCTGATCTTCAAAAATAATGGTCTTTCACTAGACAACAAAATTGCATTTACCTAGTAAATGTATAAATGTGCTGACTTTGTTTCTCTGATATTCTTGGATAGGAAGACATTTATAATCCGTAGCTGAAGACTCGTATTTTCTTTACTTACTACCTAAACTTTCTGGCAAAATGGTATACACCTGAAAGAGTTTGAATAAGTGATCTGTGTCCATGATAAAATGATGCCACTGTGCAATGGCACTGACAAGATTGCCTAAAGTCCTAAAATGATTAGCTTATGAGAGTGTACATTTTGTGTTATTAATTACGATAGCTGTGCTTAAGTTCTTTTTATGGATACACTAATGCTGCCAAGTAACATTATTAATGCTTCCTAGCACAATACTGGCTCCTTCAATTGACATCTAAAAGAGTATTTTCAAGGACAAGTAATTGCCATCAGAATATTCTGTATATTGTAGAAATTTTTTCTTCAAGCTTGTCTTTGAAATAAAAATGTCAATTCCTAAAGAACAGTTTTTTACCTTTTTGTCACTAGTGGTATGTTTCTCTCAATATAAAAGTTACCACCTAGCCAACAGAAGAGGAAATAGAACTCTATAAATTCAGAGGTACCAGAAGTTGAGAGAGAAAACAGGGCTGGCATTTCAGCAAGCTATTAAATAAGTTTTATCTGTAATAAAATGTAAAATGTCAAGTAAGCGAGCTGATCTGTTTCTATAAAAATGTGGAACAAGTATTAAAAGGAAATAAAAGCTACTTAACTAAGATAAACTATAACAAGTCTTGGAAGAACTGTATTTATTTTAATGTAAATTGTGTTTCCAAATTCATAGACCACCTTGGTGCTACAGCTGGATCTTACATTTAAAAGTTCTAACATTGAATAAGAAAGGATTTAAAATCTTCAGGTGGTGAAGAAATATTCATTTTGTCTGTAATATTTTTATCCTAAAATTGCTGTAACTGCCTGGAATTTTATTGCATGTTCAGTCTAAGGAAGCTAAACAAAAAGAAGCATTTATCCAAAACTAGGGCTTACTGAAGCACACTGAGGACAGATATTGCTGTTGTCACACACATCATATTGAAGTAGAAAACTTTTGATGCCAGGCAAGGTCTCTGACTATCCTTTCAAATCAGTCTTGAGAATAAAATACAAATAAATCTGATAATGTGGTTTAATTTACCTTAAAAATAGAAATTTAATATGTGATTACAGTTAGCAGGCAACATAATTCATGCAATTAGAGGATGTCCATCAAAGAGAAGAAGGCTTTTCCCCCTTGGTCTATGCAGCTGCAGCCAGTCTTATTTGCAACAACTTATCTATTTTTTATTGCATACCTTTGGGACAGTAAGGCAAAAGGTGGGGGTCATAGAGATAATAGAAATCATAGAGGATTGTTAAAGTGTGAATAGAGAAAAGCAGTTTTAGAACCTGAAATGTAATGTGTCAAGCCATGGGAAGAAATATGTACACTGTTCAATTATTCTTGGCAAGAAGAGTTGTCTTTTGTTTTTTCAGACCAAGCCTTATGCTTTTCCAGTTTTATTGTTTCTTGTTGCATTTTACAAAGTGCAACTGATTCCACCCACAGGAGCTGGAACATTAAACCTCTTGCCTTGATGGTTTTCCACTGTTTTGCAACAGACAGGAAGAATTTAAAAGGACTGAAGGACAGAAGGACAGAAGTATGGATGGGCGGACAGAAGGGAGAGAGAGAAAGAGAGGAAGGAAATGGTGGAATGAAGTGGTGGAAGGAAGGGAGAAAGGGAGAAGGAGAGAAGGAGAGAAGGAGAGAAAGAGAGAGAGAGAGAGAGAGAGAAAGAAAGAAAGAAAGAAAGAAAGAAAGAAAGAAAGAAAGAAAGAAAGAAAGAAAGAAAGAAAGAAAGAAAGAAAGAAAGAAAGAAAGAAAGAAAGAAAGAAAGAAAGAAAGAAAGAAAGAAAGAAAGAAAGAAAGAAAGAAAGAAAGAAAGAAAGAAAGAAAGAAAGAAAGAAAGAAAGAAAGAAAGAAAGAAAGAAAGAAAGAAAGAAAGAAAGAAAGAAAGAAAGAAAGAAAGAAAGAAAGAAAGAAAGAAAGAAAGAAAGAAAGAAAGAAAGATACCTTACTATATAAATCCATTCCTAAATCAATACCTTCTGGGGAGACATTCTACCCATGTCCTCAAAACCCAGTGCATTTATTTCCCTATGGAGGAAGCTGGTCCACTGATTTTCCTTTGTGCCTTTGCATTGTGTCTTAACTCTAAAGTCTGCAATAGCTGTTCTGCAGATCCTGCAGCACTGTGCCTGAAAAAAACCCATTTTCTTCCTCTGCCACAATTTCTTCTCAATAATGTTATTTGCACCCTCAATAAATTTACAGTTTATCTTCGTGTACAGATGATTTGAGATCTCCAAATATGTACATTAAACTCCTGCAATATTTGAATAAAGTTTTACAAGGGCAGGTTGACTTTCAGGATAGTACAAGTCAATGAGTTTCAATCTTCATTTATTCAATCCTTGCCATTACATGCCTCTTTATTATACTTGGGTCAGTGATTTTATCCCTGGCTTTAGAACTGAATTTTCCCGTAATCAGAGAATGCTGAGTAAAGTTTTCTCTAGTGTAACTCCACAGTTGAGTACTTACATGAAGAATTTGGCTCAGAGTATTTGGCATAGCATCAATGTGTTACTGTGCTTCTCTAGGCCTCTTTATTTTTCATTTTCCTTGGTTACTCTGCTTGCTACTTAAACTTGAGTAGTGGTCAGATTTATCTGGGATCTTTAGGGAGAGATTAAAATGAACTTGACTCAGCCTGAATTATTTCCACTTAAACATGGTGCTTTTTACTCAGGTCACACACCTTCACATACAGCCAAAACTGGGAATATTGAATGGGAGGAAGGAACTGAAGGTATAAAACAAGCATCACAAGTGAAGGAAATCAGGAGAAATTTCTATTCTTAACCTGGAGAACAAAATGCAGGGCATAATGTGAGCTGTTCTGGCAACATGTAATGACTTGCACAATGTTACTTTCTGTCAAAAAGTGGCCACAAATGTTTTCAAATATGATCCTTATGTGGTGAAATTACACTTCGTTATAGACTGGTTATTCTGTATAGCAACATAATAATAATAATAATAATAATAATAATAATAATAATAATAACAACAACAACAACAACAACAATAATAATAATAATAATAATAATAATAATAATAATAATAATAACAATAATAATAATAATAATAGTTTAGTATTAATATTTTTTTTAATCTTCTCTATTCCTCCACTTACATCACTAGAAACTCAAAAAGATTTGATGTTGTTCTGTTACTTTTTTGTGCCTTATGCAAAAAATATCATTAATATATTTTTCCATTGATAAGGAAATTCCCATAGTGTCAGTTATGTCAGTGACATCTGTCCTTAACCTTGAAATTAAGCAGCATCTGCAAAAGAATTAGAAAGTATTGTAAATGGCTACATTTTTTGCCATATTTTCATATGCTTCATATGAAGGTACTGATTTGGGGCTCTCCTAGGTCACTTGTAAAGGCCTTTTAGGATTTCTTTCCACTGTAATATAAGAAGGTATCTTTCCTTTTGAGGGAGAAAAATACAGGCAATATTTTTTCCTTTTCCTATCACATCTCCAAAGCTTAAGAATAGACAATTTCAGTTGCTAAATTAGCTAAATGACATTAAAAACCTCAGTCTTATCTGGTCTATTGATAAGATTATGCTTAGGAAAAAAAAAAAAAGCCAAAACAGATTTTTAAGTCAGAAAGGAATCCAGCTCTAGGTTAGCCATCTGCATGATTTGGGAATTTCACTTAGCATGTTCCTCCTATTACAGAAAAGGAAAATTTTGGCAAACAATGACTCTAGTATCTAATATACCTCTTTCTCATTTGAGTATCACATTGTAGCTGGAGCTCCTGTTTTGTGCAGTTTTTTCCTCATCTGCACAATATTATTATAGGATATCAGTGATACTACTGCAGTGTCTGGGTCTTTTGTAGCAGAATTCCAGACAGAAGGCCCTGCTAAATCCCTATACTCTTGAGTGATTTTCTTTCCATTCCAGCAGTACTTGTTATTTGCTTTTTCTTTGCATGTGGCATAATGGATCCACAGTGGCTGCTGCCTCTGAAATAACACCGTATTGGACACATGCATGATCTGAGAAAATTTAGTAGCATGATTTCCAGTCAGATTGTTTAAGTTCTCCCTGGTATTAGGCTGAAGAATATTTAACCATGGCACCTTACAAAGAAAATGAAATGCAGAATCACAGATGGACTTGTTTGATGAAAATGTCCAAATTCATCAAGTAATTTCTATAAATAGCTTGCAGCTGGTTAAGTATTAGCAAACGCAATGTGCTGGATATACTACAAAATAAACATAAAACAGGAGAGACAAATCATATTGATCATTGTGTGGCATTACAAGTGGTGGGTTTGAGGTTTGTACTGAATGCTTAGCTAGGCAATCAAAAGCCACTTGTAGTACTAAAATGCCTCTTCAGACTCTGAGATAGGGGGAGAGTGAAAAGCAGATGATGTTCATGTGTTTCTTACGAACAAGTCAACAAAGAAACCAATAAGATGAGCAGAGAATAGCTTGGACATCTTGCTATCTGGCATAGATATTTGGCAGAAGACCTGAGGTGGCGTACAGAGGTCATAACTCCTGCTGCTGGCCAGATGTAAATAGCCATGGCTCCTCCTGGGGATCATTGTACCAGAGACATATCTCCAACCTGGAAAACTTTCCAGAAGCTGACAATATCAGTTTGTGGAGGAACAGCAAAAATTTTGCCATGAAAGGTTTGTGTGTGACAGTGTATTCAGTCCCATACTCGCACACAGAAAGAGCAGTGACTTGCTGAGCAGCAATATGTTGATATAAAATGGAATAATTTCATAGAAAAGAAAGCACAGGAACAAATCTGTTTTCACAGACATGAAACATATTCCTGCAGAAGATGTATCAATAAGAATTCACCTTTTGTATGTAGTAAAACAGCAGTATTTAATCTTTTCTATGTAGTAAAACACAGGAACGACTTTTTTTTTTTTTTTTCCTGAATTAATAATGTGCTTTATATTCCTGCAAAAGATCTTCGTTGTATTTTCCTATAAATTTTGTTTATTTAGGACACAGATCTTCCTTTCATGGTTATTTTCCTTTCTTAGTTGTTTGTGTGAGTGACCAAATTCCCCATTGCTTTGAAGAAAACCTCTTGCCTAAACCTCTATTATTAAAATAAGAAATACAAGATAAATACTTTATTATTTGTGTTTGGGTATGTATGAATATATGTTGATGTTGGAGCTTATGACCCTCTTTGTGGAAATCATATACACAAACATCCTGTAAGTAGCAAACAGTGGCAATTTTGAGGCTTAAAATAAAATTCTGGGAAAAGGATTTAGCTTTGTAACACAAGGATCTCTAAAACAGCAAACAATTATCTACCTTGTCTGCAACAGTAAAGATGGATAATATAGCAATGTGATTTAAAAACTGATCTTAGCTCCACTCAGCTGAGCATAAAGGAAAATATATGACCTGCTGAGGAGACATAGTGAGCCTGACGTATATAGTATATCACTGCCAAAAGTTACAAAAGCTTTTAAAAGACCTTCCTATTAGAAATCCAGTTTTCCATTTGATGCAAATTTCTAGCTAAACTTCCATTTGACCTTGGGAAGCTTAAATTGACTTAAATTGAAGTCAGTGATCACCTCATAACTGCAGTGCACACACAATACTCTGAAACTTTATTCTATGCATATTTTAAGAAATGCACATTCCTGATTCAGCTGGAGAAGCTGAAGACCTTTTCATGGCAGTGTCATAGGCTTCCACAGGGTTGTTTAAGACTATCACTGTGTCAGACTGCCGGGTCTTTTAGAACTAGGCTGCTATGTATTTGTTATCTTTACGCAAAATATAAAGGATTGGACATGTGGAAGACCTTAGCCATTCGAAATACGCAGCAAAGTAAATGATAGCAGAACAGATTTTGTGAACTCAGGGATAGAGGTCAGGGTTCCAAAATGTTGTTGGATGTTCTTGCAGCTGGAGATTTTAAAATGCAGATGAGTTTCTAATTCTTTTAAAAATGCAAAAGAATTTAGGAGAAATCTCAGCAGAAAGAAATGAAAGCCAAAGTGCTTTCCATACCACTTGCCACCAGCTCTGGCAGCACACACAGTCAGTTTCTGCATTCTGGCTTTGTCTTTGTTATGATAGGATACCTTGACAGAGTCTACCATGCTGCCATTCAGTTTCCCTGAAGTGTTGGACGCTGGTGGATACTTCTAAAAAAGCTAATAACAGAGCACTTCATCGCTGAGTGCATTGCCAGCTGGCATCAGTTCCAACAGCAACAACAAAAATGTGGGTTGAGTATTCATATTCATTCCTGGCAGGCCCGTGGCAGCAAAGTTTCATATTCATTCAATTCAAGCTATATTTGATTTTTGTCACATGAAGAACATGAAGATATTTTTACATCTGGCATGCTGCCAGATGCTCTGACTGTGAGCTTTAATAATGCAATAGAAAGCAATGAAAATAATTAACAAAATAAATAGAAAAATGTATAAATTCATTATCACATATTTTCCTGCTCGTGGTCACTTGGGATCCCACAGTTTATAATTAATTATATGAAAGAAAAAGGTGCTTAATAAGCAAAAGATTAAGCTTTTGCTGTTGAGAATTTTGATGGAATTTGTTCAATACTTGTGTTCCTTATATTTTTTAATTTCATGGTTTATTATTTGGGATTTTTCAGAATATAATGCTACATTTTTTGTCTCAAAGGAAATTACTATTTGCTCTTAAAAAATCTCAAATTTTTGTGGTTTTTTTGCAAAGAGAATCTTAAACTATTGCTAGTAAGGACTGCACATGAGGAGACAGATACCATATAAAGCTAACATGGTAGAAGAGTTGAGTTGTCCATGACAGAGCGGTGAAAAATACCTTACCATTTCTTTCTCTTTCTCCATATTCTTTTCCAGAGTTGAATTGGAGGGAATATTACTTCATTTACATCTTCACTACTGCAAGTCAGAAATCTCTGACAAAGTCTATATTTAATCAGCTGAAATCAGAACAAAGCTCATACCATGTAGAGCTGCTGGAGGTCAACAAAAGGTAGCCTAATTTCCAAAAATCAATTTGGCTTTGTTAGCTGTGAACTATTAGCTTGCAACTGTGAACTAACAGGAAGATTAGTTGATAAAAGTGATTTTTCTGCAATTTTCTGGTGGCCCAACAGGTGTGACAGGAAGCAGACTTTGACACCATCTTATGACTTTGGGCTGTTAAAACAAGGTTATTAATTTAGACCCTACAGCTTTGCAGTTTAACCTATCAGGTTAAGGACTCTGGATTTATCTTCAAAGCAGCAAAACAGGAATCATATTACAAAACCTTGAAAATCATAGTCCTTCTTTCTCCCCTGAGGACTGCTGTTTGACTTCAGATACTAGTACTGCAGTTCTTTAGTTCATTTAGTCATGTTCCCTTTGTAATTTTCTTTTTTTTTTTTTGATATATCCATCCTATTATATTGTTCTGCTATTCATGTTTTGCATCCTTGCATAAAATTTTTTCACTGTATGAAAGAGGGCATCTGGCCATAGCTTAACCATTTTTCAACTTCTCCTCTTCTTTTCTTCAGCACTAAAAGGTTTCCTCTCCATATGGATGTGGAAAGGGTGAGACCTTCTTGATTTTAAATATTTAAATTAATGAAAAAAACTGTGATTTGGCGTATGATCTCTTTACTACAGCCTTTAAACTGAAAAAAAATCTTCTGAAGTTAAATAAAAAAAAACTGATTTTGAATAGGAGTGACAGAAAGTTCCATCTTTTTAGAATTTTTTAAAGATAGGCCAGAGTGACTAACAGTCTGAAAAGGGATCAAGAAAAATAGCTGTCTTGAAAGGTGTGCTCTTAAAACACCCTGAGAGGCACTTATGGAAAGTGCTACATAACTTAGGGAGCCTTCACCAAAACACTTATGAAGAAATTAGTTTTTGAACATGTAAAATTAAATAGATTTCATAATATTTTACATAGGATATTGGTACATCCTGTTATTGGCACAACATTCTCTGGTCTTTTTCAGGTATGTTGATTGTCTAAAAATGTGAAAGATCTATTACATTGCCTGTTAACTTTTTAAAGATTTATACTAAAGAAGCACAGAGAGCATAGCCATTCAAAACCCTGGAAATTAATTTCTGTTAGTTTTGCTCACTGTTTAATTTTTCCATTTGATTAATTCTCTTTGGGAATGGTTTGGAGTCCTTCTTTGGATAGGCCAAAGGAGAAAAGCACTCAGTAGATGTTTTAAGGAGTGATTTCCATGTGGGAAGGCATACTAGGCATACAAAAAGCTGATTGTACAGGGATGGGTTAAATGAGAATAATCTGTCACTATAAAGGAGTTTTCAGCTGCTTTGATATCTATGACTCATGAATTATGAAAGATGTACATAGTTTGGCTTAGTGTTAGTGTTTCTGCAGAACTGTGAATGTGGAGTGTGTCTGGAAGGCACAGTTGTGGTGTCCTCACCTTGACCAGTTCCACGTGACACCCTTACTGAATGTTAATTTTGCTGTGAAATTTACCATGAGTCGTTTCAAGCTGAAGGCTTCTCTCATACTAAGAAGCTAATTCAATTCCCAGCAATCACCCACAATCTCATTGAAACTGGAGTAAAAATGGAGTGAGAAGAGATTCCATTGCATGGCTATGTTGCTGGTGTTCTCATTCCCTTTTATTATGCATTCATGCTGTTGCTGCATCCCCATTTTTCTTCCCTTTTTTGCAGTTTACCTACCACACAAATGTACTTTCGCCACTCCTTTTCTGCAGCCGAGCTGAAAAGCAGCAGAATTTTCACCTGTGAGGTATCTGACCCTGCTTTTCCAGTTGATAATTCATTGATTTCTGTGGAAGCCACTTCAGTGATTGCCATCTCAGGAAAGGAAAACGGGAGGGTTTCTCACGTATCCAACTGAACTGTTCCGATGGAGAGGAAATATGGAAATGATGCACACCCCCTGTGGTGCAGCATCCTTGTGTGTCCTCAGGCCACGAAGGAGGCAGTGAGTGCTCTCTCATCCCAGGAACACAGCTGCTGCACTCAGGGGCCTCTCACAGCTGGCTGAGGCCTTCTCAGGGTCCAGCTCCTACTGGGGACATCAAACTGCTCCTGATTTGGGGGTAAAAGTGTGTGTTTGGGTGTCTTTTAGTTTGTTTTAAATATTTTACCAGTAACTAGAACCTGGAAGAACCTGAAAACGTCCTTTGAAATGTTTCCAGTATGTCAGCTGTGCACTGGGGAAGGAAATGGCGGAAGTGGCGGAAGTGGCGGAAGTGGCGGAAGGAAGGAAGGAAGGAAGGTTACAAAAGAAATATATTTACCTCACCGCAAATCTGCAGTATTAGACATATTTTCTTGTTAGAAAGACTTGCAAACCTTTAAAAACATTTTTTTTTCCTATGGGCTCTAGGAAAAGATGGTAAATCAATCAGATTTGTTACACTTAGACAAGAATGGAAGAACTTTTCTTGCATTAGACCAGTTCTCAGCCAAGGCCTGGACTCTGTCTGACAGGTTGCAGGAGCAAATGGTGCCTTTCTAGCTCAGACTGAAAGAGGAGAACAAGCAGGATGCACTTCCATTGCATGGTCCCTGCTTCCTTTGGGATAAATCTTATGGCTTGAATATCAATACAACCATTTAAGAGATTTCTTTCTAGCACAACTGGTTTGAATGTTAATGATTTGTCAGCATCCACAGTGTATCATACCAGAGGTGTGAGAAAAATCCTCAGACTTTGGTGCGGCTGACATCAGCTGGAAGAGCTGACAGCAGGAAAAAGAAGGGATAGAAATCAGGGAAAAAAATTACCAACACCCATCATCCCAACTAACCAGGCTGACCCAAGAGGCTAACAGGAAATCACTGAACATAAAAGGTTTGATAAAGATGTAAATCACCTAAAAATCTCAGACAGTGTTACAGTAATTTTTGTTGTTTCAAAGATGGCTGTCCAGTACAGACTTGCTTCTGGGGCTGGAAGGAGACTTCCTCATTCCCTCCTTAATTGCATTTGTGCACAGAGGAATGAGTTCAACTTTGGTGTCTTTGCCCACTTGGCATGTGTGTCATGTGTAAGTGGTTAAACACCTTTCCAGAATGGAGTTGTGCTGTTCCACTCCCAGGAATCTGCCTCCTAAACAGTAGGGCTGAGGAAGGGGAAAGCCCTCAGAGGAGGCTGTGGGAATCTTGTGCCTCAGCTGCATCCCATCACACCAAAAATATTTTATGCAGAGCTAATATTTTTGTGATAAAAGCTTTTTGGGGTTTGCTACTGGAATTGTGATACTTGAAATATGAATTTGAAATTCACAACTTATCAAAAAAACCACATTGACTTTCAGAGAGGTTGTCTGGTGAATTTGAGTACAGCAGTGCAAACATTTACTTACATCATGTCCACAACTGATAAACTGCAGTTGCTAATTAGCTCCTGGTTAAGCTTTGTCCTTCCTGCTTTTCTGCAAACATTAGAGGATGCATTTGCATGCTTCAGTCCACACAAGCACTGAAGGAAAATCTTGTTTAGGTAACAAGATAAGGAGGCTCCCTCCACATTTGGGTTTTAGCTGCCACAGAGGTACCAGTTCCCAGGATTCACAGCTGCTCCTTATTCAGGCTGCTATGTGGTTTGTGCTGCATATTAATTTCTGTCCAACACAGGAATTCAATTTGTACTGTACATTTCATTTCTTCACAGATTTAGATTTATTTCATGTTCTCTGCTTTTAATTAACTCTCTGGCACAGCTGCTGGACGGGATATAAAAACTCATTGCTCTCCCTGTGTTAGGACTACACCACCAATCATTTAGCACTTAGATGGTGGCACAGGACCTATCAGTTTCCATGGCAACCGAGGCCATGGTGATTGATTCCTTGCCAGTATGGCATCACCACAGGGATCGAGGCTTGTAATTTTTTGTATGCTTGAAACATCCATCTAATTAAAATGGGATTAGAGAATCATCCCTGTGTATGTTCAACAACTGCACTGCAATCCATTTATGTAAATGTCATCTCTGTTCACCACAGTAGTTGGAGTGTTTATGAAGAAACAGTTGTTTTGCTCCTAGTGTCTTGCAAAGGGGAGGAGGGGAGGGAGGAAAAGAGTAATATGTATGCAGCATTATTCTGATTACTAAATAAAAAAGTAATCCTTTCACTGACGCACAAGTGCTATGTAAATTGTATCCTCTTTCCAAATCTGAATCATGACTACAGGGAGCAAATATGGCAGAGCTGTTACAGCTCTGCTCGTGTGCTGATGGCTAACACAGGAAAATGTACCAAGCCTGTCTTGAAAATGCATTAATTAATTAAGCGCGTATGAATTATTCATTTGTCAAAAGCCTTTCATTCATATGATTGATTTTAGTATGGTGGCACTCCTTGAGAGCAAAGTAATCCTTGTGTTCTCATAATTTTTTACTTCATGGTGCATTCCTCAAGTCTGATACAGTTACCTGGAAATTTGTGAAGTCTTTGCAGTTCAGGGACAATTACAGATCTGTAAAATGCAAGGAGACTCCAAATGAAAAGAGAAGCACATGGACTTTTGGAGTTAGCTGAGTATGCTCACCAGGCAAAGGTCCCAGTCAAATATCCGCATCCTCTGCTTGCAGAGCAGTCTACAAGGACAACACAACAAACTTCCTTACCTCCTTAGTTTTCTGGAAGCACCATTGTAAATGGCGACTAATCTTATTTCTTAGGTTGTTCTTGGTGTCCCTGGTGAACTCAGAATACTTCTCTTTACCTATTAAAACCAACCACAAGTAGCATTTTTATTATTCTTACTTTTATTTTTGAAGGTAGATAGCTGCTCACTGAACACAGACAACTCGCTTCATCCAAGACAATATAGAGCCTATAGATGCTCTACTTGGGCCTAGTTTTGTGTGAAACATCCTGGGCTGACAGCATCCTGCCATCTCTGCAGATGGTGTTTTTAGCTTGTCACACAAGGTAGAATCCAAATGCTATTTACCTTTTTAATTTTTGGACAAAGTCTTACTATGCTGATGAAGGATCATTTGCAGTGATTTTAATAGCCTTTTGTTTATCTCTAGGAGTGGTCTGAATGTAGACTTATTAAATTTTTTTTAATATATAATACCTGAAGAGATTTTGTTAGTGAAGTGAAAATGCTGCTCTTACCTTTTCCTCCTGTTTTGGGAAACTACTGATTATGAAAAGCAACCAAAGGATTTTCCAAAGGTTATTTTTTCCAGGCTCATGGCTGAAATATTAATGCCCTACCTAATATTAATCTTGCAGAATTTTGCAGTTAATATAAATGACCATCCTTGGTCATGCCTGAAATAGATTTTGAAAGATGTGTTTGTGCTTCATGTATAGTTTTATGTTTCTGTGTCAGCTGTGGAGCTGTTATTGATCAAATGTAACACTAGGAGAGAGCATGGAGAGCTCTAAGGGGCTGGAAAATTAGTGACTAGCATCTGGTCACAGGTCCTGCCTCAAAGAACCTCGCCTGCCCTGTGGTACCATGTTCTCCATTTCTGATGTACAAGGAGTAGAGCATGATTCTACTTCAGGCTGTGACTTTAAAGATTTTGCCTCACTTTCAAAGCACAATAAATTGTACCTTTTACATTATTTTCTGCGACTAGAGTCTGCCAGACCACCTTAGCAGAAGTACAGCTTCATGAGCCATGCTGCTTGTCCTGTTTGTGGAGGACTTTTGATCACAGCCAGTGCTTGCAAAGTTTTCAAGGCCAAATGGAAGTCACCTGGGCCAGAATGGAGCTACAAATGGAGTATCATCCACTGCTCTGCACACTTCAGATCCCTCAGGCTGGCCCTTTCTAGTAAGCACAGTGGAAAGCCCTAGGCAACAGTTTTCAATCTGTAAAACGAACACCACCCAGGTGAGGGCTTCTCCTTGTTACTGTCCTCCCATGCTGCCCTTTGCTCCCAAGCTCACCTCTGTGCAGAGGGCAGGTACAGGGCCTGAGATGAGATCTTAGTGATAACAAAGCTTATAGGAGACATTACATGCTTGAAGTGGAACAAAAGATATTGCTGGTTTTCATCCAGCTGTGAAACAAGATGTAAAATCTAGATTAAGTATCAAAAAGCAAAGAAACCAACTTGCAGAATCCACAGCACAAAACAAACACCCCTTGCCAGTGGGGGTTCCTCTACGACCTAAGGTAGGATTTAATGGATTTAGGTCCTTCTGGCACAAGTTTCACTTCTTTCACTAGCCCTCCAGTGATCAGAACCATCAGTGTTGTTCACTCAGCTATCATCATGCTGACTCTGCTGAGATGAAACCCCTGCCCTGCATCCTGCAGGCTTACCCACTAGCAAGCAGAGGTGATTTGTTCCACCTTGACACTGCCCCTTGCATGCTCACAGGGATGGTGGCTGCCTCACAGCATCTTCCTCTCTGTACATGCCACATTATCCTTGTGTCCTCAGGTACCGGTGTCACCTCCATGGCATAAGCGATTCCTATGTAGACTGGCTTGTTCTAGAGAAAGGGTATCTTACTGCTTTCTTTGCAGGACTTGGCGGGTGGGACTCACAACATGACCAGAACTGCTGCCTTTTCCTTCTTTCAAGCTGCAGTAAGGGGCACGGATTTGGCTTTCCATTTTCATTCACTAATATTTCTAGGATTCTTTTCCTGGGCTTCTCCTTACGTCATTAAAAGAATGCATTTACTTCATCCTTTCTTTTTCCATCTATTGTAGCATTGCCAGTAATTTTCAGAGACTTCTGAATAAAGAAAATATATCTGGCCCATTTCTTTCATATGTGTCTCCCTTAGCATTTGTTTTCAGGAACAAATTAATAGAATAAAATGTGTTCCTGTGTATAAATTAAACCAGCCAGGCATTTAAAAGTATACAAAAAGGTAAGCATGAGATGACTCTTATATCTGTCACCCTTATGTAGGTGACAGAAATAATTACCTCCAGACATATCACTGCACTGTGCACAGTCGGCACACAGGAGATTGCAAGGTGTTGAATGCGATAGGAAATGTGCAGCCTGATTATATATGCCAAAATCCAAGTGCTGCAAAACATCTCTTTTCACTGAGTTGAGGAACAAGAATTTAAAGATACCAATTAATTTTTCAACTGCAGTCAAGCAACACCAGTGTTTCAAGATGAATTTGCTAATCACATGGGACTAGGGATTGTACGTGGTGATAAAAGACTAGAAAAACATTTCCTAGCAGGCAGCAATGACTGTTCCAGTCTGTTTAAATAATTATTTTCCTTTGCTGGTTTAATTTCCCCTGCCCTCCTGCCTGCTTCAATTTATTGAAGTTGAAAGTGATTGCAGAGCTGGTGGAAGGCACCACATTCATGACTGCGGAAATGAAATCCGTTTGGTTGCAAAGTCTGTGTGAAATTTGCCCTTTACGGATTGAGCCAATGCAAGACTTCTTCACCACTGGGTATCTCCACATGGCTGCCGTTGGAGGAGGTCTGAGTGCTGTGTGAGCCTCTCTGTCTCTCCCAGCCCAGCTCTGTGGCCATTGCTGAGGCAGTGGTGGCCGGGCAAACCCCTCATGCTGGGCCATCGCTGTCACCTGGTGCTTGCTTGGACAGACAGCAGCTTGGAGGAACAACTCACATGGGGTGAGCACCATCAGATGGAAAAAACAGCTGTCACAGCACGTCAGGGTAGGGAGCACCCCATTTCTGACCCATCAGCTCCTTGACAGGAGCCCACTGGTAGCTCCTGGTGATTACTCAGACACATCCGCGAGCAGTGTGATTCCTCCTGTAGCTCTGCTCCACGCTTGAGGTGTTAGTGAATGACAGACCATGCAGGCTGGTCGTTAGCATGCTGCTTAAAGAACTCACCTCAGTAAAGACCCTTCCAGAAAGTCTATGCCAAATCATTTAAATTAATTGCATACCATTTCTCTCAATACAAAGACAGGCTAAGTAATTAATCCTCAAGTTTTATTTAGAAACAAAATGACTAAAACTAGTGTACTAGACTAGCACTTCTCAAGCATGGAGGAAGACACTTCTTCAAATCTCTATAGCTGTTTATTTAGATTCATATTTGCATCTTTTTTATGCATTTATTCACAGTATGTATACAAAAGATGCTGAATTTTTCTTCCCTGATACATTTGAGAACAAAATGTATTTCTTAAAAAACTTTTTGTGCATTTGCAGGAGCATCCATGAGGAAACAGATTGAATCCTTTATTGCTAACTCTTAAGAAAAATAAACAACACAAAACTACATGTAATCAGAAAGCGACAAAGAAGCCACAAAAATCTACAATTTTTTCACAGTATATGGGTTATCTATTTATTTATTTATTTATTTATTGATTGATTGAGGGGATAGTCTTCATAGAACAGATTTTCCAAGCTTCTCACAAGCTAGTTTACCATTTCTGCTCTTCTGATACTGTGCAATACCAAGAGTGAATTTTCTTCTACTCTTCTGAGACTTTTAAACCTCATAGCAACTCACTTCACTAATAGATTTCTATTAACAGAAATATTATATACTTATCAGTCTTTTCCCTACACCTGTACCTCTTTTTCCTTTCATTCTCTTTATTATAAGACCCTTTCCGCTCTTCTTTCAAAACCTGCCATTGCTTGTGGTTTTGTTTTAAAGTTGATGTTTTTAAAAGCCAGGTGCAGCCTAGCCAAGATTTTGAGAAAACTGCGTGTGCAGGCTTTCCCTTAAGTTCAAATATGTTTCTGATAGTTTCTGGGTATCAGTAAGGCAAGAACTTTCCAAAGTCGATCTGAATGAAACATGCATATATACATGCATGTATGAAATAATTAAGTTTTGGATAAGCTTAATGGTATGGTCGTGGTGATGTTGTGGGTTCATCCCTCTCCCACTCCTCACCCCCCAGTAGGGCCAAACTGTAGTCTCAGGTTGTTCTTTGAAATATTATTTAGAGTACATTCTTTGAGGAGCCTAAAGCACTCATTCATAGCAAATGTTAAGGGGCACACTGAAACAACAGCAGGTATCCATCAGACATGTAAGAAAACAAAAGAAATTTACTCTCCCCACACATTTTATGCTTTGGATTCTTGCTGAAACTTGGGCTGTACTATTTCTCATTCATTCAGCAAGATTGTTTATGCTGTTAGGCAGCCCTGCTTATTTACTTTTCCCCTGCTACCAGACTCCAATTGGAGAAGAGAGAAGTAATTTCCTTGATGCTGTGACTTTGCTGTCAAAATAGTGCTCAGTTTCCAGAGCTAAAAAAGGAAGACAGTTCATAAATAACCTTGCAGTCTTCTTACAGAATTAAACAGGCTTCAGAATTTGAACACTGACCTTGATCAGCTAAGTTAGTGGTCCTTTTGAAAGCAGGTAGTTTCTCTCTTTAAAAAGTATAGCCCAAATAAGTATTGACCAAAATACCAGGTATGCAGCACATATGGCCCAGGTACCCATGGCATGAGGGACTGACAGAAACCTTTTTAATATGAAATTAAGCCAACCTGTGTGCTCAACAGTGGGAGCTGGTGAACAGCTTTTCCCATGCTTTCCAGGTAGTGAGCAGAGAGGAGACTGTGGGATGGGTGTGGAATAGGATCTTTGAGATCCATCTTCACAAAGGCTTCCCATCCCTACGATTGGTTGTGGCTTCTATGCAAAACATGCCAAAGCTTATTTTTTTACTAAACACCAAAGTGTGATGATTCATCTGCATCTTATTCATTGACCAGAAGGGCTGAGAGAAGCTAGGCAGGTACCTAGAAATTTTTTATCAATGGTGTCTTTTGGAAAGCGTTAAGGCATACACTGCAAAGTACAGGCAAGCATAAGGATATGTACAGAAATTTTGAAAAGGTGAAGATCCACATGTACAGAACAGTTTGTTTCATGTCACCTTGTTACTGTTTGTACCACTTTTACATTCATATATAGAACACACAGAATTCATTCATGCATAGAAATGCCTGCTTATGAAATATGTTTGAAGTGATCTTATTAAAACATATGATATTATGGTAATATTCATAGAATGAAAATTTTGATTCTAGAGATTGTGCCTTTTTAGTCAGAGAGCAAAACCAATACAAGTTGGGCATGCAAACAAAACCAAGCAAGCATATCTCCCACTCTGGTGGAAGGCAGTTTGAAATTCAGTTATGGTCCATGAGTCACACAATTCATGAGCTGAATCATTTCAAACAAATACAGGAATGAGAAAGAAAGTAAGTATAAATATATCAAGAATTGCAGCATATTTTAGACGAGAGGAAAATGTGCATAAATGCAAGTTTCACACGGTATTCAGTGCACAAAGTACAGAATCCATTCTCAGAAAACAAACCCTTCCATCAGCTTGTGTGTAATATTGACTCTTTCCCTGCAAAATGCAGATGGTAGCATTTCTTCAGCCCAGGGTTCTGAGAATACAGTTGAAAGTTATCCTTCAGAACCCATAGTCATGGAGGTTGAACAGGTATCAAAGAGAACAGGGGTATCAGGAAAAGTTACAGTTTTGAAAATACATCAGTTTGGGGGGTATTATTTTAATGGCCTCCCCCTCCCAAAAAATAAAAAAAAAAAAAAAGAAAAAAGACTAAGAATTAGGATAAGAATTCTTTGTGTATAGGAAAGACCAGCAGTGTGTGAGCAGTTCCACTGAAGTTGTCAGTGTTAAGTAGGACGCATGCTGATCTGCCAGACGTTAGTTATTAGGTGTAAACACTCCAGGAAATCATTCCACTGTGCCCTTACCTCAAAGCATGAGAGCAGTTGTGATGGGGATGGGGGTATCAGAATCACCAGCATAACTTCTGAGCTGCAGTTCTGGTGATGTTAGAGCAGAGTGTGCAGCAGCCGGGAATACAGCACTACCAGAGAAGAGAAGTAATGATTTGCTGTGGGTTTTACTGTATGATTTGCACAGTGTATTAGGAAAGGGCCTCTCTTCCATTTCCTCTCTGCTGCTCTCTTTTTATTCTCTACAGTCAACAAAATGCAATTATCTGCTAGAGCTTAGGTTTGAATGTGAGTAAAGTTTAAAGCTGTGAAGAATATCCCATGTTATTATGTTTTTATGAAAATTTTGTGCAGAATCACTCCCATGGTTTTGGTTATTTGCACAAAACAGCAGTAAGTTTTCTTGGCAACAGGATCTGACTAAAAGCAACCCTGGAAACTAAGATACTGTCTCAGGAAAAAGTAATTTATACTGACCTAAGTTTCCCAGAAGTAATTTCTACGCTGCTCTCTCTAACTCTGACATCTTAGAAGTAGCATATCAGAGCAAATGAACAGCGCTGTGCTGAGGGCCACTCATTTACGCATCATTCTGAAGTCAATCAGTGCAGCCCAGATATCTACTGTCATTTCACAGGGTCATTATTTCTACCAGTACAGTCCACTAAGCAGAAGGCAGGGTGACAACAGGGTGATGCCGAGTAGGAAAGCATTTCATGTTGCTTATTTTTCAGGATTTGATTGAGAAGTGTATGTGTTTCTTATTATTTACATGAGGAAGTAGCGCACAAGTCTTTCTAGAAGAGGAGTTTTTTATCTTTTTTTTCCTTGATGAAATATATACGGTCTAATATTCTTTTCAGTGCTAACTTACATTCCTGCACAATCCCTTCCATGCCTTAACTAATGGCTCTTGTGTTATCACAGTAAGTAATTTATACATTTAAGTAATTTTATTTTCTATTTACCCTTTTTGTGATACATTTCTCTTACTGAAAGTAGAACCTACCTTTCTTTTCTTGATCAGTGTGAAATTTCACTTGCAAAAATCATAATGCTCTTTTGTTTGGATTTTAGTTTCCAGCAGTGTGGGTGGAGGGGACTGTTAAATGTCATCTTAAATTAAGCCATTTTCACAGGAATGTGAGCACTTGCATTTAAACTTTTCTATTACCACTGCTTTCTTTGCTTGCTTTTAATCTTTCTTTCCCATTTCAATAAAACTCAGAGATTTATAACTAGCTGACAAAAAAATTTAGGCTATATGTTACTTGTCTACCAAAATATATTTTTTTTCCCTGTAAGAGGGTTGTCTTGCTTGGTAGTAAAATTCTATACCTATTATGGTTTATAAGATGAATTTTATAACAGTTCTGCACACACAGTCCACTCAGGTACAATGATGCATTGAAAGGAATTAATCTGGCAACATGTAATTACATTTTTTTCGTCCCTTCAAAGGGAATATTCCTGAGAACATGTTGCTAGGATTTTGATGGGTCAGTTGTTTCTAATTAAAGCTCCTAATTGTGCTTGGTTGTTAGAATGACAAATGAACAGGGCATAGAGTCCAACAAATTCTTTAGTATGTTTTGCTTTCTCTCAGCTTCTTCTGTGAGTGGCGGGAAGCCATGCTGAGGAGGATGTCGATTCTGGGAGGAGGCAGCATCGATGGAGAGTGTGTTCTTACAAGCAAAGCTTTGTCTCCTTACCCTGCAGTATGCATCACCCATTGTGGTGCACACAATGTCCTAGTCTGACTCCTGTGTGATTGAAGACTTGCTCCCTGGTTCTCAGAAACACTTGCTCTGGTTCCAGATGGAGAGCTCGAAAAATGGTGCCACCAGACTCTCCCCAGAGCTCTCCCCAAACCTGCTCCATCTTGGCTACAAGCATGCCCTAGCAAAGAGGGACAGAGTGTCTGTGAAATAAAAAAAATGAGATTATTCCAGATTCATCCTTTTCCAAATGTAATTGAAGTCTCAACTGTCGATGACCAGACACTTTGATATCAACTCATGGAGTATATTCAGGAGCATTCCAAGTATTGAATCAGCAAACTGTGTTGGCCATAGAGAAGACAGAAGATCAAGAAGATAAATAAAAGCTAAACTCTTTATGCACTGCTCCCTAGAAGCTAAAAACCAGTCACTGATAAATAAAAGAATAGACAAAGCATTTTGACACTTAAATAGAAGATTAATCTGTGTGAGACAAGACATCAAAACTCCCATTTGTGATGAAAATCTTATCTCTAAGAGGAACAAAGTGCAAATCTTAATTACTGTATGAAAATAACATCCATCACTCATGGGGTGAACACAGAAAGAAAATGAAGTGAAAAAGACTTGCTTAATGGGCTGATGCGTAGAAACAGAAGGAGTGGAACTGAATGCTGTGGGAGAAGCAGTAGTTTATGCATGCTGTTCTGCTGGTTTACACTCCTTTATCTGTGACAAGTTTGAGGAAAAAGTCAGCAAGTCTCACTTCCTGGGATTATGCTAAGAAATGTCTGCTTGCATGAGAGAGTTCATAGTTCAAGAAGATTGGAATAGCTGTCACATTTTGTAGCTACAAAACCAAGGCACAATTAGGAAATGGATTGGCTTGTGTATGTCCAGTCAGACAAGACCAGGGTCAAAAAGAGGACTACAGCAGCCCATTACCACTGGGATAGGAAGCAGTTTCACCACTTTCTGGGTTTGGACAGGTCTGTGCTACATGTTGGAATGCATGGAACATAAGCCTCTCTGAGTCCTTCGGAGAGAGAAAAGAATACAGGGTTTGAATAAGAATCTCTAGAGAAGCTGAAATATATTAAGCCACGCAGACATGAAATAAAATTGTAAGTTTTAGTTTTAAGTAAGTAGAAATATATCTTACGTGCTTTAAGAGACTATGTTAGTCTCTTAGTTAGTTAGTATAAGGCCCCAAAGCCTAGTTTGAAGTTTTGTAGTGTTATTTTTCACAAGTTTAACTTAGGTCTAGACATAGCAAAATATAGCAGATCTTTACTTGTGTTTCTAGATAGAATAGATAGAATTATATGTGTAAATAGATAGAACTATTCACGTAAATAGATAAACTTATATATGTAAATTTGAAGTAAGGAAATAGACGTTACCATTTGCATAAATAGATAATATTATATATGTAATTTTTGGGTAAGAACTGACACTACTTTCATACTACTTTGGTACATTAGACTCAAGTTCAGATTGGTTTAGAAAGGATGTTTTAGAATCATGTTTTTAGCTGACTTATGATGATTTATGAAGAAAAATCCCTGTATTAGGGTGAAGAAGAAAAGGTGGGGGTGCTGCTGCTGCTGCTGTTGCTGCTCAGGACTCTTAGAAAACTTCTAGCACAGACTTTAATACTCTGAACTCCTTGCCTTCGAGAATGATGTATTCATGCAATAAACCACTTTACTACAACCAACAACTGCTCTCATCTCTTTGAAGACCCAAGACCCATGAGAAGATCAACACTTCTGATACTGGAGCCAGGAGTGCAAAGACTGGCAAAGATGTGACTACTGCGGCTGCCTGCAGGTCAGCCCTACAGTGGTTGGAGGATCACTAGATTGACACAGCAGTGCTCAGCACTCACACTGAAGTGTCCAGCTAGATTGCTAGACTGGACTAGAGTATCATCACAAACATAAGTTCCATGCAGGTGCCACCAGCAATGCTCTGATGGTGCATAATTCATGTCAATTGCCTTCTGAGAAAAATCACATTTTCTGCATCTTCAAAGAGAGCATTCTCATCCCAAATATTCTTAATAAAATTGATTTTCCTCCTTGTGAGAGACACTTCTCCTTAAATTTTATAAATTCGTGCTAGGATTTTGGTTCATGGTGATGAATGAGAGGTGGGTTTTCTTACTATCCAGGCCTTGGTCTGTTTCTAGAGCAAAAGAAACTGTAGGCAAATTTAATCAGTCAACATATGATGTATCATTCATAAATCTTCTTTCTCAACTAAGCATATTTTTCCCCAACACAGGTTAATGCAATGAAAACTTTTCCCATATTGCCATAAGACCCATGTCACTATTGGCCCCAAAGATTTTAGGGATCTGTTGGATCAGCAGATCCAGCACAGCTTCAGGGTTGACTGGGAGTTGATCATTCTCAGTCATGATCCTCCAGCTCAGGGGACTGACACCTCCTTGGTCATTCATCTGTGTTGAAGTTGGGGCAAGCATGCATTAAATATCCCTGCCTCGTCTCTGCCCTGTTCACCACCCCCCAGGAGGCTTGTTCTCCCTGAAACCTTTGAAATCCACCTTGGTTTCTCCTGGCACTACAGCTCCTTGTCTACTTGGCTGCTGAGGGCTTCCAGGCTGTGATGAGGCTCAGGGCTGCCAAATGGGTTTCTGAACTCAGGAAATGTCTGAGCAACTTTTTCTTACCTATTACCGCGCCTGAGTGGGTGCAGCTGGTGAGAGAGAGACGGTGAATCTTGTTTCTTGAGTCAGAAGGCTTGATTTATTAATATATGATATAATACATTATAGTTATACTAAAAAGAATATAGAGAGAGGTTTTGCAGAGCAGCTAGGCTAGCTAGACATAGATAGAAAAGAAATCCACAACAAAGCTGTGGC
Source organism: Ammospiza caudacuta (assembly GCF_027887145.1). Taxonomy (NCBI): domain Eukaryota; kingdom Metazoa; phylum Chordata; class Aves; order Passeriformes; family Passerellidae; genus Ammospiza; species Ammospiza caudacuta. The sequence goes on from NC_080632.1 coordinate 17,336,917, forward strand.
CAAGGACTCAGTCCCCTGACTTGCACTGGTGATTGGCCCTTAATTATAAACATAAAACATGAACCAATCACCAATCAAAATAGGTGCCCCTGTTGCATTCCCCAGCAGCTGATAATAATTGTTTACCTTGTCTTCGGAGACCTCTGGCCTCCCGAAGACACAGAAATCCAAAAGAAAGGATTTCTGTGGAGAAATTTCTGCGACACTTACCCCCTGCACATTCCTTGAGTCATGTCCACCTGAGCGTCCCTGACTGAGGCATCACGCTGCCTATTTTTTGTCTGTGTTCCTTTGCACCAGCCACCTACACAGATGGTTGTACAAAGGGCAGAAATCCCGTGGTCTGATAGCAAAACCTGAGAGGTCCAGTTTTTATTTTCTTTCTATGAGAACAGGATGTTTTTAATTCTCTGGCTTGCTGCCAAAATTGGTGAGTGCAGCTGTGTTTTGTAGTCCAGGCTTACCTCTTTCTCCCACTCTGAAAAAAATCACACTGGGTATTTGTGTGATAATTCACAGGGTCTCTGCTGTTCCCTGATTTTTGATGGGCTCACCAGCTGCTGCATTGCTTGCCTTCACAGCTGGTGTCCTGAATCTTCTTTCTGCAGATTTGCTTTTTGAGTGTTCCCCAGGAATCCTGAAAATTTTCCTTGTGTTTTCCCCATGCAGTGATAGACTGGCCACAGCAGCAGCCTCCCAACAAAATTCTTGAATGTTTCTTCCATTTGCTGTCCTTAACTTTACCACTTTTCAGAATGGGTATTTCTATAGCATAGTTCTAAACACAAGTCCTGTATACTAAAATATTAACCCCTTCAGTACTCTGGTACTCTGCAAGACTTACACTGGACAAGTTCATGTTGATATTTTATTAGATTCCTCATATTGGATTCCAAAATAGCAGCTGAAGTGAGATTTCAGTGGATGTCAAACCCCTGAATAAAAAACTGTGAACAAAAATATTGAAGCATTCAAAGAGCTGAAAGAAACTTGTTCTGTTTCACGTATCTTAGGTGTGAAGCCTAACCATTACTTTTGTTCTGAAAAATGAATTCCCGTGTTGCTGTTCTTCTCTATTCCTAATGGTCAGAGCACTGGTTCCCTGGCAAACCCTGGGGTACCCAGGAAGTAGTCTAGCTGGGACCTACCAACCAAGAGTTCACAGACAAAATCCCTGTTGGGAGTAGCACTAAAAATTTACTAAGGGTAACAACAGACCTTGATAATTAATGAAAACTGATACTTTAGATAAGTATAGTGCCTGAAATGATTTTGTGCCAGTGTTCTTCATATTGCAATACTAATTATTTTCTCCCTTATATAAATACAAAGAAGGTCTACACCATGGCTCCTTTACTACACAGATAAATGTAGAAAAAAAAATCTTTCTGAAATTGGAACCATAATTACTTTTCTGATTTTAACCCTAACAAATACAGCAGCAACTTGAAATCAGATAAATGACTGTGATTTACCCAGCTGGTGATCTGCATTGGTATTTCTCACCATGAGCATGTGCCCACATATCCAGAGTGAACTCTGGCAGTTTCCAGTATACACCTGCTGGCTTTTTTTGCTAAATGCATCAGTTTTATGACCGGCAAAAGTTCCGTGACAGAGGCTGCCTGGACATCTTGTCTTATTTTCTCATTATAACAATGAAGCCCTTTTGAGCTTTTTCTAATACTGTACTTGAAAAGAACTGAAAAATAATCCTAGGAAGGAAATTCTTCTGGATTTTAAGACTTGTCTTAGTTCTGAGTTTTTTACATAATTAGAATTTAAAAAGACCATAAAACCATAACTGGATGGACAATATCTCCCCCCAAAACACTGCATGCTTTAGAAAGCAACATTTTTTTTCACTTGGCAGTGCAGTCAGATATGCTAATTGTTGAACTGTAAATCCTGTGTACCTTAGCATCTTGGAGATATTTTTATAAAGTGAAGGTAATATTTCAGTATTCCCAAACCAGGTGATTCAGTCTTGCAGATGTATGAACTGTGTTTATTTATCTTTGGAAATAGTTGTGTTTTTTTTTTTTTTAATGACATATCACTGTAGCAGCAAGTAACAAGTTTTGTTTTTGACAGAAAGTAGAGTGTCAAAACAATTTCTTGATTGTTACCAAACTGATGAAGCTAGGCAGTTGTGATAAAGCTGTTAAGATCTCAGGTGGAGCTAAAGGAGCAGAACAGACTTACAAGACACAAGCTCAGAAGCCATTAAAAGAACATCAGAAAGTCTTTTTTATTCATTTTTTGTGTCTCATCTCTGGAATGTGAAGTGTTTCAACTCTTCTAAACAGACAGTTGAGAAATTCTCAAAGGGAACAATTTTTCCATCAGAGAATAATTTTTTGTCAAATTTCAAATGTTTTTATTTCTGTGAAGGTATGATAGGTGAGACAGGGTTTTGAATTTTGCCAGCAACTCTCTTTAACATCTCTGTATCCTGCCTGCTGGAGATTAAATACTTCCCAGACTCTTCAGTTTCTTGTCTAAGTGGGAATTGGAGGTTTTCTGGGTTTTGAGGTTTCAATTAGGATTCTAGCTGCCAGTCATAAAAATGAGCTGGGAGTCAAGGCCTGTAATTTGCAGGCTTAGAGCTTGGGAACTAGCACTAGGATTTCCAGACTCCAGCTATTAATAAAGACCCAGCGTTCCCCCACAACACAAAGCTTAACTAGAATCCTTTAGAAAACACATTTTGGCATTTCCTAGGGGTTGCACATTTTTGTTTGTCCTTTTAGTTGATGTTTTGTTGTATTATGTTTAACTTTTTTTTTTTTACTAAAATTCATAACTTCAAAGTTATAATGAAGTTCACAAATTCCTAAATCTTCTTCAAAATTAAATTATTTTCTCACTCCTTTTAATAATTTTGCAGTTATTTTCAAAACTTTTAATTACAATTCTACATGATTCTCCCATAAGGGCTTTCAGTTCTAGTCACTGTCTCTAACTATTGATGTTATTATTCCATTTAATTTGAGAAATTGGTGTTTTTGAGTGTTTAGATCTTTTTTTTTAGTCATTTTTCCCCCTGTTAAAACATGGCCCTTAATTCCCTCATGGAAACCAACTGGTTACTGAGACTCAAGGGGAGACATATTGATCTTGTCTCTGCCTTTTGTGCACCTCCTCCCTAGACTCCCTATAATTCGCCAGACTTGTGTTAGTAGAATCTCCTCTTACTTTCTACACCCTCTTGTACCAGAGTCCCAGAGCCATCTGCAGTCCTTGTAAGCTACACTGAGTTTCATCATTGGCCTTTTTTTTTAATCAGGCAAGTCTCACAGGTTTGTTGTTTATGAATATGAAAGTCTGTATCTTTTAGGTCTGCTCAAGCTGCAGCACATAGTGTCTCTGTTCATACATAATCAGTCAAGTATATTTCCAGCAAAATTGACGTGCCCGTAGCAGATCATTGTATTGAAATACGTGGTGCTTTCCCTTCGGCTGTGTAATTATCAAAATTTGGGGATCTGTGGAGTGAATTTTTAAAATGAAAAATCTGTAGCACAATATCTGGGCTTTATTTTTAATATTTTTTGCTCACATAGAATTGTACAGCCCTGACTACGTCCAGAATGCAAAGAAAGCTTTCATTTGCACTCGTTTGTCTGCTTCTGATTTGTTTCCCCTTCCTCTTTCCTGTCTTCTTCTCCCCTTTTTTTCTATTCTCTCCCTATACATCTTTCTTCTGTGCGGCTCACTCTCTGCTAATTGATCACATGGATTTGGCTGAGTTAGGAACAGAAGAAAACCCACCAAGTCCAACCTGCATCCCCACCCCAATCCCCACTGAGCCTGATGTCCCTACCAGCTGACTTTTAACATCATCCACTTCCTTTGTAGCTATTTTTAAGTGCACAAAAGAGTTTCCTGTAAATGCTTTACACACCTATTCAGTCAAAAAAGTTTCATGCTTATCTATATATTTGTCTTTTTTCTGGTTTTTCTTCTCTATTTTTTTTATCTCCAGGACTCTGAATTATGGTCTATTAGTACCTCATTCCTCATAAATAGAAGCAAGGCAAAAATAGAAACTCTTGAAAACAAGAAATCTGTTTAATCATTTCTGTCCTGCAAACAGTTGCTGGACTTTCAGCTTTTGAAATCTTGTTTTCATGTCAGGTTCCTGTTTAACTTTTTGGGACTAGCAGGGGCTAAGATACAGCAGCTTTGGGATAGGCAGGACTCTGAAACTCATTTATTTACTGAGGACACTGACAGGTGCAGAAGAGGATGACCTGGCTTCCCTTAGAAAAATGGCAGCAGGGTATACAGTAACATGGTATTTGTCAGCACAGTGCCCTGCAGTTTGGCAGTCTGATATTTGCTTGCTCTGTGCATTGTACAGCTAAGAGTACATTGCAAGTCTAACCAGCAAGAATTTAGGCATGGAGCACCAAAGCTAATTCAGAATAGCTTGTGGGTTATTTTGCAAGGATCTCTTTGTGAGGAAGCAATGAATTGTTTCCTGGTATCCAGTTTTTATAGCTGTGAAGTGTGGTCATGTTTGTTAACAAACCTTTGACAAAATGGAAAGACAGAAAGAAATGTGAAACATCTCATATGAGTGCTTGAGATCCCACATATGCAGGGCCATGGGGTTTGTTTTCAAGATGGAAGTGTCTGACAGAATATGGTGCTGTTAGTTGACTGTATTCTAAGTGTGCTGATCCAACACAGTGACTCTGACTACAATGTTTGCAAAGGGTTTCAAGGTTTAAAATTTATTGGATTATAACTTGTTGATAGAAAGAAATGTGTATCTGTTAGTTTTATTACTTAGATTGTTCCCACCACTGTAAAGGCATAGTGTAGTAATTCTGTCCTATGGTAAAAATTAAATTATTGGGTTCCTTAGGATTTGAAACTAAACAACAACATCAACAAGAATAAGAGTATGAATAAGAATAAGAATAAGAATAAGAATAAGAATAAGAATAAGAATAAGAATAAGAATAAGAATAAGAATAAGAATAAGAATAAGAACCCAGGCAAAATAAAAGCACCACGCTGGCATATGTCACATATTTACATGACAGAAAAGCTGTTCCAATTTCTGTTTATACTGTTCACATGCTTTTTGAAAAAAAAAAAAAAAAAAGCTCAAGAATCCATTAGTGAGAAGCTGCACTAATGGCATTGACATATGTATTCCAAACAGATTCCTTCTGAGCAATTATACCACAATCAATAAATGGGAACTATGTGCATTTGATTGAAAGACAAAAATCTCTGCTAAAACTGAAGGGTGAGTTATTCGGGAGCTGGAGAAACACCTCTAAGGATGAAGAGGAGCTATTCAGAATTAAAGCCTCCCCAAATCTCAGTGTAAGCCTGTACAGGTTACAGATTATGCTCACCAGTAGCACTATTGTTCAATACAATCCCATTGTCGAGAATGACAGACAAAAGGAGACCATTCTCTGCAAGAAATTTCACTTTTCATTCCTTTTCACTTTTCCATGATTTTAACAGTCAGATTGTGTCTACCTATGTTATCTGACTTTCTGTAGGAATCGTTGTTGGAGACACTAGGGAGGATGCAACTTTAGCTGAGCCTCCTCAGACTATTTCCTAAGGGAGCCTGTGTCCAAATCATTGCTCCTCTTACTCCAGATTCTTGTTCCAAAAGGTTTAATTTTTAAAAAGAAGAATTGTTATCTTCTAGTGAGAAAGGTTTTTATGTCTTCAAACTTCAGTGCCTGAAAGGTAAGTTGAACAGATAAGTTAATTTGGGGTTCAGTCCTTGACTTGAGGTAGCAAATTAATCAGGCAACATCCTGTTTTAGTGTAGATTATAATTCATTACTACAAATGTGTGTAGTGTATTCATTTGTTGCTATCAAGAAATAATGTTTCCAGAGAAAAAGCAGGTTACTAATACTGTTCTCACAAACATAAGGGCTTTTTGCCATAAATATTTTTTTGAATGTGAAGCGTTCATGTTGCTATGCACTCAACAATAACTGCCAATGGCTAAAGTGGATTTAAGTGAGTATATAGTATTCTACCTATTTTAGTAGCTTGAAATTATTTTGATTTTTTTTTAAGAGAATATGACAGCCTTGATATCCTTTTTGTTTAAACCTAATAAAAATTAACCTCAACAGAGCAAAACATGTCCACTTAACTGCCTTACCTAAGTTCTCCTTCTGGGTCATAAATGTCAACTGAACTCTAATTCTATTTTTGCCTTTATTATGCTACTATTATTGCTAGTGTTATTGTTATTCATTCTCTCTTTGTATTCAGGTTCCAGCTTCTTTTCCCTTGGCTGCTGACCATTACTGGAGGAAGATGAAAACACAAGTGACTGTATGATTTAAATCTTCATGCCTTCAGAATAAGCTTCTTTACTCATTGTTTACTGGAAAAGAGGATGCATTGAACACCATTAAAATATTACCTCGTGGAAGACAGTGTTCATGGTCTTTCAGGAGACAGCCTTGGAAGCTTATTACTGGGCATCTGAGAAGTCTCATGGAAAAGTAAGGAGAATATTATCTATCCAGTTGCTGCATAAACATCATCCTCCCCTTAATGTAACAAGGTTGCTACTGGCATCTTCACCTCACATTATGGATCCTGATTCTTGATTTGGGAAGACAGAGTAGGTGTGTTACTGTGGCCATTGGTTTTACACCAAGAGCAGAAGTATAAAAGTTTCTGATACCAAAGTAGGAAAAAATGTTTTCCACTCTACTGATGAAGTCCAGTTCTTGGATTTTGCTGTACAAGGGGGCTCTAGAGAGAGACTGAGAGATGGGCATTACAATTATTTACAAAAAGGTAGCATGGCTTGCTGATAATCCCAAAGCAGCCTATTTCAGCTCTAGTTCCTTTATTTTTTTTTGTACCCTATACCTTGTATCCTCGAGCTGTCTTCCCTTAAAACTGTAGCTTCAACCTTGTGCTCTCCTGTTCATTTCTTCTTCTTTCTTTTACTTCCTCATCTAAGGCCTTTCTTTGGTTTGTTTTCTTAGCTGCTAAATAATGGATGCCCAGCTTCCTAGAGCACCGTGTCATAGACAGCAAAACAAGCTGGAGCCAACATCACTATTTTTAATAGATGTTTGCTTTCTGAGTAATCTACCTACTACTGCTGTGCCACCTGTCCGAGATGCTTAAGGAGCGGAGGGCTGAGCAGTTGTATCTGTGGGATTTGCAGAAGAATAACATTGTGACTAATTGATTAAAGTATTTGTGTTGAATGACTGTACTCAAAATTATTTGAAATCCATTGTAAACTTCATTGGCAAAACATCTGTTTGGTTTTTTTTTTTAAACAGCTATTTCAAAAATTTGTTGAATGTTTTTCTGGATATCCTGTTACAAAAGGTAAACAATTCACTTGATGTTAAGTTTCTTTATGGCTTTTATTATAAATTAATCCTTATTTTTCTCCTAAAGGAAGAAGCTCTGAGTGGATATACTATAAAGAAAATAAAGGAATTAATTCAGTAATATGTAATGCAATGAGGTTATTGGACAATTAATCAAATAATCTCTTCTGATTATTGTTACGGTGACTCCTCAGTCACTAAGTTTTTTTTTTCTTATTTCCTCAGCTCATGTACAGACTTTCTTTTCCTAGCAACAGTCCATCCTGTTGAAGGATCCTCATCTTGTTTATTATCATCGACCAGTTTTAACCCTGGAATTACTTCAAGCAATTTCAGTATTGATTGGCCTTTTAAACCTTCTAATTGACTTTACATTTATATTCTTCCAGACTGAAAGTCATGCTGGCTTTATGTGTTGTTCATTCGTATCTCTCCTTTTGTTCATCTTTGCTTTTTGTTCCGGTGTCGTTCTTTCTCCCTTGCATTGTGGCATTCAAGTTTCTGACTGATTAACATTTGCATTAAGTTAACTGCTTTTACACCATTCCTAAGGATTTCCCGTAAAATTTCAGGAAAAGATGAACATGAATAAAAATCATAAAGCTCCTGAGTAAAAAAGAAAGGCAATTGCATATATAAATCTGTGAGCAACTGACACTATTTGCATGTTTAAAGTTACCCATGTACTACTTCTAATCTGGGTCATGGGGAAGAAGAATATGCTCGTGATTTTAGAAGGTTTCACTAGCAGTTTTTTGAATAGAAACCATGAATCAGCTTCCATGATGTTCAGAATTCTATTCATTTACGTTCTCCAAATGTTTCTGAAAGCAAGTTTTTATTCAGAAGAATGTTCAATGCTAAGTAAAATGTCAGAGATAAGGGTGTGAATGCATGTTTGCGTGAGTATTGGCACTGGAAGCATTTACATGGCCATCTGGACAACTCTGTCAGTTTGGGAGACATTCAAAAATTAGCATGCGATTTGGAAATCGTAAGTGGAGTGCAAAAACAGAGTAGCACAGTGGTGTTAGTTTCAGCATCAGTACAGTGAGTCATTCAAGAGCAATCTATGGAATGAAATTTCATTAAGTAGTACTTTTCCTTACTCAATTCATTCAGGTTTTATCAAGCTGGAAAAAATGGATTTAGAAATAATGAAAATATTTGTAGAATTCCCCACTGATGTACAGATGGTGTGAGTACATGTGCAAGAAGCTTGTCATAATTAAATTTTTTTTCAGCTTTCTACAAAGCTATTCATCACTTCACTTTAAATAACATAAATCAGTAAAATTCCTATTTTTGAGTTTTGAAAAACCTCAAAATGAGGATTATGGAACTTGGTTCTTTTACTTTATGTTTTTCTCACAACATGCTATGGCAGAAATAAAACGCAGTAGCAAACAACAGATGTGGACAGATGATGAGTGTATGTAAACCTAGTCTTTAGAGAGGTCATCATTAAGAAACCACTTTATAGATGTCCATAGCTGAAATGAACTGTGCCACTTGGCTTTATTATAACCATGACTTCAGTTGATACAATTGGTGTGAACATGAATAACATCCAGAGTTCCTGGGTCCCAGGCTCTGATTTCCTGTTGCTAGCAAGTTGTCCCAAAACTCTCTGGCAGAAATTTGGCAACTTCTATGGGCAGAAAAGGCAGTTTTTGAAAATATAATTGTCTGAATGTCAAGCCATGATAAAATGATTCTGAATTGGAAGCCCATGTCAATCCATTAGTAACAACAGAGGGAACTTTCAGCTAGAAGAGGAAGGAAGGAAGAAAGTAATTGAAGAACACAAGTAATTCACATACTTCTTCATGAAAATTTGTTATAAATGCTGCATAATTTTAGAGATTAATATACCTCCTCCTATATTCTTGCTTTCTTGTATATTTCAAAAACATTTTCAGTGGAGGAGCCTGTTGAAAAAATTCCAAGAATAATGACTACTTTCTCCATTTAGGCTCATTCTTTTGCATGGGTAGAAATGATGTTATATTTTTTTTCCATGGGCAGCCCTTTGAGTAAGATATAAGAGATACGTGATGTCTGGCTTCAACTGGAAATAACTACTTTTACTTAAGACCTTCCATATCTGGCATTTTATCCTTCTCAGTGTGATGCAAATAAAAAAGAAAAATGAACCCAGAAAAAAAACAAGACAAAAAATCCAATCCCTACTCTTTTTATTAAGGATTAGTATTAGTATTATTTACAGGATAGACAGAACTACAGCAGCCCCTCTCTCATTTGTATCAAGCTGCAAATATGTTTTTAGATCTTCCCAGAAAAAGAAGTGAAAGGGAAAGTAGCAATATGTTCAATAGCTGTTACTTTGGTATGCAGTATGCCTGAATGAAAAAACAGACATAGATGTAGAGTCATCTGGGGCCCAGTGTTAGGATCCTCACTTTACCAACGTTTTCTTAGGGAGTTTCCTTCATATTTCAATTATTCTCTTTAAGTACTGAAATTGCCTTTAATCTTCCAAACAGTTCTAGTTTAATGAGTTTAAGGAAAAGCTGCTTGACAGCAGATTTTTTTACAGTTCTAAGGAATCTAATCTTGTAGCTACTTCAAAGGTACAGAGCTCCAGGACCATTACTGTTGGCTTTGCTGCAGCTGTGCTGGACATAAAACACTAACTGTGCTTCACTGACTTGGGCTGCTCACAAGCCACCTGCTCCCAGGGTCACTCTGACCCACCACTGTAATCAGGTTGTTTAATTATTATTTTAATTGTCTTTAATTATTATTGGGAGTTGCAACCTTGCCCACAAAACTTCTATCACTAAAATTCCTTATGCTAAAAGGAAGAATTTTCACTGGTGTACAGTGTGTAGCTCATACTAGGAAAACCAGTAAAAGGGACAGTGGGAAAAAAACAGGGAGGCAAAACAAAGCTTGGTGGTCCTTGTGTAAAGCCACTGAAGTGGCATCCTTAATCTCGGTAGGACAAGGAGTACAGAGATGGTAATGGGAGAGAAGTGCCTGAGGCTGGGAATCAGATATGGAAATTGGGCTGATACCAGGTGAAAACACTTGTCCTCTGGAGAAGACATTCAAGCAGCAATGAAGCACTCTGATAGGAGTGATGGAAAGAGCCAGATGAACGGAAAAAATATACAAGTACTTTGTCCATTTCTGACTAAAAAATGAGTTAAAATCACTAAAATTAACATTTGCTGTTACAACAGGGAATTCGTGTGAAGACGAAGCAGGAATGGAAACCTCAAGTTGTTAATTTATATGTAAAATAAATTCCTTTTAATTAGGTTTGGCTGAAAGCTGCTGCACCTGATGCTTTTTGATATTTTCTGTATCAGACAAAGAAGAAAAGGAAGACAGAGAATGAAAAATAAAAATTTCGATGCTATTTGCATAGAATCTAGGACTACAGAATTAGAAGATGTAGTCACTTCTATATTTTGGCTCTCATGCAATACAGAATACAATTAAAAAAAATTATCTACAAGGTGTACTACAAGCCAACCAAAACAAATAGAGAAGAGAACTGGCGTAAAGAGAAGCTATTACCTGAAGTGAACAGAAAAGAAAGGATCTTCAGGAGAACACATCTATTTAGTGCCATATAGATAATATTATTCTTACAGAAGAAAGAGGGTCATTATTATTAATATTATTAGGGGCCTGGAGCACCTCTCCTGCAAAGACAGGTTGGAAGAGTTGGGACTGTTCAGCCTGAAGAAGGAAAGGGACCTGGGGGACCACTGCAGCCTTCCAGTACCTGAAGAGATCTACAAGAAGTCTGGAAAGGGATTATTTACAAAGGCATGTAGGACAAGAAGGAATGGACTCCAACTGAATGAGTAGGTTTAGATCAGATATAAGAAGAGTTTTTTTACTGTGAGGGTGGTGAAACACTGGAACAGGTTGCCCTGAGAATCTGTGGATGCCCCATCTCTGGGAGTGTTCAAAGCCAGATTGGACAGATGGGACAATGAGAAACCTGTTCTAAGGGGAGGTATCCTTGTCCATGTAGTGGTCGTTCATCTTTAAGGCCTTTTCCAAAGCAAACCATTCTATGATTTGATAAGTCTGTGTAGGGAAAGGAAGGAGAGTGTTGCTGCAGAGGTATGCAGAGGTAAAAATGATGTCAGTAAATTAGTCAGTCATTCCTCTGCCTAGTAGCAGATGCTGAAGGCAATGGTGCAAGAGTGAAGGAAAATGAGAATGACAGAAGAACAACTCTCTGAGGACCTCTTCCTGTGGAGAAGAACTGAGGCTAGTGATTGGATGCTGCTGCTTCATCTTATCAGAATGATGCTGCTGGCCTGGATTCTCAGCTGAAGCAACTCAGATGAACCACATTGATATGAGTGGAATAATCTTATGTTGACTTATGTTGCAATTTATGAAGCTTGCTTATGAAATTCTAGTCACAAACAAGTCCCTGAGGGAATGCTTCTTTGGCTAAGAAAGGATGAACTTCAACTGCTGGGGTTTCCCACCCTGGCACAGTATTAAAATCACACATTTAATATGTTTTAAATATATTAATGTGTGTAAACAGATTTAAACATGTTTCAGTCTTTAAAATATTAAAAAGCAACCTCCCTCTTACACTTGCATTTCCTGGGATTTCCTGCAGCACAGCTGTTCAGCAGCTATGTCATGACCAGCATCAAGAAATTCATCCAGCAATAAAACTCCAAACACCCCATGATTTCCATAAATGTTTTTGGCATCTGATTCAATTCCTCCAGTCTGGTTCTCAGCATTCTCTTTAAGGATGAAACTGGAACTGAACCTGGCAATGGATATAAAGAATAACAGAAAGGCTTTCTACAGGTGTGCTTACTGGAAAAAGCAGGCAATAACCTATGCTGCTAAATTGGGGATGGCACATAGGAGAAAGTGACCTCCTGAGGAATCTGAATATACGTAAGTCCATTGGACCTGCTGAGATGTATCAGAGTGTCCTGAAAGCATTGGCTGATGTAGTTGCCAAGTCACTTTCCATTATATTTGAAAAATCATGGTAGTCAGGTGAACCTCCATGTGACTGGAAAAGGGGAAATATTGTACCCAAATTTAACAAGGGCAGAAAGGAGGGCGCTGGGAACTACTGACTGGTCAGCTCACCTTAGTACCTGGGAAACGCATAAAACAGATCCTCCTAGAATCTGTGATAATGGACACAGGGAGGACAGGGAGGTGATTTGAGACAGACAGCTTGGCTTCACCAAGGGAAAATCCTGACTGGCCAACTGAGTGGCCTTCTATGATGGGGTGATTGCATCAGTGGATAAGAGAAGGACTACAGATGTCATATATATGGGCTTGTGTAAAGTCTTTGACATGTCTTCCTCTAAATGTCTTTTTCTCCAAATAGGAGTGTGATGGATTTGATGAGTTGATTGTTACATGGATAGAAAAGTGGGTGAATTGTCACATCCAGAGGGTAGTAGTCAACATCTCAGAGTCCCAGCGGACATCAGTGAAAATTGATGTCCCTCAGGGATCTGTATCTGGAGCAGTGTTGTTTAATAGCTTCATCAATGACACAGATGAAGGGATCAAGTGCACTCTCATCAAATTTGCAGATGATCCCAATGTGACTGGCACTGTTGACCAACCCGAAGGCATGCCATCCAGAGGGACCTGGACAAGATGGAGAAGTGGGCCCATGGGAATCTCATGAGGTTTAACAAGACCAAGTGCAAGGTGTTCCTGGGCTGAGACAGGTCCCAGTATCTTCTCCAGGCTGAACAAACCAGCTGTCCTAATAAGGTCTGGATCCAATGGCCGCTGAGCTCTTGTTCTGCAAATCAGCTCCTCCATCTGGTTCACCATTCAGCTTCACAAAATCCTGTGCTGACACATTGCAGAGATAGGCAAGCTCCGAGGATGGAGGACTGCTGAAGTTGTTCCTCCACAGAGGAAATCTCTGCAAGACTGTGGATGAGATTCTCTGCCCAGAACAAGGCCAGAGTGGAAAATTACTTTTACCTTGTAATTGCCATGGGGGTGTCAGATCCCCTGCCTAGCCCTCCTCATGGCTACACAAATGTCTAAAGATGCTCCAAGAATTTCACCTCTGAAAATCAACTTGCTTCTTTATGCCTGTTTCAGGTTGCACTTAAAAAGCATAAGGGACTTCATACCACCAGCTAGGTGGGTAGTTCTTTCCTCAGAAAAAAAAATGCATTTTTTTCTCCTAAATATAGAATTTGGGGAACACAGACAGCTGCAGGAAAATTTTTAATGACATAGACATTTTCTTATTCTTAACAATTATTAATTTTTGAAGACAAGTGAAGCTATTTCCCAAAACTTGAAAGATATTTTTTTTTCCAGTAACATAATAAACGTCCTTTAATTCATGCTCTCTGGAATATGAAAAATATATTTACTAGTCAATCTTTTACTCAGGTTACTTTTTATGTGGCTGATTTTTTTGTTTTACATATGAAAAGTGAAAAAATTTCCATTGCTGTGTAGCCTTGAGGGGTATTTTTGATATCAGAGTGTGGCAATTTTTCAGACACCACTAATAAAGATTGTTACTGTATACAGTATAATCCCTTTAAAATGTCTTTCCCTGCTACTGCAGCTGTGAATTATTTCCTTCAGGGGAAAAAAATCCGTTTTTATTCTGGTCTTTCACTCCTATCTCAGTATTTGCTTTACAGCTGTGCTGCAGGTTTCTAATTTGAGGCTAATTAAATGCAGACACTTATGAAAACCGAGGATGCGATTTGCAAGGAGAACAACACTCCTGGGGATGTGAAAAATGAAACAAAGTAATGAAAACCATCCATTACCACTGAGGCTGCAAGGCAAAATTCTCTGTGGGTGTAGCTGCACTGGCTGGTGGGGTGATGCCGGAGGAGGCTCTGGTGTGGTTCTGGCGGGCACACCAACAGCAGCACACAGTGCTTCACCCAGCACATGACATTTAGGGGAAGACATGTCAAAGACTTTACACAAGCCCAGATATACGATGTCTGTAGTCCTTCTCTTACCCACTGATGCAATCACCCCATCACAGAAGGCCACTCGGTTGGCCAGACAGGATTTTCCCTTGGTGAAGCCAAGCTGTTGGCTGAGGTCTGTGCTTGGCTGATTGCAGCCCATCATCTTGCAGGGGCTCCCAGTGTTGCAGCTGAAATAGCTGCTATTAGAGTCCAGGGAAAGGAAGCAAAACGGGCCTTTACATAATATCCACAGATGTTTAATTCAGCCGCGTGGTGAGATGTTCAGGGTCCAAGGCAGGACTCATGGGGAGAGTTCAGGATTCTGTGTCTTGCAGGGTAGGGGCTGAACAGTGGCATAGGGGCAGTACAAAGATGAGGGCCAATGGGGGAACAGGGAGGGAGGGGCGGAGGGACACAGGACCCAGGGGAAGGAGCCAACAGGCTCTAATAGCTTTTGAGGGAAGCTTCTTGTGTCTCCCTAACCCCGAGAATGCCTCTCAGAGTCCCCACATCCCAGCACCCCATGGGATCTCACTGTGGTATGCATGGCACAGGGACAGGGCTAGTGCTGCATTTCACTGACCTCACTGTCCTCACTGTCCTAGGGTCCTGTTCTTTATTTATCCCATATAGGATCCTCTGGCCTGTGTGCCAAGCAGGAGACCCCTCTTCCTGCTGCTAGGGCCAACCCAAGGAACCCGAATTGCATGTGCAAAGAAGGTGAGAAAATTGCAAAACCCAGGCTTTTCTTCAATCAGGTCAGACCCCTTTGTTATTACAAGTGGAAATGGACAGCTTTTAGATGGATTTATGTATGCTGCTGTAGATCTTCAGCTACTTATCTGAACCAGTGTAAGCAAAGAAAGTGATGAGCAAGTTAGTTTTCTCTGCCATTATTAAGTTAATTGTTGCCCTTGGTAAAATCTGTCCAATTTTTAAGCTGAATATCTTGTAACAAAATTGCTACCAGTCACCAAATCAAAATTATTTGGAAACACATTTTGAAAGTGGTTGCATTTTCTGGCTGAAGAGGATCTCAGTTGCAAGGAGTTATTTGATTTGACTTTGCTTCCTTATCTATTGCAGAAGACATCAGGAATAGAGAATACTGGAAAGAAAAGGTACTAAAAGGTCACAGCTAATAGTGCCTTTATCACTTTGCTGTAGTCTGCTGGCACTGGAGTAATCTTTTCTTGTGATAAGTGTTGTTATGACATACATAGAAGTGGGAATAAAGTGCTGGCTGTGAGCATATCACAGACAAAGGAAATCTCTTACTGAACAGAGCACAAGGCAAGCCCAAGTGACTCTGTGGCTGCAAACAGGAGTTTTTTTCCTTTTTTCTTTCATTTCTTTTCCTTTTTAATTACTAATATGCCAAGCTCTTTCAGAACACTTTTTTCCAAAGTCAAGATACAGCATTTGATTTGAAAAGGAAGCCAGGGAAGCACAGTCATATTCCTGCTCATGGAGAGTCACACATATAAATGCAAATATGTCTTCTGGGAGAAGGCGTAGATAGTCAAGTCTTCTCTTTGTGTTTTTGTGATTTTGTGGTTTTGTGGTTTTGTCACTGTTTTTGTGAAGTATGATAATCAAGGTGTGCCTGGAAAACAAGGTCAGTGATGACAGTTGATCTTACAGTGTCTGAAAATTGTAGCCACTGATTTGAAGCCTAAATGCCCTCAATGAGCTGAAACTGGTGTTATAAATGCATGGAAAGGGCCAGGCGCCAGCATCAGCAACCTCAGCAGCCTCTGGGGAGCTCTCTTTTATGTGAGGATGAGACACGTGGGTTTGAGGTCATGTTCATGGAGGTGGGAACTATCTGCCTGAAGACCATACCCATGAGGTCACAACATGCCATCTGCCCTGCAGCTTGCATGAGCATCCTGTGGCTGCTGCTGCACTGGGATTTTAAATTCACCCCTCTGAAGGAGGCTTCCATATTTTCTTATTTTTCCTTCTGTGTCTTATTGTTCTTATACCCATGCAGATACAAAAATAGCCTTCCCTTTAGCTGTCTGCCCTGGTCCATGCACTTCTCTTGAGACTGTTCCAGCTTATGTAACTAATCGCTTCCTGCAAAGTGTGTATGGATCCATACAAATAACTTGTAATGTTTAATTAAACTAAACCGTAATCAGCAGAATTTATCTTTTGACTACTGTGTACCAGGGAAGCTTTATCTGCTGAAAATATGCAATGAGATTGGCTTGACTTTTAAAGGCACCATGTGAGGTTCTCATTAGCCTTATTATAATTTTTGAATAATAAATATGTAAATGATGAGTTTCACATGGGAGATTTAATTCTGTGCTCTTATTTCTGATTAGCTGGAAATACACTCTGGCTCTGTCAGATAATTGGTAGCACAGCACACCAATAAGGCATTTCCCTACAATTCATCAGAAGCAGTTGAAATTAAAGAAGGCAGGAGCTGTTACATTTTTGACGGTTTTGTAATGCCAACTTGTTGAAGTTATAACTTAGCCATTAATATAATGTATGAATTATTAAATCTTTCTTATGTTAGAAATTTAAAAAGTGAAAACCCCAAACTGAAGATCTGGGCCTGGAGTATAAATGCTCTGGGAATCAGATATCTGCCTTCCTCTCTGCCCCATTTCTTTTCTGAACTACTCTCTAAAAAACCCCCAGGCATTTAGTTTGAGTAAGGTGGAGGGAAAGTAGTATCCTCAGGAATTTGAATTTTACATGCAGAACCCAAAGATGTAATTTACCTGCGTGATTCTTTTTTTTTTTTTTTTACATCCTGACATTGATGAGCCTGGCTATATGATGACTAATAAAGTGTCACTGCAAATGGAAGATTCCAAATAAATGTGAGTGTGGTAATTGGTGTACAACAGCTTAATATTTGAATGAATTTCCCTTTCCTTAACTGAATGCAGTGGAAGAGGCAGGATCATATGAAGAAATTTGATTAGTAGTAGACTATCAAAGTGCAAAAGTACCCTCCACATCAAGAATCCATAGTTTTAATTAATTATTGTTGTGCAGATTTTATTTTGTTGCTTTAATAATTGACTCCTATATACATAATAAAATGCAAAGAGTTCTCTACTGAGATGACAAAATAACCACAAGCAGAGACTGTGGTTCTAGCATTATTTCAGTATTTCATGACAGTGTAACATTTGAGTAATTTGGTTAATCAAACATTCTTTCCCCGGTTTGAGAAGGACTCTTTTCCTAGTTATAATGTGGACATCCACACACCATTTTTTTCTCTTCTCACAAGGCCAACTTTAAGTTCCTCGTTTGGTAATTTGAGTTCAAATTTTTACCAAGCATCTACCAGCTCTCCTCCACACAAGCAGTCTTCTTGGCTGACAAAGGACAGTTCTCCCCTATCCTGGGGCAGTTTCTCCCACCCATCAGAAGCATATCAGTTTTATCAGCTTCTCATCCCTTTTTATTCTTCTTTACTCTTTATATTACCCACCCACTTTCAAATGCACTAGGCTGCTTTGCTGCTTTCCTCTGTCATGTTGTAAAAAGTCATGGAAATGTTACTTAAACTGCTCAGATTGCCTTTTAACACTGCAAAAACAGTAGAATGAAACCAGGAAAGGATTTAATTTTAAAGTTCTGGTAATAGATGACAGAACATAAATAAACTATGATTGTTATAACTATAAACTTGTCATGTGTCCAAAGTGGGTCAAATATTCATATTCTCATGTGAATTATGTAAGAAAAACATATGTGGCTAAATGATCTATTTACTCAATTTTAGTGAAGATTCAACAGAAGTTTTTCTTTTTTCTAGCTTTATAAATAATTTCTTCCTTTCCATATTTCAATTTTCCAGTTTTGGAAAACCACCAGCTACAAACTATTAAAACCTGTCACATGAAATTATTGTCGCACAATCAAATATTTAAAAAATGTCTTACCAACTTAGGCCCTAATAAGAATATTTGATGGTGTATGCATTTCAATGTGTTTGTGCAATTCTCCATTATTCCTTTACAGGTGAGCCCATGTAAAACAGAGAAGAGATTGTTATTGCTGTACTGCAATCATCAACCCTTATTTCATTACAATTACTGCAGTAGTTATTCATCATCAGTATTATGATGATTTTAATAAGTTTAAAAAGCACATTCTTTCAATGTTCATTAGTTTTCTCCTATTGTTATGATCCTCATGACATCTGCTATTGGTAGACATTCAAATTATAGTCTAACTGAGATGAAAAAAATCCTTTGTGAATTGAATGCAAGGCAATGCATGATCTGATTTGTAGTCACTCTAAAATGCGACAAAAAAAGCTTTAATTCATATACCTTTTCTTTTTTAATAGTTCTGCAATGAGAACTAGGCTAAGACCCCCTGGAAGTATTATTTTCCTTCTGTTAAGTGCTGAGGAGTGTGAGCAACCCTCCAAATTTATAGACTTCAGTCACAATGCCTCTTAATTATAGGAGCACTCTGTTTGGTGAGACACAAGAGTTCTTTAAATGGTACTGAGAAACTGCCGTCTGAGAGGATGGAGATGGCAATCCATGAGTGTCAGCACAGTGCATAGGGTGATTTTTAAGATCAACCACCATGTTCCATCCCAGGGGATGTACAAAACCAGGCTTGGCCCTTGGCATAGTGCGAAAGCACAGCAGCGGTTGGGATCAAACCCCTCAAAGATGAGGTGCAAACACAGCAGCATGAACCCTGGGTGCCTTGGTTTGGAAAGACAGGTGTTTGCAAAGGAAGGCAGGAGCCTCCCCTGAAATGGAAAGAATGTAAAACCCCTCCCTCTGAATCGTTATAAATTTGAAATCAAGGGGGGCTCTCAGGCAAAAATATGGGAGCAGGAATAACAGTTATTTATTAGGGAAGAAAATAAAAAGATAAAATAAACAGTGCAGTAAACTAAAACAACACTGACAGAGTCAGAATACAACCTGACACCCTGTTGGTCAGGGTGTTGGTGGCAGTCCAGTTGGAATTGTGGCTGCAGTCCTCCTGGAGTGTCAGGTGTGGTTCTGTTGTAGCAGTTTTCCTGTGGAAACCATGTAGTTTTCCTCTGAAGGTCCAGTGGAAGAGGCAGCTGTTCCTCTGGGAAATCCAGTGGAGAAACTGTGCTGGTGTTCCAAAATCTCAAGATTATATCTGGGTAGGAATGTTTGGCTCCTCCCTCTGCGCAGACCATCTTACAACGGGATGCTGTAGTTCTTATCAGTCATGCAGTGACATTCAATGGTCTGTTATCAGCAGATGTCCCCCTAGAGGAGGGATTGGGTGGGGAAAAGATAAGGAAAACTGCCCACTTAACAGAAGACAACTGCCATAGAGATGACAAATAGAATACAATTTGCTTGGCAATCCAGGACCCTGGGTGTGCTGTTATTCAGTGCAATAGGCTGCTCTTTGAAAATGTACAAACAGAAGCTCAGATTGAAGCTGCAATGAATGCTTTTTTGTAATGAAAGCCGAGATCATGGCACAGTCCACATGGTCTACATTGAGCTGTCTGATACCAGAGGTGGCTGTGAAGAAACATTGTGAAAAATGCACCAAGTAGAAAGTTAAGAATTTGCCTCTCTTTTATGGGGAAAGCATTATAAAGACTTCAGTTCTTTACACTCATGGGAGAAAGCAAAAATATTCCAGGAACATTAAGGCTTGGTGTGGAAGATACCCATACCAGCTGCAGCTAGTAGGGTCTCCTACTTGGTACAGAAACATAATTTAGGCATTGTTTAATCTACGAAATATTAAAACCACAGCAGCAGCAGCTCTTAGTGGAGTCCTTCTCCAAGATACTGGAAGAAACTGTGTTTCAATCCTTGACATAAAGTGGTCAGACATTTTAGAAGTACTTCCGTTCTGCTCTTCCTTCCCTTCCTGCACAGTCCTTCTGAAAAGGCAGTGTCAGAACTGCATTTTACAGGTTAAAAATCTTCTTATTTCATGGTAAAAATTTATTCATTATATATGAGTAGGCTTTGTTTAGCTAGACTTAAACACAGTGTCCTTATCCTTGTCCTCATGAGTTTTCTGTGACTTACATGCCTGTGAAGGACGCTTCTGCTTTGATTCTGAGTGTTTCTTTCATCAAGACAGGACCAAGAGAGTCCTCATCAAATTGCTCTATGTATGTTTTTTATTCTCTGCTCTACTGGTCACCAGCTTCCCTGATCTTGGACTTCATGGTGGTTTAAGACCCTTGCTTAGGTCAGCTCTGCCCCAGATATAGATTCAGCAGATAGATGCTCATCTGCTGTGATAAAAGACAAAAATTATGCTTAACATCCGCAGCTGCCAAGCTGCTGTCCTACTTAAAACATGAAAACTGAAGGAAGAAATAGGAACCATTTCCATTTTAAAAAGCTGCGCTAGACAGCAGCAGCAAGAGGCAATCTAACACTTCCCAAATAATCAGAATAAAACCATGTCTGCTTCTACTCTGAATAAAGGCTAGATCTTCTTTAGTGTCCTTTTCTTCTTTTGAGAGTCCACCTCCACTCAGGAGCTGTTACAGTGCAGAATTTGCTAGGCTGTAATACTGCCTGCCAAATTTGTAAATGGAATTCCCCATCAAGACAAAATCCTTCTACAATCTCACTACAAAGTGAGCAGACTGTGCTGGTTCAAATGTAAACCAGCACAAAAGTGGGAGGAATGAACCCCACACAAATACCTTGAGAGAGATTTCAGGAGTTACAATTTAATAGGAAGATTACAATAAATGCAAAGATACAGAAAAACTGGCTTAAACCTACAAAGTTAGAGTACAACCTGGCACCCTGTTGGTCAGGGTGGCAGTCACAGGCCTATCAAGTAGTGATTGCAGTCCTGTTAAAATGGTGGTTGCAGTTGAAAGTGGTAGTCCTATAGAAGGTCTGGTTTTCTGGTGGAAATTCAGGTCATCCTCTGGATCTGTTCAGTGGTCGTGGTGTCCTAAGTCCCCAAAATGCCCACACTGTATACAGGGAGGTTCAGGCAGTACCTCCCCCAGTTCAAGCTGAAAGAAAAGGCAAGCAAGTAGAAAGAAAATCCTGTGTTTATAGGCCAAAAATGCCAAAGATTATTGATATGATAGATAGGTATCTAGGATATTTCAGTATATATATCAAATGAGACTAAACATTGTGACTATTATTTCTAGCACAGATACAGTTTTCATGTGGTTATACTCCAACTTTTTTTTTCCTAGTTCTGGTCTTGCAGACTTTCTTCCTAGAATCAGGTGAAAAGAGCAGAGCAGCACCTGACATGGACAATTTATATCAACTAAAGTATACCCTATTTATTTTTCTAGCTTTTAATCAATCTTGCCAATGATTTTCTGGAGTATGTTAAGACATTTTGGAGACCAGTAAAAAAATTTGGAATCACAACAGGAGATACAGGCACTTTTTCCTTAGTTGTTTTCACATCTCACTCATTGACAAACAATTGTGTGATTTGCATGACTACAGCAACACTGACAGTACAGCTGCAAGCTTTCCCTGTGCTGTTGCTGAGAAAAAAAGAAGTATGTGTGTACACCAGTTTGGTCTTTTAAGGAGAGTAAAATATATTTGTGATTTTGAAGACAAGTTATCAAACATGGACAGCTCAGGGCATGTTCTAAAAATACAAAGAGGTTTATTTGGAAAAGCAAGAAGGCAATACTGCCATTAAAACCTGTGTGCACATACCAAATAGATGTATAGACATGAGCTTTGCCTGCCAAACCGATTACTGTGTGAGTAAAAATAAAGACAAAGGTGTGTATTTTTGCAAATAGATCCTGAGTCAATAAATTGCACTTTCAAGATATGGCAGTAAATATCAAAGATGCTTGAAATGAAATTGGCACTAGGGCAGTCCCTTGGTCCCTTTGCAAAAGACTGAGGATTAGCACAGATATTTTAGTGCTTCAGAGAGAAGAGCCTGACTGACTTCCCACCATGAGAGCCTGTTGTGAAGGCTGACAATCTTCTGAATACAAAGCTTTGCAGAGGTGTAGCTGATGTCTTGGCCTCTCCTGCATGACTTTTTCAGTAGGACTCATTTTGGTAAACTACATTCTCTTGGCTTCCTTTAGTTTTGTTTTAATGGTTACTTGTTTAACCACTGCTGCTCTATAACACATCTTCTCTCAACTCCCTGTAGCCTTGCTCTTTAATCTTTATTCCACACGTATGTGAGGCATCATTTCAGAGAGATAACAATCTAAGTTCAGGAAACAGAGAGAGAGGAAAAGAGACACAGAGAGCAACACACAGAGAGTAAGTCAGGTCGAAACAGAAGGGTCTTGCTAATAATCAGGGTGACATTGAAGCCCTGGATGTGTCTCAAACTATTTTAATACAGATTGTCTGTGGTTGCAGGATAAAAGAAGACATTTGCTTTATGCCTGCAGAAGTGAGTTCATGCTACAATTATTTCTTTCACACTGTTCTTCATGCATCTCCTTTTTTTTCTTACACCTTACATTTGGTTTAGTATCACAGTCCATCAGGTGATAGTTTTTTCCTGGTCTACAGCATACTTATTTTTCTTGCTTGTTATTCCCAGGAGCGCACGTGCATTCTACGTGGCTGTATGAGGAGGAAGAGCAAAACTAACCAAGCTACTCAGGAAATGCCAGCTGAGAGCACTGCTTCAGGAACAATTGCTCCAAATGTGAGTAGAAGCTATAAATTTGCTCTCCTTTTTTCTTCTGACATGCACATGTTTTTCTAACACTCCCGTTCTTCTTCCACAAAAATATCACCAATTGCCATATTTAATTTATGAATATATATAGGAACATCTTTCCAGAGAAACCATTACTTTTTCTTTGCCTTTTTTGAATTTATCTGCTAAATACTTGTGAGATCTTGAAACTTATTATATTCCAGCCCCTCCCTATCCCTCCCCCCTTCCCCAGGGCTGGTTCCTTCACTGATGCAACTGCACAGAAACCTTTAGATTAGGAGGAATTCTCTAATTTTCATAATACCCATAGAACTGGAGTTTATATAAATCTACCTTAGGAATCCTTGATGGGGATTGCACTGGCTGGAATAAAGTAGAGTCTTTCCAGACACCTTCCTGGTCATGGAAGTGGCTCCTTTGGAATTGATGTTTTCACCAATGGTCCTTCACTGTTATCTGGACTCTGAAGCAGTGAATTCCACGGAAGCATTCAGAGATTTACTTAGTATCCATCTTAAAAAGTTAGGAGAAAGAAGGTCATATGAACTTTTTGTTGTTGTTGTTAGGAAAGAAAGAAAACAAAAGAAGTTGCATAGGCAGGAATGCTTTATCAAACTTTTGAATTCTTCTTTCCGACATACTGCCATTTGTCCTCGATTTTGAGAGCTTTACCTGCACTGGAGTCATGGACAAAATGGGCAGAATTTTTCTTATCACCCATGAAGAAAGGTTGAATTCATGGTGCCAGCATGCAATGCTGGAAATGGGATTTACAAACCTTTATCAAGTTAAAAGCATTTAACATTCAGCCTGTCCCTCATCCAGCACCATTCTCAGTCTGCAAAAGCTGAGATCATATCATTATTTCTCTATAATTAGCCTATTTTCAGATATGAAAATCAATAAGGAGGAATACCTTCAGGCACCAGTGGCACAGATAAGAAAAGCCACAGCAGGGACTGTCACCAATTCTTGATTGCATGCTGGTGTTTGCTGGTCCCTCCTGGTTGAGGGATTTAGATCCCCTCTTCAAAAGTAAAAGCTGGTTGCAAATACTGCAAGGTTCTAGACACTAGGTGTTTATCTTCTGTTCTGCCTGAGATTCTGCATTTTTAGGTTCCCTGACTTTCTTAAAAAGCACCAGGTGCCTGAGTTTTCAAGCACTTAGGCATCACAAAGTTTTTACATCTGTTTCTGTAGCTCAACAGATATGTCATGCATATAAATACAGCCAGGGAAATGTATGCTACTGCTGCATCCAGCAGTGAACGAACTGGGCCATTCTGCTCAGGAATAACTATGATGTTTTCACACTTAGTATTGTTCAGAATTGCACTGGACATTAATTTCATTCCATTTTTGGCAAATGGAACTGTACTTTGAGTTCACAAATTTGAAAAAAATTATCAAAAAATTACTCTAACTGGAATTTATTACCTGGAACTCTATTGCAGTGCAAGAGCAGCTGTGTGCATGTCATATGAAAAGATGTTCATGAAAGATGCCTCTAGATAAAAATTTGGACTGGGGGCCCTGGATTCACGACTGGATTACACTGCAATTTTCCTGCGTGGCTTCAGGCAGCCCAGGTCATTCTCCGTGTTTAAGATTCCCACTTTTATAACTTTTCTCTTTCTCACAGGGCATGTGCTGCAGGTAAGTGCATTAAAAGTTGTAGGGTCTGTGAACACCAGAGTATGGAGGAGATAAATGTGCTTTAGAGTTTTTCTGAGGAGAAGCAATGCAAAATGCTTTCAGAAGAGGAGCAATTCATAACCACGTTATAGTGCCCTTTTTTCCTCTGTATGCACCATACAAAGAAAATACCTTTGATAGTATTTTGGGTAAGAACATGAAAATGCTGTCTTATGTGTTATCTATTTTTCCCTTCTCCTTTGAAGGGACCCTACCTAATTATTCTCAGTCAGCTATAAAGAGAGAAAAAGAAAAAGGACAGTCAGAGATTTCAAAGTTTTCAAAGTAATTTCAAGTACATAGTATCAAGTTACATACATACATACATACGTACATATATATATATATATGTATATATGTATACACACACACACACACACATATATATGTATATATATATATAAATAAAATGAAATTAGTATTTTATCATTTCTTGGAATACTGCTAGGGAATCACACCATATACTTTTTAGTTATCCAAGAGGAAGGATTGCTCATATACTGCTTTCTAGGCAGCTGGGAGAGGAAGGAGGGAAGGAAGAAAATGAGGATCTCTCTCTATATTTTTTTTAATAGACATCCATCTCTGCTTCTAGACAGTTGTCTATTTCTAAAAATATGCAGCTGATAGGAGTTGCCCAATGATTTGACTGGTGGAGACAGTCAAATCATTGGGCACAATCCTCTTTGTGGATTGTGCAGAATGCGCTTTGAGAGACATGATTAATGAATGTTTCACAGGGCACTGAAATATGTAATGTATGTAACCTTGAGTGTACATGAATGTACACACGTGTATTGGCACATTTTTGTAGTATATTTACAAACCAAACAGCCAAATTCAGTTACACTTCACCATAAGCTCCAGATATATAAACCCAGTTAGTATTCCCTGTTTGTTTTTTAAAATCAAAATATTTCAATGCCACTATTGTTCTGTTAACATTATCAGCTTTGTGGTTCTTATCTATTTGGCCACTTTTACTTGAATTCTCCTCTCGTCATGCAAATTATTAGTAAGATACAGAATTATGAAGTATTTCTGATTATAAAACAAAGCAATAAAACCAAAAATCAGTAAAAGACTGGCTGAAGTGAATTTATAAATTATTTAAAAACTGTCCATTTAACTTTTAAAAACATTCCTTTTTTTTCTGTTTATAAACATTGTCTGTGGTTAGAAAAGCCATTAATTTAAATAATATTTATCAGTCTGACAAATATATTAACAATTTGAAAACTATATCAGGGAAAAATTTTAAATTTTACTCTCTTCCATCTTCTCATAGAAGAATTCATTGCAGATTTTCTAGCAAAATTACGACTGGAGAGGAAGGCAGTGCTAAATAGATAAAAATACCTAGAAGATCTCAAAAAATAACTATTTCTTGATTTTCCAAATATGATATTTGAGGTGGATATTGAGCTTCTGCTGTCCCCTTATTTCTTCCATCTATGACTTGCTCTGGAAATGAAAAAGTCTCAAAAAAGGGCCTTTTCAGATCTTATTGAAATGAATATTTAATCTGATTCAAATTAAATTGATGGAGTTGCTAGCACCTCTCAAGCCAGACTTTGTTGTTTTGTTCAATATTCATGCAGACATGGAGAGCCTTGCCAACTCAGTTTAAGTGACAGTTCACACAGGGGGCTTGCAGAAAAGGTGGGGAGCAAATCCTGTGCCCTGAAGATGGGGAAACCTTGCCTTATGGTCCTCGAGGCAGTCAGCCCCGGTATGGCAGCTTGGGCCGGCACAGCCTGCTTGCCCCTGCAGATGTCCACACCCCAAATCCCTTGCAGGGGTCCCACGGTACACCATGAGTACGGCTGAGACACCTTTGTTATCTGCTGAGGCTCCCAGTGGTGCAGCATGGTCAGGAATGCTTTAGATTGCAGCAGAAGGATCAGCCAATAACGTGTGGTGTGCAGCACAGGCAGCAAACAGGAACACCTCATCTTGAAATTTGCTTTGCTCTGTATCCCAGCTGACTTGTGTACAAATGAGTGCAGTGGAGACCAGGCTTTTGATACAGAGCTGAAGGAATGTTGCGGAAACCTGGTTTTTATCCAATAACTGGAGGGAGAGGGTAAGGATTTCATTTTGAGGCATCCGATGTGTGATAGGGTGAGGTGGTGGCAATGCCTGGGGGACAGTAGTGGTGGATGCACACCACCTCTTTACAGCATGTTGGGTTTTCTGTGGGCTTAATAGAGAATCATAAAGTTGCAAAATGGTTTGGGTGGGAATGGATCTTTAAAGGACATCCAGTCCAAAATACCTGCAATGAGTAAAGACACCTTACACTAGCCTAGATTGCTCAGAGCTCCTGTAATCTGACCTGAATGTTTCCATGGATGGGGAACATCCATGACCTCTCTGGGCAATATGTGTATGCATTCTCATGGTAAAAACTTGTTCCTTGTGTCTTGTGTAAACTGACTCTTCTTATGCTTAAAATTGTTTCCCCTATCACTACAGACCCTGTCCCCATCTTTCTTATAAACGCTGTTTAAGCCCAGGAAGGCTGCATTGTGGTCTTCCTGGAGACTTCTCCAGGCTGCAGAGCCCCATCTCTCTCGACCTTTCCTCATAAGAGAGGTGCTCCATCCCTCCAAAGTTCTTCATGTCCCTTCATTGGACCCATTCCAACAGTTCCATGTCATTTCAGTGCTGAAGAGCGTGGAGCTGCAGTCAGTGCTTCAGGTGAAGTCAGACATTACTCAATGGGTCCTTGTCTAGTCCTTTGTGTTGCCCTGAAACTCTGAATGTCACAAGCTGTATAGGGGTACAATCTTCCTGGGCAAAGGAATGCATCTTGCTTTTGCCCTGTTATTTTTTCCAAGCTGAAAATTCAATGTAAAAAATTTTCCTTTGTTTATATTTTCAGAGACACTTCCAGTTTTCAGTGAAAACTGACTAACAAAAAATAATTTGTTGTCAAACACATTTTTATCAGACTTGGGAGGTTGCCATGCATACATCTTGTACTATGTACCTTCTGGTTTCCACCTTTTATTTTATGAAAATGAGGAGAAAAAGAGAAGAAGATCAAGTAATGAATAATGTTATATTAAAAAAAGGGCTTTACGTGCAACTCAATTTTGGTTGAAGTTTTTAACTAGTTCTAAGACTACCAAATTAGTTTCTGCTTGAATTTCCCTGGAATTCTGTGCAGGTGCTGGGGTGGCTCAAGTTTGCTGGTAGGAATATAATACTGGTTTTGACTGAATATACTGAGCAGTCCTTTGGGATTAGTGGTGTGTGAACTGTTTAAAGGAAAGGTCTGGAAATATGGAGGTAGCAGGTCAAAGCTTTCAGTGGATACTGACAAGTATGAAGGAAGATGGATAACACGGGGATAGACAGTGAGAATGTCTATAGCCATGTTATCCATGTCTAAATGTCACAGGGAAAACCAAAATGGAATAACCAAAGCAAGTTTATAATTAGATGTGTATGGCAATACAGTTTCCCTTTAAAGATAACCTCTCTCATCCTGCAGTTCATGTCCTTGTTCCTGTCTATCCCAGTCTAGCTGTAATTTCCCACGGTATTTTTCCAATATTGCAGAGTGAGGGAGTTAGCTGAATCCTGCTTTCTTGATATTGAACACTATTCCTTGCTTTAATCAGAGTACAATCTTCTTTTCTTTAGTAGATATGGAATATGGTTATATTTCCTCTAAAGTTAGATTTTCTCTCTCATCTTCTCTTTCTGGGGCCAGCAGTGAGGGACAGCAACCAGCTGAGAGGAAAGGGAGCTTGGCTGCCCCCAACTCCATGCTCCAGCCATCCTCCCAAAGGAAAACTACATTCCAGCTAGTCAACCCTAGCAGTCCTTGTGGTCAAAACCTTTACAGCCATCTCCATTCCTATTTCTTTTAATTATAGGTGTTAATCCAACTGATACCATTCTTGCAGAAGATAACATAAAGATTCTACAGAAATGTAAAGTTTTTAACATCTTCTAAAAATTTTTTAATCCAGGGAGGGAGAGCTCCTTCTCATATTAATGCTTGCCTTTCTCATGTGGCTAACACTTTAACCCAAAGGCTTTCTGTAGCAAACCAGTAGGTGACCAGTGACTTTGTGGTCTTTAAACAGAAGTTCCTGGGCTGGGGAATGACTGGGAAGGCACATCCAGCCATCTCACTCCTGCACTACTGCTAGAAGGAAATTAAATATAAGCTATCTGAAAAATACTGCATGTATCTCCTCTTTCTGTGATAAATGGGTTACAGACTTGAGTTACTACTTTGGTTGTAGACACACTCTAATTCCTGGTTATCATTACCCTCATAGATCCATTGAATTCAGAGACTAGGAGCCAATTTACTTAATGAAACACTTTTGCAAGTGATATTTTATATATATATATATATCTGTAAAATGATAAAAAGTTGCATGTCTAGTGCGTAAAACCCCTAAGGATAAGTCATCTTACCACACTGGCACCAATAGGAATTAGGTCAACTGTTGCACTGCAGAATTTGCTTCTTCTCTAAATTCTTCACATGAATTTGTCAGTCAAAGTTATCCTGGAATTCAGTGGAGGTCTAGTTGCTTAGTTGAAAGCTTATTGTGAGCCTTGAGAAGAGTTAAAAACATGACTGACATATAGAAGGCAGTGCCAGGGGAAAGGTTCAGCTGAGCTCATGGTCATTTATATAAGGAAAGACTTGGAGCTCATAAAGCAATCTTTCTGCAAGCAGTGTCTCTGGTCCTGTCATGAGAACTCTCTGTAGGCACTTTGATATATAGGTCAGGTCACACAAGGTATTTCTCACATTACATGTGGGACTGTATTGCTAGCCTAGGAAAGTTTAAAGTATTTCATTTATCTAAAAATAATAGCAAAAAGGGAGCAGGAGGACTGACTTTGCTACACTGGCAATCAAAGCACTTTCCCAGGTGCCCCAGGCTTGTATGGCCCAGCTTTGAAGTTCAGGTTCCTTCCTGCTACTGTCACCTATCTCAGGTAGATTAGCAAAATTTCTTTGCAGCTTCCAATTGCTCTTCCTAAACCTACACTCACTGTTTAAGCCTCACGTGGATGAAAAAATGTCATTTAAAAAATGCCCTGTGAATTAGATAGACAGAATAAAATTTCATTTAAATTTTATGTTTGTAACCTGAGCAGTGTTGCAGAAATATTTCAGAAACTCAAAGCAGCATTTAACAAAGAAGTCTGCAGAACTTCTTTCACTCTTTTTCATGGCAGAAAACTGAGCTGGGATTAAAATCTTGCTGCAAAACTGGAAATGGTGGGATATCTTCAGCCCTAGACTATACATGGATCAAAATTAATACAAAACCATTGTGCATTCTGCACAACATTGACGACTAATATTTGAAATAAAATTAGAGAGTGAAAAGTAAGAATGGGCAGACATCTTCCACACAAAACTTTGAAGCCAAAGAAATGCGACACAAAGGAAAGAATCTTTATCAGAAACTGCTTGATGCACTCACAAAACTACTAGAAAGACATGTTCTTCGACAAGTATCTTTTCAGTACCTTTTAAGAAAAGTGCCCAGTCAAAGCATGTTTTTCCATTATTTGAACCCAGGAGCTGAAGTGAGTTGAGTGCTATAGGTTTTCAAAAGAAACTGCAGCAAATGCATTACACTAGATCCTGCTTAAGTACAGTGATACATATAAATCTTTGATCTTTCAAATATTGTGGGATCAAAGTATTCACTGTTTTGGGTACAAACCTGTGCTAAAATCAACTGATTATAGCCCTGGACACAGAAAAGAACCAGGTACAAATGACTTTGAACTGATGTCACTCCAGGTAGTCTGTGCACTTTTGAGTTAATTTGCATGTCTTTGAACTTAATTTCTTTTCTATTGCATGGTCTGGAATAAAGAGAAGTTGGTCATAATCTATTTAAAACTGATTTTTGTGCTACACTGTTACAGAGAGAGAGAGAGATTAATAGAAATGTGTAGCTGTGTGTATTTGGTCTCCTTACTCTTCTTAATATATACATTAAAAAAAAGATCACATCTAGCACCCTAGTTGCAGTTTTTCTTAATTGGCAGTGCTTCATCCTAAATCAAGCACTCACAGTAGCATGAATTAATTATTGAAAGCACAAGAAAATTTTGCAATGGGTCATTCTTGTTATCAGTGCTTATTTGATCATATAAAAACAGTTTGAAGTTTTAGAGGGAGGGAGGAGGAATTGCTTTCTTGTCTTTAAGGGGCAGTCCTCATGAAAAAAGCAGCCCAGAGCTATACAGGAGAAAGCTCTGGATAAACCATTTGAAGGTAGGGTACTTGCTATACTCCTGGACCCAGTGAAAATTTTGATCATCACTAATCAATGAACAGAAATGTTACGCTTCACAGGTTTGTTTTTATAAATCAAAGTAGGAGAATATTAGGAAAAGTAGTAGAGAAGCTTTATTGACTTCTCAGCAAGTTTTCCCCCTCTTCCTTCAAAAACAGCACTGGCCCCAAGCACCTACGCCCACGCCCCACTTTCCATGTGATTCAGGAATGCTAGGTCCCCAGAAGCTTCCTGCTGAGTAACACTAGACATCCTTTCCACTACTGGGCCTGTCTCCTGCAGCACACTGGTGCTCAACAAATGTTTTGGAGTACTGACCCTCTTCTGCCTGTTGCAGTCCTTGCCAGCACTGCTGGCTCCATTTTGGTGCGCCCTTGTGGTGGGCACACAGATCATGGACCTTTCTGCCCGTGCATGGGAAGCCTTCTACCCAGTGCTGGGCCCCAGCAGCCCTCTTTGTACCTGGTTTGATTAAGGTTATATAGAAATGCCCTTGTTGTTGTACTGGCTACTTTAACAAGGTTTTTAAGGTGAACAGGTCTCTCTGCATCATCTCAGAGTCCTTGTGAATATGTAAACATAAGAATGCCCATTCAGTCATGGATGGAGGAAACAAAGGATAGTGGTCAGGAAGGCTGGTAGTACAGAGACTCTTTTACTTAGGATGTTTTCTTCAGGAATCCTTTCCTCTTACTCAACTACTTTATACTATCCTCCAAAGCAAAAACTAGGGGGAAAAATGTTTTAAGTGAGAGGAAATTCCTAAAGGACATACACAAATATCACCCACAAAAAGATACAGGTCATTGCAAACTCAAAGGTTCTAATACCTGAAATGATTTCAGCTTTGAAAAATGCACATGAATTATTGATGGTAATTTACATTTGAGGCTAATAGTGACTTGATACTGTAAGAATGTTGTTCTTTAAGAAAAGAGTAAGAAATTACCTAGAAACTTTACAGGGTTTTTTTCAAATTTTTAAATAAAGAAACTTTCTTTTTTTCACTGAAGCATTTACATTTTGCTAGAGATTAGAATTAATTATTTTTCTTTTCATTACCCCTAAAATGCACATAGGGCAGTGAACTGAGTTTGCATGTCAAGTCAGCCTAGCACTCCCCACGTGTTGAATGCTACCTGGATATGTCCAAAAGTCCAAAAGCACGTTGCTTTTTGGACTTTGTCTGTAGTGTTTCCCATTTAGCAAATTTAATTTCTAATTTCACTCATCCTTGTGAATTCTTCAGAACAGCATTCAGTGAATGGAATAAGACCTAATCTGATGGAGTGAGCTGAAATATGTAGCATTGAGAAGCTTATGATTCAGCATACTTTTGGACCAGAAGTATATTCACTGATCATGCACCTAAGACAAGGTTCATCTATGAGCAGCTCAATGTATAATATACCATTGTTGAAGAATATTGCACTCAAAAGAGGCTTTCAGTGCCTTTATTTACTGCTTGAACCTTACACTGCTGAGTTCTCCTCTCATATAAAAAATTAAATAGTGCCCTGAGCTTTTCTACAAAAAATAAATCAGTGCAAAGGTAGCTTATACCATTTTGTCTTTCTTGTCTATCTGTGGTTTCTTAAACTTTTGCAAAGTTTGACTGAAATGCCTATTTGTCCAGAACAAAAGCTGCTTCAACTCTTTCAACTTTGCCAACAACATCAGAGGAGAGCAAGCAAGTTATCAGGGAAAGGAAAAAAAATGTCATGCAGTATTTCAGCCTAGAGCTATGTAAACAAGCTCTTAAATGTATGATTCATGTACCTCACACAACTGTTTGTACTATGCTGACAAACTTCCATAACACTAAATAAACTATTGGTGCATTTGGCATTTGTAGGTTTCCTTCCTCATGGTTTCTCTATCACATCCCCTCAAAAGACAATTTCTTCCAAGATTCCTTGCCCAAACACTACATTTCATTGCTTGTTAGATGTCATAAAATAAAACAAAACGAAAACACAAAAAGAAACAACAAAAAAGATATTTAGATGGAAATTAAGCTAACTGAATTATTTAACAAACAGATGTTCCATGGAAATGCAAAATTTATTCCAAATATGTGGAAAGGAGCTTTAAGGTTATGGTGCTGTTAAGTCAAACAACTTTTCTTCCTTATATCTTTAAAGTTACCAAGCTACTTCATGCTACTGAGTAGCAAAGTGGGAAAAATATATGTTCTTCTTTGAAGGCATAATGTCAATTATAAGCCTGTTGAGGTCCTACTGGCTTGTGTTTTGGTTAAACCAGTTAGTTAGAAAGTGAAATAGTTCAACTTGAGCTAGCTGCTGAAAGTGCACAGTGTAGTAAAAGGTTCAATAAATCAAAAGTGAGAGGGTGAGTGTGCATGCCTGTGAAGAGAGATGAAGGCCGGCAAAATGTTTTATGCTTTCAAAATCATGGGATTATTTAGGTTGAAAAAGATCCGTTATCATTGAGTCTAACCATTAACCTAACACAGCTAAGTTCAACACTTAGCACCACATCTATATGTGTTTTTAAATGTCTCCAGGGATGGTGACCCAACTGCTCCCACAGGCAGGCTGTGCCAATACCTGGCTAACCTTTCAGTGAGGAAATTTTGTCTAATAATCAATCCAAACTTCCCTGTCACATCTAGAGACCTTTAGTCACCCTTTGCCGTGCTACTTGAGAGAACAAGCTCCACCTGGCTGCTACCTGCTTCCACATATTTATAGAGATGGAAAGGCTCTCTGTAAGCCTCCTCTCCAGGCTAAACAGCCCCTGTTCCCTCATTCGCTTCTCATATAAATTGTTTTTCAAACCCTTCACCAGCTGTATTGCCCTTCTTTGGACATGCTAAACGGAAATAAACAACAGGGTCATAAAGTAAGCTAAAGAAAAGCAACAGGAATTTTTTTGAAAATTCTAAGCTCTAGACCTGGGGAGAAACTGGAAGAGCTACAAGTAACGTACTGTGCAAACTGTGGCATGATAAGCACCACAGGGTCATGGGATTTTATTAGCTTATCTTTTATTGGCTTAGCTCTTGAGTGCTTTTAAACAGTGGGACATGATTTTTACACTATTTATCAAGAAATGTGCATATTCTCTGCAGTTCTGAAAACATGAGATATGGATGTGCTGAATGTTTCTGGGCAGGGCAGAGTAAAGGGGAGGCAATGTTGTAGTATGGAATACACTAAAAGAAAAATGGGGGTTCATTGAGTAGCCAAAACTGTGAATAAACAATGTACCACACAGACAAATTTGAAATGTTCAGTGAATTTTTCTTTATATATAAAACTGGGTAATTATGATCAGATAGTTTTATCATCATTATTTGATGATAACAATCTGGAGTAGGAAGCTGAGCCAGAAAAAGAGGGAAAATAGTAAAAAGACTATTGAATTAGGGAGTAATTTGAGCCCAGCTAAGTTGTCCATATAATGCCACCAGGGGTAGCTGAATTAGTTCCTCAGGTATTAGTGATTATATTTAAGAACTCAAGGATAAAAAATGCAAGAATGCAAGAGAAAAAAATGCATGTTAAAGGGTACAGACTAGCTTAAACTCATTAAATAAGCAGCCCCTGGAACAAATGTTTTATGCATAGACCAGATGGGAAGTGTGGACTGGATGAGTGGACAGTGAGACTGAGAACTGCCCAAACAGCAGATCTCAGAGGGTCATGTACAGGGTCCAGTTGGAGGCTTGTCACTCATGGTGACCCCCAAGGTCCATAGCGGGCCCAGTCTTGTTTAATTTACCCATCAATGACTTGGATGAAGGGCAGAGGCCTCCTCAGCAATTTCACTGACAACACAGAGCTGGGAGCAGTGGCCGATAGCCCAGAGGGCTGTGCAGCCCTTCAGAGGGACCTCAGCAGCCTGGAGAGATGGGCACAGAGGAACCGTCTGAAATTCAGCCAAGGCAAGTGCAGGGTCCTGCAGCTGGGGAGGAACAACCCCAGGCACCAGCACAGCCTGGGGGTGACCTGCTGGGAAGCAGCTCTGTGGAGAAGGAGCTGGGGGTCCCGGTGGACAGCAAGCTCTCCATGAGGCAGCAGTGCCCTGGTGGCCAGGAAGGCCGGTGACATCCTGGGCTGCATCATGAAGAGCAGTGCCAGCAGGCTGAGGCAGGTGACCCTGCCCCTCTACTCAGCCCTGGTGCAGCCTCACCTGGAATGCTGTGTCCAGCTCTAGGCTCCTCAGTACAAGAGACACATGGAGGTCCTGGAGCGGGTACAGTGGAAGCCAGCAATGATTAAGGGAGCCTCTGTCTTATGAGGAAAGGCTGAGTTGGGCCTGTTCAGCCTTGTAAAGGGACTACTGATGTGGTACCTCATCAATTTCTGTAAATATCTGAAGAGATGGTGTCAAGAAGCCCAGGCACTTTTAAGTGGAGACATATTGTTTTCCAAGCAATAGGAAAAGAGGCGATGGCCAGAGACTGATCCACAGGAAGTTCCAATTAAAGAACTTTCCATGCAGCTGCCCACACACTGGAGAACACTGCCCAGAGAGGATGTGGAGTTCCTCTCACTGGAGATATTCCAGAACTGTCTCGCCTCAATTCTGTGCCATGTGCTCTGGGATGACCCTGTTTGAGCAAAGAGGCTGGACCAGATGATCCACTGTTGTTCCTTTCAATGTGACCCATTCTGTGAGAGCATGGTAACTTGGCAAATTAATCTGAGTAGAAATGCCAATGAATTAGAGTTTATACTATCATGATCTACCAGTCGATACTTTCATGTAGACAGGAGTCAAAAATGGACAGACAGAAGACACATCAAAAATGTTTTCATCATCTTAAGTGCATGTCAAACTGAAATTTAACTAGTAATAGTTACTGTTGCAAGAAAGTATATAGTATAGTGCAGTTGAACCCCACAGAAATGAAAAGTTTGAACCTGCTTTCTCTAGTAAGCATTATCAAAACATCATTACTCTTAGAATCCAAAGACTCACAATTTCTAACAGTGATCTCTGTATTTTTGGACAAAGGAATGACTAAAAATATAGACTAATCTATTCTAATCTAATCTAAAACTAGA
The DNA here is from genome assembly GCF_027887145.1 of Ammospiza caudacuta. Taxonomy (NCBI): domain Eukaryota; kingdom Metazoa; phylum Chordata; class Aves; order Passeriformes; family Passerellidae; genus Ammospiza; species Ammospiza caudacuta. Next base: position 17,372,919 of record NC_080632.1, read on the forward strand.
TTAGATTAGATTAGATTAGATTAGATTAGATTAGATTAGATTAGATTAGATTGTCCAGAAATATATAGTTCGAACCCAACTTCCCACATGCCCACCATGTAATATTTTCTTGCTTTGCTGTTTCCAGCTGCAGGGTTACATGTCTCTTCCGTCATCCTGGACCATGGAAAGTCTACCTTCATATAGTGTCTGAGGCCTGGTGGTCCCTTCTTACTCCTATCAACTCTCATGTCAAGATATGGAGAGGCCAAACCAGTTTAGTGCAAAAAGAAAGTTCCTCACACTGTTCTCTGTTATGAAAAGCACAAGGTCCCCTACAAGGGAGGCCTTGGACTTTGTGTCTTGTTCTCCCTGGAAGGCCAGAGGGTTTGGAAATATGTCCACATGAAAGGTGGACAAGAAGTCATGGGCATTGCTTGTGGGACTTGGAAAGGACTGAGAGACAACTGAAAGCACAAAGAAGAGTAGGCATCCCTGTGTGACTTGAACAGCCAGCTGCCCTGAAGAATGTTCTGATGTGCACTGTGACACCTGAGCTGACTGACTTTGTGTTGAAGGCAGCAGCTTTGGGTCACTCACACAGAACTGTGTGTGCTCTTTGCTCTGCAGCACATGGGATGCAATGTGGGGAATGAATGAGGGCAGGAAAAAGGGACACATGTGAGCCAGGAGTGGTGGGAAATGTACAGCCTGGGAGGTGTCCTGAAATCAAATAACACACCTTCCCCCTTGGATTTTCTCTGTGTCTGTGTAACAGACACACTTCTGTGGGACAGAAGTAATGGTCATCCAGAAATGTGATAGCAAGCCAGACTGAGCTTACAGGGAAGGGAAATAGAGTAGGTATGCAGGACCTACAAAGCTGTGGAAAAGCAGCTGATGTCCACTTCCATGTAACCCCAGCAGCAAGAAACTCTGTGCTTCTCACTCAAACTGCAGGAAACTAGTTTCTAGGTAAAGTTGTGTTGCATGACAGCCCTCAGTCCAAAATTCATCCAGCTTCCTTAAAGTGGGGGTCACAAGCAAGCTGGATCAATTCTGGAGTACATGAGTGATGATTCAGGTCTGTCAGGACAAACACAGCTTACACCCGAGGAGGGAGGAATGTCCCTTGACACTGTCCCAGGGCAGTTGGTCCTCCTGGCCACAGCTCTGTAGATCCCATGAAGCGCCAGAATACATGTCCAACAGTGTGGGCATGTTGCTACAGCTCTCCCTGGGTGACATCCACACTGCATGGAGGGAGATGAGGGGGTCACGAAAAGCCCAGGCAACCTCCTGCTCCGAGCTGCTTCCCCATGCCATTCACTGTAAAGACATTGGTGGTGGTAAGGAAAACCTGCCTTGAGGATGCTTAGGTAGGGATGCTCTTACAGGGCAGTGTAGATACTGTATTGTGAATCTTTGTACTTCACAGCTAGAGTCTTTAAGCAACAGAGTGAGATGGAAACTCTTACTCCCACTTCCATATTTATGCAGTCATAATTCACAGCACACAAGTCAGTCCAAAGCATTAAATTATCCATAGGTGTAACAAGTACTTAAAAAGAAAAAAAAAAAAAAAAGAGAGCAAAACCTGTTTTTCTCTTATTTTTCTTATATTTTTTCTTATATTATTCTTATATTTTTTCTTATATTTTTCTTATATTTTTTCTCTTACAGCCATCCAAGAGTTCCCTAATATTGATATCACACCTTTTTTTCCTGAACTGTCACTTCATAAACTTACTTTCTCTTCTTTTTTTGACAGACTTGATCACATCTCCCATGTGCTACAGCTAAAATCCAAATATCTTCACTGTCCCATATGTTTTTTCCAACTTAAGCAAGTGAAACAAAACACAGTCTTAAGAAAGAGATTAACCTTTTCTTCAATTCCAACTTGGACACTTTTTCTACTTGTTTCCTAATATAGTAATAGATGAAAGCTCATCAAGGGTAGCAACCAAACCAATAAAAATTACCCCAATCTATTTGCTCAGACATGACCCTCACAGATAAATTCCTATACAATATTACTTTCACCTCTCCATATAAAAAGCAAGATTTTCCAAAGTGCAGAAAACCATCCAACAAAAACTTGTGGGACTGTTGATATGCTTAAAATAAGAATATGTATAAGAATATAGTATGTTAGCAGGTCTCAGAGTGTTGGCTCCTTGAAGCCATTACCATGTATTTCTGTTTTGTGGAAGAATGAGTTTTAGGGAGTTCTGAGAAGCTATTTAAATGAAACTAAATTATATTGGGTAAAATTGTGGAACCTTCCTATGCTTTGATCTTGACTAGTATAATCCAATTATCTTCAATGGTATTTTAGATTAAGTACTTTCCGATTTGACCTCAATAACAATAGCAATGAGAAATATTAAGACGAGATAAATAATCTTCTTACTTTTGCATACTCCTAGTCCCATCACTGATCAGATTACTTGTGTCTATCTGTTTTATGTTTCAAGAGACTGATGTTCTGGTTTATAATACAGAAAGGTTTTAATTCTATTCACTTCATTAAATAATACTGCTCAAACAAAAAAAATGATAGCTAAAATCATCACAGTGTAAAAGAGAACTCTAATTTTAATTAAGGACCAATCCTTGATAAGCAGGAAAGCCAGTAGCTTATGACATTTGAGTTTCAATCATGTCTCTAAGAGGAAGCCTGAAGTCTCTAACCTATTGTGGGAGTTAAAATTCTGGTTTTTCTTTTATATTGTGCTTTCTGCACCTGATATCTATGGTCCAAATTTTGATACTTCAAAGATAATGTTGGAAATGGGGAAAGCTGAGAAGAAAGTTCATCTGTACGATATTCAGTCCTGACACATTTTGTTCACAGCTTTCCCATTTCCCTTGGTTGCCACATGTGGAACTAGGTGGAACACTCCAACTAAGTTTTTTTGCAGAAGTGCATTGATTTTGCTCACTTTTTAAAGAGGAAGTATCCCTTTTCAAGGTCCAGGTGCTTGGTCTCTACTCTTCTCTATCTAGGGAATAAAACATGTTTTAGCTGGGAAGAAGCATGGGAAAGTGTCTGAAATACTTCCCCAATGGAGATGAAGTGAGAGAAGGAGAGTGTGCATGTCAAGAAAGAGTTAATTAATTACAAATTATTACAAATTAATAAAAATTTGTTACAAATTATAATACAGATTGTTAGATGGACTGTTTTTTACCTGATATTACAACGGCTGCTGGAGGCTAGGACCAAGATTTTAAAAATATCCCTGGACCTTCATATTGGTATATGAAGACAAAATATAAATAGAAAATGTATGAAAAGGAATAATATGACAGCTATGATTGAAACAAAAGATCCCTTGCCTTCCTTCTGCCTTTAAACACAGATCACAACTCCCAGATTCCCCTCATTTTCAGGACTTTCTTGTTCAACTAAGAAGTGAATTCTGCCTTGAGGATCTTGCAGCCAGTAGACTGGCTGCTAGATTCAGTGTCTTCTTCTGAGAAGGACAAAACAGGGGCTGCCCACTAAACCTTGGTGAGAGCAGCACAGGAAGGGAATTTTGAGATGCACTGTCACATGGGTCTAGTGCTTCTCTTAAGGAGACAGAATATTTGACAGCCACAGGGTCAGCCAAAATCATGTTCATTTGGAATCTACCCTGCAGTAATGGCAAAATTGAAGAGTTCATGAAATGTTTTTTACCCCCATTCATTGCAGCAAAACACAGAGTGTGAAATGGCTCTTGCCAGAACCTACAGCTGATGACAGGAGCAAAGTGCATTCCTTTTTTCTCTCTTCTTGCTAAGGGAGAACACAGCAGATACACCCTACCTCTGCTCACAACCAAAACTTAATTCTCCTAGATGCCTTTTACCACACCATCCTTCTCGTAACATCCTCTTATCCTCTGGTATCTTCCCCTTCTGCAGGACCACAAAGAAATCTCTTGCTGAATCAAAGGCGGCCCCTAAGAGGGATAAGTCTTTTCTAAGTCTGGAGAAGGAACAAGAGCCTATTTATCTGAATTACTGGAAATGTTCTTTGGAAACAAATGTGCCAGTTCTTCTTGCATCTTTAAGATTCCTTATCATAATCAAAACTACAAAACCAGTGATGTTTCCCCACACATACTAGGTAAATAACCCCTGATTTCGCAGGTGCATTTGGTGGAAGCAACATTGATACCAAACCGAAAGTATGGGCTGGATAGAATGGAAAGACAGTTTTCTTCACTATCAATTGTTTGATAATATTTTCACAAAAAAATAAATTCTTTAAAGATAGACTGCAAACACTATAACCATGTGAAAGTAGTATAGCTATATAATGTAATTGTCTCCCGGTGATAGAGTGGAAGTCAAGACTTCACACAGATTGACACATACATAAATTGCATTTTTGCAGGAATTTTAAATAGTGACTCAAAATTTTCACCTTACCATCTCCATTCATATACTAATTTCCATTTTCTGGTGTAATTTTTCATGTCATTATCGCTCTATGTGTTTTCTTTTTATACACTGCATTCACTTCATTTTTCCCTCTCATTTTACTTCCTTTGATAACGTAACAGCTGGGTTTAAGAAAGTGCCTCTTTTATTTGCTGTCACTACTGGAAAGGAAATTAGCACCTTGATGGGAGGTGTACTACATGAAGCATATAGGCATTACAGAGCTCTTAACACATTTCACTTCACTGTGATTAACAAAATTTAAACCAGGCATCAGCTACTTCCTTTTCTCCCTACAATGCCTTTGCAGAATGACAGCCATAGAAATGTGCATTATGAAAAGTAGCTCAAGCCTCACCCTTGATATTGTTGTCAGAGGACAGCAGCAGTTCAATAATGAACTTTCTTTTCCATATATTATTTGAGAGGAATTATGTACCAGTCAACCTAATGGCTTTTTAGTCAATTCCCAATTGCAACAACAATAGTTACCTCTGAAATATGTCAGCATTAAATGCAGTTAGATCTTAAGAGCTGGATCATGAGCAATGCTGGGGGCTGAAAGGACAAGAAAAATAAACTATATGTTCCCACCTTCAGGTAACAACAATATGTGAGGGACTGAAATAATATTGGTTAATATTATTAACAGCTAGCCATGTGTGAAAGTAGTGGGTGCTTTGCTGAAGCCAGGTTTGCACCCCTCAGCCAAAAGGGATGAGGGGAGGTTTTGGGTGGGTGACAGTGAAGCCTCTGATCTGTGTAAGAACAATTTAGGTGCAGAGGGAGTGTGCACCCATCGCTGCAGGATGACTGTGCAAGCGGACCTCTGTTATATCAGCAACTGGAGTTTGAGCCAGATAAGAGGCAGATCCTACTAACTTTTTATCCTGCCAAGGTCCTCCATGCACAACTGGATCAGGTGTGGAAACTCTCCTCTGGGGAAGTAGCAGGATATTCACATAAGAACCTGAAGTTTTCCGGCCCTTCTGATGGGCCATAACTGGCTCCACTGCTCTGCTGTGAGAGGCAGTGTCATGTCGTAGAAGGTGTCTGATTCTCTAAGACATGACACCAGTGATCCCCAGAATACTTCCAGTCTCAATTCTGTACCCTTCCACCAGAGGCCTGCACATGACCCACAGTGTTGTACCAGAGGGTGAAAAACTCCCACACCCCCAGAGGAGGTACCTGGGTGTTCCCATAAACCTAAAGGTACATTAACCCAATTAACTCTGTGTTTTGTGGTTTTCCCCCACCCATGACAGACCCAGACTGTGACCATCACTTCAACCAGCAGACACTGAAATTGCAAAAATCAAATCTTGTCACTGAGTCTATGGATGGTGACATCTTTTAACCCTTATCCTTTCTTTTTTTTCTTTTTTTCTTTATTTTCTTTATATACTTTTATATTGTTAAATTTCTACAGATAATAACCCAGATGTCTACCATTGCAATCAAAGAGTTCTAAAATAAACCCTACATGTACATTCACGCTGAGTGACTGTTATTTATATGCATATGTACAAACACTGGTCATTCAGTTTCACTCTAATCTGCTCCAAGGGATCTATTAACCTCCCCTTCAGGGTCAGGTTGTAACACTACCTGTACAGACAAGTATCTAGGAGCTGTTAGAGCAGAATTAACTTTCTGCAAGTCTCAGGAAGAAGACACCAAAAGACACGACAGACAAACCTTCCAGCAGGCTGCACAGGAAAGAACAGTAGCTCTGTCCTTGAGAAATGTAGTCACCCACTGTTCCCAGGGAACAAATGTACTCCACGCTGTGGATACTAGCTTTGTAAATTTCAGCCCCCCCCCCCCCCCCCCCCAACTATTTGTAGAAAGATGGACTTTTAGGAACAAAACACAATAACACAATGAGAATTTTTCTTTCCAATCAGAGTCCCATGACCTTTGGAAATCCACAGTCCATTCTTCCAGAAATGCAAAGAAACATTCAGTTATGAAATGCTGTTGACTGCTCACTGCTGTTGAGCTCACACAACCTAATTTTAGGCACCTAAGTAGGTGTGTGTGTTCAAAGAGTTGTCTCTCTGATTCCTTATGTGGTCAAAGCAAAATGCTCCCCCATAAACATGAACCAGGGCAGAAATGTTCTCCAGATGCTCTGAGTTTCCTTAAATAAACCTCTGTCCACAGACCACAGAAAGACCTTAAGGAGGCTGGTCTCCTAATGCAGGCATTAAGGACACACCCTGGAAAATGAATCTGTTTAATAAGCATACTCATGGATGAATAAGGCAGAATGGTATTCTTGGTATCTGATATAAAATAAATAAGTGACTATTAGGGAAATATAGCAAATCCTGTTATTTTAGCAGGGACCCGTATCAAGGGTCAAAATAACTCAAATTTAGCACTCCACATGGTCTCTCATCATGTCTAAAAGGAGCATAAAAGGAGCTGGAGGCCTCAGAGTCGAGGATATTCCATTGTCAGGGGTTGGCATTGATTATTAAATATATCCTTGATTTTGGACCTGGTATTCCAGGTCCAGGGCTGCTGTTGGCATCCCTTTTAACAAATGCATGCAACTGTGCTTCAGAGATTTGGGGTGCCTCGAGTGTCAAGAAACCTCACATTTTTCTTTTCACAAATAAAAATAAATTATATAATCGGTCCTACTGTCCTTGTATCTGTACTTTAAACTGTACTATATATGAACAAGTACATCAATGAGTCCTTAAGCAAGAGATTACTGCAAGCCAAGCCTTTTGAAAATAATGTGCTTTTGTGAAGTGTTTACTAACTCACCCAAAATAGCTCCAGAAATATCACACAAGAGACCTGCTTAAAATTAAGCACATCTTCAAAACTACTCAGTTTAACTGGGGTGTTCTGCTGTCTTCTGGTTCATCCAACTGCAATTCAACATGATTTTTTGCACTTTGTTACTCATCTGTGAGGCCTTTTTACTACATCTTGAGATGAGCTGTTTTGTGTTGTGTGGAGAGCTCTATAAACATCAGGAAGGATTTGAGCCTGCAACAAAGAGAATGAGGTGCTTAAAAACAGTGTAAAAAAAGCTGCATAGCAAACCAGCATTAGGTACAAACATAAAGAAGGGACTTCCTAAATTACCTAAACACTGCCATGAAAAGGCATTTAGGAGCTCGCAATTACTTGACACTGTAGGTTGTTAAACTGTTAAAAATGTTGAAATATCAGTAGGGCACTTTCCCTCAATTTCCGACTCACAGTAGAGTCTGAATCAGTATTCCTGTGTCTTTCTCATGTCTTACTTTCACAGAACCACAAAATCAGCCCGTTTGGAAGGGACCATACTCAGCTTCCCTCTTCAAGCAGGGTCATCCCAGAGCACATGGTAGTGGATAGTGTCCAGATGGTTCTTGAGTATCTCCAGTGATGGAGAGTCCACCATCTCTCTGGAAAGCCTGTTCCAGTGAGTGGTAGCACGCACAGTAAGGAAATTCTTCTTCATGTTCAAGTGGAATTTCCTGTGTATCAGTTTCTGTCCATTATCTCTTGTCCTATTGCTTGGCTCCCCTTAAAGAAACCTCGTGCACCCTCTTGACACCCTCCCCTCATATACTTACAGAAATTGATGAGGTACCTGGGGTTGTTCCTCCCCAGCTGCAGGACCCTGCACTTGCCTTGGCTGAATTTCAGACGGTTCCTCTGTGCCCATCTCTCCAGGCTGCTGAGGTCCCTCTGAAGGGCTGCACAGCCCTCTGGGCTATCGGCCACTGCTCCCAGCTCTGTGTTGTCAGTGAAATTGCTGAGGAGGCCTCTGCCCTTCATCCAAGTCATTGATGGGTAAATTAAGCAAGACTGAGCCCACTATGGACCTTGGGGGTCACCACGAGTGACAGGCCTCCAACCAGAGCCTGTGCCACTGATTATGACCGTCTGAGATCTGCTGTTTGGGCAATTCTCAATCAGTTTCCAATCTCACTGTTCACTCTGTTCTCTCCTCCAACTCACACTTCCTGAGCTTGCCTATGAAGATTGCATAAGGAACAGTCAAAAATGGTGTACCACCAGCTCTCTCAACATTGGTGGACGCATCCTGTCAGGGTGCATGGACTTGCAGATGTCAAGCTTGTTTAGGTGTTCTCTGACCAAGGGAAAGTCTCCTTTCCGGCATTCCTTTATCCTCAATCCTCCCTGACCAAGGGAAAGTCTCTTTATTCTGGTATCCTGGGTCAGAGGGCTGGATTCGTGAAGACCAATGCAAAGGGGGTGTTCAGCAACTCTGCCTTCTTTGCATCAGCTGTTACCAAGCTCTCCCCTACGTTTAATAATGAGCCCACATTATCCTTTGCTTTCATTTTGTTATTTATGTATTTGAAAAAGTCATCTTTGACATTGTTGGCCAGGTTTAATTCTACATGAGTCTTTGCCTTTCTAGTCTCATTTCTGCTTATCCTGATCACCTTTCTATATTCAGTCCAAAGGGCCTGACCTCACTTCCATCTCCTGTGAATTTTTTGCTTAAACTTGAGCAGTGACAGAAGATCTTTATCTATCCACAAAAGTTTCTTGTGCTCTTGGCTTGACTTTTTTTTCATTGGAATACATTATTGTAGAGCCTGGAGGAAGTAAGCCTTGAACAAACTCACCTGGACCTTTCTTACTTACAGGGTCTCTCTCCTCCAGAGATTTTTCCAAGAAGATTCCTTAACAGGCAAAAGTTAACTCTCCTCAAGTCCATGGCTATAATCTTTCTCCTTGTCCTGCAACATCTTTTTTCAACACCGGACTCTACAATCTCATGGTCACTACAGCCAAGGCTGCCCCCTTGGCATCTCCAACAAGGCCTTCCCTGTGTATCTGTAGAAGGTCAAGCAGCACAATTCCTTGTAGGATCCCCCACAACCTGTGATAGGAGAGTATTGTCAATGCTTTCCAGGAACTCCTGGACAGTTTGTGCTTCCTTGTGTATATTCTCCAGCAGATGCCAGCGTGGTTAAAGTTCCTCCCAGGAACCACAGCCCATGATTTCGAGACTGCTTTTGGTTGCCTGTAGAAAGCCTCATCCCCTTGCTCCTCTTCAGCAGTCTGTAGCACACACCCACAACGGTGTCACCCTTACACGTCTGCCCTTTTATCCTGATCCATAGGTTCTTGACTTGCTCCTCACCAAGACAGAGTTTGATACATTCTATTTTTCCTCACATAGAGTGTAACGCCACCACCACTCCTTCCTGGATTGTTTCTCCTAAACAGTGTGTAGCCCCCCAAAACAACATCCCAATCTTGTGAGCTATCCCACTATGTAATTGCAGTGAGACCAAAGCCCCAAGACTGCACACAGATCTCTAATTCCTCCTGTTGGTTCCCCACAATTCTGTGCATTGGTGTACAGGCACTTTATAGAGGTATTTGATGGTTACAATATCCCTGTGGAGGTGCAAACGACAACCCATAGTCCTCTCTAGCGGCTGTGTGTTTGGTTGCTTGTTCTTGGTCAAAGTATTCCCTCTTTACCCTTCTTTTGCTACTCAGGGGCTTTATCCAATGTTTCCCTGCTGGCTTCTATTATTCAGGAGTCCTTGGTACATTTCTGCAAGACAGCAGGTGTGCTCCAGTGTGGCTGATACATCTCACAGGGCCTTCACAAGTACCCTGCCCTTTTGGTTTTTCCATACTATCCCCCAGTTTGCCAGAGACAAGACTGATATTGTTTGTGTTACTCACCATACTTTCTAAAACAGTAGAACTTGCAGTCTCCGATCTTTTTACTAAAGCCAAAAAGGACCTCTCCTTTTCAGAAGCTTTGGTATGTTTTCATGACATAGAAGGATTCTGTCAGCAATTTAAAATAATTTTGATTTATTTACAAGGGCACATACTGTACTTCATCAACAGGGTTGCTGTGAAATAATGAAACATTTCAGAGAAAACTGCAGGATATTTAGAGTAATTTCTTCCTAAAAATATGCAAAACCCTTTGGGGAAAATGTAAGCAGATGGTGTGTGAGCATTCATTGTTTTTTTTATGGAATGATAAACAAACACTTTAAGATTCATAACTTTAGGAAATTTCATTCTGAATTAGACACCCAAACAAAAGACCCTCAAAATCCAATTTACCTTAAGATCTCTAGTGTTTTCCTTCAGCCATCTCCATTTCTAAGGCTATCCTGCTGGGAACTGATTTGAAGGAAGAGCTCTTGGGACAGACGCTCAGGTGTATTATTATTCAGGACAACATTTAAGCAAACAGAGGCATGACAATTATCAGGGGCAGCAAATCTGTCCTTGTAACCTATAGGGGGAAAGAGAGATGAGGGCAATAGTACTCCCACTGCTGACTAGCCCTAAGCCTTTCTAGCTGTTTACAACATATGTATTATTTGCAGTTTTGTATGATCCTCTAAATTGTCACTGCTGCATATCAGCTTACCTGGCTGTAAAATGTAATTAAAAATAATTCTTAAGGTACTTGAATCAAAGGCCACAATATTTGTAATAACACACCCCAGTTAACCTCAGTGACCACAGTATGATTCTGAAGAGCTATCACAGTAGTTTGTCTCTGACTGGACTGTGTTCTGTCTGGTGAAGGGAAACAGCCTCTTACTGAATTTGAACATCACAACACGACAATTTTGCATTTCCATACTGCCACACATTGCTGTCATTGCCAGTTGGCAATCAGAGCACAAAAAAAAGATCTCAGAATGACAAAAAAACCCCCCAAATCTAAAGAGAGTTATATTTAAAAATGCTTTGTGTAGTGAGTATTTCTGTTCCTTTGGTAAAGTTGCTTCTCTTTCTTCACAGCTGCAAAAAGAAACTGAATTCTAATAAACTAGCAAAGTCATGCTGTTATATTTTACTTTGGTTGACCATGATGTGAATTTGCCACAATCACATTGACGTCAATAACAATGATTTAATTAATTAATTTACACCAGTGTAACTGGGAGTACAGTGTAATTGAACTTAGTTCTCAACATGACAAAGGATTCATGACAAAGTACAGGGCACCTTAGTACATCTGTTCAGTGAGAATATCTCACCTGCCCCGTGGAAACACACGGTCAGTGAACTGAGGTCTGGTGAAGGAAAAAAGCAAGAAGAAGGTGTGTCACCACTGATGGCCTTGGAGTGGATTCTGCCTCATGCTTTCTGCAGAAATATGTTCTCTGTCTTTACCTCATTTCTGCATATGTCTTGAAAGACTAGTGGTTTCTTCGTCTTCCTCTGTATGAGAGTCTGTCCGAATTTTCCCTCATCTGCCTCACGATTGTCATTGGGGGACCACTGAAGAGAAGATCCCCCTTTCTAGAATCTCTGGCTCTGAAGGAGAAAGTCACACGCCAAAGGTCCTGAAACCTGAAAGCTCAGTGTTAAGTTACTTGTTTTCACAGGTGTTGTTTACTGTAGGCTAAGAAGGGGGCACCGTGCCCTTTTTGCAGCCATGGCTTTAGAAGCTGTCCCACCTCTTGGCCTGGCTGGACTTCTCCGGAGTTCTGGGTGGTCTCCCACAGAAGACCCTCACCTGTTTTACAACCACCGTGACAGACAGACTGAGATGTAAAGAGCCTCTCCATCAAGGACTGAGACATGAAACCCCCATGTGAAAAGGCCCCTCTGCTCCTTCCAAGGACTGGGACTGAAACCCCCAGCCCAGGGGAGGTGTGTGGGGGAGGCAAGCTGACCAAAGCAAGATGTTTACCCGCAGGTTGTGACCACTGAACCAAGAAAACAATGGCTCTCACTTACTGCTGAGAACATGGACTACCTATTACATCTGTTCCCTATTGTATTTGTTTCCCCCCACTCACAATTTTCAATAATAAAAACCTCTGAGTTAGCTAGAGCCTTTGAGACATCCCCAGTGTAATAGAAGGATCCTCAACTGGCCTGGACCAAAGGACTTCGTCTCTATGTTTGGTAGCTATAACCCCCCCACCTCTCTCTCTTCTCTCTCTTTCTCTATCTTTTTCTCTCCCTTAATGCCTCTATCACATTTTGCTGTGGTCATTCAATAAAGGTGCATTTGTTATGATTATCACTGCAAACCCCCTTGTACTGTGTCGGTTCTTTTGCACCCTGAGATCAAATCCACGAACCATCACGAAACCCGTTTGTAAGGATGGATCGTGACACTCTGCTTATACCTGGTAATAGATTTTGGGGCTCACTTGTCATCAACAGTGATTCAGAAGAAAAAAAATGTGGTATAACAGGACGGCCTAAGGAAAAAGGGGTACAATCAGTTTGCAGGCCGAAGAACTTAGGGACTGCCACAGTATCTAGCACAACAAAGACTTGAAGTCACCTGAGATATTCACTGTCACATGATTATGAATAATAAGTCATCAGAGAAGGTTAAATGATAATATAGAAAGAGGGGGTTTCTAAGCATAGGTGAAAATCAGATATTGAAATGCAAGTACAGCAGAAATTCAGTAGCTCTGGTTAAGACCCTGCATTGAGCTGTTTTCTTGCTATGAATATTCATGTCAAATGAATAATAAAACTTGATATATGATGGGGGCATACATTTAATTCTTTCTTGAGGGAAAACTTCAGGAGCTTAAAAATCGCAAACCAACAGGAAGACTCTGAAATCAACATACAGCTCACTCATTTAATAAAATAATTCACAAGTCACATATATATCTAGAGATCACCATCACCCAGCCCCTGCTCTGAGGAGGATCAAGGCTGCCCAAACTGATGCTCAATTGGGTTTTGAATATCTCTAAGGATAGAGAATACACAACCTCTCTGGGCAATTAGCATCAGTGCTCAATCAAGGTCACAATAAGAAAAGTGTTTTCTTCTGTTTAAATGGAATTTCCTGCAATTCAGTTTGGGCTTCTTGGCCTTAAATATGAGCTAAGTAAATAACTAAGTAGTAATTGAATGAGGCATAAGAATCATGCAGATTTTGGAAAATGAAGTGAGCAGCATGCATATGAATAGACTAATATATGTGGATATTGAAAAGCAGGAGCCCAGTATGCAGGCTAGCAGAAACTGGTTTTCTTAATTTACTCTTTCTTGTATATTTCCAACTCTCTTAACTCTAATATGAGTTGGTGAGCTTTTATGTAGAGGCTGCCTGTTAGATACAAAGCTTCACAAGCTCATTGTTGATAATGTCAACGTCACGAAGAAAATTCAGGCCAGTTCCAATATGTGGTACAAAGCTATCTAAAACTGTAAGTGTGGGTGTTTCAAACGTGGGTCTTGCCTCATTTGAAATTGAAATATGTTTGCAATTCTTGAATGTGGGAAGATTAATTAGCACCTCTGTTTCAAAATAAGAAGTATAAACCCACCACAAAGAATAAGGAAAGTGACACTGTTGACAGCTAGGAAAAGAGGGCTGTCTACCTGGCAAATAGTGCAGGAAAAAAACCCAAATGCATACATCTTTCTAATCTAAAGGGAAGGAAAATGACACTTGATGCTGACTGAGTTTTTCAGAACAATTCCACTGTCACATTTTTCATAGCTGCCAAATAATAGCAAACTGTGATATTGAGTTAACTCTCAGAAAGCTACTGATTTAATGATACTTCAAGGCATCTGTTTTCCAAAATTCCAGCTCTTGATTCCTCTAAGAAAGTGAAAGGAAGTTAGAAGGCAAACAAACAAATGAGTACCCATACATATTATGGCACATTTCACTCTGGTGTATTTCAGTGAAAGACTGGGATACATTAAGCAGTGCTTTGAAAGTAACTTTCTGCTGCAGTTAGGAAATAGAAGCTGCCTATCTCCCCATTTCATCTTTTTCCTGTGATCCCTACTGGTTGGGAACAGTTCCCTTTGATATCTCAGATAGGGTCACTCACAGATGTTTCCTTTATTCTTTATAAAAGCAATCTCAAGATAGTGAGAGTTGGTATGCTCTTCATTTACTATCAAAGGGGCTTAATATGATGTACCAAAATGACATTGAAAAGAGTTGTCTCTTAGTGGGATAAATTTTTGAATGCAATTTGCAGATAGCAAGGTAGGTACCTGTAACATGGCGTTCAGAAACAAGATGAAAAGGAAATATTCAAATCCTTGAAACCTCTGTAATCCCACAGGTGATTGTCTTTTTACTTCAGGTAGCTCAGTAACACTGCAGCGTTGTGTTTAGATTACTGATTGACAATATGAAACATTCTGCACTGTAATTTATGACAGAATGTGGACAGTTTATGTAAAAAAAAACTGAACAAGTCAACAAAACAAAAAACAAAAAAAAAAAAAACCCCAGAAAAAGCTAGCTGCAACAACAACAACAAAAAAATGCCCAAAAAAACAAATAAAAAACCCCAGCTCCCTCCAGTAAAAAACAAAGCAAAAAACCCCAAAACCACACCAAACAAAACAACAACAAAAAACCTCACCACACAACAAAAAAACAACCAAAACTCTATTTGGAGATGTGACTGTTCAAGAAGAGATTCTTGTCACAGGAATTTACTCATAAGGATGTCTATGTAAACATATTTCCCTCTTTAATTTTCCTTCCTGGCTGGATACCTACCTCCTCCTTTCTATCAATGTTCAGAGAAGAAGCCCCAAGTGTCAATTTTGCATGCACACTTGAACAGTAAGAAAGTCTGCCCTTGAAAATGATGTAGCTTTCTCCTACAAATTCTTTTTTTAAAGGAAGTTAATATAAACTTTAGTGATATTTATTTCATAAATGAGTTAAGTCTGAATTTTATATAGCATATGAACAATCTGGAGTCACAAAAATATTTGCAGGAAATATATTTTATTTTAATCTCTTGATAAGAAAATTGTACATATTGTGTATGTACTGTGCACAGAGTCCCCCTGAATCCACTGCTATGGAGTTTTTATGCAGCTCATATAAGCCAGACACAAGCAATTTAGCTCAGTCAAAGTCAAGCTGCCTTCTGTCAGTGCTCACATCTTCAACAACCACTCCTGAAATTGAGCGTATTTTTCATCTTGATAGTCTTGATGTTGAACAAAGCAAATAAAATCAGTTTGATTCTCCTAAATTCAGATTAATCTGAAAAGCAAAAGATGATAAAAACATTATTTTGACTATCCAACTGAACAGACATGATGCCAGTTACCAGGGGAAAACATCTCAAGCACAGGCCTAAACTTACCACAGCAATAGGCTGCAATAGTTTGTACCAGGCTTACTTCCTTTGCAGGAGTGTCTTCCTTCAAGTATGATTTGGGAAGAGGAAGGGTGGAAGAATGAGAAAACGAAAAGGCTTGAATTTATTAGAAATAAGAAGGACTCAAATGGTGGCTTAGGAAGATAAATAGTGAAAAGAGTCCCGAAGATTGAGTTCTCATTTTGAAAGTTATTCATCAGTTATGCAGATAAAAGCTGCATGCCTTGAAAGTTAATTATCCACAGGACAAAATTTATGTGCTCCTAGATAGCATTTATCTGAAAATAGGTGTCTGGGAAAGCCTGTGGGGCAGTCAGCTCAAGTTCCTATATTCCCTATGAGCTCACATCAATATGTTTTGTAATGACAAAGCAAATAATTATATGTCACAGGTTTGAGAGCTAAAATGTCCAGTAAAAAGAAACTATCATACCTAGTTTCTAGGAAAATAAAGACCTTCATGGTTTAAAATGAGGTTTGGGCTGAGGTTGGCAATATTTGTCAGATCAGGGAGAGGTGTATAACCATATTGTCTTTCACCAGACATAGGTGGAGTCTTGCAGGTAGGAATGTTTTGGTACTGAGTAATGTTCTTATTCAAGACTCACCAGAAGAAATAACAAATCAAGTCAAATCAAGAGAGAAAAAAAGGAAACAATGAACCTGGTATCCAAGGTATTAAATTATGTTATTAATTTTTTTAATTCAATCTTTCTTCTACAAAACCTATCACAAAGAGAAGCCTGGCAACATTCTGAGCAGTAGAAGGAATGTCATACTATATAAAATGACAGAAGACTAACAGACTAACTAGGGTTGTTTTTTTGAGGATTATTATTAGAAGCTGTGATTGTGTGATTGATTTCTTACTTCAGGTCTTAAAATATTATAAGACCATTATTATAAGACCAATATCATCAAAAGCATTTTTTTGAAGACATTGGCTTTTTGAGCCTATCCATACATTGGAAGAATATTCGCTGTAAGACAGACTAGAAAGCACTATATACAGAGCATCATTGGAGTTATCAATGGTCCTCAAGAACAGATACTGTGAAACAAATGTACTTGCTCCAACATGAAATATTATAGGGATAGACATCCAAATGGATGGCACACAGCCTCATCCATTTGGAGACAGGACATGTTGTGGTTGTTCTTGACTTTAACCCAACAGTTGCTATTTCTAAAAATACTCCTAGAGACATGTCGTTTGAAGGGTTGGAAAGCAGGACAGAATTAAAATCTGAATGGAGAAGCAATCCATTGCCAAATAACACCGTGCCTGGAGCAATTCACATAAAACTTCTTTCAAATGTCACTTACATTGTTGCAGAGCTCCATAAAGATAAAGCCTGACCTATTTTTCTTTTGTTTCAAAACTTGTTCCCTTTGACATTTTGTTGCTGTTGTAGTTGCTGTCTCTCTCTCACTTCTTCCTGGCTCTGGCATTTGTTAGCGCGGCTTGTTTATGTTGTGCTTCTGCATCCTCATTTCCTCTGCCGGAGAGGGATTTGGCAGTACCTGCCATGAGCCTGAAACGACCAGGAGCATTACAGCACTCCCACTTTCTAGAGATGGCAGGGTATATGGATTAAGACGATGGCAGGAAGCTTTCCTTTGCCCAGGGGCAAATACCACCTCCATCAACAAAGCAAGACTGAGGGGTTTTTGTTCCACCTTTTCCTCCACACTTGAATATCTGGAAACCGGAATGCTGTTCCCTGGCTTGGCAAGCCCTGGGAATGCCAGTACACCATACACATGACAGAACCCCAGCCTGGAGAGGGAAGCAGTGATTCTCCTTCATACTTTGCCTTCAGAAGGGTGGTCTCCTTAATATGGTGGATCCTGAGGAGAGAAAGAAGTGGAGGTGAGCATTTTCACCTCTCTGGAAGGATGTGCTTAAAAGCATGCTTGACACTGGTACAGAAGCTGACATTGTGTGGCATAGTTCTCTGTGAGCTGCAGAAGACGGAGGCACCACTGTTCCCTCATTTGCTCTCCCCAGACAATTATAATGCAGAAAATTAGCAACAGAATAACAGAGAGGGATCAGGCTCACTCTATCTGCAGCACCGTGGCAATGGTCATATTAGTAGAAATGAAGTAAAGGTACCATACAAAAGTCAAAGAAAGATAAAATAAATCCTCCAAAATATATTTTCAACACCCACACCCATTACAGCCTCTGTGATTATACATCTTCCTGCAAGAAAGACAAGTAAGGTGTCCATAAACCCTTTTGTGTGCCTTTCTTAGTAGTTGAAAGCTAAAACATTCCAAGTGTCTCTTTAGTAAATTGTTCCCAAACCGAAGTATTCATTCTTACCTCTGGAAACCTCCACCAGAATATATCTCTGACTCACATGTGAGTCAGTTTCATGTCCAGGGATCTGTCAAAATGGGTTCTACCTTTCATTAGGTATTATCTCATTACCATGGAGAATAATGTGAGACTAATTTTATACATGGGAGAAAGTAGCAAATATTCACCAAGGTGAAATAACTAAAGAGATATGTAACAGTTGACAGCACAATTAGACTTTGACTAGAAAAAGAAGTTTTTCTTAGAGCTCTTCATCTGAGAAGCAAACAAATTCAATATTAAGATTCAGAAAATAACTCCATTCGTACTCCTAAGTTTTAACATCAATTAGGTTTTTGCCCTTCTTTACAGAGCAAGTCTGGTTTCTAGTAGCAACTACATGAAGATTTGTAAAAACCATCAATCAACAAAATATTTCACAAGGCTGGAAGTATATTTTTAATGTTGTCCAATGAAGGGACAGGTAAGAAGCCTTCTCTTGGGGCCCTAGCTGTGACAAAAATTACAGATTCTGCCTTCAGTGGACTGAATTGCCTAACAACTTATTTGAGATTAGCAGACTTGAGAGAAATCTGGGGCATTTGACAAAAAAAGCCACTGATCATTACTGTGAGGCTGAGAATGTTGGTGTCTTTTTTTCCACCTATAGCAAAATAGTATCTCAAGCAAGGACTTCAAGAACAGTGAAGAACTAAATTTTATTAATTTTAAGATTTATTTTTGTAAGATTTCATGATGGTTAACAAAGTAAATGTTTAAATATGGTCGCAGAGAACCCACCACTGTGAGCAGAGAATACCTGCTCAAGTGATCTGCTAAGCCGTGAATATATTGGCAATGCAGAACCTTACCATGGAAATCTTTATGCAGATTGTATAGAATGTTCAGTGGAGTAGTAAGGATGTTGAGAACCTCTTTTGATGCTTGAAAGCACCATTTACAGCATTTACAGTACCTTTTCTCTAATGCCTTAGAGACAGCACTTTTGAGCATGTTAAGAGGTAATAATCAAGGCCAGAACCAAGTTTCTATAATGTTGTAAATTTTTCAGAAACAAAACACAACAGAACAAAACCAAACAAAACCTGTTTGTAACTCATCCTCTGGGGCCCACACCGGAAACTTGAAAAAAAATAGCAAAGAATGAAAATAAGTATCTGCCTTATTCACAAGTCCCAGGCTGAACAGAAATATTCCTGAGGAATTCTGTATTTGATAACAAAGCGAAAAAAAAAAAAAAAAATCCAAGCCCTGACTCTAGAAGAGTCAACAAACCAGATGGGTTAAGGTAATTTTTACAATATGGACTGAAGATCCCAAATGGCTGCTTGGCTGCTACAGATTTCTGCAAAATGAAATGGCCAAGATGAGCTAATTGCACTACAGTGATAAGGACAGCATGTCAATATTTGCTGATGTAGAAGGATATACCTGGCAACTGTTTTTTCAGCACCTACATTACCAAACTGTGTGTCAAGTAACTTTTCAGAGATTTGTTTACCTTCCTAACCCACACTAGGAAAGAGCATTAAAAGGTAAGTGTAGGCTTTGGGTACGTGCAAGTACAGTGGAGGACAGAGGTGACCCCAAGATCTGTAGTTTTTTAGTGCCACTTGCCACTGCATTCCTCCATTTAAAAACAAATTTTCAACACAGTCTTGGGAATTTAAGCAGAATTTTTTATGGAATTCTGGAGGCATACTATTTTTAAAACTTCATTCTGAAAGACTAAACAGCAATGAATATTAAGGACTTTACCTAAGCTATGGTTTGGGCAACACTAAAGACTTGTCTGTAGTGGTGACAATGTATATGTGAACACAGAACACTTAGAAAAAAAATATCTCCTCAGGTGCACAGATTGACAACATTGCTGAAACTTGTGTTGATCCTTGGATACAAATCAAACTTCAAAAACATGAAACCAGCCCGAAACTTAAGTATTGTGTCAGGCTGATTCCTCTTACAATTCAGACAGAATTATACTGCACAAAACTGCTTCAGCTACCATGTTGAACGTGATGAAACATGATCTGTGCTCCAGTTTCTCCCTCCCCGTCCAAAAATATATTTTCTAATTGATTGCAACTATGCATTTTCTCTTTTGTCCATCCTCCATTCTTCTGTCACTGAATGTTAAGCAATTACTTCGAATGTTAAGCAATTACTTCTTGTTACTTGCCCCTAAACTGCTTTAATCAACACGTCCATCTACTTTACCATGCAGAAAAATATGGCATTTTATTGAAATATTAAAAAATATTGGTTTTCTCTCGACTTTTAAGCCAGTTTGAAAGCAGGATTTAAACTTGTTTACGAATCTCTGAGAATGATCTCCTGTGTAACTGGAATCATAAATCATACAATTTTCCCATCAGCAGCAAACTAAATGTACTATCGCCTTCATGCAGGATGTTTTTTTATTGTTAGGGATAGGATAGGATACACCACACTCAAAAAACCAGTCATAAACAGTCACTTAGTGACTCCCCAATCTCCTTACGATACAGAGATGGTAATGTAAAATGTTGGAATATGAATATGAGCATTCCGTTAAGATTTTCATGCGGCGTGTGAGAATACCTGCAGATACAATTTTCTCACCTTTTAAAAAATCATTCACAAGCATTTAAGTAAGTACAGGTTAGAAGCAAAACTTTCTTTCTAAACCCTTTCATACCACAGAAAGAATATTTCATTTGAAATGCCAAGTGAAAACAAAGATTGCCAAAGAGCAGAGTTTAAGTATCCCTGAAGTCTGAATATTGGTGAAATGTTTATAGCCAAAACAAAGAAGGCATATCAGTTACATGCTTTATTTAAAATGGCAGAAAGCTTTCCACTCTTCTTGTCCTGTTCTTAGAAGTTAGAAGTTGAGATCAAAGTCTCAAGACTTCTGCCTATAATCAGAAGGCAAAAAGTTTTCAGATTTAACCTCCTGTACAAGCACTGAAGAAACTTAATTCAGGACAGGGCTTCTGGAACACTTTATTCCACTCTGGTAAAGCACAGTAAAAAAATAGATTGAAAATGGCAGTGCAGTAGATCCCAGGTTAGCTGAAAAAGAGCTTGTAGGTATTCTTCACATACTGGACCCTACACTAATCATATCACATATTATATTATTCATAATCACTAATACTAATTCATTATATTTAAACACTGGGATTTGTTAACTCAGAAAACTTTAAAACTGGTTGGCACTTATATGTACGTATTTTAAATTAAATATTATCTAAACCTAATATGACTTTCGGGATAGGTATTCTTCAGTTCAATAGTCTGGCCAGCAAATTGCAAAACCATTCAGTACAATTTCTGCAGCAATAGTAGGAACCATACAAATAACCAAATATTTATCTACTGTTATTTTGTTAACTACTTGAAAAGTTCTGGACCATAGGTTTGAATGTGAAATACTAGCTCTAGGGACTATGCTGCCAGAACGAGGTATTATTTGTTTTGTTACTTGGATGCCTAAGAGCTATCATAATGCAAACTAGAGTATTTCTAAAAACGTAAAACCCACGAAAACACTAAGATCCTCCCCATACCCCCCAAACTAAAAATAAGTGAAGTTCATTTGCTTTTGAGGTTTCCTATGTAATTCAGATATTTTCACAGCTCAAAACTTCTGATTTGAATCTTGGATAAATCAAGAAATGGTAAACACAGTACTTCCAGTTGGTAATTCCAATATGGCCATGATCGTTAATGAAAGAATGGCATAAGTAAATGGCAAATCTAAGTATGTCAGAATAAGCTACAGAATTTAATTTAGACTTTTGAAAATGTCATCAGCATTTAGTTTGGCGAACAGAGGAGAAAGATTAGGGACTAAAAATAATGGGTTTCTTGAGTGTTTCAGCTGAACCAAAAAACAGAAACAAAATAATATTGATTTGTGTCAACATAAAATATTTTTTTGACTCGAGATAAAATGTTGTGTTCAATTTTGGGAAATTCTTCATTTGACCATTTTCAATTCTTCATTTTCAAGTCACACTGTATGAGATCAGCACTTTTGAGATCCCAACCACATCAAAACAAAAGTAAAAATTAAAAACTCACTCAAAAATAATATTACAGTTTTGTTAAAGCAACCTCAGCATGTCAGGATGATTATTTAATGGAAATCCATGAATGTTTGGCCTATCTTGCCCCTGAATTGATATTGAACCTCTTTCTTGCACGGAGTTGTCTGTTGTCTAGAGATGTCCCTGGTGTCTGCCTGGCTGTCCTGTTCCCTGGATGGGGCAGTGGTCTGGTTCTGGTTTCCAGGTCCTGCCCACTGCTCCAGAGGCAGACCCTGACATTCCTGGTACCCACCATCCCCTGGAAGTGACATTTTCTAATTCTCTTCTTCTATGCTTTTATGCTTTGGAAAAACACATTGTTGACTTCCCCATAAAGTAGAGGGATTGCTGCTTCCTTTTGAAGCAGTTTGGGTGATTTATATCTGATAAGACCATAACATAATAATAAAAAAGTTATTTCTAGACTCAGGCCTAGAAATGATGGAGCTCAGCATTATATTCTTAGTGCATCAGTGACTCAAACACTCAAGTTTTCTTCCTTGTTAAAGTATAGCTAATTCTCATTTAGATATTCACCCTACCCAATGAATTTTATAGAGTTTTATGAAATAATTGCAGAGAGCACTGAGCAACTTGACTAAAAAATTGAATGGGGGATCAGCAATACCAGTGATCCAGAGGTACCTGTTTACTGCAGAAAGGACAGAGCTTTGTGAAAAATCCCTTCAAAAACATGTGAACTAGATCTTTTGTCTGAGCACCCTGTCAGTGTCTTCATGACTCCTTTTCCCTGCGGATGTCTTTTCCCTCCCCTGGATGCACTTCTTCAGCCTGTTGCTCTCAGTGAGGCCATGATCCATTCCCTGTGGCTCCCTTGCCACGTGCCACTGCCCCCAGAGCCCTCGGTCCTGAGCCCATGGCAGCGACATCCGGCTCACTGCAAAGTCATCCTCACACTTGAGATTTGCCTTTTATTTGGCCCCTGAACTTACAGCACTGAAACACTGTGCGGGGCACTCAGCAAGGCCAGGAGTGCATCTCTGCTCCTCTCTAGTGGTGAAAACGAGAGGGCTCCTCCTCCTAAGTTAGCTCAAGCAATGTATGATTTGCAAAGACTTACCAGAACAATTGCATTTACCCGGGTGGTGAGACTGACAAAGGAGATGAGAAAGTCCATTAGGCTTATTACTGGACCAGTTTGAAATCTGGACTTTGATATCACATTAAATTATATGTTAAAAAAAGGAGCTTACATTTGTGAGTTCCAAAAGCAGATTTTAACTTGTTCCACAGAGAACCCAAAGAAAGGATGTAAGAAAAGGTGATGCCTCCTCTAATAAGCCTCACCCAAACCTAAACAAAACCAGGGGTGAAATACCTCTTTCCTTAGAAATTTGATGAAAAACATTGTATCCAAAGGCACTCTTCATTGGATATTACATGCTTTATGGAATCCTTTGGCAGTTGATGTGTAGAAATGTCAAGATAGTCTTATTGTGACACAAAAGAGCACAGTTCTCTACAGCACATCCCTTAATAAGGAAGCTATTACCTATCAGACATGTGGGTGTCATATTAATATTTACAATATTTGTTGGTTTTTACTCCAAGAAGTTTCTGACTACAGGATAGGTCTTCTTCAGAGTAGGTTTCTTTGTCATATTTTTAAACTATTTTTATATATTTTTGCACTACTGAGAAAAAACCTCCAAAAACAGGTGGCAAGAGTATGTCCTATCTATATCTAGCAGCAAACAAAGGCACATTCTTTTCAGGATAATACCTTTTGGAATATAGTTGTCAGTTTTGCCCAGTATAACAATTTCTTTACTGAAAAACCTGCAATAATCAGAGATACTTCCTTAAGTTTTCAAATAAGCCTGTCTTTACCTGACAAAAAATGAGAGGAATTTATGCATGCTAATTCTATAATTTATCCTTGAGACAGGCAAGTACAGCCAGAGATCAAATGCTGGAGTATGATTCCACCTGACTTAATTTATTGAATTGGTACTGCCAATAGTGCATTGCTTCTCTTTAGATAATATCTACTGAAAAGTCATTTTGCTAAACATATTTTGTATTTTTATACATATGTGTGTGAACACATTTTTTCCCCCACTCGATTAGAGGAACATTTCCCTTCCTGACACCATGTAAGCACATTGGGAAGAATTTATTAGGAGGATTGGAAAGCATACAGTAGTTGAATATTTTAGAGTCAAACAGCAGTTTCTTAACTGAATTCCCTACATTCATATTCTAGTCACTAATTTTGGGTTTTTAACCACTGTTTACCTTTAGAATTAAATGAATAGGACCTCAAGCATTGTTGATGCTGGATACCTGCAGGAAACTAGAGAATATTCATCTAACAAGATAAACAAATAAACAAAATCCTAACAACCAAAATCCCAAAGAAGAACACTATAATAACTTGAAAATATATATGACATAAATACATATAAGATATGATAATAGATACACAGTTTGTTATAGATAATTTAATTCCCCCACCAAAAAAAAGTTTTTATATCATTAATTCCAGAAATAGAACACACCAGACTTAGGAAATATTTTGCAGATAGCTCACAACAGATGACACCACGATGTACAGGTTGGTGTGCCATCAACCTCTGTCTGCTGATGTGAGCTCAGGCTCAGCTCATTGCCACTGCAGCACCAGGTGACTCCAGGGAAAGCTATGGGAGACCTGATGGAGAGTGAAATAACACTTGACAGCTCTGAAAATCATGAGTTTTCTGCTCCTTTTATCAGTCAATTGTTAAGAAGACACAAGATTTTCCACTATAAAGAGACTTAACTTGCCTTCGCAGAAAGCAGCTGTAGTCAATGCTTTCTAATTTTAAATATTTGCAGAAAATTAATTGCTAACAAATTGCATTGGGGAATAATACTAAGAAAATGAAAAAAGCAGTAGCCCCTAAAGTCTTTTTGCAGGACACATAGCCATGCAGGTGTTACAGGCTAATAAATTTGTATATATCAATTTCAGTTCTGTTGTAACACTCTAATGTGACTCTTTCCATTTGCCTCCAAACTCCTTAGTCAGAGGAATAATTCAGTACAGTATACATTGAAAACAGGCAGAGCTCTTACTCAGTTTCATTACATGGTCATTGTAGGTCCCTTCCAACTTAAAATTAATCTTTTCTATAAATAATGGCACAAATAGTGTGAGAATCTAATTGCCATTGAGTCTTCCATAGGATACAATAAGGAGCATGTCAGCATGTTACTTCGGGAGATCCCCCCTCTTCTCATGTTCTCATGCAGTTATTTTATTCCTTCCAACTTGACCACAAGTACCTGAGAATGATAATCACATGGTTTGTCAGTCACATGTTATCATGGGTTTACTGTCATTCTTGATAGACATCAGAGATATTGTCAGTCTTGCTTGACTTTGTTGATTATTCTTGTTATTAACTCCTCCATTTTTACTGGCAAGTCAATCTGCAGGAGGTGGAAGTGTGTGGGGATTAGTAGTAAATAAAACAGAGAGAGACCTGAAAATCAGTCAGGTCATGTAATCTGAAAAAACTCAGATTAAGATAATAGAGGCAATTACTGGACTGTGGCGTCCACCAGAGCTTTACTCAACCTACAAAAAGATCTGAGATTGGATGCCAAATTGAAGTGTTTGTTGCTGAATAGGGCAAGGGTCTCTTTAACAGAACTGCTGTCTACATGTCTACTCACTTTCGTTTTATGTTCAACTGGTTGCCTGTTTTCCCTCTTTTTTTTTTTTTTTTTTTTTTTTTTTTTTTTTTTTTTTACAATGCATGTGATTCAGTATTTCACTACAGGCCCCCATAGTTTCTGTCATACACACTGTCTGCTGCTGGGTAGAGTGCATGTTTGCATGTTCTTGCCATACAGACCATACCCTTTTATTCTCCCTTACCACAGCAGGATGGATAAAAATCAGCAGTCTCTCTCTCATTTTAATTTGGAGCTTCTGAAGGATGTAACCTGCACTAAAATGCTTCAGCATTAGCTATGCCCGAGAGTTAGGGCCACACATCTCACAGCGTGTTGTTCTCACATTCAAAAATGAGCCCACAGCCTAGAGTTTTCACCTTTCTCATATTTGAAAGGAGCCTAAAGCAAATCTCAAAGATAGACACAATAAATGCTGTATCTGCTTCAAGTGGGCAAACCTAAGTGTAAAGCTAGATGTGTATTTCAAAAAAAAATTAAAAGAGTGTGGCTGATCACTTCTCCTTTCAGATCAGAGAACATTTAAGAGAATTCCTTCACTGGCGTTATGTCGCACTTTGCACTTGGATGGTTCAGTGATGCACAGTTGGCTTTTCTCAGCCTTTATTGTTATATTTGTCCCCAAGGGGCCAAGAGACTACTGAGATTTTTTTTAAATGCATGCATCATCTTTTGCAATAAAGCAGTAGGTGTGAAAGTCTGACTCCAATGAAAGTGGTGACCGTCTTCCAGCTGATTTCTGCATGGCCAGATTTAAAGAGGGTTAACCAGACGCAGAGTCTGGTCCCTGAACAAATCCACAAACCTACAAGAGGAAACATCTTTGACACAGTATCTGCCACAGGAGTACTACATTAACAATTTTGCCTCCTACCCTAAAAAAAAACCAGGAAAATGGGTAATTTAAATTCTCAGATATACAGATCCTAACTGAGAATGGGTGGTGAAGACTGTAAGTCCATAATGTATGGAGCAATCCTCCATTGCAGAAATGTCAAGATTTTAAAGGTCTTCAACCAACACTTTTGAATTGACAGAAAGAATGAAACAAGATTATTTTAGATTATTGTTGTGGGTTCCATAAGGAAGAAAAATCTTAGGAAATATTTTGGAAGATTCTAGAGAGGTATAATGCTTACTGTTCCATGTTTTAAGTGTGAGAATGTATGGATCATTTATAGGAGTTTTGGAGGAAAGATTAAAGTTCAAGGAAGAAAAGAATAGGGATGGAAAAGCAGGGATCATCACTAAGACAGAAATGGAGGTAAGAAAGAACTAATCAATCAAGACCTTCACTTGATCGCCACAGTTCTTATCTTTTTGCCTTTTCTTTTTTACTATTTTATGTGTGCATCTCCTGTATATGTGTATGTGCAGATGTGATCAGCTAGTGAACTCTGAACTGGAGTAGTGTGTTAGTAGGGCAGAGAGGTGGTTATGGGGTAAATGCTGTTTTAGGGACAAACTGCCACAGAAAGCAGGAACCTGGAACCCAAGCAGTGACAATATCACAGGTCTGCGAACCAGCCGCTGAAGACAACCATGCGAACTTGTGACTGTGTGCACCCCTGAGATCCAGTGAATTTTGGGTCTGATTTGCTGGTAAGAACAAGGCCAGGCTGGGGTTACATGAGAACTGTTTATGTTTATGTGGGTGCCTGCAAAGGCACTGTTCAGTCTGTGCTGATCTGTGACCATCCCTGTCTGTGCAGGGCATTCCCAGCCAGCTCCACCACTTGAAAATGGTGAGAGAAGTGGCATCATCTCTAGGTGACTGGGAAGAGACCAATTTCTGTGTTGGCATGTCACTGGAGTTTAGAAAGACCTAGATCTAGAAATGCCCTTGAAATGTCCAAAATTGATAGCCCTGCAGGATTTGGGACTTCCTCCCTTGCCAAGCACTACACAGTCTTCTGAGAAGTGTTTGATCATTGATTATCCAAGTATCTGAGATCTAGAACCCAGTAAATCTTGATGGATTTGGATATTTTCCTTTTTCACAACACATATGATGAATGAATATGATAAATATCCCACTGAATAAAGGGTTTCTAAATCCTTTCCTTCTGATAGTAGTCTTTCAGTGATAGGAGACCAATAGACTTAGACCTGAATAACATACATAGACATACAGCAAATGTGGACCAATTTAATAATCTGGAAGAGAACTATACGCTGATCCATGTCCACATTTTAATTCCCATCTTCCTCATAGAGTACACAACAAGCCATCATAAGCTCAGTGTAACCAGTGCAACATGTTCATGTTTTGTTGGCAGGAATAATGGTTCTTTCTGCATTGCAAACCTCTTCCTTGCTCTCCTCTGTTCCATGCCATTAGGTATTTTTCTTCTCCAGCAGCATGTTCTCCGTCTCATAATGGAAGATGATACAGAATTTTTACAGGCTTTCAGTAGCAGGAAGAAAATTAGAAAAATAATCTTTGCCAGAGAGCTTGGAAAAGGCTGATGAGTTTTGTAAGTTAAAAAAATTAGTCTATGAAATGTATACTCTTGCTGGAGAATTCTGCACACAAGAATCTGGCTCACTGGGTAAGTAACTGAATGTCCATCTTTTCTTTCAAAAGCTGACTAGTAAAACAGTAGCCCTCGCAGTTGTTAATGTTATGCTCTGTAAATAGCTCAGGAACTTTGTGTTCATAAAGAGCTGAATACAGCAAATGAGACAATGGCCTCCTCCAAGTTCTGTCTTTTTTGACTTATCTTTCTATCCTCTCAGCTAGCTCCTGGTGCTAACTTCTGAGATAAAAGGTGTCCCAGTTTCTTGCTTACATTCTCTATTATAAAAATACAGCATTTCCTTTGGACTTTTAAATTTTTCTACATTTTCTCAGGCCTGCTATACATGTAGGGCATCTTAAAACACATGGTGGCTGCACAGCCGAACTGCTCGAGAACTGAACCAACTCTAAATTTAAAACCACACTCATTGCCTTAAGGAGCTCCATCCTGATTCCCTTTACTATTATATTCTCTATTATATTTGATAATAATTATGATCTTTGAGTACTAAAAAATGGCTTGTGCTGATTTTACAATATCAAGTGGTCACCAAAAACAGATGCAATGAGGGCACACCCTAAAGACTTGTCACTTCCACTTTTTTCCACATCTTTCCTGATTCATCATGTTCACAGTAAATGGACTAACAAATCAATTTGGCTTTGTGACCACTCTGTTTCATATTTGCTAGAACAAGCTTCATCTTAGCTGCTGCTTATTGTTCTTTTTGGACATTTTTTTGAGACTTTTCCTCAGGGCCACAATTTACATGCTGCTGGGAATTCGATGTTTTGCTCTGGATCTCCATTTCTGTGGAGATTTCTGTGTGGATCGGGAATGATTAACTCAGTTTTGCCTAGACTCAACTTGTTGACATGCTCTTCCTTCTCTGTCCCAGGTTTAATGGTTCCCATCCGGACTTCTCCCACCCTCTACAATCCATTCCAACTCCACAGGCAAGAGGATTTTTTGCAGCACTTTTTCTGGAAGAGAGATGAAGGGACTGGCCTCTTTATTTTACTACCTTCCCTTGCCTCTCTCCCTTCTTCCATCCCTCCCTCTCTCCTATATTTCAGGAGGAAACAATTTTTCTGTGTTTGCTAAGGAAGGCAGGAGCCTCCCCTCTGAATTATTATAATTTTGAACCTAAGAGGCTATCAGGCAAAGGTAAGGCAATAGGAAGAGCAGTTCATGACCAGTGTGTGCAATAAAGCACACAAACATCACCAGCCCCGGCACTGACCCCACACAGAAGCCGAGCTCGGGCCCGGCCTGCTCGGCCGCGGCGCTTTCCCTCTGCTGCAGTTCCGGGCTCGGCCGGCAGGGGCGCCGCTGCTCCCGGGGGCGGGGCGGGGGCGGTGCCTCCCCCGCGCCTGCAGGGGGCGCTGTGGCGATGGCGGCTCGGCCCACACGGGCCGGGACGCGGGAGAGGCCTCGCTCCACAAACCCCGTGGCACCGATCCCGGGACCCGGCGGGACTCTCGGGAGCACCAGGCTGGGATCGCAGGGGTGTCTCGGCAGGCAGGGGTGGGGGGCCACAGTGCAGGGAAAGCTCGGAGCAGTGCTGAAGGAGCTGCATGGGCAGCCCGGCTCGCAGCAGGGCAGGGAGAGCCGAGCTCAGGATCCCGGGCAGGAGCAGACGGGGCAGGTCTCTCTTTTAGTGAGGTCGGTGTTAATGAGCTCCCAGTCCAGTGGCTGCTCTCACCAGCAGAGGCTCACCCCATGGCAGGAGAAGCAGCAGCTCTGGGCTGGGGTTTGGCAGCAGCAGCGAATTCCCTTCCCCAAGCAGCAGCTCCGACCGTCCTCCTCTCAAGCTGAGAAAGAGAGAAACAGAGAGAGAGAGAGAGAGAGGGGAGAGAGCCAGCAGCTGCCCCAGCCCGTCCTTTACCTGCCCAATTCCCACAGTATCTCTGCCCCTCGGAGAGAAACTCCCAGACATGAGAAGTGCAACCAGATACCGTCCTCCTCTGAGCTTGCTTCGATTGCTTTTCTTAAGTATCCCGTCATTTATGTTACCAAGAAACTTATGGGAAAAAAATCTATAACTAAAAAGGAACAAAAGGAAAGAAACCTAACCCGCAACATTCTGGAATAATGATAATAATAAAAATGGTAAAAATAAAGGCTTTTGGCTTCACAAGAATGAGCAACATAAAACAAGGGTACGGAGATCCAGGGAACAATGGCAAACAGAATATGCTCTGCAAAAAAGTGATATCTCTTTTCCTTCAGAAGCAAGTAAATGAGCAAAGGAAAC
Source organism: Ammospiza caudacuta (assembly GCF_027887145.1). Lineage (NCBI taxonomy): Eukaryota > Metazoa > Chordata > Aves > Passeriformes > Passerellidae > Ammospiza > Ammospiza caudacuta. Next base: position 17,403,338 of record NC_080632.1, read on the forward strand.
AGAGGTCCAGTAGGACTAGCCATGAATCCATCAGGTTTTTGCTTTAAAGAGGAATGTACAGAACATAGATGTTTTTATTTCTTTCTACTGTCCTTAAATATGCAGGGAGGAAATTTTGAGAGAGGATGCAAGTCCTCTCAAATTGCTCTCAATTGTTAAAGGAAAAGCTGGCAGAGGACTGTTTCAATACTGGAAAACATTTCCTTGCCTTGTTCCTCTTCAGGGGTTACCCTGGTACTGCCTGGGAGCTCCTAGAGCCAGCACTGATGAGCTGTGGAAGGTCAGCAAGGCTCTTGGAATTGTGTCCAGAGTAGTAGAGCAGTACTTTTCAGTTTGCCCTTCCTCTGGATTTCATATCAGCTGCTTGCATTATCATGCTTAGTTAAGTCTCAGGTAATAGAATGGAACTTTAGTAATACCATATAATTTCACTCTTTACAGTACTGTGTCCACAGATGATTGCAGGTTCATTACTACTACATTACAAAATGATACCATGCTGCAGAGCCCAGTGTAACAGGGAGGTAAATGATTTTACCAAAGTACTTTGCAGAAATTCACATGCTACGTAAATATTTTTTAAAAACCCAGAATAATTTTCAGGTTACCCCAGGAAAGTATCAATAAAACACTCATTTAATCAGATCTGCTCAAGGTATGGCATAGTAAAGGATTATTGGCCTGGACTCAAAATATGAATATTAGTCTTTTTTAAACAATTTATCTTATTGAAGGTTAAGTAGTTTCAGTGTCAGCTACCCTTCTGGTTAAATGGAGAAAAACCCCAATGTTATTCATACACCAAATAGTGCAGAGGTAGGAGATAAATTTACCCATGATATTCAGCTGATGCAATTTATTAAAGTTCAGGAATTTGTTCTTTTTCATATTTCTCTTACTGCAATCTAACACTACTGTGTGGGAGCCTGAGCTGGAAAACTGCAATTGGCAGGGGAAGACCTTGCACATATCACATTTGGAAGAAGAATGTCCAAATCCCATGCCTTTGCTCAATTAAATCTCCTTAAAAGCAAAAGTTTTACAGAACCTTAATTCCTTGAAAAGAAAGTTTTAAAATAAGTTGTCTTCAGAATAGCATTTATAGGTTAGTAAGACACTTCCCTTATTTTATTTTGTGATTATTGGCAAGCCCAAAACAATAAATAAATAAATAAATAAATAAATAAATAAAATTGCAATCCTTTTAATTTACCATTGCCATTGATGACATAATGCCCTGAGATTGGTTTAAAAATAGAAGAGAAGGTACATTCTTCTCAGTAGATTGTCTATTTTAAATAAAATTTCTGAAAGCCCACTTCTGGGAAAAATAATTCATCAGTCTGCCAAATATTATGTGTTAGATAAAACTCAAAAAGAAAATAGGGAGCAGTGATTTTTAGATCTACTTCAAATTAGGTGTCATTTCTTATAGCAGAAAGACAATTTGTATTTACTTGATTTGAGTTATGTTTATGTAGGGCTATTTTTGTTTTATACCTGAAAGTATATTAAAAACTTCCTAGACTTACACAAAGTAACAATTTATCCTGACAGATATGACCTTATCAAGACTATAAGAATCATACTTTTCATCCGCATGTTCTGCAGAACAGAGGATATTTCATGGTAGCTTGTAGAATACATTTATTAACCGAAAGCCTTCCTGATGGATATATGAGATTTTAGAAGTAAAAAAAAAAAAATTTTGGAAAAACTACCATTTGAATACTGAATTTGGAAAGTTTAATTGCAAGGTAGCCCACATGAATATGTATCAGGAGTACGCAATTACACAGTATAACTCGAGCTTTAACAAATATAATCCATCTAACAGCTAAATAGTGTCCTAATTTTGATAATTTATGCGTGGTATATTTTGAGCACAGATGTGATGCATGTTCTAAAAATCAATTTTAAATTGATCCTTTTTTAACATTTATACCTCAACTGTAGTTATCTTATGACAGATTTAGAAAACTATGTAAGTGACATAAAACCTAAATTCAGCAACTTTCTTTGCTTTTTTCCTGCTCCAGAGGGAACAGGTTCAGGAGAGTGTGTGCCTTGAAAGTCTATCACTGGTCTAATCAGAGTTGTGCTCCTGGGAAATTCTTGCACTCAAAAGAGCTAGTGGTGGCTGTGCCTTATGTTTTGGTCTGGTGACCCTTTTTGCTCCTCATGAGGTGCAGCCCTTGTGAGAAGAGGTATCCAGGAGAACTGTCTGATGCCCAAGACACACCTTCTCCCAGGTCAAGAACTGACACTGATCTGTCTCAGTGAGCGGGAAGTGAAGGAAATGTGACATAAATAGGCTCTGACGAGCTCAGATATGGAACTGGAGTGTATACAAGGTGTCAGCAGGGCAGCTGACCCACAGGGAGTATGGAGACATTGATTGTGCTGGGATGGATTTAGTAAAGCCAAGGCCTACCTGGAGCCGAATTTGGCAAGGATGCCAAAGGCAACAGGGATTATTTATATAAAGAGTAGAGGGATGAGTAAGTAAAATGGGGTACCACTGCTGAACGGGCAAGAATTATAGTGAGAAAAGATATGGAAAAGAGAATATTCATTGCCTGTTTCCCTTCAGTCTTCACCAGTAATGCCTGAACCAGTAATACCAGTCCTCAGCAATCCCAGGTGCTGGGACTGCTGAGAAAGACTGCATCGAGGAAGAGCTGCCCTTAGTAATGGAAAACCAGGTTAGGGAGCCTTAAACAAGCTGGACCTAAGTCCATGGACCTGGAGAGCTGCACCCAAAGGTGCTGAAGTAGCAGGCTGAAGGCTCTGTGAGGCTGCTGCTGATTATTTCTGAAAGGCCATAGTGACTGGAAGGGGCTCTTGAATACAGGGAGAAGCCAAGTGTCAGTTTTATATTCAATCGAGAAGAGAAAAATAGAGTATGTGGGGATCTTGAAGTCAGTCAACCTCATGTCAGTTCCCAGGGACAGAGAAGATTTAGAAGAATCTTGTGCATAAATATATGATGCTGGGGAGTGGGAGTAAAGATGACAGAACCAAAAACTTCTCTGCGATACTCAGTGGAAGGATGAAATTCCACTTAAGGACAATCTCCCCTTTTGGTACTGTGAGAGTGGCCAGGCAGTGGAGTGGGTTGTAGGGAGGCTGGGGAGTCTCCATCCCTGAAGGTATTAAAATACCAATTGGACAGGACAATCTTGTCTAGCTGTCCCTGCTCTGAGCAGGTTTGAGAAGATAGTATCCAGATCTGCCTGGTAACCTCTAACAATTCTGTGGTTGTGTGATTTTGCTAATTTTGCTTTTGGCAGAGATCTGAATATTTCCATAATTGCAGTATACACTGCTGTAGGAATTTCTGGGATATAGACTTCCTGAGTCATGAGGAAGCAGTGACACAAGCCAAAGTTCTGCTTCTTCAAAATCTATATCTTCCTGTCTTGCAACCCTTAAACCAGATTTAACTACCATCATTCACAAATGAGGCTAAAAGATGTGAGATTCACCCCTCCAGTAAAGAAAAATTTTGTTCCTGCTTAACAGCGGAGGTTATGAAAAAAAAATGCCCTAAACAAAGAAACTGGCAAATAACCTTTCATCTTTCTTGAAAGAAATGTGTGTTTGAGACAAAGAAGTTTTTATATCACAGTTTTTTAGTACTGTAAAAGTTTTCATTTAAAGTACCAACTTAAAAAGAACTGACTTATGGATTATTTTTGTTTCCAACTTAAAAAAACTGATTTATGGACTGTTTCCAAAGGTAATTGTCTTTTTTCTCCTCTGTCAAAACTGTTTTTCATGCAATAGGCAAGAGAAAGACTTCATAGCAGATAATTTTTCCAATTTTATAATTGTTGGGTTTTGCTGTTCGGGATTATTTGTTTGGTTTGGTTTTGGTTTTTTGGCGCTGTTGTTGCCTTCCGGGTTTTTTTCTCCCTTCTTTTTGTTGCTACTGGCATAGGCCTGCAGAGGGAAAGTTAAATACAATACAGAACTGTTAGGTTTTTGTAGTTTATTTGTCCAACCTTTATTTGCAAAGAGAAGCAGATAATATACAATAATATGCATGGGCTTATTTTCTCTCAAATAAGACTTCTCCATTGTCCCACAAGGTAGTTCAGATTAATAGGTGAAAGAAGGATGCAAGCTGCATCACCGTTACAACTGATGCAGGAAATAGTATGCTGTGATTCATTCCTTGTCAACTCTTTCCCAGATCTTTCACTGAGTCCAGCTTGGGAGAAAAATAATTTAAAAGAATGAAAGTTAACCTTCATGGTGTCTGGTCATCCTTTCTGCATTTATTTTTCCCCTAAGAAAGCCGAAACACAAAACCAAGTTTGGTAACCATTTGTGCCTTCTGTCCTCTTGTAGCTCCATCACCTAGTCCTTGGCAAGAGCTAGTTGAGCCAGCTAAGAAATGTTTGAGTTACTTGAGATTTCCCCATGTGAAGCCCTATGTGTGTCACCTTCCCACTCTTCACCCATGTAGTATTGTCTGCAACTACTGGAACTAGGAAAAAAGTTACTGCACCAGCTACAAAAGAAAAAAGCAAAACTAGGTGATTTAACCACTCCTAAATTCCTTACTGTAATATGCTACTGACCTCTCTTCCAAATCAAAATTTAGTCTCTCTGATTTTTGCTGGCAAGTTCACCTTCCTCCTCCTGCATACCACAAAGAGCCTATCACTTACCAGCAAATGAACCCACCTGGGTTTGAACTGTCAGTGGTGTTGGCATATTTTAGATTAGCTGTGCCATACCCTGCTTCCAGACTCCAATATCTACAGCTTTGAAAAGCCAATCTGCTCCAAAGCAATAAAATCTATGTTTAAGTTACAGCTTCTATTTTATTTGCTGGTGATTATTCTCTTACTTGTGAGCAAAAGAGTGACATTTTCCTGGTTGTACTTGTATGCAAATTCCTGTGACTAAGGAAGAAAGTTATTAACCCATGTTTAGATAAAACACATCTAAGTTCCTAAAAGCATGGTAAGTATAGCAGCATAGCAGCACTAGCAAAGTTCTTCTTCCTTTCAGAGACACAATACTACTGGATTTTCACATATAGATGTACTCACAAGGTAAATAATCAAATTCTCCTTATCTAGAGTTGTTTGCCAGCTGGGAGAAGTTAATTTCTTGCTGTTAAACCTGTGGACATGTCCTCGGCAAAGTCTATCTGGTGATCCCGAGAAAATTAATTCACCAGGCTGCACAAATCTGAGCTTTTACAGGGACAGAAAAATGTCATTAGGGGTAGTATCCTCACTTGGATTGCCTGTCATTTCTCTAGCTGTGTGTTTACAACTTAAATTATGCTTGGAATCACCCAGGCTACACCAGCTCATTAATGAAGAGATCTGGTTTTCTGGAGCTCACTTTCAAAAAGTTTGATTTCTTTCTTTTCTCAGTTTATGATCCCATTTCTCCTGCATGGAAGGAGATGAGATTTTAGCATTTTGTTTCAAGGTCAAAGCAGATTTCTGTGACACAGATTTCTGTACAGTACTGGGACCAGCACATATCCTTTGCATCTCCCAGGGGTAACAGGGCTGAGCAAAAAAAACTTGCTTCCAAATGTAAAAGCCTTGCAGACAAAAAATCTGAGATTATGGCAACATTCTGGTTCTTCTTCAATCCTGTGTCTTCCCAAGTCATAGGCAAAACCTGAATTATGCCTAAACAACATAATGCACATACAAGAGATCCTGAGCAGAATTAGCAATACACCTGTAAATTGCCCAGTGAAGTTTTGACAAATTCCCTCCTGGAAAGGAATAACATGTTTTTTTGACTTGTTGGCTTGCAGCTGTTGTAGGTACTTATTATCGAGCGATGCAGAAAGCCTGCTGAGCAATCAGAAATTGAATTTGCTTCCTTAGCCACAGTAGTTGTTCTTTCACTTGACAGTTCAGTACAATTCATGCTACAGAGACTTTGCTCTCTTTATAAAAATGCCATCTTTTAGTATTAAACATGAACAACAACAAAACCAACAAAACTCAATAATAGAGAGAAATTTTTTATAATTAAAATATGGTGAACCATTTCCATGGTTCATGGAAAGAACCATGAAAGAATACTGAACCTCTAATTAAATTATTAACCTGATGCCCAGGACACTCACATTTGCTACTTTCCAATAAAATAGTCTCTATCTGATATGTACTTGCTTGTTTTTCTGCTAGTGAAATTGTAATGCTTCAGTGACAATGGATGGTGGTATAAAGATCTGTGTACTAGGTGATAAAGATCTAACAAGGATGGATGTTATATAGCCCAGATATATGACTTTTATTTGGTCTGTATTTCTGACCACTGTATCACCCAAATTTGAATATATTATTTTATACTTTGTCTAATAATTATGAGGGGGATGTCTACACACACAACTATGCTATCTTTGGGTGTGCGTGCACTAAAGGTAGCAAAGAAAAATATAAAAATATTATGATAACTTTGGAAGATATAATGAGTGAGCTATGATCTTTGCCAAAACCACACAAAGACTGTCCAGTTTTCAAACTGTACGTGTTTTTCTTGTTAATCAATATATTATCACACTAGAGAAAGACAGTGTGATAGCCACAGTGAAAAATAGCATACTGAAGGGTATAGTGATGGCCTAAAACTATGGTGTATTACCCCAGTGTCTACTAGAAACTATTTTTAGCACATTAAGAAATAATTTGGAATAGGAAAATGCTGTAATCTAATTTTTGCCCTTTCATTCTTACAAAAAAGTATATAAACTCCCACAACACAGATAGGAAATATGCATCACTTAGTCTGTATCTGTGACAAAGGAAATATATTTACTGTACCTTATTTTATTGATACAAGGCTTCATAAAGAACCTTTCACTCTGTGTAAATATGATAATTAGGTGGCTAGAAATAATATTTCTACAAGCTTAAGATAACTCAGATGAAAATTTAACTAGATCAACAGTTAAACTGCAAAAAAATCTCTTTCTCTTCTCACTGTGCTTTTGCAGGGCAAGTTCTTGTTAGCAGACTAATTTCCACATAACTGGATGATTTTCTGGACTACAACAGACACTGCCCACTTGCAGAGGTCCTTCGATCGTGTCTCAGTCACAGCTCTTTAAGCTTCAGCAGCTGTCCCCTGTCTTCTCCATCCATTGCAGATGGCAGCTCTTATGCCTCTCTCCCTCCCATTTTCCTGCCTTTCCTCCCGTTTTCTTGTCTGAGAAGGCTTAAACACAGCCAATCTGACCTCCTCTTCCTGAAGTGAAAAAGCAGAAAAAAAATAGAGAAGAAAACAGATCCTCTTCATCACAGGCTGCATGCAAAACTGGTCTTGCGGTCACATTTCCCTCTAAGCTGACTTTCCATGTCAAGCATCAAGGAGGGCCACACAACACTTGTGGTGATGTTCTTAAGGCAACAGATAGAAGTCAAAATAGTGAACTAAGTTTCTTACAAGTTTTTAAGAAATGCAAGAAGGCAAGAAGGAAACAGAGTAGGAAGTACATCTTCAATCAACGAACGTACATTTGTGTGCAGAAAACATATTACTTACTGTATTTCAGAAAAGGTACATATGTTGGATTCTGGAGTTTGGAGCTGGTTATTAGCCTCTTCTGGTGTTCATTTTGTCTAGGACTTTACTGTTGCTACTTTCCCAAAGAAAGCAGAATGAAATAAATAAATAAAAATATTCTAATTCTTCCAAATGAAGAAATAAAATGGAACACTGCATGCAAATATGAGTAAAACTTGTAATGGGGGCACTGGGATAACCAAATTGCATAATTTATGTAGTTTTTAAGTACTGTGTGATGTAATGCTGAAGCAAATGTATGAGTGCAAATAGTGAAATAGCAAAAGCAATGTAACACTGAAAACCTGGGCCCTAATCTCAACAATTTTCCAACTGAAACACACAAAAAAAGGATGTTATCCCAAAATTAGTGAAGGACTTGTTTATAAATGATTTAATGAATAAAATTTCATCTCTGTTTGAATCCATACCTTCCTATTTTAGATTATTAGCATGAGATTGACACAAAGAGCAAATAAATTTACATCATCTACTTTTAAGGTATAGCAAGCCAAATCACTACCACAATAAACTTCTAGAGGCAAACTTTTAAATTCCGAAGTACTATGTCCAAGCAGCTAAAGAAAAGAAAAGTGCCTTGCAGTACCATGTAGTTCTGCAAATTCTGTTTCTGTGAACATCTGCATAAATGGATCTTTAATTTTCGTAGTTGTGTTGGTAGATGAAAGATTTGTTAATGGAAAATTCAACATTTTGACCCAAGTGTCTGCTTTTTTATACTAGTGTTCCACAATTCTCTTTCAATAATCACTTTTATTGAGCAACATAAGCTATAAACAACTAAGAAAGGAATTCCATGATATTCCATTCCCGTCACAGGTTCTGTCTTGAAAGAATAAAATCTCATTCCCATTGTTGACTCTTTCTCAAGTTTTAATATCTGTCAAGCCATGCTGCATCATTCCTTCTTTTAAAGATTGCAGCTACCTTGTAAAAAGTCATGGTCTGATCAACATGTAGAAACTTCTGTTTATAAACAGTGTTGACGAGCAGTAATTGACCACCACAGCCCATATTTCTCTCACAGTGGTCTGAGGACCAGCTCTTCTCTCACACCTAGGAGCTTATTTAGCACGGAAATTTCCAAAATGCCTTAGGTTTCGGATCATTGCTTTCAACTTCTGATTCTTAATTCCTATTTGTCTGGGCATCAGCTTCTTTCTCGGCTTGCTGAATATTTGTCTCATGCCTCAGTCCAGAGTCAGCTCACTGCTGTGGACTCTGAGCTATACATCTCCTCTCTGGCTGCTGATCAAGCTGTCCTCATTCTTTTAAGGAGAACAACTTGATTTAGATGGATTTGTCCAAGCCAAGGTCCTGACAGTTACTAGGAACATCTATCAGGTTGAAAATTATAATTTTCCTGGAGAAAGAGAAGGTGATAATGTGTGATGAAAAAAAATTGCTGATCACACATGCAGGTAGAGATGATCTTTAGCAGGATCTTATTCAGCTTTGTTCCAGGTGCCTTTTGCATGGGTCTCTGTGGTATTTAAGATATACTTCTAAGCTGTGGAGAACACAGGCTGAGTGACACTGCCCTTCTGGTGAGGCAAGGAGAGCCTACAGCAGCAGGCACTTCTTGATTCCTGTACTGAAAGCCCAAGGATTGCCAGGACACTTGATGGTAATCCAGATAAATTGTAGTTACAAGCTGTTTTCAATCCTCTCATCCTTGCTCACAGTTGTGTACATGGCTTGCCCTGGTGACTGACACGTCCCCCACACCATGTGCAGAACCAGGGACAAGGCAGAGAGGATGTGGAGCCTTTAGGCTGATATGCCACACTGTAGATGGATGTGAGGTATAACTACCAGGCTCTTGAAATAAATACGCGGGATTAAGAAAGGAACAGATATGATGTGACAGCATTTCTCTCGAAAGAGTTGATGAAAAGGCTGAAGCTTTCCTATGTGAGTACACACTGATTGTTGCTGGAGGCTTCAGGAGTTATGACCAAACTGAAGTTTTATCAAGTTATGTTAGCCAGTTGCATTCAACATTTGACCAAAGAAAAAACAAAGATCTCCTTGAAACTGGACCAACAACCTGGTACAAATTGTAATCATTTATCATATAATGAAGGTCAGTGAAGTTACATATTAGAGCCTAGATGGTGTTTCTCCTGCTGAAGAGTCTCAATACTAAAGTTAAAAAAGGGGAGTGAAATTTCAAGAAGAAATTGCTCATGTCTAATGTCAAGCATTTTCAGACAGTCTAAGCAGATTTTTCTATCAAGTAGCGCTCAGGCTTCCAATTTTGTAAAAATCTTACCTTTTTTATATGTGCTGTGCTGCCAGCGAACATTATTTATTGTAAATAAAAACTTCAGAAATTACCAAAATGGGCAGCAGAGGAATGCTTAAAACTTCTGTCTTTTCTAGCTACCAAGCAACAAACTAATTGCTTCTGCTTTTGCTACAGTAAAATTAAAAACACCCCAGATATCGTTACCTTTTTTTTATTAGACAGTAAGTCACAACCATGTTTTGCTGCTGAAAGTTTTGTTTATTTCCAGCCTAGTGGGCTCTATACAGAGGGTTAATAATTGCTGTTTATTGCTGTCCTTAGGAAGATGAATATTGGAATATTTGAGATACTTGGTGTCCATTTTGCTGCTGAAATAAAGTGGAGTGTTCAAGAGGCACATGCAGAGAGATTTTTGCCAAGAAATACCTTAAGAAATGTCCTTGAATGTATCACTTGACTTTGTTCAAGCATGCCACTTTGATGGCAGATAGATGCTGTTTCTGCCCCGAGCCTAAGCTGTTATCAGGTTCTATTTTTCCCTTCTAATCAGTCTTCTGGGCCATCTGGAGCTATGGCGTGAGATGCTGAGCAAGCTCTGCTAGAGATGGGATCCATACTGTATGCTGTGAAGACAAACGTCAGTCCATGGCATCTCCCCAGGAAGTTTCTGCTCAGCTGTCATGGAAAATCTGAACTCATGCATTTAAGGTCATCTGTTCCACAGAGCACAGCACAAACTAGCAGTCTATAACATAATTAGCCAGTGAAAGAACATCAGAAATCCTGACAGTCAGCTTGCTGGTTGAGGTTGGAGTCAGAGTCAGTTGTTGCCAGGGGATGATGTGTGGAAAAGCCATTGTGGATAACTGGTCAGGAATTCCTGCTTAAGCTACTCTCTGAGTCTTATCCCTTGCTTAGTTTGCACACCATTGTACACATAATTAGAGAACACAACGTGTTAATTTCCTAAAACAAACACTTGTATATCAAAAAGTGGATGTTGAACAAAAAATTGTATTTTATGACTACAAACTTACAGATGATAATTCTGAAACAAGGAAAGTGAGATGTGCCTGTGTCCATAGAAGTGGGAAAAGTAGGAATTGTCTCAGATAAACCCCAGTGTACCTTCATTGGTGCCCCCATTCTTTGTCCTCTTGTAGGTTTCATACCTCCCCTTCCACAGGGGGCCCTGCCCATGCAGGGAGCAGCAGGCAGGGAGGTAGGCAGGTGCCCTCCAGAACTCACAATGTCAGATTCTTCCTCAGGCCAAGTCTTCCTCTGCCACCTTCTGGCCTTGTGCTGGGTCTGTGTGTCCATGTGTGGTAGCAGAGGGGCTAAAGGGGTGGCTTCTGTGGGAGGCTGCTAGAAGCTTCTTCCGTGTCCGTCACAGCCAATGCCAGCCGGCTCCAAGAGAGACCCACAACTGGTCAAGGGTGAACGGATTGTAAATGTTGGTAAGGCCTCTGTGGTAACATATTTCAGAAGGAAAAGTTATTGCAAAGAGGCGACTGTGTCCATAGAACAGAGTGACCTGCAGACAGCCAGGTCAGTGGACAAGGAGGGGGAGGAGGGGCTCCAGGTGCCAGAGCTGAGGTTCATCTGCAGCCCATGGTGAAGACCTTGGTTGGAGAGGATGTGCCCCTGAAGCCTATGGAGATCAACAAGATTGCAGAGATCCAGCCATGGAGGACACCCACGCCAGAGCAGGTGGGTGCCTGAGGAGAGGCTGTGAACCTGGAGGAAGGCCATGCTGGAGCAGGGTCTTCACAGGGACCTGCAGACCCATGGAGAGAGGAGCCCATGCTGTTGGAACAGGTTTCCTTCACTTGTGACCCTGTGAAGGAACAATGCTGGAGCAGCCTGCTCCTGAAGGCATACACCCCATGGAAGAGTGCCTTGGGTTGCAGTAGTTCACGGAGAACTGTTGCCAATGAGATGGACTCAGGTTGGAGAAATTCATGGAGAACTGTCTCCTGTGAGAGGGACTGCACACTGCAGCAAGGAAAGGACTCATCTCCCTGATCAGGAGCAGAAACTTTCAAGATGAACTGATCATAACCCTCATTCCCCATCTCCCTGTGCTCTTGATGGAAGGACATAGAGCTGGAGAGAAGGAAAAGGTGGGAGGAAGGTGTTTTTAAGATATATTTTTCTTCTTATATCCATGACAGTATTTGGGAGTGAACTCTTGCCCAGTCCTTATTTCAGCTCATGAACCTTTGTGATTTTTTCTCTCCCTGTTCCAGGTGAGAAGGGCAGTGACAGAGCAGCTTTAGTAGGTGTCTGGCATCCAGCCAGAGTCAACCCACTACAGACTTTTAGCTCTGGCAGCTGTTTGGCACACCTGGTGGTGTTCAAGGGATTTATCATCTGAGCAATGTGAATATCATCCTAAAATCTTCAACCAGTCGTTTTTTATAATGGACTGCTCCCCATGGGTCTTATTGCTATTGGTATTTTTTGAAAAATATCCTTTATGCACACTTCACTCTTTCAGGTTGAAACTCGTAACCAATGAACTGCAAGCTTGCTGATTACTCCAGTAGTTTTGATGATATTTCAGTACTCAGCTGGGTACAATATTTAATTACAAGCCTTTAGATATTGTTAAGTTACTTGCAAAGTAACCAATTATAACTAGAAAAATGGCCTGTGGATTTTTCTTCCTTTTTCATGTGTTCTGCAACAGTAAATTCCACAGAGCAAATAATTTTATCTTGTTTGTTTTTAACAGCAGTTTGTTTTGGTTTTCTTTCTAATTACATAAGTATTAAATTTTTTTTATATTAAGTTTCTCCATATTTAACCACACTTAAACTTATGGGCAAATTTTGACATGAGCTCAGGACCCAACAGGAATTCAGATTATACTTAAAACCAAAGATTTATGTGCAGAGCATTGGAGTATTGCAATGCAGAGTGATTTAGAGCCATGTCTGCTTTCACTAGATACAGATTGTCTGAAAATCAGTCAGCAGAGTACATTTTTAAATGGTCTTTAAATTTGTGGAAATCATTCTTTGAGATGTATGCACACAGAGAGATGTTTATATATTTGGGCATATTTATGCTCTGAGAAGAAGAAAGTGGCACTTATACCTGCAGATTTATATATCTGAAACTGATCTAATTTTATATGTAAGAGCTTCCTATTCTTTTTCTTAGTCATTCTTATGGCTATTTTGGATGAAAGCTGGATTAAAGAGCAGTACTAGCTTGGGAAGATGCAGAAGTAGAAGCTGTACAGGCATGCAAATCACGACTTTTATCTTTCATTTCTTCAGAGCCTACTGAACAAAACTGAAGGGTTTTTGTTCAGCATACCTAACAACATCCTGAGAGTTGTTTATAACCATGATCAAAACAAAATAACCACTATCTGCTATTTAATTTGTTCCTTTTCTTTTTTTTCTTTGCTCCCTTTCAGCCCTCTCGCATCTGTGATTGGGTTATTTTCTGGTACTTTGGCTATTTTGAGAACCTCTGTAGCCTGGCACAACTGGTAATATCAAAGAGAAGAATAGACCCAGGACTGAAATAGAGGAATGCAACCTCACCAGGTCTCACCCAAGCAGTGCATTAAAATAAGCCACAAGGAACTGCGGCAGAAATACTGTGTCTTAGGATACTGGGTATCCTGATCTGTCATAGGAATTTTTTGCCTATGAAAAATTCCTAAGTGTTACAGACACTTTCATTGTCCACACAGCATTGTTTTCTCATTTCTTTGATCTTTCTGGCAAAGCAGGTGTCTAGTAATGCTATTTATGAGTCAGAAATAAAAATGACAGAAAAAACACCATAATTCTGTAAAAATTATATTTTAATTCACTGAGAATAAAAAGAATACATGTATTTGGCTGCAACAATCAATTTTGTTTAACTTTTCAAGTCCAACTTTGCTAAGTATAGGTGGTCAACAGTACAAATAAACAAGCCTTGGAAAGAAAAATAAGAACTAAACTGAATTGAATCCTAGCTTTTTAAACACAATCTGCAGATTATATTTGTGCAATATTCACTGTCAGACCATTTTAGTTATTCATAACTGTGAGGCTCTGCACAAGAAAATAATGTACATAGGTTACTTTGCCATCTCTTTATAATTCATGCTTTTTCACAGTACTGCTGCGTTAATACTGGGAGTTGTGGTTTCAGGTTTTCCAACTTTTTAGTGTTTGATGGTTTTCTCTCTAAAGTCTTAGAACCTATAATGAACAGGCTAGAAACTTGAATTTCTTCCCATATTTTGAGATTACTTCCTTCCTGCAGTTTCCAGGTGAATCGCATCCTTCTTGGCAGTTTTCATTGTGCTCTCATGTCTAGCATATTGCAACTAAAAGGCAGGGAGCTTCTGAGCCCTGCATGGCACAGCCTCCTCTGCTTTTCCCTTGAGTTAAAGAGACAAGTGTCACATCTCTCAGTACAAACTCCCCCATCTAAACAGAAAACAAAGTTGCCAAATAAAACAGAAGGGATTTTCGGAGTGCCCTAAACTTGGATGACCAAATGGTGATTCAAGGGGCAGTTCTCCCTGCTATGTATTAAATAGAGAGCTACGTACTGTGACACGAGCAAGAGCCAGGCTGCCTCCTGGAGACATGGCCAGTTTTGTGGAAAGAAACATCATAAACGGCCACTAATAATTCAGCCTCTATTTTCAGTGACTTCAGAGAATTAGGCACTCATTATATTTAGGATATCTCTGGAAACAAAGTGACTTGCGGGCATGCCTCTCCATGAGGCGGCGGCAGCACCCGACAATCTGCCTGCACATTACGATTCTGTCACTGTCATATTTTCTGAAAAATCCCTTCACCAGGATATCTGGTCCTGGGAAGCTGAGAAGCCTCAGAAAAGAATGAAAACAATAATTATCTGATTGCTTCTCCTGTGTTTGCTGCTTTGGAATGTAGTCTGGAGATTGTTTACCAACAGGTGTATGTTTGATTGGTTTCTTGTGAATTGTTTTTACTTAATCACCAGTCACCATCATCTGTGTCAGAGTTTGAGGAATCAGTCATGACTTTTTCATTATCATTCTTGTTAAGCCTTCTGTCTATCCTTCTCTTTGTTTAGTATAGTTTTAGTATAGTATTCTTTTAATATAATATAAGTACATAAAATAATAAATCAGCCTTCTGAGAATATGAAGTGAGATTCTCATCTCTCACCTCATCCTGGGGACCCTCACAAACTCAACACAATTCATTGAGCTGGGTTTGATTGTGAAGAAAATCTTATTCAAGGCAAAGCAAACAAAAAAACCCCAAATCAAAACAAACAAACAAACAAACAAACAAACAGGAAAGGAGTGAACAGCACTTTTTTCAGCACAAACAGGCCTTTTGAACAGCCCTCAAAATAAAGCTAGAGAGAGACTAACTTGTTTCAGAAGTGGAGCTAAGGCACTGGTTAAATAATGTTAATATAAAAGTAAAACTAACAGTGTCATCATAAATTGACAGTGAGTTATATCTTAGTTAGCCAGGAGTCTTGTGATTCTTTAAACATTTTATAATTAACTATGTTTAATTAGTTAATAAATGTTTGACGATGATTTTAGGTTTAGATTTTGATCTGATTTTAACTGTCAGCAGAAAACTCTGAGAAAATACCTCACTGCACCTGCAGAAAGGAACCCCAGGCACCCACACCTCCTAGAGAGCCGAATCAATCGTCAAAGAACAAAATTCAATAAAGAATTGTTCAATAATTATCACATAACTAGAGATGAATTAGATGTTATAGAACAGGAAAGATATCTTGAGAAACATGAGTCAACGGTCTATACATACCAGAAAACTTGATTAATACATTTCAGGTGCATTAAGGAGCCATTTCATAGTCAAGTACACTCCAGAAATCTTAATCAATAATAATTGTCCAACCAGGACAG
Organism: Ammospiza caudacuta; assembly: GCF_027887145.1. Classification (NCBI taxonomy): domain Eukaryota; kingdom Metazoa; phylum Chordata; class Aves; order Passeriformes; family Passerellidae; genus Ammospiza; species Ammospiza caudacuta. Next base: position 17,419,066 of record NC_080632.1, read on the forward strand.
TAAATTTAATAAAACACTGTTTAGCTGGATAAAACTTGGGTTATCCATTAAACAGACAGATTAAAAATTCTGATAGTAATTAAAAGGAAGAAAACACGTATACTGTGAGGGACGGACTTTAGGGAGTGTCTATAAAAAGTCTTGGATGCTGTAGCGTGTATAAATGCCTGAAAATTGTTGTTGCTTTGGTTATGTCTGTGGTGAATAAATTCCCAAAATGTTCCCAACTTTCCCTCAAAATAGTAATTAGAAATGCTCATCTAATTTTGTTGTTAGATTTAAACTGTTTCAAAATGTATTTGAAGGGTGCAGATACAAGCACAAGCCCCGGTGCCATGGTATTAATATTCTGTGAAAGATTTCTGCCTACTTTCTTGTTTGTATCTGTGGAGAGGATGCTACATTCCCATTCTGTGGTGTAGATAATGTTCCTCTTCAGTCAGAGAGTGCATTTGCCAATGTTATCAGGAAATCTGAGAGTTTTAACTATCCTTTTAGGATTTACTCATTGTTCATTATCCTGTTGTGCTCTTTCCCAAGACAGAGAATAGGTTCAGCAATCATTTCATGGATCATGTTAACCACAGGACAGAGCCACAAGATATTTAATTTCTAGTAACTTCCCGGTAAATAACTTTATAATGGATAGTACTACATGACTTCTGGCTTTTTAGCAGCTTTTCCTAGTAATTCAAATGGAGTTTTGCTACCAGAGAAAGCTGTCTGGACTCATGGTTCATTGCTCTATGAAAGAGTCCAAAAATAGTTGGCAATACAAAAACTTTCATTTACATTTTTTTTTTCATGGTGCAAAAAATGCAAAAGTTGGAACTTGGAAATAATATTGAGATTTTTATGAATTAATCAGCAGGATCCTTCAACTCTTCAGCATAAAAGTTCTGCCAATAGCATAAAAGTAAACTAAGTGACTATTTAGTATTTTTTTTTGTATTCTGTGAAACTGCCTGCTCATGTGAAAGAATTGAAGAAAAGACTACTAACACAGCATAATACAAATAATGTTATGAATACATTTTTGGTAGTAACACTGTGCCTCTGCAAGACATCTTCATTGATCTCTGTGTTTTGTTTTTATGAATTTAATCAAACTCTTGGAGTGAGAAAACACTCAGACTTTCAGATTGGCATATATTAAAAACAATTTGTCTCTGGAATGAGCCAAATATTTCTGAAGATTCTCTTTTCAGCCCCCAAAGTTATGAAAGTTTTCAAAATTTAAATTAGAAGGTGTATGCTTTTGAATGGTACACCAAAAATATGTGACACAATTCCTTTTAGCAAATCACCACCTGCTCTGACCTCCAGCTATCTGAAGAGGTTTTAGGTCCACCAGAAAAAAAAAAGCACAAAAAGCTATTCAAGGTTGCATTCTCATGCACAGTTGATAATTTTTCTTAGAATATTAAGCATGCATTTCATAATAGACAATTTCACAACATATACAGGTTTGTTGTTCTCACATAACCAAGATTGCCTGTGTGATCTTGGAGACCAAAGTAACACTGACAGGGTGTGTCAGAAAGAAAAAGTTGAAAGTAATTACAGATTTTTGATTAAACCAAACATTTTCAATCTTGTGCCATGATTTAGTTTTCACACAGTAAAAACTGCTTTAGCAAAACCAGGGACTTGGAACTTCTGAAGATAAGTAAGTATTAATTCCATCGGCCTGTGAAAGTAAAATAACTTAGTAATTTTTTTTCACAATCACTTTTTCCTCCTGATTATAACTTTCTTTGCTCACCTGAATAATCCTTTTTGTGTCCAGTTTCTTTGTCTTACTCAAAAGTCTACATTTTCTGCCATACATGCAGTGAATCAAGACAATTTATATCCGACCAGTTATTCTCTTTCTCCCCTGTCCACTTGCTGATCTCTAAAACGTTCTTAATTCTAAAGCAGAGATGGTTCTTTTTTACCTGAAAATAAAAAGGATAAAACTTTTTGGATAAAACTTTTTATAAGTAATAGCTGTGGATGTAATGTTCTCATGTAAATCAAAGCTGAGATGTTATAAATTTTCTTCCTACAAAGATAGACTCACAGAAATTTTGTCCAATATATTGAAAACATCACAGCATAAAATTAAATTTCTTTATTTAATATTTTTCTCCAGTTTCTGTATTTTTTCTTAACAACAATAAACAAAAAAAAAAAAAAAAAAAGGGAAAATCATCAAAGAAAATTGAAATTAAGAAAAGGAAAATTAAAATTGCTGAGTCCTATTTTTGGACCTCCTCCAAGACTCAACTGACAATTATTATTTTATTTAAATGTATAAAAATTGTGAATTTTTGTGAGGAGACTATTAGTCCAACTATTTGCAGCTACTAATAAATAACAGCTCAGTGTGGCGTTTTTTAATTACCACATAGAGAAGGAGGAAGAAAAAACTATTCTGCCTGTGTCTGGCTGAGTGCCCGTTGAAATTACCTTTGAATGTTGAGATTGAACTGCAAAGATGCATTAGGATATCTGTATCTTTCGTTTACATTCTCTTAACTATTTTGCAATGTTATAAAAGTTTTGGTGTTTCACGTGTTCAGGTACATTCAAGGTTCCTGAATGTTCAGTGTATCAAGAATTAAATAGTTGAATGAATATGAATGAAATTTTATGCATTGTTTAGTGTCTGCTAAAATTTCTGTGTGCCCTTTAATATATGAAATTAGAAAATGCATATGCTACCTTCTCAAAAGTTTTGCTTACTGCAAAATGTTCTGCATAGCCTTTAGTAGAGGCTTTTGGGAAAAGGAGGAAAACATGTCTCTTTCATAGCCACAGTGCATAGGGCAAAAGGCAAGTGGAATTCAAATGAATCACCACTGAGGTTAAAAAAAAGAACAGTTTAGATGAGGAAATATGTAAGAGTACTTCAACTTCTTTTGAAAGGTAAGCACATGAGAGTGCTGCAGCTGACTGCCTGAAATACTTGCAAAGTGGTTTTAACTTGGCTCCTTGTGAGTATCTCTCATGAAAGTGACAGAAAAGGTAGACACCTCCAGAAGCATGGATTAAATTAGCCCCTGAGATGCTGCTCGACTCCAGTTGTCAGTTACAGAAAACAAGAATTTGCAAAAATCAACTACCTACTTAAATTCTCATGATCCCCGTCATACACTCAGCTCTTAACATTTTATTTTTGCTGATGTTTGCAGTAGTGAGATGGAGAGTATGTGTCACTCTTTGTTCTAGTACAGTTCAGTAGAAAGGAAGAAAAATCTGCCATTTACTCTATTTTAATATTGTACAGTATTCTCTTGTCTATTTAGCTTTGACTGATAATGTTCATCAATACCCTGAGGAATCCATTAAAACTGGAATCTTCAGTGCCTATAAATTAATAAAATGTGTTGAATATGATTTATTGGTTTGAAAAAATCTATATGCACAGTATATGACTGTCTGATTTCTATTTCCATTTTGGATGCAACATGCTATTTTTCAACAAAGAGTTTGATTTCTCTTTTTATGATTCACCTTTCTAAAAAGAACCAACAACTCTTTCAAAAATAAAAAAAACTTCTCTTTAAGTGCCTTCCTTCTCAGTGTCTCCTCTCCAGGTCACCTAGGAATAAATATTTATTTCTTGTCTGCAGAAATTTATTTACTTCTTGAGGAAGTATCAAACTACTCCTTACTCGCAGTAATTGCTACTCCCAAAGAAGCAAGCAAGAATAAGTAGAAGTAATTTGACTGCAGAGTGGCCTAATGACTGTTAAAAATGGAGAGGGGATTTTTAAACCAGTTTCTGTCTTTTCCAGCCCTTGGGCTTTAGAAAGCACTTTTACTGAGGTGGCCAGCACCCCAAAGCCTGCTCTATTGCAAGTTATTAACAATGTTTGATTAAGTCTATTAAAAAATGAATTATTTATTTGATAGACACAAATTTAAACCGCACAAGACTTTAACAGATGACTAACTACACAGGATAAGCAAGGAACAGTACCAGCAGATAAAAAATACAGCATGAGACTGAGGTCCCTGTACTACAGCTAGTGAAGAAATATTATAGATTAGGATTCAATGCATCTTGCCATCCAGTTTCTGATGGGGCATACACAGGACCCTTCCTCTCAGCTTCTGGAAAAGTATCCACGGAGATGCATTCAAACATCATAGGGGAAGCCCTGCATGTTTCCAGGGAGTGTGTAGGAGGCTTCTGTCTCCATGATAATTTTGTGTGGATTTTATTGTTGTAAAACCAGTGTCTCTCAGTCAATGATTCCTGGCTTATCTGTCTATATTTCACTGTCAAGGCCAAGATATTTATTTCTCAGCTGGGGGTTTTGCCCCCACAGAGCCAGAGATGAGCTCCCCATCAGGCACCTGTCTGGGCCTGGGTTATCTCACCTGTAAGCACCAGCAGATGGACAGAGCAGATAAGCTTTCTGTGGAGAAGGAAGGCAGATGTCCTACTGCAATGACAAAGAGAACACATTTTCTTTCAAGTACCGTTACAGTTCACCTAGTAAACGATATTTTGTGGCCAAAGGCCAAGGCTGTTGAGGATGGAATTTGGCCCAGCTCTTCAATGTATTCACCTTCATTTTCATTCTCCCTTCTCTATCCAAATTTTGCACACTCTCCTAATGGCAAGGGAAGGAGGTTGCCAGTGATACCAGTAATGGTGTTGAGATCACAATACTCAGAAAATGTGACACTTTCCTGGTGCTGCAAATGGTCACCCTGAAGTTTCACACTACCTTTTTGTCACAATGGCTGTGCATCAGCTGCAGGATGGCAGTAATATCTGAGGACAATTCTTTTCCAAAGAGATCAAAGGAGTTACTCAAAGAGGTAGACCTTAAAGGTTATAAAAATATCTCTGAAGGATAAGGATAGTGATAAAAGTGATGGTGAGTATATTTACATAATAAAAATATGTTATAATAAAAACCTTACATGTTGTATAAAAAATTGTTGTATAACAAAATATTTTATAACAAGTGTGTATAACAATGGATTTACTACTTGACCAACACCAATTTCAAAAAAATGTCCTTTCCAAACACCACCATCACAGTGGTCAAGATTCAAGCAAACAAGAAAATTAATGTGGGAATGGAAGGAAAACCAGTTGTGGAGCTCAGCCAGGATGCAATGTTCCAACTCTCAGGGATGAGATAAAGTGCCGCAAGTAAGGTGAAGAAGGTGGGTCTGAGAAGACAGAGGGGCAGGGAATCTTTTAGGAAAGGGCTGACTGAGGTGTAATGGCTCCGGGAAGTCACTCGTATGATTCAAAAGGAGAGGATCAAAAGACAAATAATGTGACTGCTGGATGTGTGCTAGAAACTTGGTTTTTACCCTGTCTGGGGGCTCCTCAAAGCAAAGCTGCTTTTGGTGCAGGATGTGCAATCACAACACACATCGCAGGGCTAAGTCTCCTCTGTGCATTTTTGAGGTCTGTGGGCACACAAACAAGGCAGAGATTCCTTTGGAGGCACAGTTGTAGTCTTACTCTTCATTCTCACAGCGGGGAGGTATAAAAGGGCAAGGACTATATCAGAGAAACACCTGAAAACAGGAGAAAGGGGACACCTGAGGGAGTAAGGTGTTGTAATCAGATTCCTTCCTCTGGCATCTCACACACAAAGATAGAATACACATGGCAACTTTCCACCGTCCTCTGCCAGCAAAATACACAGGTAACTTACCCAGCTGAAAGGGTTTCCCTTCCTCCAGATGCCCTGCCAGACTGCACAGAACTCCTGGCCCAGATGGAGCACAGATACAGAACTCTGCAGGCAAATACTCCACTGAGGCAAAATTCAGGGTGAGACAGCATCACCTGCATGCATTGTGCAGAAGAAATGAGAAAAAATGCTATCCTGCCCGCTCCTATCTGCATGCACATTGCATGGGACGAGAGCAAGGCTGCTTTTCCCCAGTGTCAGAAGGGAATCTTGGATAAATCAACTCATGCTGCTATGTGGTGAGAAAATGGCTTTACATTATAATGAGACTAACATAAAAACAGTGACACAAAATTATTTCACAGGTATGTGAAAAATAGCAGGAATGCCTGGGGAAAAAATAAAGGTATGAAAGTAAATTAGTGAAACAGTAACACAAAATTATTTAATAGGGATGTGAAAAATAGCACAATATGACTGGGGAAAAAATGTCCTAGTATGAAAGCAAATTAGTGTATTTACATCATTTTAAACCAAACTTTTAATTTTTCAGACAGATACACAGTTTCACAGCCTTAAAATCTCCAGATCTACTCAATGTTAAGTGTCTTTTGGCTTTACCTTTTTCCTTAGGAAAGGGCGAAGAGGGGGAAGCTCATTGCTACAGCTATGAAGGAAAATTTGTGAGGCCACAGTGGTAACAGGAAGTACCAGGAGAGGAAACTATCGATGTACATGCAGGAAAACCTCAAGATGTCAAATGCCATATTTCTTATATGTTTGGAGGGAGTTTATTGTAGGGCCACAGTGTTCACACAGATAATTCACTCTAGAGGCAATCTCTGGGAGTCTCTAGTCCAACCTCCTGCCCAAAGGAGGCTTAGCCATCATGTCAGACCACAAATTCCCACCAAGTTTTGACACAAACAGAACTCTGTGTGTGAAGCAGACACCTCTCTGGGGAAGGTGGAAACCCAAGTTACTTTTACTTACCTCTCTATGTGTTCGCCTAGTAAACAAACAAACCCAGAAGCATATTTGAGATACCTTCTAAGTTAGTATGTTCTTTTCCCCCTTTACAAATGCTCTTCAGCTGTTTTGACAAAAATATCTCAAGGTTTCTGAGTGATGAAAGACCTATTTTCCCAAACAGTTGTGTAATACTTCACTTACTTGATAATTAACCTCCAAGATACCTATGTGGTAAACAGTGCATTAGGTCCTTCAGTTTAGATTGGTATGAGAAGTCTATAAAAATATATTCAGGGGAAGGAGAAGGGGAAGGGGAAGAGGAAGAGGAAGGGGAAGGGGAAGGGGAAGGGGAAGGAATAATATTGCAACAAGACAGGAAGTTTGACGTATTTAATAGTTTCCAGTGTCTAGTGAAATAACAGTTTGAATTGCTTGTTTGGAAGGGTGTTATTATTTTACTGAAAGCTTTTATTGAAAGGACTGATGTGCTCTCTAAGTCAATTTTTATTAATTTTCATTGCAATTTTCTGCACTTTCTCCTCTCAAAAGAGAAGTCCTTGCTTCCCCAAACCACCATCACCAGCTCTACAGAGATTTCTCTTTTATGCCCCTTTTAAGGAGGAATTCAACTATTAAGTGCTAAAAAGGGTCGCTGTACTCCACTGGCCACACAGACCACAGCAAGCAGAACTGGCTCTCTTGATTAAAAGTCAGTTCAGTTACATTTTCAGAGCAGTCTGATGGCTATTAAAAAGGTGTTCAATGAGCAAGGTTTCAGGATAAAGGGGTATGTACTAAAGAACTGCAAAAAATGCCACTGGTCATTTTCCCATTTTGGCATTTGTACATGTTATCTTTGTCACTGGTCCTCCAGATGTGCAGTCTGCAGAGGAGAGCCGAGTACATTATGTAAAACAGGTTGACTGTTTCATGCTCCTGCGCAGCAAAGTGAAGATTGCAGCAAGGATAAGCCTAGACACCCTAGACAGAAAATGAGATAACAAAAGAAATGGAAACACCAACACAGGATTTTGTATCAATTTTATGCTTACTGTATTTCCAAGGACCTCTAAATGTATCAAAATACTGTAGTTTCTGAGTTCTGTGAAAGCCCTTGCTATTCTGCATCTACTGATGTTATCACTGCTAGATTAAAATTTGTACAGATGCACTTATTCTGTTGCTGTGCAGGCACATGCAGGTAACACAAGAATTAGTTTAATGTACCAAAACAAATTTTCCTGTGAGAACAGCATGGTCCATGATACCACAAAAGCACTGTATTCTGCTGAAGTGTCACATGGACTATAATGTGTTGGGTCTTGAGTCAAGGGGATGCAAAGTGAAGCAAGAAGTGTTTTTTTTATTCCTTCCCTCTCCTGAGGACTTATTTGAAGGGAAAAACACCCAAATGTGTCACACCAAAATAAGAGCAAAATACCACTTATGATGGCTCTATTAATTCTTAGTTCCATGAGGCAGCAATTCAGATGCTAGATCTCTAGTAGCTCTATTTCAGGGTGGGGTGCTTTCCTTGGTGTATTGTGCTGGTTTTTCACAGTTCCCTACAGATTTTGGAGGTCTGTCATGGTTTACTTGCAGCCAACAACAAAGCTGGGACTGGGGAGAAAAACAGAAGGGTAAAAGCTAGAAAAGCTCACGGATTGAGATGAAGACAATTTAATAGGAACACCAAAAGCCATACTTATGAATTTCTAGAGACATGTATTCCCAAAAAATCATAAAACTAAACAGTGGTGGTTTTATGGTGTTTTCAGCCTTGATTTCAGTTCAGTAATTGTCACAAAAGCAGCACCCTAAAATGATTATGTGTGACAGCTTCTGTATTTGTTCTATTTCAATGTTCTTTCATATTTAATTTGTGCAGTTTAAGAGATAGAAGATGCATTTTCCTGCTGTCAGACAGAAAACTCAGCTGGGGACTTGAAAGATCAAGCTGAGATCATTTAACTTCTTAAGTTGTCTGCAGGTACAAACTTGGCAGCTTGAATTCCACTGACAATGAGTAGAGTGGGGTGACACCCCACTCATTAGTTTGTTCTTCTGGTGATATTTTTGGACTAGGGTATTGCAGAGATTGGAAGCTACAGAAATACAGTTTTCCTTCTGTTTTTTCTAAACCAGTGACTTCCACTGACAGTTATTCTGTTAATGCTTCCTGTTAATGAATTTGTCCTGACTCAAGGTTTGCTGTTTAGAGGTCAACAAACCACTGCAGAAGCACTAATTACATGGGTATATTGATGGTATCTCTTGGGCTGGAAGTATTTTGGTATCTCAGAGAATTTTTGAAGATGAATACCTTCCATTCATTCAGACTTCACATCCCTGTTGTGGTACTGTGTCTGCTGAAAGCTCCAACTTCTTCTGAAGGTGCCCAGCAGGGGCATCAGGTCCAACATAAAAGGAGATATAATTCCCATCAGTTCTGGTGAACACAGCACATTTTTTTTTTACATTTTTGACATTAAGCTATCTTTATGATACTATTATATTTTTGTCACTTCAGACATGGCTACGAAATTTTTTATGGTTGGGAGCTTGAGAACGATTTAAAAATGGAAGAATAGGCAAAATGTGTGAGTTTCATCAGTTACATTAATAGTTCCGAAGAATATTTTGTGATGTGGTAGATGTGGAGTTACAGAAGACAAATTCAGGAAGAACATGCAGCTTGGTCCTTGTTTATGGAGAGATCGTCCTGTATTCCTGGGCCTTAAAGCCTAAGGAAGGAAGCCTAACAAACACAGCAATAAACCCAGGACAGAAGCTACAAAAGAGTTACTTAGGCTGTCATGCCAGGGTCCCCAGAATGATTGAATTTGACTGATGGTACTGAGATATACCAGAAACTTGCCTGTGAGAGTCTGGACACCCTCAGCACCTCTGAGGTCTGGGTAAAGGGTGGGTTTAAGCACACCTTTGAATATGTTGCATGTTTTCTCTTCAAATATGGAACTTCAGCATAGACAATAACACATTGATGTAATATTTTTGTTCTTTGCTTTTTATTTTTTTTTATATTCCCCCTCAACATATTTTGTTGTGAAGATTATTTTCTTCTGATTAAGAAGAAAAATTGATAGGATAAATACAAACCTAAATATAGCCTTTCAGAAGAAAGAAAAAGAACAAACAGTGTATTTCTTTTATCGTGATTTATTTTTTTCTCATTAAAAATTCTTAGACTCTGTTGCATAAACAAATATAAGTCTTTTATGCTGTTATGAAAGACATGGTTACCTCATTTGAAATTTGGAACATTAATTTTCTTTTTCAATTTAGCTTTGCCTATTTATTTGTTTGCTGAGTGGCAAAAAGGGTAGAAATATCGTTAACAATTTAGTATATAGTTGTATAAGGACTGTTTGTGCAGCCTTTTACGCAATTATATAAACATCTCCAATAAAATGAAGGAAAACACATATCCTAAAAGAGAAGGCTGAGGTGTATGAATCATAATGTGACAGCTGTTTCAAATACTTTCATTGTAAAACAATCCCATACATCTAAATTTTTTTTTTCTATCTCCCTGTGCTAGGCCTGAATAAAATTAATTTTGTAGAAGTATTAAAAAGCGTATCCTTGGCTCTGCTTAGTACATTCCAGCATATTCACAAAAATCATCTGCTAAAACACAAAATTCATAAATGCAGCCAATGTCTCTGTTAAATAAGGTGTTTGTGAAATATATGATCATTTTTCTGTGATGATTTTCTTTGTAGAAGGTCCAGCAGACTTCAGACCTGTAAATTATTAATGTACCTTGTATCTCATTAGCTGTATATTATGGAATCTACCTAAGCTGCTACCTCTAGTTTCAATAAAATAGTAAATGGTTAAAAGAGGGGGAGAAACATTATTGTGCCTTTGCAATTAAATTGGATTTGTAAGAAAGGTAGAAGCTCACACACTTTTACCATTTCTTAAGCTGTAATTTAAAAGAACCATATGACATGCAGACTGATGAATAATTCATGCTTCATTTATTAGCCTGGTAACCCTATTGCTGGCCTCATAAAAATAAGGATAATAATTTTTTCTTTCTCATGAGTCACTGGAGAATGGCGTGCATGTGCATGCACATGTGCCTGTGTTTTTTGTGCTCATGCATTTCAGTGTGTTCTTGTGTATGAATACTTTGATCAAAAATGAAGGCTCTCTAATAATTTCTACTGTACAGTACTTGCACAAACTACATTGTGGATGGAATACCTTGTACTTATATCAGCAACAAGGACCACAACACTAAATCTGGCCAGTATGAGACAATTTTCTCATGGGCTGGCATTTTCACACAGGCACTGAAGAACAGCTCAGCCCCACATCATCCTGCTTGAAGCACAAAAGCCTCCTAGTTATCCTTGCTCATTCTACCATAAGTATGGGAACAAATCCAACAAATGCCTTCCTGAAAACAGCAGATAAAAGAAAAATGGAAGATGGGTATTTCTTTGCTTTTCCCCGGCTTGTGTGCACCAAAGTTTTGAAAATAAGGCAAAAAAATTAATACCGGAGAAAGTTTTCCTGAAAGTTCTTTAAGCATTAAAAACTTTATAAAAATAGAAACTGAAGCTGTCCTGTTACAGACACAGCTAACAAGCTCATCAGTATATAACCAATATTTTTCAATCAAAAATGACAGTTTGGAAAAAGTAAATCTTCCTGCTGAACTATTTCAATTGCAACACCATTCTCTTTTGCAAGAAAAAAATAAAAAAGTCTAAATAAGATTGAACGGGATGTTTTGAAGATTTTTGCTTCAGGTGACCTTATCAAGTAGAAAAGAATCAGAAGACATCCAATATTATTTAAATAAATATTTTTATTATGCTGAAGTATTTTTTCCCATCTTATCGTTTCATTTTACAGAAAATTTCTCAACACGCAGCTTCATAGCTCTTTTTACCTGGTGCACACCCAAAATATCATTACCTGAAAGCCTGGAGAAAAGATGGTCTTGAACTTCTATTTGTAGATAAGTATGCTTATGATGCTGGCTCCCTATCGCAATAATTAAAGCATAGCTAAAGGGGACATCTTTATTGAAAGCAGCTAAAAATAGCTTTCAAGAAAAACATTTAGTTAACTATTTTTCAAACCATATGTCAAAATCTGCGTGTGGAAAAAACGGATTTATTTTACAGGAGAGGGTGACCAGCCACCCTTCAACTACAAATGCAGTCATCATAACAATTACTAGCATGGAGAGATTGTTTCCTTGCATCAGCAAAAAATGCTACCATTGGTACCCTTTCTCAAGCACTGAAGATGCAGTGACATCTGTATTTCATCTCACAACATATGCATATCCTATGGGGCCCCATTGTGTTGTATTTTCTATAACTATCTTAAAAAAAACCCCAACAAATAAAAAGCTGAAGAAGACCTACTTTAGCAGTAGTCATAGTAATGAACATTATTTGTTCTAAAATGATTTTTCAGCAAAGAGGCTGTAGTCCCGAGAGGTCTTCTGCAAAACACATGCTCTGATTAAAGAGTAGGATCACAGGTACTCCATCCTGCACAACCCAGGGCAAACACGTCTGACTTTGCATACCCACCCTCAGATCCATGTGACTGGAAAAGCTCCAAGCATTGTTGTAGTGTGTTCTTAAGTTTCTTGTTTTGCTCCCCCATTTTATATATTGTTCCCCCCTTGCTCTATGTAAAATGGTTCTGCCCTTCCCAGTTTTCCCGCCACAGCCCTTTTGACAGTTACGTTTCCATGGTTACCCCTGCCCCTTGCTTTGTCAGTCAAGTAAGTTATGTAATTTCCCCTCCCTTATTTCTCCTTATAAGTAAACCTTTCCTCCTCCCTGGGCCCAGTCAGTCATCCCCCACTCCTCCTAGTTTTCGAGAACCTTCTTCTCTCTGGGGGTTGTGGTTGGCTGTGGTCCCGGGGCTCCTCCTTTACTTTGTATTTATTGGATACCTTTGTGTGTCAGTTATGTTAAGTTCCTCCCTGTACCTTTCCCTATTGGTTTTCTGTGAATCCCTCCCTTATCCACCCACTGTCTTTAAAACCCTGCCTCTCCCACTGCTCTTCGCCATTTGCTGGTTGGTGCCTTCCTTTGGTTGGTGCCCCCAGGACATCAATAAACCGACCTTCACCCCCAGCAAGTGTCTGACTCCTTCCTCTCGTCCCGTCAGCGTTGCAAGTCCAGTCCGCGATCCAGCCCAGCCCGAGGCCAAGATGCCAAGGGGGGCTGGCATTCCATGCAGCTGAGGCGTCGGCCTTTACCCATCAGCTAGCCGGACTTTGGCCACATACGCCTCACCACAGTTTGGCGCCCAATGTGGGGCCCCTCAAGTGGACAGCTGACCACCACCAGATCCCGCGGATCGGATTACAAATTTTCTCTGGACGCCAAGCTACCCCAGGTAGTAGCAGGCCCCATTTTAGGGGCAGCGCTCCCTGGGGATCGGGGCCACAACTCCCTGCACCCATCAAGGAGGACCCCGGGGACGAGAACCACCGCCTGGATTTTATTTTCACTGCCGCTGGAGAGGTAAGCCCGGGCCCTGACCTGGGGATTCTCCGGGTTTCCCCCCTGTCTTTTTAACTCCCCCTAGGAGTTCATGCCCTGCCCTGGGGACCGACTCCCTAACTTCTACCCTTGAGGGCTGAAAACCCCGACTTGGGGACAGTCCTTACCCCATCGCGTTTTTTGTTTTCGCTTCCCTGTGGGGCCGGCTTCCCCAGACTTGGGGCCCGGACCCACCACCCAAATTCCTTTCTTTCCCTTCATTGAACCCCCTGACTAGGGGACAGTGGGGGGAGCAGGGGCCGGCGGCAGGTGTCTCGGTGTTTTAGTTTTTCCTTGTTCCTGGGTGGGTGGTGTACCATCAGCGGTCTTTCCCCCTTCTAAGGCGGCAGTTCCTGACTTAGAGGTGAGCCATGGGTGCCGGCTTGGGAAAGTCCCAGAAAGGAGTCTATTATGTTGTAAAAGGTTTGTTGCTTGGGGGTGGCTATCAGACCCCCAAGTAAGAGTTAAAGTTTTTGCTTAAATGGGTCTTTTCACAATTCCCCGAAGTTTCCCCAGACCTTGTTAAGGAGCCACGGTTTTGGGCAGCTGTTGTGGCCAAATTAGATAAAGCTGTTAATTCTGGGGAAACTAATCTGGCTACCGTGGCGTATTGGGCGGGTAGAGTGTATAATACACTCCGCTCGTCAGGGGAATTGAAGAAAAGTCCCTCAAGTTCTTGTTTGTCCCCCAGTTCTCCCAGTTCGACCGTTCCTACCTCTCAGTCCTTACCCTCTTCCCTTAGGCAGGAGCCCTCGAGGGGGATTCTAAAGTCCGATAAGAGGCAGGGGGTCCATCCCGCCCCTGCTCTCCCTCGACCTGCTCGGCCTCCCCCTTCGAGGAGCCCTGGCCAGGCTCCTTGGAGTTCTCTTCCCTCACCCTCTGCCCCAGTTCCCAAGTCCCCAGTTGGTTCCCAAAAGGTTGTTTGGTTATTTGATGTCTCACAAAATGGCTCCCATGGAGCCCAAAATGGCGGCAACCACGCGGTCGTTCCCACCAGGGCTCCTTCTTCTCCCTCCAACCCCTTCCTTCCCAGCGCCAACCCCTTCCTTCCCACTAACCCAACCTCTTTTTCAGCCACTCCTCCCTTGGCTCCTCCCCCGATTCCGCCCCCTGTCGATTCCCCCCCTGCTCCTCCTACGTATTTCGCTCCGCCTCCAAGCTCCACCCAGGAGGCAGAGAGGGGTGGTGTGCCGCGCCCATGCCCTTGCCCCGCCTCACTGCCAGGTCCTGCCTCAACCTTCTCCCTCCTCCCATTCCGGTTCCCACGCTCCCTCTTCTGGTTCCCACACTTTGTGTTCTGGGGCGGGGGGGGGGGGGGGGGGGGGAAGCGCAGGGGTTGACCAGAAGCCGGGGCAGGCGCCTATATTGGAAGCCGCCCCGGTCACACACCACCTCAGCAGCGAGGGGGGTTCCCAGGCCCAATGGACACCATTAGCACAGGCCCAGATCAAGGAACTGTGCAAGGTCCAGAAGGAGTATACCCAGGAGTCCAGGTATTTCCAGGGGCTCCTTCGTACAGCTCTTGCACAGGGAGATCTGGTGCCTGCAGACCTGAGGGCCCTCTTCACAAGCCTTACAGGACCCATGGAATTTAGGGTCTGGGTGGCTGAATGGAGGAGGGAGATCTTGGAGGTTCTCCCAACACTTTGGGGGAGTCCTTCAACATCTCACAACGCGGATGGTCTGGTAACATCAGAAGATCATCTGGTGGGCGTAGGGCAGTGGGCAAACGGGGCAGCGCAGGCGAAGACTCTCTTCACAGAACAACTGGTGGAGACCGGGAAGGCTGCAGAGCGGGCTTTTTTCAAGCTTGCCATCATCACCTCCCAATGGGAGGAAGAAGAGATTTGGCAGGGCGCGCAGGAACCCTACATGGCCTTTATCGAGCGCCTCTACCGGTTCGTGGCTGCACAGGTGTCTGGGGAGAGGGAGAGGGAGAGGGAGGAGATGCTTCGGAAGATGGCATATCATAATGCTAATCCGGAGTGTCACCGAGCCATCAAAACTCTCCCTCGGAGTCCCCGGCCCACAGTGGAGGCCATGATAGAGGCAGTGGTCAGTAGGGTTCTGCTGTCAGCGCGTCCAAGAAGATTCTCTGTAGCCTTTGCTGAGTTTCCAGAGCCTGAGTTCTTTGACGCCGAAGCTGCCCCCCGTCGCTGGACCATCGACACCTGGGTCCAGCAGAAGATCTGCGGTCACCCACCCCTGCCACTTGTGTGGCAAAGTTGGGCATTGGATGCCCCAATGCCCTATGCGCTTGGACTATCTTGAATATAGGAGGAAGCGGGAGAAAGAGGAGAAGGAGGCCCAAAAAAACTAGGCCCTGAGCGCAGCCCCTCCCTGCGCGACGACAGAAGTGTGGCGGGTGGTAGAACATCCAGCGGGGAGGGAGGAGAGAAGGGAGAGCCGCCGCATGCATTGCCGGATTTGACTTTTCTATTGGACATGACACACACTACCTGTGGTATTCAGCCTAAACCTGCCATTAACACTATGTCCTCTGTTTCCCCTTACAGGCTGCAGCTCACTAGGGACCTCCATCACCCTAATAGTAATTTACAGCTGGTGTCTGTCGACCTACAACATCCGGGTCACTGGAGGAAATTAGGACGTTGCAGGTGGACCGTTGTCGGGGACACGAAGCACACGCTGCGAGACATCTACATCGTCCCGGGTTTGGTCACTACTGACTGGGACTGTTTCGCGGTAGGGCTGTACTGTGTCCGACCCCCACTCTTCCTAAAGGACAGGTTATCACCCAGGCCATCCCAGTTCCAGAAGAAGATCATTGGAAGAAGTCACCGGAGCAGTCATCACCTCCGACGGTGGCCTGTGCACAGGTAGTGGGGAGGGAGAAGCCCCGCCTGACTTGTCAGCTTTCGTTGGGCGGGGACTGAAAGATCGTGAGGGGTCTATTGGACACGGGGGCAGATGTGACGATCATTCCCTCTCGGGAGTGGCTGTCGCGCATTGGGGCTTGCAAAGCGCTGCAGGCACGATTCAGGGTCTTTGGGGCCTTCAACTGGCAAAACAGTCAAGGAGTATTGTGCAAATTAAGGGGCCCAACGGGCAATTGGCTTCTGTACGCCTGTTCATTTTAGATTACACCGAGCCTCTCTGGGGGAGAGACCTACTAGCCCAGTGGGGAGCCAGAATTGACTGACCTAAGGCTCCCCAGGTTTTTCGGGCAGTGGCCACTGAGGAGCGCCGGACCTGGAAACTGAATTGGCTGACTGATAAACCAGTACAGGTCTTACAGTGGCCACTTAATAAACAAAAATTAAAGGCGCTCAATGAGCTCGTTCAGGAGCAGCTGCTAAAGGGCAACATCGTGGAGACGATGTCTCCATGGAATTCTCCTGTATTTGTGATCAAAAACCCCAACAAAGATAAGTGGCAGCTCCTGACTGACCTCAGACAAATTAACGATCAAATTGTTGATATGGGGTCTCTCCAGCCAGGGATGCCCTCCCCAGCAATGCTCCCCCAAAATTGGAATCTGGCCATTATAGACATAAAAGATTGCTTTTTTCAAAATCCTCTTCACCGTGACAATGCCCCGCGTTTTGCATTCACGGTTCCATCCATCAACCGTGAGTCCCCAGCCAAGCGCTACCACTGGCGGGTTCTTCCGCAAGGAATGAAGAACAGCCCTGTGATCTGCCAATGGTACGGTCTTTCTGAGCCACCACCTGTCCAAAAGGATGACAAGGCCACAGGAGTTGGTAGCCAAACTGATCCTCAAAGCAAGATCAAGATCAGGGAGCTGGCAGGATGCGATTTTGCATGCATTCATATCCCAATTGAATTGGAATCGGGCCAGCTAAAATTGAAGACCTCTGATGAACTGCTGCAAACTAATGAAAATCTTCACTTTGCATTGGACAGTTACACTGGGCGCATCGCGGTAGATTGGCCGGCCCATAAATTATTTAATTCGGAGTTTAAACTATCTCTAAAAAAGATCCAGAGCAGGGAGCCGCTGAATGCTGTGACAGTTTTTACAGACGTGTCTGGAGCATCCCACAAGTCAGTGATGACTTGGAAGGATCCTCAGACTCAGCAGTGGGAGACCGATGTTGCTGTTGTGGAGGATTCTCCACAAATCACTGAGTTGGACGCAGTCGTCAGGGCGTTCCAGAGATTCCCAGGACCTTTTAATTTGGTTACAGATTCCGCGTATGTTGCTGGTGTAGTGTCCAGGGCTCAATTCGCAGTTCTACAAGAGGTCACTAACAAAAAATTATTTGAGTTACTCAATAGGCTCGTTGATCTAGTCTCCCATCGCGAGCATCCATTTTATGTAATGCATGTAAGATCGCACACTGACCTGCCTGGGTTTATAGCTGAAGGCAACCGTCGTGCCGATTCCCTGGCCACGGCTGCTGTCACGCAGGGCCCAGTCCCAGATGTGTTCGGCCAGGCTAAGATCAGCCACCAGCTCTTCCACCAGAACGTGCCTGGCCTGGTTCGGCAATTCAATCTGACACAGGAGCAGGCCAAGGCGATAGTGGCCACATGTCCCCAATGCCAAAAAGATCAGATGCCCGCCATTGCCTCGGGGGCTAATCCCCGAGGTTTGGCGAGCTGTGAGGTGAGGCAAATGAGTGTAACACATATCCTGTTTTTTGGTCGATTGTGTTATGTCCATGTCTCAGTGGACACCTTCTCCGGGGCTATCTATGCTTCTGCCCACACAGGTGAAAAGGCAGCGGATGTCCAGAAGCATCTGCTTCAGGCATTTGCTGTCTTGGGCATCCCTAGGGCCTTAAAAACAGATAATGGCCCAGCGTACACATCCAAGGAGCTGCGGAGCTTCCTGCAGCAATGGGGAATAGTGCATAAGACCGGCATCCCCTATTCCCCGACAGGCCAAGCCATGGTGGAGAGGGCCCACCAGAGCCTTAAGAAGATTCTATCCCATCAGCAAGCGGCAATGAAGGTGGAGACCCCCCACGTCTGGTTGTCGAGAGCACTGTATACACTCAATTTCTTAAACTGCTCTTTCGACAAGAATCCTCCAGCGGTCCGGCATTTCGGCAGCCACCAGCAGCTGCAGCCTAAAGCCAGGCCTCCGGTTCTAGTCAAGGATCTGGAGACCTGGCAGACGGAGGGGCCCTTTGACCTGATGACCTGGGGGAGGCGATATGCTTGCGTGTCCACTCCCTCAGGCCCCCGGTGGATACCATCAAAACGGGTCCGGCCCTTCGTCCCGAAACAGAGGACACAAAAGGAGGCGATACCACAGGTCCGGCAAGCGTGTTGGCGGCGGCGGAGGAAACCCTTCTACCAAACACCATCCTTCTCTCCGGAACTCCCTACAGTGTCTGAGGAGCCCTCTCCTCCTTCTTCTCCTCCACCCCTTGATCTTTTGTGGCACGTTCAGTCCTATTCCTCCACCCCAGCTCTCTCTCCACTAATGTCAAATTTAGGTTGGTTGTTTGAGGCAGAACCATTTTTGTGAATTCTTTATACTTTTACCATTTTCTTTTGTTTCAGTTACATCTCCCCGATGGCCCCCGCATTGTCATCGCTGCCTCCCAACCCTGGCTTGCTACTCATGATATTAACGACCTACGGACTCCTCCTACCATCCTCGGAGCCATGGGTCATCCCCCAGCCGAAGGTCAACATCTGGCGGGCCTTGGCTCAGTCGTTGGGACAGGATCACATACGCCTTGAAACCAGCGCAGCAGAGGACCCGATGTCGTCTTGCCTTGTGGGGATCCCTTTCTCTCCAGGCGAGTTCCCCTCCGCCTTCCAGTCTGCCCTTTCCCCTATTTTGGCCCGGAGCCTTACTATCCTCCCCAGTTTTGATTCCACCAATGCCTGGAGAGACGGAGTGGTCAGGCTGGATCCTGTA
Source organism: Ammospiza caudacuta (assembly GCF_027887145.1). NCBI lineage: Eukaryota > Metazoa > Chordata > Aves > Passeriformes > Passerellidae > Ammospiza > Ammospiza caudacuta. The sequence goes on from NC_080632.1 coordinate 17,438,109, forward strand.
CCCTCCAAGCCCACTGAGCTACACCTTCTCGGTTCAGCCAATTCTTCCATTTGTTTTCAGTTTGATTATACTATTACCCCCATAGAGAAGGGTAGTGAGGTGGTCCAGCAGTCCAAAAAAGAATACCAAGCTAACCAGTGGTGTCGGGCGGTGTTGAAGATCAGTGGCCCCACCACTACTGGACGGACCCCTTACGCCCTTCCTAGGGGAGTGTTTTTGATTTGTGGCAACCGAGCGTGGGCAGGCATCCCCTCTGGTCTGGTCGGAGGACTGTGTACTTTCGGCCGGCTGACGCTGTTTACCCCCAACATCACCCAAATTGTTAATTGGAAGAGAACAAACATCACATCCGAACTGGCTAGATCTAAGAGAGATCTTATCTCACTGAGGATTGTGATGACGAAATTACCCATTGGTCACACTCAAAATCCGTCGCTTTTACCATTTTATTGCTGTGGGTATCAGTGGCGAAGTCTCTGGGTGAATTGGGCCGCCTGGAGTGTTGGGTGGCTAAGCAAGCCAATTTTACTTCAGCCGCCCTATACGACCTCCTCACGGATGAGGAAATTACAAGGAAGGCGACCCTCCAAAACAGGGCAGCAATAGATTTTCTATTGCTGCTTCACCATCATCACTGTGAGGAGTTTGAGGGCCTCTGCTGCATGAACCTATCCTCTCGAGCCAAGGACGCCAGACACTCCATCAAGCGGCTGCAAGACCTCTTACACCAGGTCAAACAAGAGACCTCGGACTGGCTGGGAGACATTTTTAAGGGTTGGGGCCTTAGCAGGTGGGCCAGCACAGTTGTAGAATCTGTTTGTAAAGTTGTTCTAAGCTTTATTATACTTTTAGTTTTTGTTGCTTTGATCCGCGGCTTGGTGAAAAGACTGATGGCCAAAACAGCCTTGCCCAAAGTGAACCATGCTGCCGTTCCGCTTGACGAGCCCATCGAGCTGAAGGACCTCTCCTTGGAGGCTGGAGAAGCTGCAGATGAGGAGGGGTCGACCGCGCTGCCCCTCGACCATCTATGGGCGGGCGGACTCCAGCTTGAGGAAAGCGAGGCCTGGCTGGACCAGCCACGGGTCCCAGCATTTTAAGTTTATACGGACTTTCCCATTCTTTTAATTTTATTTGTTAAGAAACGGGGAGATGTTGTAGTGTGTTCTTAAGTTTCTTGTTTTGCTCCCCCATTTTATATATTGTTCCCCCCTTGCTCTATGTAAAATGGTTCTGCCCTTCCCAGTTTTCCCGCCACAGCCCTTTTGACAGTTACGTTTCCATGGTTACCCCTGCCCCTTGCTTTGTCAGTCAAGTAAGTTATGTAATTTCCCCTCCCTTATTTCTCCTTATAAGTAAACCTTTCCTCCTCCCTGGGCCCAGTCAGTCATCCCCCACTCCTCCTAGTTTTCGAGAACCTTCTTCTCTCTGGGGGTTGTGGTTGGCTGTGGTCCCGGGGCTCCTCCTTTACTTTGTATTTATTGGATACCTTTGTGTGTCAGTTATGTTAAGTTCCTCCCTGTACCTTTCCCTATTAGTTTTCTGTGAATCCCTCCCTTATCCACCGTCTTTAAAACCCTGCCTCTCCCACTGCTCTTCGCCATTTGCTGGTTGGTGCCTTCCTTTGATCGGTGCCCCCAGGACATCAATAAACCGACCTTCACCCCCAGCAAGTGTCTGACTCCTTCCTCTCGTCCCGTCAGCGTTGCAAGTCCAGTCCGCGATCCAGCCCAGCCCGAGGCCAAGACGCCAAGGGGGGCTGGCATTCCATGCAGCTGAGGCGTCGGCCTTTACCCATCAGCTAGCCGGACTTTGGCCACATACGCCTCGCCGCAAAGCATTAGGCCAAGTTACGTTTTAATCCCATTTTAAGGTACATTTGCCCTTTGGGTCACCTCCAAGACATCCTTTCCCAAATCACACAGTGCTCAACACCATGTCTTAAAGACTTCTCCTCTTTATCGCAGGCAGCCTGGAGCTTTATCTGGTTCTGTGTACAGCTGATATCTGCTCAGAAGGATCCTGATCAATAACAAGTCAATGACCTAAAGTGCTGAAAAGCATAGAAAGAAGCTGCTGGTTTTCAGTTGGGCTGCAGCTTCAGCACTCTTCTAACATTCCTTTAAAAATTAGCAATTTATCAGCAACTACATTAGAATCTCCATCTTAAGACAAACTCTGATAGCAGGCTAGTGTGGGGTACAGGACTCCCCCACCAGTCTGTGGTAGGGAATGTACAGTCTCCACTACTGCTCTTTTGTGAGTGATGAGCCTTTAATCTGTAATTTGGCTCAGATTTATTTGCTTCATTGTAGTTTGGGTGCGTTTTTCTGTTAGACATTAAGAAGGTGTTAGACATAATGAAGACATTAAGTGCATTTGAAGGGTTAGCAAATCTTTTGGTGAAGCACAGCTCAGCATAGACTGACACATGCAAAATCAGGGAAACCTCCTGTTCTGCAGCATGGATGCTACTGCAAAGTTTGAAGAAAAAAAATTTAGGAACATTTAAGAGGGAAAAAGAAAAAGACATGGGACAAAACCAGACGAAAGCCACACGTAGGACGGATCACTGGTTTTGTGGCAAAGGAAATCCTGTGTATCCAGTATCTATTTTTAATTGGAGCTCCCTTCACCTAGCTTCTAGCTGCCTCAGGAAATTTTTATCAATCTGTATATTTCCACTGTGAAAGTGCTGAACACAAAAAAGTCTTACGTGTCTTTAGTACTACCAACAGGGAGTGTGATGAGCGATGCCCATTCTCTGCTCTGCTGGGCACTGGCCAGAGGCTTTTATTAGGAGATAATCGTAGCCCAGCTCCGTGGTGGATTTCAAGCCTAGATGGCTAATTTTTATTTCACCATCCTTTCTGGTGGTTATGGTATTTCTTGTGCAGCTCTCTGGGACCTTGTATGAAGGGCGCTATATAAGTATAGGGATTGGATTGGCTGAGTAATTTTTTTTTTACTTCATCAGGCTGTTAATCCTGCATGCCTGTCATGATAAACCCAGAAAATCCCAGATAGTCCTACATAATATTCAGGAAAGGCTGGCAACAGCTATAAATACATATCAAACTGTCGAAAACCATTACCATTTAGACTACTCTGCAGTCCTTTCCAAATTACATTAGAATATCCAGGCTTGACTTCAACTCTTCTCCCCCACACCCTCTTTCTTCCCTCTTAATGACAGGGTGCTGCCTGTAGCTTAACTTGCCAGCATAATAATGCATGTTTCCTGCACACCTACCTTTTACTACAGCTTTGTGTTTACCCTGGTACCCCTTCCATATGACTCACAGGCACAGTGAGGAGCTGTAGCTCTGTACATAAACAAACAATTTTTGGCAGTGTTCAAAACTAAAGCATCCCACTGCCAAAAGGCTTCTGTTTACCACACAGAACAAATGTTGTTACTACTGCAATTCCAAAACTGCATCTTAAGTACATCCTTTCATAAAAATGCTGTGGTAGTCTTAATGTCTAATTAGATATAAAAAAATAACAGAAGTTTTTCTTTTGTTTTTTTTCAATTCTATCTTGGATGATAACCAAAGATAAATAACAGTTTAGCATCTGCATTGCTCCACAGGAACACTGTGCTGAATGAAATTATAATTATCACAAAAATGTTAGTCCCCCTGATAAGACGAAAAGCCCACATTCCCTCCAAGCTGCCCACATGTCCTTCTCCCCACCTTGTAAGGGAGGAATAGTCATCAATAGCAAAATTAATGTATCTGACAACCACCTTCACTGGGTAATTACACCAGCATCAATTGGGAATGTCCCTGCTTGGGTCAGTGGAAAAGCTCTGAGAAGAGATTAAATAAAATTTCTCCGAAAAATATAACTGCATGATACCACTGTTTTCGGTGCTGGTTTTTTCACTTGGCTATATATACAAGGGTTCAGGCAGGTACTCGGGCTGAGAAAAACTGCAACCTAAAAACTGCACACTAGAAGTTTTCGAAAGAGATCAGCTTTTGAAACATAGCGCTGTTTTAAAACGTTTTGATCCTTTTCTTTCAACTGAAGTTCAGATTTTACTCATGCTGTAATGGGGAGTGCATGTCCTATGTGCTCTATCTGGAAACGTTGTGCAGGATGTTGAGAAATAAAACACTGGCTAGATATTTCCTGACTCTTAACATAAAATATTTCTATAGCTCTTTGCTTGCAAGTATCCCACTGTCATTGCTGCACTATATTTCATGTCTTCATTCTTCCAGCACTGAGCACATTTAATTGGTCGTGTACTAAAAGAGCTGTATTTCTGAACCCTAGTGAGCCCTAGTTGCAATTAAATTCCTGCAGGTGGAGTCCTCTGGTGGTGGATCCTCTTCACCTGCGTGGAGAGGGGTTCACTCACAGTCGGGTTCTTTCCTGCCCTTCCCCTCACCAACTGCAGTCTCTCCCTGTTCTTTCATTCGCTCTATAGAAATTTTTAATTTAAGAATGGAGACATGTCAGCCAGAAACTACCAGCCTGCTCTTCTTTTCATTTTCCTGAAATTGGGAATTTGGCTCTTTAACGCACTAATGTTTGCAGGAGGTGCACTGCAGAACACTGTAATGTCATGTAGTGGAAATGATGGAAGCATGGTGAGATACATGAGACACAGAGAAGGATATTGTGGGATTTATTCTAAACCTTCAAGTCCTTCTACACAGCATGTGAAAATACAGACTTGTGTTAATGCATTCATCATGACATCGCTGCCTCCCTGTTCTTCACCACTTTGAAATCATGTCTGCTCTTGCAGGCACCAAGAAAACATCACAGGAAAACCCTGACATCTTACAGGGAAAACACTGCACCTTGGGAACCGTGACCATTTGCACTCGTATCATGCTGAAGTAAAAACTATTTCACAGTATTTCGCAGTGGCATCTAAGTTGCTCAAAATGGTCCTTACCTAAATATGAAGGCAGTGAGATGCAGTGTGATAAAATAATATATGACAGTGGAGAAACTAAAACCAAGATCCCAAAAAACTCTGCAATGCTTTAGTACTTAAAGGAATAGTGCTGGTTCTATCTACACTCTCTATCAAATGTGTGGCTTCACATTCTATAAGAGCTAGGGGATGAATTTGTAGTTTCTTGTCCTGTATGGGACGTAAAATAAGCCTTTATAATTTAGACTTGTTCTTACCTCAGAATAGGTGGGTTCCTATTGGTTGGTATCTCTGAAGAGGCTGTAAAATGGAGTGAAAATTACTTAAATGTGGATCAAAACACATATTGTGACTATGGCTGCCTAAAAGCTTTGCAGGTCTGCAGGCTAGCAAGTGTCATATTCACTGGCCTTTTTGGAGTCAATGTAATAGGAAAAAATAAAAAGAGGTAAATCTGACTGGAAGGACTTGAAATTTTCTCTTTTATCTTTAGTGTTCAATGTATTTTTTGCTTGTGTACATATGAAAGGCAAGGGTGTGGCTCCAAGCAAGGCAATGTGTTGTGTTTACTTCTGATACACAATTTAGACCTCCTCTTTCTCATGAAGATCAGAGCTGTGTATGTTTGTTTTTCAGGTCCTTGAAATAGTATCAAATAATTTAGGTTTAACTGAACAGAGAGAAATGCATAGGTCTTTACAAAACCCAGACATTTTTTGTGTTTGTTATTTTTAGAGAATAGATATTTTCTGTCTCAGTTTTTCAAATGCAAATTCATTTTGGACCTTGAATTCTAAAACACCTGTGTATTTTAGTTCAACTGTCCCTAAACACACCCTATAAACAAAAGAGAAGATATTATCCCTTTCTTAAAGTTGAAGAATATGGACACATAGGTTCTTGGTGGTTGCACTACTTCCTCAAGGAGAAAATGATAGCTAGGGAATTATATTTTTTGTTACTAAGAACCTGTCAGCAGCCTGGTGCAGTGTAGATTAAGTATTGCACATCCTTTTTGCCAGTTCAGAGTAATTCAGTTTTCAATTCTGAGTTTCTACAGAGTCAGCAACTGCTCTTTGAATCAAAAAGATAAACCGTATCAGAGTATGCACTCAAACTGGTTTCTCTCTTAAAGATTTATTTTTCCTTCTATTAAAGATCTTCTTAAGTGAGAGGAAATAAAATTCTCTAGGTCTTATAGAATTCCTTATGGTTAAGGAAATACTTAGCGTGTTGTTTCTATTACTAGTTTTAGCACTGGTGTCCTGTAATGGTACATTGTGGAATTCAACTACTTTTTTTATGTATCAGAAGATGAAAACTGACTCTTCCTCCCTAATACTAACACATACAGAGTGCATTTATCTAATTCATGCTACACCATATGAACCAGAGACTGGAAATAATTCTTATAAATAGTGTGATATTGACCTGTTGGTGGATTCCGTGTGTGCATACATGAGTGTATTTGACTGTGAAACCTAGAATCACAAAATCATAGAATATCCTGAGTTGGAAGGGACCCATCAGAATCACTGAGTCCAACTCCTGCTCCTGCAGAGGACAATCCAAGAATTATAATATGTGCCTGAAAGCATTATCCAAACACCTCCTGAGCTTTGTCAGGCTTGGTGCTGTGACCACTTCCCTGAGGAGCCTCTTCCAGTGCCCAACCACCCTCTGGTGAAGAGCTTTTTCCTAATATCCAACCTAAACCTCCCCTGACACAACCCCAGGGCATCCCCTCAGGTCCTGTCACTGTCACCACAGAAAAGAGATCAGTGCCTGCTCCTTCCCTTCCCCTCACAAGGAATTTGTAATTGCAGTGAGGTCTCTCCTCAGTCTCCTCGAGGCTGAGCAGACCAAGTGACCTCAGCTGCTCCTCATATGGCTTCACCTAAAGGCCCTTCACAATCCTCATGGTCTCCTTTGGACACTCTCCAATAGCTCAATGTCTTTTTTGTGTTGTGGCACCCAGACCTGCCCCCAGCACTCGAGGTGAGGCTGCCCCAGCTTAGAGCAGAGCAGGACAATCCCCTCCCTTGCCTGGCTGTGATGCTGTGCCTGATGCACCCCAGGACATGCACCCCAGGGCACTGCTGGCTCATGTTCAACTTGACAATGATCAGGATCCTCAGGGCCCTTCCCACTGTGCTGTTTTGCAGCATTTCATTCCCTGGTCTGTCTCTACATCCAGGGTTCCCCCATCCCAGATGCAGAATCTTGTCCTTGTTAAATGTCAATTGGTTGGTGAATGCCCAGCCCTTTAATTTGTGGACATTGCTTTGTAGGGCCTGTCTTCCTTCAAGGGAGGCAACATCTCCTCCCAGTTTAGTGTCAGTGGTAAACTTACTCAGTGCCCATAAAGTCCTGTAATAAGGTCAAGATGTTGAAGAGAACTGGGCTTAAAATGGAGCCCTGCAGAGGCCCACGGTTGACAGGTCACCAGTCAGATGTAACCCCACTCAATATAATGAATCCATGTCCTGTATCCATATACATGCATATGAAGCTCACAAATGTATAAAGTCACAAAGAGAGAAAAAGATTGTGGCTTGCAGTTGGTAGTGATAGCTGACAGCATATAGCATGCTGCTGTCTATTTCTGGAAAACCAAAGATAAATTTTCCCATCCAGCACCAGCCTGTTGCACAGTATTTCTGTGCTTGGAAACAGACCTGTGTAGAAAGATATAAGTCAGTTACCTATGAAGGATCAGCTGGAATATACAAATTTATTTACTTTCTTTTCCTATCTCTTTTTTATTTCTTCTGCACTTGATAGTTTTCACAAAGAGACTTCACTAGTCAGAACTATAAAATAAACCAACCATTCAAAAGGGAGCCAGGCATAACATTTTTTGGAATGATTCAAATTGTGTGAGCCAAGATAAATTCAGACGAGAAAGCAGCACACATAGAGACAAAGAATTGTTGATTTTATTCCGTCCCTGTCCGTTCCCTCAACTTAAAGAGGGCTGACCTTGCCTAGTGAAAAAAAGAGTTGAAGGATAGCCATCTGAGAGCACAAGAAAGATAACATCAATGCAGTTTTTTGTTTGAAACCAGTGTCAGGATGGTGAACATCCAGTCTGTTGTACCCATGAAATGACACGTCTGAGCTAAATAGTGCAATCCATAGCAGACATAGCTGGTCAACTGGAATACAAACACCCTTCTGCAGCGATCAGCGGCCTTAAAATAATGTCCGTCCGGCTAGCAGGGCGGCCACTGCCCTACTGCATAGGTGGGGAGCCAATCCTGGTGACAGGACCTGAGGATCGCTCCTACGGACACCCCTCAGCGGCGGAAGGCTTTGGGCTTTGTCCGTGGGGATGAGATCACGCTGCGAGAAATGTCAGGCTGCGAAGAATGGCGAGACCAAGAGACGGACACTCTCTGGGGGCATTCAGGTTTATTGCCTAAGGAGCGCCAACCAGGGAGTGACAAAGATACAGAGATGTCAGGGAGTTATAAAGGGGGAGGAATCCAGGGGAGGGGATTACACAGGAACCAATCATGGGAGGTGAGGGAGTGAACTTAGGATAACAGACATTACAGGAAAGCCAATAGATACATAACAAAGGAGGGGCCCCGATCCCATTGCCAATCATAACTCCCAAAGTGAAGAACATTCTGGAAAAATAGGTGGAGTAGGGAGTGATTGACTGGGCCCAGGGAAGGAGGAGTAGGCTCCCATATAGGGAAATAGGGGGAGGAGAACTGAGACAACCAGGGGATTGACAGGACTAAAGGTGGGAGTAACCATGGCAACTAAATGACAGACATTACTTAGGCAGGAAAAACACTGGAGGGCAGAACCATTATGCAAAATGGGGGAGCAACTGGGTAAATTAACACAACACACTACAACACCCTTCTCCTTGTGGCGGTGCAGTCTCCTGCTACACCCTAAACAAGAAATTCAAAACTAGGGCCCAGCATCTGATACTAATGGAGCAGCAGAATCCACAAGGAGTATGCCCACTCCGTGTGCAAGCTGCTGGAGCAGAGCTGGGAGACTGGAATAGCCTTCATACCAAGTGTCCTGAATGCCTGTCCGGTCTGAGGTCAGCATTTGATGAGGGTGGAAGAGCAAAGCCTCAGGACCCTAAGTTCAGTGAGCAGTCCTCTTGGTGAGGTCCCTGTGAGGTGGCCAGAGAAGTGGCTGTATCCCCTGGGACTGCAGAACAGTGCTGAGCTGTGCTGTCCTACATGCCTCCTCCTGAAGTCAGACACACCTTTATTCCAGAATTGGTAGCAGAGGGGCATGAGGGATCCCCCAGAAACAAGCAGTGGCTGGTGACAAATCATTTGGAGATACAATTTCCCATGTCTTGTGGTGCTCCTGTGGTGTTTATGCATGACTTTCATTTTCAGAGAAGCACTAGCTAGGGCAACAGGCCTTAATTTCTATTTTCAGTGGACAAAGCAAGCCATAACAGAAGCTGGTTCATCTTGGCTAGAGATACCTGGGTTTTTTTCCCTCTTGTCTCAAGGGGACTGATTTAGTGAATTTTCCTTGACTTCAAGACTGTTTTCTCAGCAAAAGAGATACAAACATTTAGAAAACAAGAAAGATACCTCCAGGTCCTCAGGATTAGTGCTACTCACAAAAAATCTTCAGTTCTCCAGCTTCCAGAGAACAGAGCAATTAGTAGTATTGAGAAATACATAATTTTTACTTAAGTTCCTCAGCTTCTCTCTGCTTTTTGTTTGCTTTCATATGTAAACAGGATTTATTAATTCATCCTTTTTCTCTGAACGTTCCCAGTAATTTCTTTACCCCAGTCATCTGTTGCAATCACATTTAACACAGATGTTGTAGATCATTAAACCCCTACAGGTTTTGCAAAAATAACTGCCACATTGAGAACTGAGAGCTGAGCAGCTGCAAATTCCCCCTTTTCAGGAGAAAGGCTAAAGTATGGACTAGTGTTTTCACACCAGGTGAAATTAACAATTTTTTTAGACAAAAACTGTCTAACCACAGGTCACAAAACTAAAGTCACAGAGGTACTTCTGGCACAGAGAGCTGATTCCTAGGGTATATGTTCTCCTTCCTCACAGGAGGAGATGACACAATAACTGTAGCAACAGCACTACAGTTTAATCACAGCTCTTTAAATAGTAGTTGTTTTTCTTAGGATCTGAAAAAATACCCAAATAACAAATTTGCTGTTTATTACTTAGGTGCTATGAAAGAACATGGGGTCTCTTTCCACTAGGATTTTGGGAGAACTCAGATACATGTCTTGAAGCTAAATTAAAAAATTAAAACCAAAAAATCATTGGGAAGGAGTAGTGATGATCTGCATTATGATTTTTGCACATATGAATACTGCAGTAACACATTTAAATTCTGAATTTAGAGAAAACAACCACTCAGTTGTGATTAACATCAACTCCTGGATTAGATCCTTGCTCCTTGCTTGCCAGATCCCACAGATCTCCATGTTTGTAAACTTTGTGCTCCATGGGGCTTGCACACTGAGAATAAACTCAGTCAGACTGCTCCTGAACTCTCTGCTCCTTCCCCAGCTGGATAAGTGAAACTGAAATCTCTCTCCCCCTTGTACAAAGGCAGCAAGACATGCATGTGCCTACTCAACACCAGGGTGCATGCAAAGGTCCTTTACCCATTCACCACACTGGTGAAGTGCAATAATGCAGAAAGCACAGTAGTTCTGTGATCCAAATATTTTTCTGTTTGGTATATTGGAAATAAAACTCCACCTGCTTTCCTTCTTGCCAGCATCTCCATGCACTGTAACACTTCTCTTTTTTTTTATGGGATGTGCTTATAACAGCTCTATTGTTACTATAATAAAATTAATTTAATCAGCTTTTAAGTAAGCCAATTATTCTTTATACAGTTAGACCTAAATATTAATTAAATAATGTAGTTTAGACATGTGTTTTTCCAGGAAGGAGTGCAATGCAAATGTTAATACTTCTCATATTTATTCTTAATTGATAAATTGTATACTTTTCCTGCTGAATTTAATGAATCAATGTAGTTTTTTTTTTTCTTTATTCCCCTTTTTTTAAAATTGTAAGAACATAAACTGATTTATTTTTTTTTACTGGGTTGTCTAAGCACCTTGCATTTGACTGGAAAAAACATAAGTAAAAAAATAATTTGTCTTTCTTTAGAGAGGTTGCAAATTCTCTGCTGTTCTGTGTTAGACATAGCACTTTCTTCCACTGCCTCCAGGATTTATTTCCTGCTTTTTCCACTAATTTATATTCTTATTGTATTTGCTATGTTTCAGGCTTTTTCAAGACGAATATAAATTAAAGTATTATTGTGCAAAAAAATAAACATCTCTTCTAAAGCCTAGGGTATCAGGGCAAATATTTTCAACCCTACATCTCTCTACAGGTATTGTCAAATTATTTACCTCTTATCCATCACAACCAAAAGAAATATAGCTTAAAGGGAAGAATTAGCACTGATAATGAAGAGGAGAAAGAAATAAGGCCATTTGATTTCCTCCTATTCACAATATCTGGACAGAAAGTGATAACATCTCAACCCTCTGCTGTGTGGTGATATCTCTCAAACTTTTCTTCCCTTTTTGAGGGTATTTTCAAACCTTATTTGTTAGAGTCCTTCCATATAAGTTATGTCATAATTTATTGACATAATAAGTGTGTTCATAGCCACCTCTGTGCTTTGGAAGAGCTTGGAAAGAGTGAAATCCATTCTGCAGTCCCATGAAGGACTGAGACTCTGACAGAGGCACTCAAGGGGCTCAAGTCCTCTAAGTCTTTTTTCAGCCTTCTGCCAGGTACTTAACAGGCCCACCAAGAGACCACGAGGCATTTGCTAAGTGGCAAATTAAAATACCAGCCAACAATTAGGCAGAAGGTCATAGGTGGGCTGTGACCTGCTGCAGCTGTAACAAATCCAGGCCTGCTGCTAGATCCCTCAAAAACCTACAGCAAAAATGTTTATAACACAAGCACCTCTCGTCTTGTCCTTCCTGCCCAAGAACAATCCACCTGGCTCAAACTCACACTTCTTTTTTTCCTGTGAACTCACCCGTTCCTGGCACCCACTATTACTTGGTAGAAAGAACAGACTGAAATCTTTCCTCTTCCAGACTAGATAGCCTTTTCCTCCTTAGAAAATACAGCAATTTTATTTATATATAGGCAAGTAGACACAGATACACACAAAAGAGATATTTACCCATTTGAAAATTGTTAGGTTTTTAAATGGAATTTCATATTGACATCACTGTACAGAGGGAACTTTATGAATACCCTGGGAAAATCAACAAGTTAAAAAAATTAAGTCTGAAAATTGACTGCAATATTCAAATTTAGAACACTTAAAAACTATGTGCTATAGATAGCTATATCAGATTTAAACACATGCCTGACCCTTGCTCTTTGAGTGGTCTTGTTCTTCAAACAAGCTGCAGTTGAAACTTTTCTATCAGGGATCTCAATGCAAGCCCTTTGAAATAATCAGTATTAAACCATTATGGCTTAGCATCTGCTTAGTGACAAAATGCTCAAGTAGCATAAACTCTGTTAATGTATCTGCTTAGACTTCAGGAGTGGCACAGTATCAGCTCGACAGGAATGAGGAAGCCAGAAATATTTTTTGTTGCCCAAAGGCTTTACTAGATATCTGCTCAAGGCCTCTGAAATTAGTTTTTTGATTCTCCAATTAGTAGTCATTGATGGTGTTTTATTGACTCCTTACTGCCATTTCTATTTAGCTTGAAAACAAAAATCTAGGTGTCGGAAAATGATGCTGATATATAGCACAATTAAATGTGAGCTTCACATTCATGCCAAGTTATCAAAACAACAACAATAACAACAACAACAGCTGGACTCAGAGAATAAAAAAAAGTCAGAATTTGAGATTCCTTAGTAACTCATCTGAGTACATCAGATACATACTTCTGTGACAGTAAGGTCACAAGGAGAACCATATAAAATAAAATATGAGGAAATTAAGTTTAAGGCAAAAAAGTTACTAGTACATAACAACTGTTGCACATTGGTGAGTCCCACACTTCATTTTTTCATATGTCACTGACGCTTTTCAAAACCAGCTTTGACTGAGAGGACAGGATTTTCACTCTAAAATATTCATCTCAGGAGGTTTTTAGCAGGTGTAATGTATATAAGAACTTTTACTGGTACTTAAAGAACTGTTAAAGCAGAAAATAAAAGTCACTTTAAACACTTGGAAAGCCAGAGATCAGAAAACTTCAAATGGTGCAAAAAAATGGCTGGAATCTGCATGTTTGAATAGGGCTGAAACTAATAATATTCAATGGATATTAGCAGGGTGTTTTAGAAAGTGTAATAAAACATTTGTCACTTCATATGCTGCCATAACTCTGTAACAGTCTATTGACATATAAAAAAAAACCAAACAAACAAAACCAAAAAACCCTCTCATTGTCTCTATGTGCTGTGATAATTAATAAATTATAAATGTGCTTAATTAATTCATTCTTTTTCCCCTCTTACCTTCGCTTGCAAATATTTTTTTTTCATTCCTGTGTTGGCCCCCTCAGGTTAAACAAATTTTTGCAACCTGAAGTAGCTGCAAGGGAGAGTTGTGTTGAGTTCTTCCATTGATTACATAACCAAAGAAAAAAGGCAATGTTAATAATTCCTGTTTATTCTTGTTTGGAGGTTGGTACATTTACAGGTCTACTTGCATTGTACCTCCATTGATGGTTTGCTTTTGCTAGAGGTGTTTCTCTGCAAAGGGGAATGTTCTGGTTGCGGGAAGTTTAGTGAAAGAAGATCTGTACAAAGCACTCTCTGTGCAACCACATACAGAGGCTGAGGGGCTGGATTTGGCTCTGGAGTTACCAGGAATCACAAACTAGGGATGGTAGGAGTCCTTCATTTTTATTTACTGTCTGAGGTGAATCCATACCAAAGCTTGCATTGTTAACAACAAGGCAAATTCTGTAAGGAAGTGGCCACATAAAAAAACCTGTCATTATAATTGTTGTTTTGGTGACAATGGCCTCCTTCATACCTTTTCAGACCACAGTAATAGAATCATAGAATCACAGAATCATAGAATTATAGAAAGGCTTGGGTGAGAAAGTACCTTAAAGATCATCTAATTTCAACGCAACCTTCCACTAGATCAGCTTGCTCAAAATCCCATCTAACTAGCCTTGAACACTCCCAGGGATAGAAAAAACGTCTCTGGTCAACCTGTTCCAGTTTTCCCCCATCCTCACATTCTTCAGAATGAAGAATTAGGAAGAATTTCTTCATTAGGAAGAATTTCTTCCTAATAACCAATCTAAACCTGTTCTTTTTCAGCTGAAAGCCATTGCCCCTTTTCCTATCACCAAAGGCCCTTGCCCAAAGTCCTACTCCAGCTTTCCTGCAGGCCCTCTTTAGGTATTGTAAAGCTTGCTACATGGTCTCTCCAGTCTTCTTTCACAAGACTGAAGACCTCCCCAGCCTTTCAGACGCAGGAGAAGAGCGCCATCCCTCTGATCATCTTGGTGTCCCTCCTCTGGACTCACTCCTCCCTGTGCTGGGAGCCCAGAGCTGGATGCAGGTTCCAGGTGGGCTCTCCCCAGAGCAGAGCAGAGGGGCAGAATCCCCTCCCTGCCCTGCTGCCCACGCTGCTCTGGATGCGGCCCAGGGCACGTTTGGCTCTCTGGGCTGGGAGTGCCCATGGCTGGGTCATGCCCAGCCTCTCACCCACAGCACCCCCCAGTCCTGCTCACAGGGCCAGTTTTATTCTGTTTTCTGCCCAGTCTGTGGTGTTTGTGGTTGGGACTGTCCCCACCCAGGTGCAGCATCTTGCACTTGCCATTTTGGAGCTTCAGGAAGCTTGCAGATGTTCACAGCTCTCAAGCTGATCAAGTTCCCTCTGGGTGACGTCCCTTCCCTCCAGCACATCGACTGCGCCATGCTGTTTGGTGCCATCCATCCACCATGAAATTAGTCAAGTGACTGACCTGAACTATTTTTTTAAATTTACCACCTGGAGCCTGTTCCAAACAAGATTATTACCCAATTCACTGTCCGCAGTACAAGTTGCTATATGCTATATAAATTAGAAACTAGTTTTACTTTAGTTTGGTTTAAGCTAAAACAGTAGAGAATAGGAAAAATAAGTATGCATGATATTCAAACTTATAATATGGAAATGTGGGACTTCATTTTTTCTGACAATTTGTAATCTACTCTACACAATAAAAAATTAGACAAATTTCTGTGAATAGGCAAACAAAAAAAACCCCCAGAGATGATTTCATGAATCTCGCCCTCTCCTCGACAACTTCTCCTCTTTCAGAAGTAGTTTTAATTTTCTATTTAAGACTATTTCATTTTTACTATTTCAGTCTCTATTTCCTCCTTAGTGCCTCCATCTCCTGCCTACAATTTACCAATTTCACATGAAAAGCAATTTCACTCTGATAAATCACACCACCTAACTCTTATGCAGCAATTTTCTTCTGCAGACCTGCAAGAGGTGTACAAAAGGAAGAAAGTTTCAGTACTGAGTTTGTGTGAATTACACAGGGGAAAAGCACAGTATATATGTTATGTAAGCAAGAAATGGAAGGAAGGGGTCATTTTTTCCTGTCTCCTTTCACACCAGGAATTACTTTCTATAGTACTGCTTTCATGTAATTTATCTGCAGATGGTTTCATTGTGCCAAGAAATAGAAAGTTTGCAGGGGGGTGGTTGGAACATATTGTTCATGTCACCCATGTGGTAACCTTATCCAGATCTCTATTCACCCTTTCCTAATACTTTTTAAAGCGTTCTATATAACAGTTCTTTTTTATTGGTGCTTTTTTTTTCTTTTTTTTTTTTTTTTTTTTTTTTTTTTGTCATTGTATAGATTACTCTTTCTTCCATTAAAGAAATACATACTTTGTGAAGTTCTCATCTGATCTAGTTGCATGAATATTTGGTGTGTGTTTGCAAGTTCTGTTGAAGGGCCAGATGGGGACATAGTCATGGGCTGGCAAACATTGCTGGGGGTGTTTGCTCAACTCTGTCGGGTGTAGACCTAAAACACGTGTACTTTTCGAATGTTGGGTCTTTAAACTATCCCCAGAGGTCGCTATTCCCAAGACTCTCCCACTGCCACTGATATTCTCTGTGCTTTTCTACATCAGCAGTCCATTCTTAAGTAAGAAAGAATACAGTTTCAGGGAAAGGATATGGTTATAATAGCCACACTGCAGTCAGAAAGAATAGGAAAATGCCTTCATTGCTCTGTCAAGTGACACTTTTCCCACAAGAAACTTTATAAATTGGCACATTATTTCAGCATCATTCTGCAAAATCTGTCATGAATGCTAAATTATATGAAACAATTATAATTTTCATTCCTCACATCTATAAAAGAGTTGGAAATCCTAATTGCAAATAGGTTTGTTGCTCTAGTCACAGGTCTGCACCCATCAGTGCAGAATGCATTTCTGATCTTTTTCCCAGTTACACCTCCTTCTGTCACCTAAAAAGAACCAGCCTGGAAGGGGAAATGCCCTGCTCTTCCATAAAAATTCTGCAGATGTCTGCCTTTGGTTCTCCTTTAATAGACTACCAATTGTGTCACTTATCACCATCAGATTTAGGGGTTACAGCATTGCATCGGTTAGGTGCATGTTACACCTAAGTGGAAGTGACTGAAGAACATGATTTCACTGACAACCAACAAAGACAAGTCTAAATGTCATGGTCATTATTTTTCCTACTATACTATCAAATCCTTGTGTATCAAATAATTCTGACAGAATCTGTTCTTTTCCTACAGAAAATAAAGCTGTTAATTGTGACTAGATAACAGTTATGGTGGTTTTGCCTGGGAAATATTTTAGCCATAAGGACAGTTCCTTGTACAAGTCTAAAAAGAGCTTTCACTGCCAGTTCAAAAGACTCAGAGGTTTATTTCAGTTCGTATCCAAAATAAAGGTTTTCATTTATTGCATTTTGTGGAGTTCATTGTGTTTATGTGAGTCAGTGATCAAAAGGACCCATAAAGATTAAAATTCTGACATTGTAGCATATAAGGTCATGGACAAACACAAACTAACTATTAGTCTGACATTAAGTTTAAACAGGGAAAATGCCAAATGACTGAAGTTTATTTGCTGAAGATGAAGAAGGAAGAATGTATGTGGAGACAAGTTTTTAAAATGTGAAAACAATTCCTGTTTTTTTAATCTAGAATATTTTGAATATTTTGTCATGAAGTAAAACCATATCCTGTCTGTCTGGAATTCCTAGAGTGGAGATGCAGGGTTCTCCTTCACTCATGCAGTCAGAGAGCTGCTTAGCCCTATTCACTGAGCCCAAGAGGGTCCAAGATACATCTTTGATGGGAGATCAGATCAAGGTCTTAAAGTCTGTGTAGTGTTATTGGCTGCTTCTCTGTCCTTTATGGCTATACTTAGTCAAATAAATTTGGTGGAATTTATGTCAACTGTGTACAAATTTCACTTGCTTTCATTGCTTAGACAACATAAAAATCTTCCAGGTGGAAATGTGTCCAACAAACAACTTCTGCAGAATGTTTCAGCCTCAGAGGAAGCATATATTTTCTTGCATTGTATTTTGTTGCATTATCATGTAATATTCATAGGCTCTGTGATTTCTTCTTCAAACCCTATTTTTGGTTCTAGATAGAAAAAAAGACCAGTTTTCTTACATTTTTTATTTCTTTCCTTTTTGTTTTTTCCTCCTCCTAAGTTAGGACAATAACTATAACCAGGGGTACGGAATTTTGTTTTCGTAAGAAACATTATTTACTCTTTAAACTCGTCCAGCTTCTCCACAGGATATGCTTTCCTGAAGTCACTAGAGGCTATTATTGTAATTTCCCATATTTTCTAAGAGATGAACACAGTACCTGCTAATTGACAGAGCTAGCTTTCAAGAAGTCAGAATGGCTTTTGTTGAAGTGTATCAAATGGTGCTTAATTATCTTTCTGTCTCACATTTGACCTTGGGCTGAACTTCCTTATTTCCGAACAGTGTAGTGATCAACCGTGTTTCACTCCTTCATCTGCTCCAGTTATTATATACCATTAATCACATTAACCCTGCACTCTGCAGACCTTCCATGGGGCCCAATTTGGATGAATTTGTTTCATCTGTAGATGCCTGACATGGATTGGAGTGGACTCGCTGATTCCACCTTACACCATTTATCTGCACCCACTGGCCAGCCCATAATGAATGGCTGTTGTCAGTAAAATAGGCCATGCTCCTTAAGCTGCCAATGCTTTGAATATTTACCCAGCAAAGAAAAACATCTCTTTCTAAAGTGAAACACTGCTCTGGTCTGAATTAGAGGAGTAGATGAGCTTTGTCAAGCTTTGTCTTCTGTTGGTGGCCACCCAAAATGTCCCTCTGAGAACATTCAGGTTTCTCTGCAGCACTTCTGCTGCTGACACATTTTGCTGCCATCAAAAACTTCAGCTCTTGACACAGAGTGAACTTCAACTCTTGTGAGTCTTACCATGGCAGTGATGTTTGCTGGTCTGGACCACAGCAAGTTTCTACTTGGGCTGATCTATTTGTAAGTGATGGTTCAGGTGCCGTCATTAGTTCAAGTCATGACAGGGAGAGATGGAAAATGGTTAGTCTTCTTCAACTAAAGAAAATATAACAGGCTGTTTTAGTAAGCTGCAAGCTTACTTAGTTTTGCCCTGAAAAAAAGTTCAAGATTATTGTCTCTGTTCAGCTCGCTGAAGCACGCCTAGTAAACATGGCAAGAGTATGCAGTACTACATATCTGAGTAAGCCTCCTGTTGTGTCCAAACTTAGGCAAGTAAGCACTGGAGACCTTACTTTCTGAAGAGGCAGGCATCTTTCTGCCCATTAACATCACTTGTTACTTTTCTGTCAAAGAAACACAGTTATACAATAGTATTGTTCCTTTTCATACCTTTTAATGTAAGGAAAAACAATCTTCCTGTCCCTGGTGACCCAGTGTAAAAGTTACAAATGACTAATATAAGTTCATGATCTGACTTTGATGCAAACTGGGGTTACGAGGTTTCACATCCAAACAAGGTTTTAGGTGTTTCCATTTTTATGGATGTGCACCTGAAACTTCTGTTTCTGTTCTTCTTCTATTTACATTGTGATCTGTCGGCTATGGTATTAAACGCAGCTAAATTGATTACAAGTAAATATAATTTGAAAAACTCACAATAAATCATCTTTATGTACATCAGATTTCATAATATGCTGTGTTCTACCTAAAAAAGATGGAAAAAATAAATACTTATATTCATGGAAGTGCAACAAATTTGATCTACCTTGAGGGGCTGTTAGAGACAAGCAGCAGTTTGTATGGTGGGAGGGTGATGAAAGGAGATCAGGGCAATATGTAAAGTAAAGGATGACACAGAAAAAGGTTTTTTTCTGCTCTTTTTCTGAAACACAGAGTAAAAAGTGCATTCACAATGAAAAGTCATGCACTGAAGGCGTGTTGGTAATGTCCAACCTACTTCTGGCTAGTTGTTCTGCAAGCTGGCACTTTGGACTGTCACTGTCCAAAGTATAACTAATCTTTCAAGACAGCAAGAACTTATGAAGACTGAGGCAAAGCAAAGAGTTTAGCCCTTCCCAAGAAAAGGTAGCAGTGTCAGAACAAAAGGGAAACGAAGCTGGTTTCATTAGAAAACTACCATATTACATCAGAAAGAGCCCCCTGACTTGTGATGGTTGCTCTCGAACGCAAACAAAAGACAGCAGCCTTGGCTTCACCTTACCATCAGTGCTAGGCAGCTGTGGGGAGTGCGTACTGAGCAGATTGCTTGTTAAACAAACACACCTGGGAGAGGAAAAAGGGGGCAAAATGTCACAGCCTAGCTCTCCCTGCTCTCAGTACAGCCTCAGATCTAACCAAATCCTGTTTACATCTAATTTGGGGTAGAGGTGGATTCCTGGATGGGAGATCAATTCACAATATGAGACCAAGGCAGTTTCTGGACACGCTCACTCTTTGGGCAACATGGCAAGGAGTGCACCCTGTGCAGAGGCTCATTTCCCAGATGTCACTTCTGTTTCTGTCATCCCTGGCTGCCAGGGGCTCACCCTGATGGCAGATTAAGCAAAATGGAGGTTAGTGTATGTTGGGATCTATAAAATTAGTATATGGCCTACCATGCATCTTGGCTCTGTGCTCACTGGCTTTCTGTATTAATCTGATTAGCAAACAGCAATTTTCTGTGCAAAAGGCTTGGACATTCAAACCTCCACACTCATAACACCATCAAAGACTCGTCTTTATCTTAGCCATAAAATCTTAGGTTGTCACAGCTGTCCTCAGTATAAATTATAAGCCCTGATGAACAGTATTATTTTGCTGTTATGTTTGTGATTATTATCTTAAGCTGCTCCTTAATAATATAAATACGTTCCTCATTGTAGTTACGCTGATATAATATTTCTATTATGTATCTTCTTGAAAAATATCAAATCACCCTAAAGTTTAGGAAACACTTTAAAAATCAAACACGTGGCTGTCAGCTAGGTAATAAAAGCAATCTACAAATGCCAAAACTTAATAATCTGAATGATTGCAGAAACCGAAGGTACCACAAAATGAGGCAATGTAACCAGAAACTGAAAACACAACTGGGACAAAAAAAAGTTACTGCAATTTCCAAAACATTAAAAGCCTACATGATGGCTGCATTGTTTACATTTTAAGGTGTTTAAACCTTGATAACATGGTGACTTACTGGTAGCAAGATTTTACTGATTCAAACAACTGCATATGAGAAATCCTCCTTTCCCATGAGATACAAGAAGGAACTTCACAAGAGGGAAAGCAGTGGGAAAAAAAAAATATATAGCTTTGCCTGTATTTATTTTGCCTGTATTTTGAGACCTGGGATGAAGGAGATTTTTGTAGTGCAAATGGTCTCCTGCTCCTTTATAAGTATGTAAAGGAAGATAATCCTTTGGATGTCATTTGTCATAAACCAAGGTGTATGAAATGTGTGGGCTCAAACTAAAGTATTTTTTATGTAGCAAGAGGCTGAAGCAATAATACTTTTTCCTTTGGAATTATAGAAGTTTTACATAAGAACCAGCAGATTGGGTAAGTCAAAGTCCATCAACCAAACTATTTATGGTCCATATTATGGGTTTCATAAATCTTTGTCCCTGTGCTGGACTTTTCTAAGCAAAAATTATTTGGAAACACACTGGTTTGTCTCTGTGAAATTTCAGATTAATTTCTGTGTGAAACCACTTTCCTTACTCCTGGCACCACTATTCCTGCCTTGCACAATTATCAGTGATGTGATGAAGCATCAGTAATTCCCTGTTGCAGCTACCCATTCACAGGGGATGCTCAGCACACCCCAGACATCCCCTTCCAGATTCCATAGTGGGATATCTCCAGTTTTTAAATGTACCACATACCAAGACAGATAAGCTTTTTTGCTTTTCACTGTAGTAAAGCATGTGCAACCACACAAAAATGGCACTTTTCTACACATATCCCTTTGAGATCTCACTTCTGCAACACTCCACCTACCTGCTACACTCAGGTGTTTTCTCTTGGCTAAAACATGGATAACTGTTTCACACAGACAATGAAATAGTCATATAGTACTTTTCAAAATCAGAGCTTAATTATAAATTATAAGAAATCCATAATGAAGTTATCACATGGGAATTAATTTCAGAACAGACTTTAACAAATACTTCCATAAAAAGATTAAATGATCATATATTTATTTCAAAGGTCTTATTTACCATCCAAAACATCAACATTTTGTAGTCTCTTCGAACAAATGGCCTCTCTAATTCCTATTAGCATATTTTTGAATAAAAAAGCACTTGAGTAAAGGGAGGGATCCCAACAAGAAATATGTATTGACGCAGCTATATAAAAGAAAGCAGTTAATTACAGAGACAGAAAGCAGATATTTCTAATGAAACAACAACAATAAGCCACAAGAATATTGGCCAAGAAGCAGGCAGTATACAACAAACAATAGGGTTTCTGCCTTTGCAGAACCCTATGGACCACATATCCTGCAGACTGCCTTCTCAATGACAATTGCATGTTTAAACTGACCAAGGTGAGCACAAGTAAGGTGCAGAAGGAAGACACATTTTCCTCCACCAGCACAGGCTATATGAAAACAGGGCAGAGGCTGATAGATAAATGATGCATCTATAATATGGAGAATGCAGACCACCCTCAAGTGCTCCATCTTATGACTGCACTCCCTTCCTTCTGCACAATGTTAATTTTTTCCTTTTTTTTTTTTTTTTTTTTTTTTTTTTTTTTTTTTTTTTTTTTTTTTTCTTCTCCACAGAAACATCCTGAAAAATTCTGGCTCCAGCCTACCCTGCTCCCTGGCTGGGAGTGCTGGGGTGGACCCAGGTCATGACCACCCTTCAGCGTTACCATAACCTGAACAAAGTCTGAACAAGTAAAACAGTTACATGTTTATAACCAATTTCAGAATCTTTTCTGCATATGGTCATGGTTAGTTTGGAGCAACAAGTGTAAGCTCCAGGATAACATTGGCCTTACTAGAGAAAACAAATTTTTATCCTCATCTGTTTGGAATGAAAAGCTGTTTTCAGTTCCTCACCTGTTATTGCTCCACATCCTCCACATGAACAAATTTTATGAGTTGACTTTTATTTCATCACTGAAAATTACTGAGTTCTTCTGTAGTTTCAAAGACAGACTATGAAGAATTTTGTATATATTATATGTATTAACCAAAATCCATGTTCCTATGTGGCTGGGGATGTAAGAAGAATTTAATTATTTCCTCTCCCACCTTCTGATCTAGTACGCAGTTCCGTGTTTTCTGCTTAGAAGGAAAGGATCTTCCTCTAAAAGAGATTATGAACTTCTTATAGTTACTCATCTCTCTTTGCGGGAAGCCCATGCAGTAGATTGAGAGTCTCAGCTATCCAAATTTTTAATCATCTTCTGGGATCCTAACTCCTTGGGAGGAACTGAGAGTGGAGCCCTTTGCATCCAGGAAACTGAAATTTGGAGAAGAAAATATCTTCAGTGACTCATCAGCATGTTTGGAAAACAAGAAAGATTTATGTGCACATTTTGTGGTGTTAAGAGCTGATTTTCTGCTTTATCCTGATGCTCCCTGAAGTTTTCTTTCCACTCTAACTGTGAGAACCAATTCAGACAGGCAGTTTTATTCATTTAGGCAGTAATTATTCAGAAATTTCACAGCATTTATGTTTATTTGATGCAATCTTACACAAACACCTGCTAGTACACACTGTTCAGGGTCACTCTGACATTGTATAAGCTTTCAAATAGAATAACAAACCCAAATCAACAGTTCCTAGTGGGAATGGCTCCACTGTTCACTTTAACACTCTCTGCTGTGCAGAGCTGGAACAGAAATAAAACACATCTTCTTAGACAAGCAATTAGTGTTTCATAATATATGGGAGTGTGTTTTCAGCCCTCAGATGTTCATGGCCCTTCTCAGACAGGAATACAAATTGTCTTCTCCCCAAAATGCAACAACATTCTATCTTTAGCTCAACTGACTCAGAGTCTTATATAAATTTTATTTTGGACAGGCTGCTTCAAGAGCATATGTAGTCAAAATTTTTATCAGAGTTATATGGCATAGCTTTGAGTTTCTAGGGGGGAATCGTGTGATTTGTTTTCTTTCTTGTTTTACTACACTAAAATAGGTATTATCAAAGGTTTTGAAAAAAATCTCTCTCTTGACTTTGATTAGAACTTGTCCAAGAACAGTTCCCCATTGCCTACTGCAGTGCAGAGACTTGGGAGTCAAACTATTTTCCCCCCAGATTTCATCTGAGAAGATAACTGTATTTTGTGTTGCCACACATCACTCAAACACAGTACTGGCCCAGCTCAGGGTCCTCATCATCCCTGAGCTGGACTGTGCTCACCCTCCTGTTCTGGCTTGACCCTGTCCTCAAACTAAGCCACTCACTTACTCTCCATTACCCTTCCACATGCCCAGCAGGATGGGGGAAAGGATCCGGATAGTAAAAATAAGATAAATGTGTGAGTTGAGGAAAAAAGAGGAAAAAAACCAAGCAGGTGATGCAGATGAAATCTTCTGTGACCTCCCACAAGCACACAATGCCCAACCTGTCCGTGAGCCAGCAGCTACCTTGGGAAGTTCTGCCTGCTGAACTTCTTTTGCTGAGGATGATGTTAAATAGCATGGGAGACACCTATGGACAGTTTGGGTCACTTGTCAGTCCGTGTCTGTCCCCAGCCTCTTCCCTACCCATGGCCTACTGTCTGAGGAGATCAGAGGGCGCAAGGAGAAGCCTTAACGCTGTGCAAGTACAGACCAGCAACAGTCAAAGCACTGCTATGTTATCAGTCAAAAACCCAAACCACAGCATCGTAAATGACTCAATAAAGAAAATTAACTTCACCCCAGCCAGATTCAGTACACCCCCTGCACTTCAGTGGTGAAGAAATCACCTGCATGGAGGTGTCCAACGTGCTGAGTGCACCCAGGCAGCTAAAGCAGCCAAAACACAAAACCTCCATCTCAGCTTGGACTCCTGGCCTCAGTAATGGCTGCAGAAATGCCAGAGACCTGAAGCAAAGTGGTAGCTGAAGCAACTGCTACAGCATGTCAACAATTTGCATTCAATGGAAAATGAGACTGTTTCCAGTATCAGAGATAGTTTGCTTGTTGCTTATTTAAAATTAACTCATTTAATGAGTAGTGACTCTTTTTTCTTTTAGCATCTGTTTTCTTGATACTTGTTGTCTCAGCATTGTGCAAGTCTGGGACAACATCCCTAATCTCTGCATTATCCCAGGAACCACATTGTGAGCTTGCATTGTTTTTGGAAGGAGCCTTTGATCTTCCTAAATTCACAAAACCGCAAAGGAATATCTGAGCTAAGGACAACTAACCACTCTACATCTCTAGCCCCCTAGCCATAACTAGAGCTATGCCTGTATTGTTCATGCTGTATTTTTGCATGATGCAGTTGCTCTCAGCAAACCTGTTCTAGTAGAGTGGTTTACCTGGCACCAAGTCCTCACTGCTTTCACAGAAACATAAGCACATAATTTCTTTCCTAGCTAATACAGTCATCATGAAGAGATTATTCATTTCCTTGGCTGTAACCAGGTACATATTTCAAGATTATTGCCATATTTTCCTTTATTTTCCCTGCTTTCATTTCTGTGGGTGATGCAACACAAGCTAATCCACTGTTTTTTCAGCAACCATGCTGAAAAAGTGATTCCTATGGCTCTCTTCTCTCCAGCCACAATGCCTCAAAAGAGGTGAAAAGCTGCTGCCCTGTAGGGTCAGACTGGTGGGTCCATCTGTCCCTCTATTCTGGCTTCAACAGTGAAAACTGGAAATGAGCAGAGGCAGCACACGAGCCTGGCCGCTGAGACAATGCTGAGTAGAACAAATGGGCTCAGATGATTATTGCAGGGTATAGAATTACTTATTTATCTCTCTGTGATGTTGATCCATCAACCAGTCACTGCAAACAAGAAAAGATGTATGCCCATGACTTAACAGGATAGCTCACAAGTTTGTCTGAGAGAAGGTCTGAGGACTAAGTTAGAGACACAGAATTATCAGTGACAGTATGAAGGTTTTTTTGCAGTTTCTTCTGCATTGTTGATCAGAAATCAATCTGAAGTTTCCCCTAATGTAATCAATATTTTTGCTTTCTATGTCAAAAGAAGTCAGAAAATTCTATAAGTGTTAAATGAACCAATATTATCCAACTACTTGAATTTTTTAAATATAAATGGATTCTGTTTAAATTTTGGATGAAGAGCAAAGACCTGCTTTATTTTTTTTCTTTTTCATTCAAACTAACTCACTGATAAAACTATGGCAATCCAAATGCCTCAGTAATAAAAAAGTGTAGTAAAGACAAGTAAAATGAAGTTGAAAAAGAGTGATGAGTGACTAACAATGGATGGGAAAATGAGTTGATAATCACTCAGGGGATTATGCAATAAACCAAAGCATTAAAAATGTTTACAACCTAAGGACAAAAATATTTGTCCATGCAGCATAGATTATTTCAGAATTATTTCAGAAAAATAATTAGAAGTTGCTTAACCTTACAGGGTTAATGAAAAAGACACTGAAAAAATATTTGATCTGAATTACTGTTGCTATATTTTAAAATACTTCTCATAATAAATTTACTTGTCACTAATGTGCATCTTGCAGTATATTAATTTATAAAAACATTTTATAAAAACCATTAGTTGTATATTAATTTATAAAAATATTTTTCTTTTTCCAAAAGCAATTTATTCCTTGACAGAAGAGTGCATATGGCCCAACACACATACATACCTCTTAGTCAGAGTGACTTGAAACTGGATCGTCCTGCACTGCTGCTCTACAGAGTCAGCCCCCTCCATATCTGAAGTTCACTAGGGTGGTGCTGGCAGTACAAATCAGCATGTGAGGTGCAGGCTCTGATTGGCATGAAGACTAAGAAGAGAAACAACTACAAAAGCAAAAGTTAGTGTACTTTGAACATAGTGCTGAGAGCCTGCTGTAATCCTTAAATATGATGCTCACACTGTGCCACTGGACTGGCCTGCCCCTGCCCTGCACCTGGCTTACTTTTCACCTGTGCAAGTAATTATCAGAGTCTCTTTGAAATACAGTATCTTGTGCACATAAAACACAGGGAGACTCAAGTAAGCTTTACATAGAAACATTTAACTAGATATGTCTGGGAGAGAAAAGGCCATCCAGCCTTTGATAGAGTAGGGGTAACTTGTTCCCCTGGACTCCTTTCCCAGTCCTCAGGATTCTGTGTGGGCATAGGGTCTGTCAAACATAGGCTGCTTTAATTCCAGATTTTTCTGCCTTTTAATGAAGAAGTTTTATACCCTCTTCATTAAAATACATCTTATCTTTATTTAGTACGGTATGTAAGAAAACTTTTATTAATTTAATTGGAGTTTACTGTTATCCTAAGTACTTCAGAGAGTTTGTACAGCTAAATTCTTTTCATTAATTTAGTTTGTTTATTCTAATTACTATCTGAATCATAGCATTCTAAGTCATTTATTATTGAAATTGCCTCAAGGTGATCAACAGAACCACTTCACTTTAAATATTTCCACTCCTTCTCACTTCTCAAAATGATTGAATTTCAGAGGGTGAAGTGCCTGGGAAATAGTACCTAGAAATATTGAAATATGGCCACAAATAAAACCATACAAACACCTAAACAGGTTCTTTAATTATAATGATGCACTTAGGAAAGAAAAGGAAATTCAGGAGTGCAGGAGGATCTTTCTGGCAGCACGTATTCCAGTGATGGCACATTTATTAAAATAACTAACTGGCAGCCTCACTGCAGTAGGTGCTTTGAGAGTTTAGGTGGAAAGTAGAGGCAAGACACTTGAGTCAGCAGGAGCCAGCAGATAGTTGAAAATAGGATCTTCTGTTAGGAATGATATAATTAAACCTTTTTTCTGACAGTACTGCTGGTGCCTTGCTCCCATCTGCTTTTGAAGCCTATCCTAAATCTTCACATCCTTCCTTTGTGTATCTATTCTTTTCGTCTGTCTCCTTGTACTGACCTATTTCTATGTGGTATTTTTAACAATTCATTTCCCTGCAATCTATTCCCTGCCTCATGTTCACTTTAGTTAAGCCAAAATACCAGCCTGGAATATTGCAAAGATCACAGGGCATTGTCTCATTCTCTTATCAAACTTCTGGCTGAAAGAGTCTGAACATACATGAATGTGGATATGGATTAAGCCCATAAATAAAAACTTACCTAGCAAATCTTTTTTTAATCAATCTCTAATAATTTGAGGAGCTGTTTTCAGTCTATTTTGAACAGCTTGAACTATGTAGAGAAATAAAGTTTCTGTTCTCAGCTGTAACAAGGACAGAGATTTCTATACTTTCTACTTTACAGCTAATCCACAAAAACAATTTTCCTCCCTGAGTTAGGGCTGGCAGGACTTTACAAGAAATTGTGTTTCCACATGTTTGATGTTAGATTCTAGTCATATTATTTTAGATACTGTTAAAAATATTAATCTGCACTCTCTGGCATTGCATTGTCTCCACAGAGGATGTATAAAACATGGTTCTGTCTAGAAATATTTTAGAAAGCTAAAGGTTTTTACCTAGAAATCTAGGGGTTTTATCTCACTCCCCAGAAACTCTCTGTGACATAGGTTATTCTGTTCTTTATCAGAAAGGCCCAAGCATTAAGTCTGCACTGGAGTTTTGATTCGGTACTTTGGCATACACAATACTTTGTCAGTGGCTCCACTATTAAGCTGTGTAATGAGCTTTCAAGTGTAGCTCAGGGGTGGGTGACTGTAAAAGCGACTGAGCAGGTGGTTTCTACCAGCAAAACATTTGAGAACTCAGCATTACCTACAACTCATGCTCTTGCATGAGGAATAGCTCCAAATTCTGAGCAACTATGAACTTTGTACCCACAGCTGCAATTTACTTTATTTGGTGAATCACAAAGATCTCTGGATGGTGGAATTTCAAGAGACATTTCTGACAGGTACTCCCCCAGTCTTAGAGGGAGACAAAAGTTATACTGTAGTAAATGTTTGTGGTTTTGTGAGACATCAGGATTCCCAGCCATTGCAGGATCCAATCCATTGCAGGATCCTAAATTCCTACAGGGAAAGGGTATAAGACTAATAGTGAACATACTTCTGCCTCTGTAGGATTCCAAAGGAAAATATATGTTGTTCAAATCTAATCATCATGGAAAGATGAATCATTTAAATACTTTGCTTGTTTGTTATATTACATAACTTCTACAAATATTTTAACCAAATATGACAGAAGTAGAAACATTTTTCTAAAATCAAACTTCTTAAATGTCTCATAGAGAAAGCTATAAGGAAATTGCTCTAGAGGATTTTGTGTTGTGTCTCTGGTTCTTCACAACAGAGTGATTGTCCCTCATACAGCATGACCAGACTAGTAAAGCCATAAGAAAATTGTACTAATACTTACTGCTCCAGGACACTTCAGACCATGTTTTATTCACAGCAATTGTCAGTCTGGAAGAGCTAAGCAGAAAGCTTTGGCAAAACACACAGGCTTCAGAAAAGAATAATAATTGACAATTGTCATCTTTGATGAAATGATTTAGAGTTTAAATATTCATTGTCTTCTGCAGCAGCCTGATGAAAGTGACTCAACTTTCCTGCATTGTCTTTACGTACAGTAGATCCCAGTCTGTGTTACTCATTGGTTCATCGTTATGAACTTCATGACACTACTGTAGACAAAGTTTTCAATAATGTATTTTGACAAAACATGAAGAAAATAAAGTCTGATGCACTTTGCTCAAGAAAGTGGAATTTATGTTTGGGATAACCTTGGGGACACAGGAGACCTTGGTGAAGGCTACAGCTCTGATGATGACCTCAGCTGACTTGGCTGTCCTTCCTTTCTGGGTCATATTGATGTGAAAGGCAGAGACAGCTCTGAAATCTGCTGAAGAACCACCCAGGGAGAGCCTGTACACACCCAAATTCCGCACATCTACTGTGTGTCAGCCTGTTCTGCAAACAGAGCCCACAGCAAGCGAGACTGGAAAAGGCTTTGACTTCACTTAGCTCCTTGTTAGCCAAATCTTTAGTGTCCCATTCTGATAGAGGAAGATCACCCTGCCCACATTAGGGGGTTGAAACTAGATGATCTTTAATCTCCCTTCCAACCCAGACCATCCTAAGAAGGTCTGAGTAGCTCTTCAAATATTTTTGTGTTTAGCTGGTAGAGATTCTTTACTACTGTCTTGGTAATAAAGTGGATTGGGGAAGGTAGATATGCTTGTATCCTAGTAGAGAATACTTATATCCCAAGCCACTTAGAAATCTGTTGAAGGGCTTTGGATAGAAAATTATCATTTGCACAATTTAAAGGTCAGATTCTAAGTGGAAAAGGACTATTCGACATAATATGTCAAATATGGAGAGTTCTGAAGTGTACAAAAAGGGAAAAAAGTAAATATTTCCCTATTCCTCAGCAGTACAATGCTTCGTAATTGTTTTCTCTAGCACCTTTTATAGTAGAAAATGAAAATATAACTATTCAAATATTCTCTTTAGCTTAGAGCTAGCAGAGACCAAGCTATAAGAGAAAGTCCAGGGACAAATGAAAGCTGTCCCTATTTAAGGGCAACTGGATTTGTTTTAAGTGTTTTGTGCAATAGAACTGTCACAAGACATAAATGTAAATGCTTAGTAAACAAAGGAAAGAATTAGCCTAAGATAAACCTTTTTA
This sequence comes from Ammospiza caudacuta, assembly GCF_027887145.1. Classification (NCBI taxonomy): domain Eukaryota; kingdom Metazoa; phylum Chordata; class Aves; order Passeriformes; family Passerellidae; genus Ammospiza; species Ammospiza caudacuta. The sequence continues at coordinate 17,468,286 of NC_080632.1, forward strand.
TTTCCCCTTCCCTGCAGATGGTTTAAGTCAGGTTTTTTCAAAACAAAGTAGCTTGTATTTGTGGGAAAGATAAATTTCTGACCTCACCTATTCTAGCTAAACAAGACTATGAATTTTGCACACAAGGATGCTGCATGCCTGTTGTGCAGCTCTGGATCATCTCCTCCTGCTCCAGATAAAAGTTAACACATTTTACTGTTTGAATGAAATATATTTCCTTGCTCATTGAAGACTCTGTTCACATGCATAGTTGCCAGAGAAATCTGATTTCATTTGTCAAAATCATATTTATTCAAAAAAGTTGAAAAAAATTTTATCAACTTTTAACATTTGGTGAAGATGTGAAAGGCATTTAAGAAGAAAGGAATCAATACTGCAGGGAGTAAAATTCTAATTTGACATTAGCAAAAATTCTGTCACATTTCCCTCACAGCCTTAAAAAACCAGATTTATTTCCTCAACACATTAAAAATTAAATGTAGCTCTAGCTGCCTAATAAACATAATCCTACCCCAGACACCTTGATCTTCAGTTTCTCAGCGCTGTTTTAGGACAAACACTGAGTGAGGCTGGCCACTAAGAGAGGACTGAGACACTGTTGGTACAAACCAAAATCCTGCATGGACACAAAAACAGTGGGGGCATTTGTACATGACACACAGAGGACCAGGCTTGAAAGTGTTATTGCTACTTAAAAGAGCATTCACCATGAATCCATGTGAATGTGCTTTTATTCCATTGCAGCAGAAACGGTTTAAAATACTACACTTGAAAGGGATTATAAAATACACACCTGTTGGGACAAAAGAGCAGGAGGAATGCTTTTTTTTCACACTACCACTATGGGCTGAACCAAAACTATTCTAGCTTTATGAATTTAAAACCTCACCTCTCACCAACATGCATATCAAAAACGTCTAGAAAGAAACAAATCCTGAATTCATTTCAGTTGAAATTACTCAGAAAATTTAAAAATTGATGCACTTTAAAATTACACATTAAAATGCAGCTGCTTCATCAGCTTTGAGTAAAGGTTAGTTCCAAACCTAGCTTGTGTTTGAAAAAGGAAAGACAAAAGAATGTGGAAAGTACTTGAAAGCTGGAGCAACCCTGGCTTTCATTCCCACTGCTGTTGTTTGCACAACACTTATTAACATTGTGAGTTTCTTTACTGCCAACAACAAAGGAACAGCAGGTTCCGTTTTAGTCCAATTATGAACATTGTCCACAATTCCTCTGGCTCTGAATTAAAACAAGCACACCTGGCACTGCGTGCACCCCTGGTGCAGTTTCCAGCCAGTCCCAGCCCAGGGCAGACGCCACTGCAAGGTCCTGGTTTAAGGTTTAGGTCAATCCTAAACATTCTTTCCTTAGCAGCAAACACATTTATTGAAACGTTGGCCATGGTACAGATAGAGATAAGAATGATCTGCTCAGGTTTTACTACTGTCAGACAGTAATGAATATTTTTGGTTGCAAAAGCAACCCCAAAAACTCTCCACAAAACTTTTTAAGAATCTTGATCTTAAAAACTAAACAATTAAACCCCAGTGAAGATTGGGAAGCATGATTGCTTTGAAGCTTTTTCCATTTAAGTTCTCACTTCCCAGCTATTGTGGTGACAAAGGCATTATAAATGCAAAAAAATGATTTCATCCTGAAAGATTTACTTAGTAAGATAAACACATAAAGTGCTTAAATAGCATGCAACAAAGCAGATATTTTTCCTTTCAGACTAGGGTTTATAAAAGGTATAGGATCTTTGAATCCAAGAAAGTTACCTTGTTTTTTCAGTTACAATAAAACATTGAGGATTATCAAAGATACCTTTTGGTAATATTGCCTGATTTCTTATTCAGGAGAAGAAGGCAATAGAGATTTACTTTGCATGGAACATAAGCATTCAGCTTGGAATAAACAAGAACAAAACAACTTTTACACTGTTTTGATTTCAAAGATAAGATGAAGGGCACCACTAAGTTTATAAATACATCCTGTTTTCTAGAAATGCTAATGGGTTCATCTTATTGTTTAGCCAAATGATTCAAGCGACTCTAATTCCTTGTCAGGTTTAATTTGTTTTCCAGAAAGTGAGAGGTAAAACTTGATGTCTGAGTAAATATATATACTTTCCTTACAGATAGCTCTTAAGTTTTTCTGGATAGAGCAAAATTCAGAGGTGAATTCACTTCTCTTAATACTGCTTGTAAGAATCTATTTAATTGCAGAGTTGGAGCAAGGGAGTTTTTAAATTTGGAAAATAAAATAAAGCTTTGTTTCCTACCACGTAGTAGATTTTACATTTCCCTTTCTTGTAGCTATTCTGTTGTGGCTAACAGCATCCTGTCTGAAGCATTACATGATGTGGCAAAGAATCCCCCCAGTCTGAAAGAAAGAAGGTTCATAAATAGGTTGTTATTTTAAAAGAGTTAATTTCTACAAATGGGTCTGTAGGTACCACTCTGTTAGAGATTCGGTCTTTGCTGAAGGGGTATGCAACTCCTCTTCAGGGTCCATATTTAAGGCAAGTACCCAGAAAATTCTGGCTCCAGGAATGACTCTCAGGTGCAGAATCCATGATGTGATGCAAATAGAAAGACAAGGGTATTTTAAAATAAGGTTATTTTAGAATTTCTGTTCCAAGTAATATTATTTTTGTTCTAAATACTTCTATGTAAAACACTGATGTTGTTTTGATCTATTGCACATCATGTATGGAAAGATTTGTGTTTCTACAAGAATTTTTAAATGCATTTTTGTTTCATTTTAAAGCAGCAAAAATAAGCAAGGTTATTTTTACAAAGCAGAAAAACAAACTGAAACTCTCAGTCCTGATGGAGATTAGAGTCTGTAAGGCAGTGAAGGCTTCACAGAGGAATCAGGACCTACAGTGGGAGGGCAAAGTTTAGAATGGCTTTTGATCACAGAAAATGCTGAATTGGAAGGGACCCACATGCATCACTGAGTCCAGCTCCTGACCCTGCACAGACCCATCCCAAAAGTCACAATTTGGTGACTATTTCCAGTACATAATGCCAGGAGAGGAGGAACATCCTTCGTTAAGTTTCCCGACGCTCTGACTTGACACCTTTCTTTGCGCTAGCCCTATTCCAAGGGTTGAACAAGTCAGTTATAAATAAATTGTGGCAAATGTAAGAACAAGACTGTAGGCCCCTGGCAGACACTTAATCCTGTTGTCTCATCTTCTGGCATGGACCCTCACAAGGATGGGCCATGAGCAGGACAGTGCTGCCTTTGCTGGCAGAATGCAGTGCATCATCTTCACCAAACACAACTTCCAGCTGCACCAACGTTTAATTTTCAAAATAACAGTGTTGTCCTTTAGCAGCACTTATGGAGGTCAAGTTAACCCAGATTACCCCAGGTTTTCATGCTGTTTCTCTGTTTCCTGGCTCCAGCAACACCTTATCAGCAGGGAAGATTCCACACAGTAAAGTTTCTGGAAAAAAGTTGCCGTTTTCCCACTATGAAAAGCACTTAAAGGCAAGATATGGCCTGTAAAACACAGATGGCTAAAAAATACAGAAAGAAGAGCCTTCAGATTTTTTGCCTGTTGAGGATCTTTCAATCTTTCCCTCACCTAATCTCTTCCTGTACTCCCCAGAAGGAGGGAATAAGAATGAGTGAGCTCTTCAGTCCTAACACCATCCAGCCATTGCACCCTTTCCTAAATCCTCCCCCCACTCCCACCACCAAATGAATTATCACAAATAAAGGGATGCTGGCATGCTTGTTGCAAATTATGTTGACATTTTAAATGGCAAGCAAAGGGTGCCTTAAGAGAAAGAGACAGCAAACACATGATGAATGAGAATTAGCAGATATGATGACAGTTGCCAGAATTTAATTTCTTAAAGGGATTAGAAACCACAAAATTATCTGTTTGTTTGCTTGTTTTTGGTTTTTTTCCCCCTTCTTTCTTGTCCATTTAACTAATACTTTGCATTTATCTGATTGTTTAATTCCATCCAGAGCAAGGATCTCTTTGATATGTACGAGAAATTATACTAGAATTCATTTTGGGAAAGAAATTTGAAAGGTGACAGCAACAATGATAGTAATATCTGTTGATCTATGAAACAGCATGTTGTGGGAAAGCCAAAATTTAAAAAATAAAAGGTAATGAAAAAGCATAAAACAAAGCATAGTGTGATTTTTAGGAATTTCAGTGCAATTTATACACTGATTCTCTGCATTTTTGAGCTGGTTTGCACAGCCTAAGAGAATTTCCTTTCCCTCTCACACTAGCTGCAGTTTAAGCTTCCTCTTTTACAGGTCCAGAAGATCAAGGTTTTTTCCTGACAAAATATTTCAGCAAAAAGGGTTATGTTTTGTTGGAATAATTAATGTGTAAGTGAGGATAGCAGAGATAATTCATTCAACCATGATTGAAACACACTAAAGTTTTTCAATATATTTTTCAATATATTTTAACACCTTTAACAGCTTCTTTTCAGCCCTGCCAGTACCAGCACATGCTTGTGTGTTTTGGTGTGAGCTGATGGCCCTTGACACACTTGAGTGTGAACATTTCCATTCAAGGAGACAAGAAGACAGACAGTGTATGGAGGAGAAGCATTGCAAAGTCAGCCTTGCTCTGTGTGTCTGCGTGTCTGTGTGTCTGTGTGTGTGTGCCTGTGTGTCTCTGTGTCTGCGTGTCCGTGTGTCTGTCTGTGTGTTTGGGTGTCTGTGTGTCTGTTTGTGTGTGTGTTTGTGTGTCTGTGTGTCTGTTTGTGTGTGTTTGTGTGTGTATTATTGTGTCTGTGTGTTTGTGTGTCTGTGTGTCTGAGTGTCTGTGTGTCTGTGTGTCTGTGTCTGTGTGTCTGTGTGTCTGTGTATCTGTGTGTGTGTCTGTGTGTCTGTGTGTCTGCGTGTCTGTGTGTCTGTGTGTCTGTGGGTCTGCCTGTCTGCCTGTGTGTCTGTGTGTCTGTGTCTGTGTGTCTCTGTGTCTGTGTCTCTGTGTGTCTGTGTTTCTCTGTGTCTGTGTGTCTGTCTGTGTGTCTGTGTGTCTGTGTCTGCGTTTCTGTGTGTCTGTGTGTCTGTCTGTGTGTCTGTGTGTCTGTCTGTGTGTCTCTGTGTCTGTGTGTCTGTGGGTCTGTGTCGTGAGCAATCTGCCACAATGCTGCCTGTGGCTGAACCTGTGAATTAAACCATGACTGACGCAACAGGAAAACATCTCATGCAGTGTGCCAGGACCTGAGCAGGTAATAGGGAGAATTTTTGTACAGTGCTGCACATCAATCCTCATGTCATCCTCCTACTATCTTGCTTAGTCCTGGCCCAATGAACAGGCCTAGAAAGAATAAAAGCAAAGCCCAGCTGTGTGCTGCTAGCCAAGTAATTTGTTCTGGACAGATGTTCTACTTGAAGACACAGTCTAATAACACAGGCTTATTTCAGAAAGTCTGACAAGCAATACTGAGACAGTTGTCAATGAAACACCAGCTACATTCAGATGAGAGATGAAAAAGTCAATACATGCCATTACAAAACCTATAATTTCAGTCCCCACCAAATCTGTCTGTTCAAATTATCTTCATTGCTACAGTTTTTTTTAAAAAGACCTAGTTCTGCTTTGTATATTCCAAATTACTTATGTTTCCATTTTGAAAACTGGCTAGAAGCATACCTATGTTCATGAGCTGCATCATTGCCTCAAATAAGTCCATTCCCAATCTTGAAACCTTATCTTTAAACGTAAAGAATGTGGAATAGACAGAAACCCCTGTAGAGAATCCAGCACAGAGCAGTGTCTGACTTGCATGTCCCAGTATCAGAATCAAAACATTTCTCTCTGTCTTAGTCTCATGGAGGCTGTGTTCAGGGTGCTTGGCAGCAGAGCTGTCATTGAAAATGAAACCTGTGAATTTTTTCATGTAAAATAATGCAGTAGTTATCACCCAATTCAGAACTCTTTCATCTTCCGCTAACAAAATTCACTTTCTTCAATTCCTATAAAAGTATTCTTTGTATACCTCAAAGCATGAAAAATATGTGTCCTATTTCTATAGTATTTTTATCATCGTTCTCCCTTTGCAGAAATTTAAGATATAGCTGTACAGAATCTGTGAGCTCCCACTGGAACGTGAAGGTCCCCATGAACTGATTCCTTCTTGGTCCTCCCTTTGTCAGTCCTCAGACCTGTCAATAACACTGCCACAGAATGGGATCTCAGTCTTTTCTAGAAGTACCAAAATTCAGGAGAATAGGAGAGACAATCTTATACTCTGTCAGCCTGAGGCAGAACTAAAACCAGAGTTCTATCAACAGTCATGGGCAATCTAACAGACTGGAGTCTTCATGACTATCTTCTCAAGAGAAAAAAATGTTCTGGCCTGTTCTTGAGATGACAAAATATATAGACAAATGATATCTGAAATGATATTCAAATGAACTTATTTTGATACAACTATGAATGCGCTATGGCACAAAAGGAAGTATATGAGCATGAGGTGAAAGGGGAAGAGAAATACAGAGCACACTCAACAATGATTTTACAGTTCATATAAGTGGCTAATTGACCACTTGCTTCAGTTTTAGTAGAATGCCATCTGATTTTGAATTAATCTGACCAACTACAATCCTGATAAAGCATGTTCAACTAACCTGCGTTTTATTTATCATAATAACTTGCAATGTACTTTACCTGCTAGTCCTATTCAATCAATGACAAGAGGGGAAAGAAATGTTCTGTTAATTTGCAAGATGAATTTCCATTATTGTTTTTACTGTTTTTCCAGAATTATGCCCCAATCTTGTTGCCACATTGCTTAAAGCCCATCTGGGGCAGAAAACCTGACACTGGGCAAGAGAAAACCTGCATCATGTCTGTTTACAGACACAAGACTTGCTGCCAGCCCGGATTTCACTTTGGTTCTCAGCCTCTTTATTTAATTTTTTTTTGGTGCAGTTTTTGTTCTTTTTTTCAATCTGCAGATAGAAGATGACCTTGGAGATTTGAAATCTCATCAGTTTCATTTTGGAGGTGTAGGATTTATATACTCTTCTGTGTATCTTTAACGAGTCTTAACTGGAATTCTGACTTCAATATAGCTTCAAAATGTCTGCACAAAAACTGCCAAAAGCCACAGAAGAAGTACACCCTTCCTTGTCTCTGGACATTCCCACTGCCTCACCTCTTCATGACAAACCTTTCTTAGTGTCCCACCAGCACATTAAACTCTGTGTAGCTGAGCTGAACTCTTTCAATCTCTTTCCACCCTGTTGATGCTGGCATTGGCACTCTGCTCTGCTGCTGGGGCTTGTGACCAAGGAGGGGGTTTAGCAGCACAGTGGCCCAAGGCTGTGTAAACACAACTGCTCTATCTGCTGACATCACATGGAAGCTGAAGCATCAGTAGCTATTTCTCTGAGCAGAGTCTAAATTAATTATTCCTTGGCAGGCATTGTCAGTGTCTTTATAACACATTTACAAAGTGAATCATTATTTTTAAGTGGCAAATGGACCAATTAACTTGACGAGAAAACTAGCAGGACTGTCAAGTACTGTCTGATATCTGATGAAGTGATAAAATACCTCATATTGCCTCTGACTCTGTCCCTAAACCTCTCATACATTGCAATGGTTCAGAACGGATTGTGCCCTGTTGATCCTCTTTCTGTCCCTTCTTGCCAGGGTGATCCCCTGCCGTCTCACACACACGTGTCCACCTCCCTGAGGAAAGGGAAAGGCAACGCTCCCTGTGCCACCAAGGTCTCCATGCAACACCAGGGCCACGAGGGCACCCCCAGACATCACAGCGTGGGAGACAGAAGCAGAAATGGGAACCCTTACCACAGAAAGAGCTCATTCCACTGCTCCCCTCTCTTTCTGTCATTCTCATCCTCTTCTGTATTCATCCCAGAATTAATTTACTATAACTGTGGTAAACTATTTGAATGAAGGAGTTACTCAGATTGTGAAGGGATTATGTACTTACGTTTTCAACCTCTTTGTGGGGAAAAAGAGCTGAGTTTTTAACATAGTAATGAGTTGTATTTAGATCATATTAAAGCCCATGATAGTTTCCAACTTCTTATCTGAAAAAAACACCAACAAATCAACACTGCTAAGGCCCAGAATAGCATGCAGGCATCTTCCATTCAGCACCTTCAAATAAGCAGAAAGTATGTGAATCACAGATAAGGAGCAGAAACAAAGTCAGGTAGTGTTTGCATCATCCTGACCAGTTGCACACAGATACCCTTGGAACTCACACATGCCACTGAAGTAGGTTCAGCCTCTTGTTGTTCAAGAGCTTTGCCACAGACATTATCAACCTTTTGCACATGAACACAGCAAAACCAACTGGGCTCCCTTGCTTCTGCACAGCTGAACCAGCCCAGGTTCTCAGCCTGCTCACACTCCTCCTGCACTTCAACCCCCAAAACTTTTATGATGTTTCAGACTGGCTAGCCACAACTGTGTGGCACTGGTGCCCATTATTTGCTTTTGAAATGTCAGGCTGGAAGGTAGCAGAAAGCCCATCAGGCTGATCAATGCCAAACTGTGAAAATGGCTGGTGTGCTCTTGTGCTGCTCTTATGAAGCCATCACCATGTTCCACATCCACAATGTCTCCCAAGCAAATGTACTTCAGTGGTGTAACCTCCCCAGTGTAAGAGTTGCTTAGAGTGCAAATAGATACAATCTATTGCAAAATAGATTCTATCTCAAAATTAACTTATTTCATTTTTTGAAAATAAGTATGATTTAAACTATCAGTTTCTTGTACTTCTAATATAATTTTAAATAAAGCATGTTGAATTTTTGTGAAGTATACAGAAGGAGAAAAGCTGTCTTTGATTTAGGAAATCAATATCAAGATCAGGTGGTAATTTCAGTACTAAAAAATCAAATCAAACCCTTCTGAACTGAACTGTGGTTACCTGAATGTTCCATGACAAAAAGAGCCTGGATTGTCTCTGCAGGACACTCAGCAGAAAGGGATTAATTTCAGGAGTTCTTAGAAAGAAAATTCTTATATTTGATCAATGTTTAGATGTTCTTCGTGGTCAGTGCAGTGAAGTGGTTCTTTGGAAGTTCAGTTCAAATGGCCTGTTTAAAACAGTCACTATATGAAGGGGGAAATTTATCCTGAGGAGGACACAAATTTTCTGAATTTCAAAGAAAACTGGTTCTCTGGATGCCAATCCCACTTGCTATACAAGAAGTCATCAGAAAAGTGTTGAGGATTATTCCAAGTACTAAGAAGACCAAATAGGTCTTTCTGGCAGAACAGACAATACACATTGCAGGGAGATGATACATCTCCAGATGAGAAAATTCCACAAAATCATTTTATTTTTTATCTAGATTATCTCGAGTATAATAAGGGGAACTGCTTCAGATATAGATATTAATGCAACTCTTTCAGTCCTCTGTACCCTTTCCTCCTCACAAGTGTTTAGGCACTAATAATTTGAAGAGGAAAGCTTGTTAAGAGATGAGGCAAGCTTGGTGTAGACTGAAACATGAAATGCCCCCAAAAAAGCGTAGCACAGAGTAAGGTTGTAATATTGACTAAAGGTCTCTGCAGCAAGCACATAAGGTCTCAGCTACCCAGCTCAGGGTGAGTGTTTTCCACTTAAAATCTGCTGTTTCCAAAAACCTTTAAATATCCTGGACAGAGGTCCAGAATAGGAAAAATCACCATCACTCCAAAGAGAAGGGTTACTCTTTTTTTGGTACAGATGAGTTTGTTTCCATTCCCAGAGTCACAGAGGCAGTACCATCCCTGGCAGCAGCTCCTGTGGCTGGAGACCATATCCTGAGTACACTAGGAAGAACAAGCATCAGCTGGTGGTTTTTCCTTTTTTTATTTTTTCCCTTTAGCCATCCCTTCCTCCCTGCCTCAGTCATCTCAGCAATCTTGTTCCCTTCATTCTCTGTTGGTAAATGTTTTTTTACTGGTCAAATCTTACCTTGCAAGTGCCTGACAAGAAGCAAAACCACTAAGTTTGGCAACATCAAAACTTTTTTTGTAGTTAAAGTATCCTGAGAAATCCAGACCCTGCCCTGTAGATATTATGGCAGTTTTTGCTCTCCTAATGCAGGTATTGGGGTCCTTCAGGTTCACATTAGAGTTATGTTAGCGTAGTAGAGAAAATAAATCAACCAATGCTCTGACTGAATCTTTAAGATTCCTGAATTACCAAAATACAAGTTCAGCTCACTCATTTGCACTCACACTAGACTCCTACATCTGCTTAGAAGCAGACAGCAATGCTTATAACATGTTTTAGTGACAGCTGTCACAGGGGAAAAAACCTCAACGCCTTTGTGACCATGGCCTCCTACTCTGTCATTTTTCATTGGGAGATGGATTGGTTGTTTAGATTTAATTCCTGTAATTTTACCCTTGTTTCTCCATCATAAGGCTAAAATGGAATTAAGGAGTTCAAAGAAAGATGGCATATTTGACTGAAGAAACTCACAAAATGTCTTAGATTGATTACTCATTCTGGGATCTCCTTGCTCCTTCTGCAAGCCGCCTCTGCTCCTTTCCCCTGACTGTGTCTTGGCACACCACAGCAGGCAAATCTGCACTGACCCACATCTGTACTATGGAGGTGGAGCAAAATGGGCTTTCTGCAATGAATCACTCCGAGTAAAACTGTGAGTCATACAGAAGAATTCTCCAGTCTTCAGATGTGAACAAAACAGCTTGATTTTAGCTACCACATCTGCACTCCCTCAAATTCACTGTGAGATCAGCTGGCCAGGAGGCATCTTGTGTGTTGCTCCCTCCACAAGAAATTCTGCCTTGCCCGCTGCCAAGCCTTGCACTACAATGGAGCACAAGTAATAGAAAGCCTGCTTTGTGTACTTCCCTGGGACCAAGGGGAGAATCTCTGGAGATCTGCAGAAGTAAAACTTCTGATCTTCTGCTTTTTTAACACTGACTTTGAGCATCATAATGGGAACAGCATTTTATGTGTATTCATTCATCTCTGGAGAAGGCACAGAGCAGGGAACCCGAGAGTTGGCAGGGCTTCCTGCCACAAGATATTTTCAGGGGAGCACAGCAATACTAGGTGTCAGAGCTCTGCTTTGGTCAATACCTTGACAAGAAGGGGTTCTGCTTGTTCAGAAGAATGCTCAGTCTTAACCTCAAATCCTCAAAATTACAATTGTCATCGCACCATGTCAGGGTCCTACTATTTCTGCCATTTGGAAAGAGATGCCAGAATGTTGGTTTTTTCAAAGACTGATTAGAATTTCTTGACAGATTACTTTTCATTAAATTAAATAATGCTCCAATTAATTGATCTGTTAGAAGACATTCTTAATTTAGCAAATGCTGAGGAGAATGCTAAAATTATCATTATATTTCTGACAGAAACACCACTGAAATCTGGTAATTGATAGCTTTGCTGTTTTCTCTGATGGACTGAAAAGCTTTTAAGGCTAAATTCTCTAACCATGTTCATCTTCGGAAATTGCTTTTGTGAAATCACACATTGAGTTCTTGCTGAGAAATCTCATTTTAGTAATTTTTAACACAATTTATAATGCATAAAATAAATTAGCTTTTGCAGCTAAGCCAGCATATTTTTCTTCAATTTTTATCTCTTTCTAATATATATTTGACCTTGAAAACGGCAGTGTCTGTAGGATACTGCAGCCTAAGAACAAAGAAATAATTTCCATTCCATCACTATGGTTACACTTTCTTCTATCCCTAGCACTGAGCCGTCTGGAAGTATTTAATAGAGTCCTCAGGAGGGCAAGAAAACTTCATTTAATATTATTTAGCTCTGATTACACAAACCCAGACATTCACAAACAAACACACATGGCAGAGCCCTGGCTGTAGCAAATGACTGTGATATCCTAACATTGCATATTGGATAGGACCAACAGTAGAGATTCAGGGTATCGTGGACCTCCATCCCTCACAGGCAATTTTTCTCACTCTCACGTGCTCATGCCTGCTTGTCTCAAGCAGTTCAGCCAAAATACAATGCAAGCACCAAAGCCTTGGTGGGCTTAGCTCAATGTTAGCTTCACAGACACCTGCGAAGACAGACACGATGATGAAGACAGACTAGAACCAAGGGTCATGGCTTCCCTCTGATCACTGTAAATTGGATTTGGAAATAATTTTGAAATGTCCTTTAATGGTTATCTTTATTCTGATCAATCAAAGCAAGCCATAGACCCAGGAAGAGGGAATACTTCTTGAGAAAAGGAAGAATCTTTATGCTGATGGTTCTGCACTCTTTCAAATAACTCTATCACCTCTTTGCAGTTGAATGACATGGGTCAAAATTGTTCTGTTTCTTCTCTTTTCCTATGATGCTGTCTTGGTTTTTTGCCTTTTTTTTTTCTATGTTCTCTATATTCTTCGGAGATATACTTGGAACTCTGTAGCCTATTATTGTGTTCTGGTTAGTTTTCCTAGTTCTTTTCTATGCCCTTTCCCTAAACAGAAAGACAAAACAAATTCCAGAGCTCCAAGCCCCAGGAGGTACAAAGCCCCAGTGCTACCTCGGTTCTGCCTGGCTATCAATGTTGGAAAACAACCCTTCAAGGCACATTTTCATTACGAAGAACAGATATTGCCAAGGTGGGGGCTCCAGAGGAGGAGCTTGACCTGGGTGGCGTTAGGAATTGCATCACCACTTGTCCTCCTAATTGGTGCTTTTTTTGTCAATTATGCTAATTTGCCAAACTTTTAGGATCTGTATTCACCCACAGTGGGTGGGCCTTTGTGGACATTCTCTATGATAGCTCCTGGAGGCGTCCAAATTAAGATTCACTTTTATATTACCTCCTATACTAAAATCACCCTGAGTTTCATTTCTAGGTTGAAAAGGCAACACTTAGATAGAATCACTATATTTGACACTTTTGACACCTTTTTTTTCAATAAAAGTCTTGCCTTCTGGTGGCTAGAACATATCCTGTATTTATGTAGTATTTGTGCAATGCCCTGTAACAGGAATATCTCCTCACTAAGAAAAAAAGTTCACCAAAATCACATTTATTAGTGTCGCAGTATAAAAAATTCTATCTCTCATGTGAGCTCAACTCATCAGAGACTTCATTCATATCTAGGAAGAATTGCTAGGAAATAAAAACCTGAAAAAATAGAAATTTATTTCCAGATTCCAATTCAGCAAAGACTTCTTGATCCTGAAAAGATTAAGCACGTGTTGAACTCAAAGCAGAGCATCATAACTGATAATCCTCAGCTCTATGTCATGGTCTTTAAAGTTCAGCTCTTTCTTTGATAGCTTCCTTTTTCCTGCATGTTACTGAGCAAAAGTTTTCATACCTCATGAAGATTTAAACAAATATTTGGTGGGGGTTTTTTTCAGAGTTTAAAAAGAAAAAAAATATAGGCAAGTTAAAAAAAATTATCTCCACCAAAAGCCACACTTGATAAAAATTAATATTTGTCAAAAATAAAACACACAGCACTTCATTTTTAAATTATATTTCTCAAGAAAACTTTTTTGAGAAGGAGTTATCATTAAATTCTTTTCAGACAACCAGCCCCCTAGAGTTCTCGTGTTACAAAAAATTTGATGTCATGTTTCTTGTTTTATTCAGTTCCTGCTAAATACATTTTTCTCTTGGCCTACAGGTTCCCAGTGTTTTCTCTTCCACACTGCTACCCTCATCTTTTTTTGGGTGGTGATTTTTCTTATTTTCATCAAGCACCATTATTCTGAAGCACTACCTCTTGTGCTCTGTGGTGCAAAGGCAGTTTGGGTGGTCACTCGCCCCAGGGGAATAATGCCCACTCAAGGTAGCTCGGCTCTCACCTGCCCCAGCTGAGCCCCACACTACCTGAGCCTTCACAGAATTGTCTTTTTTAAAACCACGTTTTAAAACCATGACCATCTGAAAAACAGGAAACCTTGCTGACACCTATCAAATATAGAAAAACATATTAGCCAAATAAACTATCCACTTTGTATTACAGTTCCTGTCTACCAAGACCATTTCCACGCTGATGTTGATGACAAAAGGAGTCTAATTTTGGCAAAACATTCCTCAAAGAAATTTGTGCTGGGCACAGCAAACAGGCTCAAAAATGGTACTTTATAAGACAGAAGACATAGGATGAAAGCCCACCATAACCTATCTCCTCAGCCAAGACATTACCTCCCACCAAACATGAGCCCTCTCCAAATAGGGTTTCTTACCTCACCCACTCAGAGTGCTACAGGAATCAGCTGTACTGTTGAGAGGACATCAAGAAAGGAACTCCTGAAATGTTGCAAGAGAGAAAGGAAATAATACTCTCTCCTGCAGCTAACCTCAGATGGATAAATAGTATATCTTATAGGGATATAATATAAGGTTCAAGGATATGAGGATACATCCTATAAGGTTCAGGCCTTCAAGAGTGCAAACAGAGCTGAAAAGCTGAAGAGATTAATCCTGTGCTGGGAATAAGGAAGAGGTGACAAAAAGCCCACCCCAGGCTGAGCCATGCTTGGTCAGCCCAAAACCTGAGGTGGAGCTGTGGTCTGATTTCTCCCAAGACAGAGGGGCAGAAGCTGAATGTCAGATTACACCCATTTTCTTCCAAATTTCTCTCCCCCTCTCAACTATCCAGAGTTTGGTACATTTTTGAGCTTCTACTACCATCCCTACTTGTACTTATCTGAAACAAAGTGATGTCATGTTTGAGCACTTAATAGGAGGAATTCTAATGTGGTCATCCTAAATCATCATACAAATCATCAGCAAAGTGTCATAGCACTAGAAGAGCAGCAAGTTTTCTGCTGTTTACCCCTTAGCTTTTCTAGTAGACATGAAAGTAGCTGAATGGCATATTTTATCACCTTTTATTTATCTTGTATTTGTACCCAAAAGTAACTGAGCTGGGGATATTACCTTCATTGTCTATAAAGGCACTGATAGTTCTTTTATGAGTGTCTGGTACAAAGAGACCTCAGGATCTACACAGAAATTCCTGTTGCATTAGCAATTCTTTTGGCTGAACAGTGTAGCTCAAGCTGTGAGCCTCTCACTCATGTAACCCATATCTAACCCATATCTACATAAGTCTTCTTCAGGATGTTAGATGGAATGACTAATTCTACACTGAGCAAAATGAAGAGGTGTATGTCAAAAGGAAAAGAGGTACTTCCCCTTCTCCCTAGTAGAAATGATAGGAGAATAGAAAAGAGAATCCCTCAGTTCCAGGTATGAAGGACCAGTAACGTTCTCTATTTTGAAATATGACAGAGTGGGATTTTTATGGAGCTGACTTGATAATAGTTTGGGAATGCGCTGTGGGAGATGATGAATTTGAACAATGTGACTTAAGCTTCCTGTACAGGGTTAATTCCTGGTTGGGCAATTAAGAAAAGGAAATGACTGCATGCAGGGAAAGCCCACATGATGTCCACTAGGTGTATTTTAGAGCCATAAAAGCAGTTTCTTACTGTCCCTTTCTAGTTTCTCTCTGGCAGGTTTCCCGCCCATTCCTCTAGTACTGACAAACTGTTATTTGTCTGGGTTTTTTTGTTTGATTGGGGTTTTTTTTTTGTTTTGTTGGGGGAAGGGGGGGGTGCTTTTTTTTGAAATTTCAACAATCATAGTTTTGAAATTATCTTCACATAATGTATTGGGCTGCGAGTGAGGATAATATAGGGAAAAGTGGTAATAGCAATTAACAGTAAGGCGAGGTTTTTAGAAAAATGTCATTCTTTTCAAGAGGAATTGTAACACTATTTTCTGTTAACACAATTTTCCTTTTCATTGGTAACACATAAATAAGAATATTTTTTAGGATCATCCATATTGACAAATTCGCAGACCTCTAGAAACTATTTTCCTTGTGTTCCTACTTGGCCAGACATTTAAACTTTGATTCCTACTTCATCTCTGTAAGTTTTCTTACAGGAGTATGAATCCATGGGTTATATTTTCTGAAAGATGTAAAAATTATTGTTTGCAATAAGAATTTCTGGTCTTGAACAAATATCTATACTTATATGTCTACATATATACATATACATTATATATATACACACACACACATATATATATATATATATACTTTCTTTAACCAGATGAGTGTATGAAGCTCGCATAATGAATTGGTGTATTGACCCCAACTACGCACATTTGACTTCAGAAATTATAATTTTAAAATTTCTTTCTATTAATTATATCTTGGCCTGGAGTCTTCCATGATGGGGACTTCCTTCAGGCTGAATGTTTTTGGAAAGTTTAAATGTTTCATACGCTTCTGAGAAAGAGGTAAAGGAAAAAAGTAAGTGCTTCCTCCAATTAAAAAAAAAATCTCTCTATGATTAATCTTTGAACAGAGAGCATTACGTTATGCTTTGAAGAAAAGATGCACAATGTTGCAAGGGAGTTATTTTTTTGACAAGAATAAGCTATTTATTGCCACCATACCTTTGAAAAAATAGCACTTCCCTCTTGTTCAACCCAGCAGATATGCCCAGCAGTGGGTATAGCTGTTTCCTTCACAAATACCCCAATCTTTACACCTTCTTCATGATCAGAGTTCTGTGCTTGCAGAGCCTCAATGAATCCACATCCAATCCTAAAACAAGAGCAGGGAACCTATTACTACTGGAATGACCACCCTACACGACAGGTGGGCCTCACCTCATCTAAGCAAGGAGCAGAACATGACATCTGGACTTGTGCAAAAGGGCCAAGGACAACCGACTGGGATAAATGGCTCTGAAACCAAGTTTGAACCAGGAAAATAAGATTAGAGTTTGGTCAGATTAGGGACAGAAGAACCATTTCTCAGTCCCTGCGAATTGAAAAGGCCTTTGCAAAATTATGATTAAAGAATTCTCAGTATCTTTATGTAAAACAGGAACCAGATTAAAACTGCTCAACTGCCATTATATTTGCCATTATGTGTTGATAATCAGCTTGCATATTTTGACCTCTTTATTGTGAATATAGACTTACACGTCTCTAAACAGCACTGATTAGGTAGAAATAAATCCAACGCTAAAATTTTGGTGCAATTGAAAATTATTGTAGATTTGCCTTGAACTTCAGCTGACTCCACAGAATCTTGATAAGCAGCACATCTCATATTAACCCCTTCTTCAGGAGTTTTGGGCTAAAGGTGTTATTATTATTCCATTTGGCTTCCAGTGGCGCGTCAGAATTCATAGCAGTACAAAAAATGTCTGTTCTCTCAAACAACTAGCAGCAATCAAGTAGTTTCTGAAAAAACTGGGGTACATATTTCAGTCTCTATAAACATCATAAAGCATAAAGAGGAGATGAAGGAACAGCATCCTGTCACAAAAAACCCTCCACTTACAGCTGATGCCTTTAAAGGAAACAAAAAGTTCTCATTAGGCCTGGCATTATCAATCCAAAGGAAAAACAAAAACACATACAGACAAACCCCCATCTTCACAAAACCCCCATTGCAGTAATCTGCCACTGCAGAGAGCAATATTTTTGGTGTTTACATGCTTCATTATTTAAAATATGAGGCAAGAGTCTTGCAGCACAGCAAAAAACAACTTGCAGCACTATAAATGCAAATGTGGAGAAAAAAAATTATCCTTTTACTGGAACTACTAGGTGATCCTTCAAGCCTTTGAGCAGATTGCAGAGAGAAAAAAAATAAAACAGAGACTAGCTATTTTTTTGTAGATGTCATCAGCTGAAAAAGATCAAAAATCATTAGGTATTGTACAGGTTAATTGTGACCATGGTCACAGGGGTTTTCAGGTGAAGGGAGAGACAAGAATGTTCACTCCATGTTCAGAAGGATTTATTACTTTATTTTATATATATTGCATTATATTGATTTATTTATATATATATTTATTTATATTTATTTATTTATTTATTTATATATTGCAGTATATTGATTTATTACTTTATTTTATATATATTGCATTATAACTATACTAAAAAGAAATAGAAGGAAAGATTTTCTCTCAGAAACTAGCTAAGCTAAGAATAGAAAAGAATGAATAACAAAGGATCTCTCTCCAACTCTGTCCGAGATAGCTCGGTCCTTGATTGGCCATTAATTGTAAACATTCAAGATGGCCCAATCACAGACACACCTGATGCATTCCACAGCAGCAGATAACCATTGTTTACATCTTGTTTCTGAGGCCTCAGCTTCTCAGAAGGGAAAATCCTAAAGAAAAGGAGTTTCACAAAAAGATGTCTGTGACAGTTAATGGCTTGTCCTTGGTCTGCAGCTGCTGAAATATGGGATTTCTCTGTTGCTTCATTTCATGCTATGAAAAAATCAAAGAATTTAAACCATCTAGGTATGGCTACTTCCAATGAAAACAGGAAACTCCGAAGACTGGAAGGCCTAGTTTTTACAGAAATACATCAGAAAAACATATTTTTCCCCTGAGATCCCAGGCCACTCCAAATTCACTTTGTTGTTTAGGCAGATAAATGAGGATGTGTCAGCCATCTTCAGAGGTATTTAGCTCTCTGTCACTGAATTTGGGTCCCTTAAGGGCAGCCTGAGGTCTGAAAGGAGAAAAATTAAGAAGAAATTAAGTTTGCTTCTTAATAGATTTATCCAGAACTAGAGAGAGAAAATTCCATCGCCAACACAGAATTCCTTCCTGCTGCAAGGGAAGTGAGTGTCTACTGAGCCCAGTGCCACACAGACCAACCAAGTCAATGGCATGTTTATTTTTTACTGCAGGCCTGCCTTTGAAAATCCTACCTGCGGTCTTGCAGCTCTGCTGAAAGTCCTGAGGGCGCAAAAAGGAGCACAGTCCATTTTCTGCCCTCAGTACACACAGTAGCACACTCAGTTCCTAGGCTGGGGCTGTCACCTCAAGGTGCTCGAGCTCCACACCGGTGTCAGACAGGGAGTGACTCGACTGCACCGACCACATTGCTATGGGGCTGGGAGAGCAAGTCACCAAAACCAAAGAAAACAAAGTGATGCCTTGAGTGGGGCATTGTACAAATCTCCCCAAAGCTGCACTGTAAATGAAGTCCTGTTTCTAGAAGACTTTGCATATTTTATGTGTAATAAGAGATCTGCTCAGCTACTCACTATAGTGGGAGTTATTTTAGCTCCTGACTCCAGCTGCTCAGGGTGCACTTGTGCTCAGGTTATCCTCTGCATCTATTAGCACAAAACACATTACTTTTCCCATGCCTGACTCTGCTTAGAGGGGAGCAGAGTGGGAATCTTCTGCTCTTCTCTTCATTTCTGTGCGATGTGAGCAACCTCTGGTAAGTTTTGCCTTCATCTGGGGTAACACAGGACTGAACAGGACAGAGAGCCATAAAGAGTGCCTTTGTTGGGCTGCATGCCTATATCATAAAGGAAATGGCAAGGTTGCCGTTGCAGAAATGGTGAGAGACAAAGAGCACTCAAATCTTCCCGGAATCAATGTGATTTGATTCAAGTCCAGCAGGAAATGGCTCTTAAAGTAGTACATAGTTAATGTAGCACTTTTAGAAAGCCATTAGAGTCCTGATATATTATTAATTAGATGAAATAGGAAAAAAAGACACAGCAGATACCCATTACTGTAACACAGGCTGTAAATAGTCTAACTTTTAAATTTTTCAAGTCTTCTAGGTATAACTATATTAATGCTTTATTTAAGAAATATTAATTTCCTATCAAAGTGAACAGTCCTATCAAACATAGTTCATGCATGTTGTGCAGGTGATGCTAAATGTCCTGTGAACATAAACAGGGTTCATTCAATTTTCACTTCAAGGTCTGTCTCATTTTAATGAATGCACATAAATTGTGTTTAAAGAGGATGTATATATACAGCTCCACCAAAAAGCTATTTTCAACTACCACTCCACTCTAATAATTCCTAATTTCTATAAGACGTATTATTCTATTGAAGGGCTGTTAATTATATTGGACTAAGCATATCAGAAGTCAATTGGCATGCTACAGACTTCTCTGGGATAGAGTAGGAGTCCTACAAAGGTAGTTCCAATGTTTTTAGTGCTCTTTAGATAACATGAACTTCTGAGAAATTTTTGGCAAAATAGGTTTGGCAGCAAGATGAGCAGCATAAAGCTCTTTAGGGTTCTCAGCAGAAAAATTACAAGGCTAAATCCTACCAGAGAAGGCACAAGAAAGAACTGGCTGATGAGTATTTCTACAGGAATAGCTTCCATTAATCACCTTTTGAGAAAGCAGGCGGTTATTTGCTTTTCAGGAAAAGAGATTATAAGTGCCACTAACTTGTCTTCTTTTCCTGATAAGTTTGGATATCCTGTTGAGTATGAATGTGCTGAGGTGAAGCATGAGAGAATAGAAAAGAACTCCATTTGAGCCAAATACACCCTATTATACAGCTTCCAGCATTTCAAGATATCTTTGCTCAGTTGGACAGCAGCATATTCCTAATTTTAACATTCTATATAGACTATTCTGGTGTGATGGAATCAGACTGCTGTAAAGAAAATTATGTTTAAAAAGTTGGAGCTGCTGCTTTACAGAAGGTTTACTGAAAAATGGCTTTTAATTATAACCATACAAATATAAATATATTCATTGAGCTAATGCCATATAAGCCATAGTAATATAATTTTCAATTTATAATTTATATTATTATTTTAAGACTTAAAATCTGAAAATTGTATTCCACACCACTATGATTCATTGTAAGTGCTGAATATTAGCAGAACAGCTCTGCATGCACATTGCCCACACTTCACACAGGACCATGAACAATGATGCTCCTTGCACCTCAGCCTACATGGGGTCCAAGATTCAACATTTTAAGTAGTTTTGGGATTATCTCTGCAATTAAATTCCTCCCCACTAAGTGTTTGTAACCAATATCCCTATCATGGACACAAATAATCCACACATACACTTGGATGTTAAAAAGCTGTTTTCATGTTTCTACAAGTACAATAAGAAACATCTTTAGGAAAATACAAGCTTTTAGGTTCCTTAAATTCAAGAAATTATGACCTGAATCCAAACTTGCAGTGCAGCACTATACTGAGGCAAGTAAAATATGCACAGGTACATTTAAATTATGTGTAGTAGCCATTCCAATCTGCAGAGATATTACATACAGGCAAAATAATACTTGGGGTACACTAATGCTACTATACTAACACAGTAGTTGCTACCTCTGCCAGGGATAAAATAAAAGGGCGCAGCTGGGTGATGGATGACTGAGAGCGAATTTTGGAGGTTGTTATTCTAACAAAGCATCATCCCAGAAAGAGCTCATCCCCTCTGGCCACATCTCAGGTATTTGCTTTGAAACTCTGGCAGCAGCAGAGTCAGTGAGTGCTGCTGTTGTTGTGCCAGGGGAACAGGGGACCTGGCCCTGGGGCCAACCTGGATGTGCAGCAGGTGTGGCACAGAAATTCTGTGTCTCACACGAAGGCAGAGCCAGAGGGCATAGAGGAGGAGCCTGATTTGCTGATTTTTAATTAAAAAAATTAAGAAATGAGATATGGTCAGAGATTAAGTTGAAGAAAATCGCAGTAAAGCTCCTTGGCCAGCACTGCCAAAGACAGCAGATAGATAGATAGATAGATAGATAGATAGATAGATAGATAGATAGATAGATAGATAGATAGATATAGATAGATAGATAGATAGATAGATAGATAGATAGATAGATAGATAGATAGATATAGATAGATAGATAACAGGAAAAGCCTTGACTACCCCATTTGCCTGGAGAGGCTGCACAGAAAATTGTTAGGTCTTTTCTCACATATAAAATCTGGGAGACAAATACTACAGATAAAAGGAACCACAATGTGGAAAGCAAGCTCAGGCCAGTAAAGAACTGAAGCACACACCTCATGAACCAATGCCTGCATATAGGCTAGGGCTGTGTAAAAGTGAATGTCTGCCTTTTTGCAGCAGTATTCATAATCTTCTGTATGGCTTTGGGTCATCTTCTTAGCAGAAGTTAAATAAATATTTTAAATTGTGCAGGTTTTCCTGAAAAGCCTACAGATACAGCTCTATTAAAGAGGTGAGGCAGGGTGAAAAACTAGTGTAACAAAGAGATTTTTATTTTGCATACAGTCTTTCTTTTGATATCAGAAGGGAAAAATATAAAAAGGTGTCTGAAACAAAACTCCCATCAAATTCCAATGGGAATTGCACATTCAAATCATTGCATAGAGTTGAGAACACTAGTCAGAGAGTAACAACTTCACACTTCTTGTCACAGGAAGTGACAGTTTACTTTATTAAATTGCTATGGATGAAACACAGCCAAAAAAATAATTTTCCGTTTCATACTGGCTGCCTTACTTCATATTTTAAAACTGACCACGCTTCTATTTCATACATTTAATTTTCATTAATTCATAAAAATTATTCACCTTAGTCATAAATAATTCATTCTTTGTCCAAAAATCCATCATCTCTGCCCAGTAACTAGTCTAGGTGTCATTTGGATTGTATTTCCCACCTCCTTTGGAGAGCAAATGAGAACTGGGGAAGGATATAGAATGTACAAGAAGTTTCAATCACATGAATAATAGCTGAGGTCTTATACAATTTTGGGAAACCTACAAAAGCATTTTGATAATTATTACACTGACTGTTTAGTTGGTTTCTTTGTTGGTGGTAGTTTGGGTTTAGGGATTTTTTGTACACACTTTCTGTTTTTTGGGGTTTTTTGTGTCTTTTTGGGGTTTTGATTTTGGGGTTTTTTTAAGATGGCCAAAGAATTATAATTAATAATTGCTTGTGAATTAGATTGCATGCTATGCTGTGAACAGAGATATGAATCAATGGATACCCTAGAAGGGGATAAAATCTAAAAAAGCTTTTTTTTTAAGCTAAAAACCACAAAAACTCTCTAAGGACACAACACTGATAAAAGGAAGCCTTGCTTATCAGCAGTGATGCACTGTCCAATCAGTTGAAAAGAAGGAAAAAGTTAAATATCCGGAATGAGAATAGAAATAGCACAGCAGTAATCAAAACAAGTTCATGATTTTCAGACCACTTCCCTTCTAGCCCTATATGTGATCATTCTTGCTAACATAATTTACCAATCACCAGCTTTCATCCTTCCACAAATAAAAATAATGAAAAATCTACTGTGAAACATAGATTCAATTTTGGCATCTAATGACCCATTGCATACTTGGAGAAGGAACTAGAATCATCTCTAAAAGCTAAATTCTGCACCTTGTCCTCATACGGTTTAGTAAAAATACTGTACAAACTTCAATATTTTTTAATGCCTGGTGATCTTTTCTGATCCATAACAATCAGCCTGCTGATTTCTTATATTACACATGTAGCAATGGAAGGACAGGTAGGATCTTTCGAAGGTTTATGGTCACCATCTTATTTGTAATGTAGAAAGAGTGGTTTTTCTCAGTTATACAGGCTGCAAAGTGTAGAAGTTTAATACACCTCTGAGAAAATTGAAAATACAAGGCTAGATTAAAAGTATGAGAAATATCTATAAAACAGAGCTCCAAACACTTATTTTAATTTGTTTACAGAACCAAAGGCCACATCTATGCATTCCAGAAAAACAGCAAATGTGTTTGAATAGACCTCTGACAGGTATTCTTAGGTGCAAAATGACCGAATTGCAGATCAGGTGCCTTATTGCCTCATAGCAGGAAACGAGAAGAAAAATCACTACCCTGACAAACTGAAATGTGCTCTAAGAAGGCAAAATTCCCACCCCAGTGGCTATCCACAAAGCTTCTTTCTAGGACTGAATTATGACAGTGTGATTGAATTATCAATATGTGACAAGCCTCTATTTGAAGTCACTGGAATCAGGACTGGATGTCCTTTGCCATCAGAGAGAATGCATCAGAAGAGTATGCACTGGTTAATGTTTATTTTATTGAAAATATTAGAGAGCAGGTAGTTTGGATGACATGGATTTTAACAGGACTGTACAGCTCTTTACATAGCTTCAGTCTCTGCATTATTAACTAAAGGCTGTGAGCATAACTTTTAACTAATATCTGCAGTGCAAGTACCTCCATGTGTACTGTGGTCATCCACAACACATAAGAATTTCACTCTTCAGTAAGTCACATGGCTCTTTTACTGAGCAGGGTACAGTGTGATAAAAGAAAAGTGGAAGAAGAAAAAAGAAAAATGAACAGAAACCTCAACTGACAACATTAATTCAGTCACAAATCTCTTGAAATGCTAATAGTGGCTGATCCTAATTTAATTCAGTGTTTTTCCAATATATGATCAAAGGAAACTATATTTATGCAATTTATAGTTATTGTCATGGTATGAAAGGTATACACTAGCTTATCACTACCAGGAATCCAGAAGCACACCAAATAATATTTTTGTATTCATTTCTTGCAGAATAACGGCATTGCAGCTGTAATAGTATTTTTAGTTAGAGGGACAGATTCCTACCATTTATCTCATGTCACTGGGAACATAAATTACTTAGAGATTTGTAATTTCCATGGTGAGGAAAACAGGTACAGAGCAGTGTGTGGAAATAGTATACAATCTCCTGCCTGTTTTTGTTTCTTCTGTCAGCATGAGACCTGAACCAGACCTGAGGAAACATCTTCATTCTACTTAAGGGAGCTGCATTTTTTGTGTGGATGAGAGCAGTGAGATTGCTCATTTTCTCTATGGGACATGAAGCCTCTCTGCCCTGACTCTACAACATTCA
Source organism: Ammospiza caudacuta (assembly GCF_027887145.1). NCBI lineage: Eukaryota > Metazoa > Chordata > Aves > Passeriformes > Passerellidae > Ammospiza > Ammospiza caudacuta. Next base: position 17,492,915 of record NC_080632.1, read on the forward strand.
GTCTCTGACTCCACACTACTCTGTGTGCACTACTCTTATGTCAGCGTGCAAACACATCATTGAAATAACAATGAAGTAATGAGCCAACAAAATGAAGAGGATTTTCATTTTCAAATTCACCACTTGGAAAGAATCCCAAGTGTTGCCAAGTACATATATTTTATAGTATGAAAGATAAAATAAAAAGCAAACATTTATCAGTAGTAACAATTTTCAAAATAATTTTGTTAAAATTGCCCTAGAAAGATTTGTCTTTCTACCTGAAATAGAGAAATAACTGATAACAAAATAAAATAGCTTTTCTCCTAGGTAGCCTCTCATCTGGACAAATAGTGTTTGCTGGTATGCATACATCCACACAGTCTTACTAATTTCTTTTCCAGTTTTTTCTTAGTCATTCTGAGATAAAGCAATCAAGTTGAGTGTTTCTTTCTGTCCTTTGTGACTGTCACAAAACCTGAAGTGGAAAGATTGTATTTTGGGGTAAAAATAAGTGTTGTAAATCAGTCTTGTTAGCTCTGCTTTTAGTGGCTTTACTAAAAAACCCAATATCCTCCCAAAAATGACCCCAAACCAAACAAAAACAAGCTCAGCAAGCCTCAAAAGCAAATCAAACCTACTAGAGACACTTTTATTTTTATGTACATTTCTCTAATTTCAATTTCCTTTCAGAAATCTGAAAACATCTTTTCCCCTAAGAACATTGTCCCTTCAAGTGCTAGGTTTTAGGGAATTTTTAGCTTGTGTTTAGCTGGAATCGACACAGCTGGTTTTCCCAGAAAGGAATGGCAATTTAACATAGCTGTGTGGTGCAGGAAATTGCCAAGTACAAGTGATGCAGCCCCAAGATCAGGCGTGAGCTGGGGGCCAGGTGTGCCTGGTGCTGCAGCAGAATCTGGTATCAGCTGCTCCTCTAGAACAAAGCAATCCCTGGAGCACAATCCCTTTCATTCAAATTGATGCACTTATGCAGAGAGCTGTGCTTGTGATTCATTCTGTCACTTCACTGTTGCCTACCTCTTCTCCTGCAGTCCTGCTTATTTTTTCTCAACACTCAGTGGCACTGATAAAGTTCTCTCTTCTAAAGCATTACATGAACATATCAATCTCACTGCTTTTCTTGGTCCACTGCAGGGAATTGTTGCAAAACTGGACTTGTTTTTGTCATGGTTTTCTATATCATAGGAGTGAGCATGAATGGCTGGGCTGCACTGCTGCTCAAGGCTGGGCAGAGGAGGCTCCAGACACACCAGGAACTGACAGAAGACACAATTTCCAGTAGTAAAGCACATTTTCTCCTCAACTCTAACCGACACAACAATGCAAACAATGAAACTGAACCTCCCTGAAAAAACAGTTATGGGCTAAGCGAAATAACCAGCATGTGAGAAAGTCTGGCCATGGAACATGAAAAATCACAGAGTAATTTGCTTGGAAAACATAGGGTAGAGGTCAAGAGGAGCAAGAGACCTCAGGAAAGGTATTGCAGGTTGATTTCCCAGTATGTGCACACAAGTGCATGCAGAGGGGGAACACTCAGGAAGGACAAAAGTTCCACTTGCAGCCACAAACCCCTGGCTTTGCTGCAATGCAATCCAGTGGGTTGGACCAAAGACCTTCCAAAGTTCCCATTATCCTGACTTGTCCTCAGATCTTACAACCCAAAATGTTATGACATCTTTACAAAATAGAGAGTTCTCCTTATTTTCCTGCTGGAGCCAGAAAATCCAGAGAAATGTAATTTTCCTTGGGTATCACAGGAGAACTAAGATTAAAAATATCTGAAATGCAAAGCTGGAGTCTTGGGTTGTAGTAAAAAAATTACTCAAACTCTCATAGGTCTTCATTATGGGATCAGATTTGTCCAAGGTCAGATGCAGTGATTAAACTCAGCCTAAATACATCTGAAATCACAAAACACAGTCCAGAAAAACTTGCTGTGCTTCCACCTAGAAAACAAGTTCACAAATATGAATCTTGAAATGTTGGCTATGTTTCTTAGTAGGAAAGTGATCCTATTAACTCAATTTATCCCAAACTATACCAAGTTACAACCAAAATAATTTTTCTTAGCTGTAGAAGAAACAAAAACAACAATAACAAATTTTGAAATTTTATTTCTCTTAAATTTGCATCATTATTACTGTAAAAAGTCAAGACTATCAAACTCCATCTTAGAATCATAAAATAGAATCATAGAATGGTTTAGGTTGCAAGGGACCTTAAAAACCCTCTATTTTCAGCCCCTCTGCTGTGGGCAGGGACAGCTTTAAGCAAAACAAGTTACTCAACATCCCATCCTACCTGGCTTGAACACCTCAAGGCATGAGGCACCCACAACTCTTCTGTGCTGCCTGCTCTAGTGCTTCACCACCCTCACAGTAAAGAATCTCTTTTTACTGTCAAACCTAAGGTTCACCTCCTTCAGTTTGTACTCATTAATCCTTGTCCTACCAATAAAATCCCTGATGAAAAGCCCCTCTCCAGCTTTTCTTGCAGGCTCCTTGCAGATACCTGGAGGCTGCTATGAGGTCCCCACGCAACTTCTCCAGGCAGTTCCAGCTCTCTCATCCTGTCTTGATCAAGGACATGCTCCAGTGATCGTATCAACTTCATGGCCTCCTCTGGACTTGCTCCAACCATTCCACGTCCTTCTTACATCTGAACTGTGCATCTGAACTGTGCATGGTGGTCCAGGAGGGGTCTCAAAAAGCAGAGTGAAGGGCAGAATCCCCCTCCTCACCCTGCTGGCCATGCTGCTTTGCATGCAGTGAGGATTTAATTGGCTTTCTGGGCTGTAAGCACACACTGCCTACTCGAGTTTTTTATCAAGCACTACCCCAAGTCTTTCTCCACTGGGCTGCTTCAGTCATTTCTCCACACAGCCTCTAGGTGTACTTGGGATTGCCCAGACTCAGGTGTAGGACCTTGCACTCCTCGTGTTGAGGTTTGCATTGGCCCAGGTCCGTCTGGATGACACCCCTTCCCTCCGCAATGGGGACTGCCCCACACAGGTGGGTGTCGTCAGCAAATCTTCTGAGGGTGCCCTCGATCCCACTGCCAATCTCACTGCCACTTGCCCAAAGTATAATGGCAGGAACAATTTTCAATCAGTCCAGTTAACACTCAACTCACTATATTTTGCTTATTCAAGAAGAAATCTTAATTAATGCTAAAACTGCTTAAGGTAAGAATGATGATATGTTGCTTAATATTACTAAAACATTTTGCCTCTGCTCAACTGCCCATCCACTTGCAGGAACTTACTACACTGGAAACTATAACTAATGGTCCTTCTCAATTTTCCAGGTATCAACATACTGAAAAATACATCATCAAAACATGAAAGCAAGGAAAAAATTCAAACATGGGTTTGAAGTAGTATCAATTTTGCATAAATTTAGAAAAGACTTGAAACTGCAGGATGCTTTGTTCCCACAGGAGTGTATAGTGGGGTTTTTTGGCTTTTCATCTAAGTGTGGATGTTTTACATCATGGGATACATGGGACAAGACACAGAGTGTCATGAGTCCAACACTTAACACACATGCAATTTGCCTAATAAATTTACAAGCTGCATCTGAAATGAGATTACGTGATTGCCTAAAACATCACCAGCTGAAAACTGCTTTATTAACTTGAGTTATGTTGAATGACTTTCAAGCTTAACATCACAGAGCAAATTATCTTCATAATAAAGCTTTAAATCCCTGACTATTCTTCAATTTCAAATATCACGGTACTGCTTTTGTGGACAGGTAATTTTCCTCACAGTGAGGAAATCTCATGCTTGCATGACCTACCTGTATATTAGAGAAAAAAAAAGGGTTTCTTTTGCCTTGGTTTGCAAGACCTTCCTGGAAGATTTCAAATCCATCCCATCTCATGACTAAAAACTTCCATAAAGAGGGGTTTTGCTTATAAATTCTTCAGGAATTTCAGGAAACAGCTTTGTGTTCTTCCTCCTCTACAGGCAGCTAGTCAAGATTTTGTTTTCTTTTCAAAGCAATGGAGAAGGGACAGAGGCAAAAAAGTCTCACATTAAAAAAAAACAAGACCAGAATTATTCAGTCAGGATTAAGGGATTAAGTGTGGCTCTTCAATTACCAGAACAATAACTGTAGTCAACTGATAAACACCTAATGCCTTGCAGGAACTCAGATCACAGAGCTGAAACAATTTTTTTACAATATTGATTCTGTCACCTATCATAACAAAGGAATGGAAAATCAGCAAAATAGCAGGATAAGGAGACAAGTACTGACCAGGCCCAGGTAAGGAGATAAATTATTGTTCTATGCAGTAGACACAGCAATGGCAGGAGGAAGGCTTGTGAATGTCCAGAACAAACAAGATTTGATCCCTATAGGCTGATGCTAGTAAAATCATCCCCCAAAAGAATGTCTCTAGGGTTCACTGAGCCAATAGCTCAATGTCACCTCTTACATTAATAACTTTAATGAACAGTTTTGAGAGAGTGACTTGAGTTGGCAGGGGCAGGGAAGAGGTTTGAAACCCAGGATGTGGGAGATGGCAATGAGAGCTCTGGCTAAACAAATCTTCCCATCATAGACAGAGAATACCAATCCCAAACCTTTCTAATCCAAGTTGTTTCAAACCCTCCATAATTTTTGAAGGGGGATAGGGAAGGAACACTGAGTCAGCCAAGGAATAGATTATGTTCCCTGGGCTATTTTTTAGATATAGTAAAAAATAGTAGAGACATGAGCTGGTAAAAGTAAATGAGGGAGTAAAAAATAAAATACAATAACCTTAGCACCAGAATTGATCACTGAGTTAAAAGCACAGGCTGAAATTTCATATGGTAATCCCACATTTCAGCTATCATCACAGATGCTGGAAGAAGGCACCATTTTTCACATATCTTGCACTTTGGGAAAACTCAGTCTGGGGTCAGGAAAACTCATATTAATAACTTGGAAGCCCAGATAATTTTATCACACCACAAAATAGGAACAAGGGAATAACTGAGCTAGGGGTGCTTTCAAATACCATGCTCTGCTCTAAGCTGAATTTTTGGGTCAGGCTACCAAAGAGAATAGTACTAAAGAACACTGCTATTGTAAAAATATATTACCCAGGGGATAAGTCTTCACTTTACTGTATTGTTGTTACGTGTGCACGTGGAAAAATACACCACAGTCATGTCATCATACAAAAATTACTGAGAGCAAGCAGCATGTGGTGGGAGCAGTTAATAAGGTATGAGAGACACGCACTACGTCAGTGGTCTCATACCAAACCAGGTCAATCAGGCCCAACGTCACTGCTGATAGTCATCAGAGTCATTGTGACCCGAGTCAGGAACTGCCAAATCAACAACAGGCAGATGTTTGCAGCTTAAATAAAAAGAAAAATATCACCCCAATGGGTGTGTTTCACCTTGAGCTGAGGTTAAGCTGGCAAGGAAGCTGAAGCAGATGAAGAAACCTCTACACAGCAGGAATGATGAGGGATGGGTTCATCTGTGCAGTGCTGGCTGCTTTTGGGTTGTAGAGTAGTGTGAACAAGCAAACCTTGGGGATGTGGCTGAGAAGAGATACGTCTGTCTCTGTAGATGGCATACTGAGATTTTGAAGCCTATCATCCTAATTTCAAAAGCAAATTTCTTTTTAACATAAAGCATGTTTTCTAAAGGAGTCTACAGTCTTTATGTAAAACATAGCATGATGGAGCATCTGATGCAGGAATTTACAAATTATTCCTGTGACTGATTTCATGATTGCCTAAACAGTGTGTACTGTTTTAATCAGAGTTTATTTAGCTTCAACTTCCCTCAATTACTGCTATAGTTGTGATGCAGTGAGAAGTGAGTGATAGTTGTGAGAAGTGATAGTTGTGAGCGAGTGATAGAGTTTATTAAGTTTTTATTCCTCATTTAAATACTAAATTAAAAGACTGATCAAGACATTAATTAATCTTCCTTTTCACAATCTAAATTTATTGACAATATTTTTCCCCTATAAAGGACGTTAAGCCTAATTCTATAACCAATAACACCTCACTGCAGAGGCTTCAGCAAATTTCACTCATGTACCTCTGCTTTAAACTTTGGGCACCAGACCTCAATGTTATGATGCACTGGCTGCAACATCACAGCCAAATGCTCAGGAGCTGAATCCTTTTTTACAGGACAACTTCCTGCTCATTCACAAGTGCACGATGCCAGAACTAATCCCTGCTTCCAAACCACAGTAAAACTGACGATAACCAACACCTCCTCAGTACTCACCTCACAAAGAGGTAGGGGTGGTTTTTTATTTGGAAACTTTTTTTTTTCAATGTGATTCAACTTAATTTCTTTAGAATCTCCTTAAAAATTTGTCCACACACGTACACACACACACGCATGCACACATGTACACACACACGTATGTGAATACCTACCAAAAATGCAATTGACATTTCCAAGAGGCAAGCTTGGAACTTGCTGAACTCCCACAGTTCAGGGCAGAAAAACATTTCAGTGTGAGCTCATCCAACTTCTAGCAGAGGGCAGCACTCACGTAACATCTTGGGAATGTTTCTTTTATCAGTTAGAGAGGAAGGAATCCATAAATAACATAAAAGAAGAAAGACATCTTCATCTACACATTTCTTCAGCTGACACTGGAGCTTCCAAGAGTGTTGTAAGTTCGTTCTTCAATATATTCAAGGGTTCTTGAGTCCTAACACAGCTGTTGTGGCAAATAGGCATTTTCTCAAGACGTATTGTAATTCACAAAAGAAAAACAATAAATCAGAGAGAAGTTTCTCCTTTTATGAAGCACTGTTCCCTGACCTAAATCAGTCTTTGTCTTTGAGTCATTTTATCTTACTCCCTATTTAGTGGACTGGTTGCTACTATGGCAACCACCCATCCTGCTCTGCAGACATAGGTATTATTCCTTGATACACTTATGTTCTTTCACCAATTATACTTTGTACAGGTTCAAAATCAGAAAATATCTGGGAAATTAATTTGCTTTGGCAATGCTTTTATCAGGGTTATAGTATATTGCAAAGAAAAAATAAGACTAAAAGTGTGAAGTAAAGTTTGCATTAATCCCACTAACAGCATTCTCAAGGATCAGTACAGGAAACTTGGTTCCCCACATTATTTTTTCTTATCTAGGTGTAGTAAAATATCAGCTCCATGTCAAACCTGACACGTCTCAGAGACCTAAGGAAAGCTACTCCTGTAGTTATAAGAAGATCCTAGGCAGTCCGTCTCATTTGGAAAAGGAGAAAATGGGATGAAAATAATCAGATTTAGTAGCTGCTGCTGCTGGCTCATAGAGCTATCATGTAGAAAATTGGTGACATAGCCCAGGAGGGGCTGTATCAGTCTTGAAAACATTTAATGCTGTTAATGAAGGTCAAATTACAAGGGTTTGTGGGTTTCTGGCAAAGAGCTACCAATGTTCATATCATTACAGGTAAATGGAAGGTGTCTGGTGGGAATAGGCCATCCATGAAAACAAATCTTTCAGATACTCCCTCGACAGGGCATTTGCTTTCATCCCACAAATTTCAATAGCACTCTGCATGACTGATACAAATGGATATCACAGGAGACATAGAGCTCTCCCACACTGCTTTTATAAGAAAATCCTTTATTTCCTCAGTATTTCACGGTTTGCACTGGTAGTCAGAATTTTATTGGCAGAGAGGACAAAAAACTGTAGAATATCAATGAGAATAGAGCTAGAAGGGGTTCTGGACATTATATTTTAGTCAGTAGAGATTTTAAATGGAGAAGAACCTAGTTTGTTTTTTTGAGCCTCCATCTTCTACAGCTTTTAAGGACGAAAGAGATACTTTTCTTTCTATTAAGCTATCAAAGCTCATGTACAAATCCCCTGAAACTCCAGTTTGTATTTATATTTACAAGGATTTTCTACAAAGGTAGAAATACACTATTTTCATCCTATTCTCAACCACTTAAGAGATTCACTGCTTTCTTTGGCATAAAAATGACAAAAGCATACTTTTCTGAGGAAACTTTAAACATATGTGTCCTTTCCTGGGATTCAAAAAGCCACTCACACCCAACAAAAGTATTCCAGAACCTCCAAACAGAGCAAATTGAAACCCCACTAATATAATATAAATAACATCCCTAGGGTAAACATCTCAACCAAACTTGTAAGAAAATATTTTGTAAAGCCTTCCTCAGTGAAAATATGAGGATGTACTGATACTTGTACAGTGGTTTTGTCATGAAAAAAAAAAACAAAAGAGGAGCTAAGAAAGTTAAAGCTGACAGACTGAAAGGCTGAGGGTCTCTAGTGGAAATCTAGGTGCACCTTGATTGATAAATGTCCAAGAAAAGGCTGAAACTCATGTTCTTCCCTTTCCCTGACACCTGAATAACACACAGCTTAAAAAAGCAAAGAAACATACCAAGAGGTAGGGGAAGAAAAGGAACGAAGTCAACATGTTCCTGCTATTCCCCTTTTTCAATAAAGAATCAGAATCCTCTGGACCAACTGCCAATGGACGTCCAATGTATCCATGGAAGAACAGGACACTGAGTGAATTTATTGTGGGAATTTACCCTTTTCCAAAGTGGGGCGAAAAATAGCTACACATTGCTCTGCAAAGATCATTGCATGTGTTTCCTCAAATCCAGAAAAGAATCGCTAACAGACCAAGTGCTGGCAAATATATGAACCTGGTGGCCTGGGTTGACTTATTTAGTCATCCACAATTCAATCATCTTAGTAAAGTTGGACTTATTTGATCATTTGTTGCATGCATATGAAAGCACATGTCCATTCTATCTGAAGTAGCAGCAGATTAAAAGTGGTCCAGGTAGAATATGTGCTCCCTTCAACCAGCTTCCCTTCCCAGTGTTCCCTTCAACCAGCTGGCCTTGCACCACATGTGACCATGTGATTTCCCTTTCACACCAAAACACCTGCAAAAAAGGATTTTTTTATTCATTGAAGAAATCAAGATACAATGCAGAAAAAAGATGCCTGAGCAAGATATGGCTTTTCAGGCCAATAAGGTAAGGGTCATCCTGAACTGTCAGATGCAGAGAAATATGGTAAAACAGAAAGAGGAAGTAAGTGTATGAGGGGAGCAAGAGCTGTGAGCAACCATCTGAACAGGATGAAGCGAGATCAAAGGAGAAGTAATAAATCTCGCATAGAAGGAGCCAACACAAGTAGGCAATGGGTAAAGGTGACAGAAGATGCTTCAGTTTAAAGGGGTTTAAAGAGGTCTCAAGGGTGGTTGGAGTGAAGTAGGCAGGACAGGAAGCTATGTCAGTAACTGAGATGAGAAACGCATAGAATGAAAATATTTACACCATGATTGGAAAACGCAAAGAAAATTGTGCTAAGAAAAAAATCAGTACACAGGCTTACCAATAATGGAGCTTCATCACAGTGATGTGATGCAGAGCAAAATGTAAACCATAATGGGCATTGGTGGGGTATGCAATAGCAGATCTGAAGCAATGGGCTTTGCTGTGGTGTCAACCAAAAGTTATTGAAATTGCTAAGCTGACTGTGGGGGTGCCTTAAAGATTTCACCACAGCTTCTTGCTGTGCTAGGTGACACACTTCTAAGGCATTTATGTGCTTTTTGAAGTAACTCAGAAGGAGACGTGACTGTGAGTTTAAATGTGCACTTTTGCATGTGTGTTATCAGGTTCAGGCAGATGAACCTAGTCAAGTGAGAATATGAAAGCAATGATAGGGAAGTATGTTTTGAAAAGGCACTTAGTAGATTTGGAGAATCACAGTATTAGAATTTAGGCCAAGGCAGGGATTGTCTTATTCACAATATAGCTGTTTTTATTTGTCATTGTTGTGATGCTCTGCATTCATATAAATTTTTTTCTACATTTTTTAACCTATTTTTCGGTTTGGTTTGGTTTTTTTGTAGTTGGTTTGGGGGTTTTTTGTTTGTTTTGTTTGTTTGTTTGTTGTTTTTTGGGGAGGGTTTTTGGTTTGGTTTTTTTTTTATTTTTATTAGCCCGTCCTGAAATCTCATTCCAACAAAGTTTACAGGCACTTGTCCTAGAACATTCATATACACATCACACATATTAATATGTCACACATATTATATGTTATATGAACTTACACTCACCCAGGAAAGGTTATGGACAGGCATTAAATATTTGGGTTACAATTGTAAAGTCATTCAAATTGTCAAATTACAAAGATTATTTGCTGCCAAATAGCTTACCAGCAGCAAAAGTAAACCACAAAAGAACTCAACCAACCATCAAAAACGTGTAATCAGGTTAATCCAGATGATATACAGAACTAAAGGGAAAGAACTCATCACCAAACTACTTCCAGAAAACTCTTGGGTACCTTATTTAGGGTACCTGCATGTAAAACAACTTCAGGGCTTGATGAAAAATAGATCTAGGCACTTCAATATTTTGTCAAATATAGTGATCCTGCCATTCTAACCAAGATTGCAAGCAAGGAATTTTCTCAGTCTATATCTTGCATTTCTACTCAGTGTAGCCACTTGACCTTGAAGAAGCTTTGGCAGCACCTCTCATGCATATGAACCCATAGAGAGGTCAGCAATTCATCCTCCAAGAGATGCACGTCTGTGTGTGTGCATGTGCACATCTCTTTCTCATTCTTAATATCACTTGAGAAGTGTTGACCCAATGTTTCTGTACTGCTGCATTTTTTTGACATAACTACAAAAACATTTTGCGTGATCTCTGTTGTGCCTACACAGCCATCTATCACAAAGGAATTCAAATGCACTAACTCTTTGTAGAACTGTGTTATTGCTGAACTAACATGCCTGTAACTGCAATTTTATCTATAATGAATCATATCTGTATCATTCTTTGCACACTCAAGCCCAGAATAAGTGTGGCAAGAGTGAAATAGTGAGTGACAAAGAATTCCTTGGCTGCCCTGTGCTAACTCACTAGTTTTATTCCTTCATTACTTGTGCACAATTTTTCTGTCTGTATAAAAAGAAAAGTTAGGTTAAAAGTACTTCACACATGCTTCACACGTGAAAGCCTAGATCAATCAGCCTTGCATATATATTGCAGCCTTCATTACAATGAAAACATTAACTTCAGGTTTTGAACACTTCAGAGCTTACACAAATTCACAATAAAATAGCCATGCAAAACTCATACTTATGTTGGGTAGTCTTTCTGTCATATTACATTCCATCTCTGATACAGGTAGAAATTCTGTACTTTGAAGATGCAACATTTATTTTTTTGTAGATTAAAAGATTTACTAGTCAATCTCCAGTGCAAGTTCTGCACAGACTGCAGGGAATTCTTCTGAGCTTAATTCTTCAATTGCAGATTTTATGAAAATCCTTCAGAGGCAGGTGGCAGCAGAAGGTCACTGAAGAAAAATGTTATAAAAGAAACATCACCCAGAAAGGTGTGGAGAAGGCATGCATGGTATTTTGGTTTTGTGGATGGATGCTTACCTCTATCAACACTGCTTCAGAAGGATGTTTGCACAGGCATTGCATGAACATTTGACAGGACACAAGGCATTGTTGTAATTATTTTTTTCTAGGTCTAGATTCATAAAACCAAGAAAAACAGCTTTCAGATTCAGTAAGAAAACTCAATAGCCAGGCTACATTACAAGAAAATTTGCCAAAGTTCCACGCTGTGAGGTTTTTTTCTATTGCAAACCAAAGTAGGGGAAGTCCTAAATTACTTTCAGAGTTGTCATGATAAACTTTGCAAAAGAAGGTATCACTATTATCAGCTGATACCTTGCCTATTTTTTTCATCTCAGCAATGTTCCTGAAGATGTAATCTATATCGCTCCTAAAACCGGTATCCAGTCTCCAGAAAATGGATAGAGAATACATATGCCCAACCCACTTAGCATGAAATATAACCACATACAAAGGACAGAGCAATTTATTTGTAAATTTCTGTGCATATTATTTTCTCAGTAATGTACTATTTGAAAATTAGATATACAAATATAACCCAAATTCAAAATAGAAGACATTAAGCTTCACTTGGCATTTGCCTCCTTCTGAATTTCTGCTGAGTTTCTTCTTCAACCAGAGATTGCTTCTAGAAGATCATCTTACTGGCTTTGTTTCATGACACATCATGTTCTTGGTGGCCAGAGACCAAACTATCTTTCAGTTCTGGTGCCATAAATCTAATGCAGCTTCAGTGAGTACTATGAGGTTAATCTGGTGTATACAAAGTACTGAAATTTAATTCAGTCCCCAGATCACAAATAAAAAAGTGAAAAGTTTTTAAAGTTTCTATTAACAAGTGAAGACTGTGTCCTATTGTCAAAGACAGTATATGGAAAGCAACAGTTCTACAACACATGAATTTGGCAAGCTGAAAGGAAAAGCATTGGCATTTACAGAAGGCAGCTGGAAATTATTGGAGTTTGGGTTTCTGATTACTTCCTTCATGCATCAATTATGTTCTGGAAATGGACAAATACCAGTTTATGAGACGTGTTCTACAGTTTTGGAGTCGCTCTTCAGTCCCCTGAAACGCTGCTCTGGTGTGTCCTGCCCCTGTGAGCCACTGTTTCCAGATGGTGAGACACAATGCCCAGAAGGAGGAGGGCAGAATGTTTTAGTTGTGGGACAAGATAGACAAGATAGGTAAGGTGGCTTTGCAAACAAACAATGGCAAATTGGTTGAGATAATGAAACTGGAATCTATAAATTCCATACCTAATTCTTTAAGTTTCACTGGGTCAGTTTAGCTCATGAACATTAGATAGCTCAGTGGAACCAGTTTCACAGGCCAAGTCATCTGAAAGCAATTCAACATCTATGTTGTCAATTCCAGCAGAAAACTGATCAACAAAATATTAGGAATGGAAACTACAAAATAATTTTTCAGATTAAATCACAGGGGATTTCCTGAACACTTTTTTTTTCCCCCAGGAGAACAACCTGTTTGACTTACCTGTAGATCTTGCACCACAAGAAGATGAGACAAAACAAAACTACTACTTTTACTGGCCTATTCCCATTCTCACAGAATCTATTCAGAAGAACCCATTCTTTTCTTCAAAATATAGATTATCAAGCTTGAAAGAAGTATTAAAATATATACAGAATCCATTAGGTTTCCATATATGGCATACCACTTTGTTTTTAAGGGCCTCAACCGTGTCTTTTTTTGTGATAACATTATTATTTTGCAAAGGTTTACTTCAGGAATACTGCTTGTATCTCAGAGCATTTTCATCCTCCCATATCCTATTAATATGATAATAATTCCAAGCGTACTGAGTATGCAAGTAGAAGCTTTTATTTGCTGAATCATATGATATAAAATCTAGATAAGTGAGCATGTAAACACAGTCAAAAGAAAAACTTTTTCAAATTACTTAATATTCTTTACATTTGGGAGAACCTAGCAGAAGCGATAACACTCTGGTTCCCCATTAAATAAAGAAATGCTTATTCAAAGTCTTGGATATAATTATTCAGCTGCTTTTCATAAATTTAACACCTTTCTGCCATGTGTTGATTTACCTCCAGTATTTTACAGTAAGTACCTTACATCTTTCTGCTGCAAGATTAGGACTTTTTAGTGCTGAGTGCAAAAAGAGAACTGTAAGACAAGCTATTATTTCACATTTCTTTTGCTGTTAAAAACAGGATTGCTTTGCACCTATGTAATTGGTTGAAGGCAGTAGGAGTCACCAAGTCAATCAAAGAAATATCACAATGGAGTTTTCTAGCTAATCAGTTGGTGTTTGTTACACAGTTTTTATGCACACCAGCACATCTAACAAAAATCAGCAGACAGCAAGCAGTGCAGGAAAAAGGTACAGGACTTTAAAGCTGTACTTCAGCCACCAATGCAGCCCTCGTCTTGTACGTGCCAAAGTTTGGTGCCTAATCATAAACATCATGCTGGCTCCAAAATCAAATACTACTTATTGGGGTACAGCTCTAGTACTTTTATGCATAAGGTATCACCCATTAAAAGGACACTAGAGAGTTACAGTTAGATAAGACAAGCAACGTTTGATATCATGTCCATGCAAAGACATAAGGGGAAAACAGCTATCCCAATTTGTATCTAATGTCTCACAAAACTACCATCTAACAGAAGAGACGTCTATGATTAGCACAGCCATACTACTATTTGTCTTGGATTTGTTAGGACCTCCTAAGAGAGATCAGAAGGGATATGCAGTGGGATAAATCTTGGAGGGCTACAGCATTATATCCAAGATATATCCCTACAATCTAGAAGAATAAAGGTTTTTAATAGTATTTTAGCTTGCAGGACATAGACTCAGTTTTTCCATTCATTACCTATTATTTGCACAACAGTGACAAAAAGTCAGGAATGGAAGGAAAAAACAAGAATCACTGAGAGAGCGGTAGCAAGTGAAACGATAACCTTTTCATTGCAATAAAATAAAACAAAATAAATAAAAAAGAATTGGGAGGATAACAAGATTTAGAGGCTTTAATACATAATGTTTATTTAGGTCCAGGAAATCAATGTAAGTGAATCTTGACTACTTTAAATGGTGCTGCAACGGAAAGCAGTAGCTTTTTTTCAACAAGGAGTTCTAGGCCCAGAAATTGTATTTGAAGTGAGACCTTTCATTGCCTTTTCTTTTTGCAGTGAGAAGAAGCCAGTGTTTGGGTGAAATGTAGATGCAAGGTAAAATTACAGAATGTGGTTGACTTATTATGTTTATCAAACACACTTCAAAAAATGTTTCAAACCAAAAAATTCTGTAAAAAAATATAATCTCCAAATAATTTCCCATGCTATGTGATTTATTTTTACATAAAATACATTTGTTGTTGCCAAGCTGCAAGAAAATAAATAAGCCACGAGGGTATTTGTTTTGTGCCAATGGGTGGTTGAATGTACTTCTTGAATCTCTATTTAGTTGCAAAAATGGGGCAACAAACACAATTGTGATGTTCATCATGATCAAATATAGTCCTGAAATTCCAGAACACCTTAGCTAAGATACTTCAATAGAATAGAAATCTCAAATTCTCTATGCAGCATTAAGCAGCATTAAGGTGATGCGTGAGTAGGAGGAACAAAACAAAGTACACAACAAAAGGACTGACAACGCCAACCAGTCCAATAATTGGCATTCTAGTGTCTTTCCTGGAAAATTTGTTTGTACAGCATTCCTGTCTCTTTTTATTTGGTTATTGCAAATGTTCTTGAAGTTGCTTTTAATGGCATCTGTGTTTGTTCAAACAATTCATCCTCATCAGCACCTTTCTGCAGTAATTTACTGCTGTAAATTACAGCATTTCTCCTTTCTGTGGGACCAGGGCTTACAGGAAATGGCAACCGTGCAGCTGAAAGTGCTTTTCACAACAGGGTCCTAGAATTTGTGCTCATTAAACTCTGGCATTTGGTCACTCACTTGCCTTTTTGACCATAATATTTTGTTTAGTAAGGTCATCAGAGAGAAATGACAGTAATAGTCTATAATAGTTTCTAATTGTCTAACATGTACACAGCTTTCTCCTACGAGGAAAAAAGTGTCTGCCAATTTCTGCATAGAGACTTTACCTTAATTTGGTTTGACTTTTTGGCATACACAACAAGCACTTGTTGCATCCTCAGTGTCGGTGTTCATTTCAGAACAACATAAAATCTTACTGCCTTGAAGTCTTCTCACATCTGATGGCATGTTTTGTTCAACACTTTTTGCAATAATGTGCATGAATCAGGCTGGTGCCTTCCAAAGAAAGCTTCTGTTGGCATCAAGACATATATCAAGGATACATACCAAAATATGTATATATCAAAATATATCAAGTAGAGGCTGGAAACGGACAGAACAACTTACCAGGACAGTATTCTGCTCCATGTTCCTAAGACAGCTGTCTCCCACAAGTGTGATTGCTCACAAATACACATTTTCTATGACACCTACCAGAATCTCAAGTGACAATTCAAAGTGTCCTCTCCATTTAGCAGAGATTTATGTCCTATTAATGAATTTAAAAGCATGTAAAAAAAAAGCTTCATCTTTCTTCTCTGTGCAGCCGAAGCCTTGTTCACATCTCTTTGTACTTCACCTATGATGCTGAAAGCAATTAGGCTAACACACACCTCTTTCTACAAGTGTCTCCTACTCAGACTTTTCCTACAGGTAGGATTGTGGAAGTTTGGAATAATTAACAGCTCTGCACTATATTCAGCCTATATAATCTTGGAAGGAAGTTTTTCCCTGTTGGTGATACGTGCCTTATTTTCAGACATTTTGATCATCTACACTCTGCAAGAATAAGCTCACCTCAGTGGACCAGTGCATTGCTGTACCTACAACTAAATCTAAAATCACTTTTAGTACCACCATTTTCAACAGCAAATTTATTCACTAGTTCAACTTCAACATAATTTAGCTTCCAGATTGAAGCACAGTCCTCCTCTATTCTAAAGCTCTCCATTGCTCTCATTTTACATTAGTTGATAGTGATATTTCTCATTCCAGCAAAATCTTGCCAAATTTTCTTGCATGTTTTGTGAAGCATTCTTTATCTTCCCCACTAAGGAGGTCGTCAAGCCTTGAAGCAGCCTGCCCAGGAAACTGGTTGAGATGTTCCCCTGGAGATACACAAAAAACCTGCAGCCACAGTGTTTTAGGAACATGGCATAAGTGGTGGTCTCGGCAGCTCTAAGCTGAGGTTAGACTTAGTGACCTGAGTGGTCTTTTCTCACCTAAATGGTTCTATTATTCTGTCAGTCTAAGTTGTCTTAAGAATTAGCCTCCCTTTCCACACAGAAGGGGCAACTCTTCATCTTTCATGAGCTTTAGACATGAGAAAGGTAAGCTTTAGGCCTTCAAGTTTTGAACAAATCATGATCTATCTCCTACCACAGCAGTTTCCTCTGCTCCAGAAAGCATCAGTATCTGCCAAAAAAGCGTCCCAAAAAACATATCCCAGGCAACACATATTTTAGAGGGCAAGGAAATGCTGAACTTGAGCTCTCATTTACTTATCTACCTGCAGGGAGCCTACAAGGCAAATGAAGTAACTTTTTACAAGAGCATGTAGGGACAGGACAAAGGCAAACGGCTTCAAACTGGAAAAGAATAGGTTTAGATAAGATGTTAGGAAAAAAAATTTGACTGTGAGGCTGGTGAGGCACTGGAACAGATTGTCCAGGGAGCTTGTGGATGCTGTATCCCTGGAAGTGTTTAAATCCAGGTTGGATGGAACTCTGAGCAATCTTTTCCAGCGAAAGCTGTCCCTTACCACAGCAAAGTGTTTGGAGCTAGATGATCTTTAAGGTTCCTTTCAACACAGGGCAGCATATAGAATTGAATCACAGTGTTGATGAACATTAAATTTTGAGGATTTTTTCCCATTCTTTTCTGCTGGTTTCAGTTGTTTGAAAGAAACACTTCTATGTTGTAGTCTATGAGAACACACTCATTACTTCTTTCCCCTCCTGCAGGTTTTTTTCCCCCAGTTAGGAAACACTAAAAAATTGCCTTAGATCATGACAGTAGTGTTGTCAAAAAAAAGCTAGGACACTGAGCACTTCTGTAGAGAATCTACAGGTTAATTGATGGTATGTGCTGTCTGAATTCCTAGACCACTAGCAGTGATGCTATCAATGTATCAACCATATGACTGACCAAGATAATCAGAGGGAATATGCTGCACAGAAAACCCCATTTGCCTTGTATAGCACTCTGACATCAATGCTTTTTAAATAATCTAAATACTACAAATTATAGCACTATCAAGACACGAGCATTCCATATTCTGCTTCAAACCAGCTTTCAAGTCCTGAAAAGAAACTCACCCTTCTTTTATTATTTTTTTTTAATTGTAATTTTCTTTAAAGACAGAAACATATGAAACAGTCTTGAAAACATTGGGGCATAAAACCTGAACTTCTGACATGGCCTTCAAAGCCATCCTGTGCAAATCAGACAACTGGAGGCAAAGAAACTCTAGTCCAGCCAACCAAAGACCATCAAGTTCCTTACCCTTACACAAGCTCACTTTAAAAAATGAGCCACTTTTAGGTTACTGACAGTTGCAGAGCAACATCCATTAAATTACTTGAATTTTCAAGGAATGGCATACATAGGATTTCAATTTATTTTAGAGTTCTAATGCCACTTGAAAAACACTGTTTACTTGAACGTCTCCTAAATAAAAGCTTCCTATCAAAGAGCCATCAGCAGCAAACACATCATAGAAGGTCAGGTGAAAAACTGCATATTTAAAAACCTGTAGTAGTAATCCCAAAACCTGTGTTTCCCTTCTGATGACAGATGGAGCATTTTGTAACTCTGAATCACAGTGTGTGGGTGGAGACATGCAACCAAGATCAGTTGCTTGAGAGTCTTGACAATCCACACATTTACTGCAACACCGCTGTTAAGAGAGCATTTTTCCATGTATCTTTTCTCACATTCAGTATCTGGTCAGAGCAGTATCTGTTTCCCAATCTGAACAGTTCCACGGTGTCTGAAAGTTTCTGTTCCTACGGCTGCCAATTTACAGCAAGCCATGGCCTGCAATAAAACAATTACCAAAGTGCAGGTGGTTATAGAGGTCTGGAAGCTCTGGGGATGAGAGGAAATGAAACTTTGCACTTCCAGCATGCATCCCTGAGCCACTTTGTCTGGCCTCCTCCCTGCACAGAAACACCACATTCATCTCTGCTGCATGGCTGCATTGTGCGCACGAAGGATTTAGCACCACAAACTGCACAAGCCCTTCTCATGCAACACAGAATCCTGGTCTTTTTATTCACATGTGGGGGTTTTTTGCTTGTTTTTTTTCCTTTTTTTCCTTTTTTTTCCTTTTTTAATTTTTTAGGCTATTCTTATTGGTGTAAGGAATAAAAAATCCCATACTAATCATGCACCAGTTTGAAGGCCAAAATAGCACCTAAACATCCCTTTGATAAACTCAGTTGGCTGCCTTCTACTTTATTACTAAAGAAATTTTGTTGTTCAAAAAAACATACTTTTTTTTAAGGTGACATGTAAAGCAGTACAAGCCAGGTGCATAACACTCCCAGACAAGAAAAATCTACCTGAATAAGTGTAAGAGCTTAATTTTACTGGGGTGAACATTTAATTTGGTGTTTGGTGTTTGTTTTTGGTTTGGTTTGTTTGAGTTTTTGTTATTATTATTTTTTGAATGTCAGAATATAGCTCAGAACCACTGGCTTGAAACAGGAGGATAAACCCCATGTGATTATATAAATCTAAGTTTTTCTAATTTTAATTGCCTGAGGAGAATTATGTGCTAAAGTGAGGGTTTCTTTTTAGTGTGTTTGTTTTAGCTGATAAAGATTACATATTTGGACAATAAATCCTCATATTAAAATTTCAAAACCTTGCAGGAGTATTTACTTAAAATCAGGAAACCATATTTATTCAACACTGTTTATGATGCTATGTGCCTCTGAGTGCTGTGGGACTGAATGCTTTTTAGGGAAAAGTGTGATGAGATAGTGGAGTTGAGGAGCAAGTGAAGATTCTAGTAAGACTCCAAGGTTGTGTTTCCCTGCCATTATGACCTGGATTTTGCTACTTAAAGTTTCTTTTTCAAAGACGTGCTGTACAGTTTTCATTGAGAGGCAAAATAATTGATTGTAGCAAGCTCTGTGTAATGAACCTGTCAATAAAACCTTTGCAGCTCCAGAGAGGGACTGAATTACTTGGGTCTGGAAGCCACATGGACCTGGCAACGTCTGGAAACCCTGAGACCTTGGGGCCTCATGACTGCAGCCACAGGACCCCAGATGTTTCCAGCACAAGACCTCTGAGCTCACATCAGTGGAGGTACCAGCTCAGTCTCAGCACTGAAATTCTCTGATGCTTTGAGATGATGCCAAAATTTGGAGGAAGAGTGATAGCACAAGTTGACATTTCTTACTGCTGAATTGTCCAAAATCAGTGAAACTGAACTCTGAGATAGAAATACCATCAGGAAACAGTTCTCTGTTTCACAGCTCTTCTTCCTGAAAACCAGGGGATTTCATAAAAGCCTTCATAAGGCCCTTGACTACATATATTTTTATTAAGATTGCTTTTGCTTTTATAATGCAGTGGGTCAGGATCCACAGAGGTCACTAACAATTGTCCCCATGGTAATTTCTTCCCCCCACACACTTCTCCCAGTTTATTCACCACTAAAAGGCAGCAACCCATGCAACATTACTCAAGAAAAGTAAATTTCACTCTGACAAAATGTGGAGATTGGAAATTGAAGTACCCAAACAACAACCTCCTATTTATTCTGTAATTATTCACAGTTGCCTCAAATACCCTATTTTTATCCTGCTCTTGTTGTTGTTAACAATATGGCTCAATCTGTCTTTCCCTTGCCAGACATTTAGGGCAGCTGGCCTGATAGCAACCTTGGAAATTTTATTCCAGTTTCCAAATGGAAATTGGATAAACTGATAAGACCTTTTTTCAGTTTAAGGAGTTGTGAAAATCTTGTGAATCTATATTCAAGCTAAAAGTACTAACTTGACTCATGAAATTGCATATCCTCCTGCCTTACCATTATCTTTTTTCTGCCCTCTGCCTCATATGACTCTCAAGGGTGTAACAAACAGATGTCTTAATCCATGACTACACTTCAATTGGAGAGCCAACCCGGTCATAGAAAGTGTCTCCTGGTTGTGGCTGGAAAATAAAATCTTCTTGGTGCCAGCTACAGTGCAGTGCTTTGTATTTAGTGTGAGAATAATGCTGATTACTCACTGATATCTTGGCTGTGAGTCAAGGACAGGTCCATGTCTCATTCTCTGGCCACGAGCACATGCACAAGAACTGTGAGGGAACAGCCAGGACAGCTGACCTGAACTGGCCAAAGGGATTTTCCACACCACACAACATCATGTCCAGTATATAAACTGAGGGGCTTTGCCCAGGTGCTACAAATTGCTTCCTGGGGATGGGTTGGACATCAGGCAGCACGTGGTGAACAGTTCCTTTGTGCAGCACTTGTCTTTCTTGGGTTTTATTCTTCTCACACTCTCCTTCTCATTGCTGTTGTTGTGACTATTATTATTGTTGTTGTTATTATTACTATTAATTTTTGTTTAAATATTAAATGCTTATTATGTCAACCCATAAGGTTTACCTTTTTTTTCCAATTCCAATAAGCTGGAGTTAAACCAAAACAGAAAGAAATAACTGGAAGCCGAGCAAAGGATGTCCTGTCTCTGTTTCTTCAGAGAAAGAAGGGATGGGATTATTCCCTCACAGCTCCAGACAGAAAGAACTGGAGAACTGAGAGGGACTTCCCAGCTCCCAGGGAAGAGATAAAGGGATTAACGGTCCTAGCAAAAATTACCTTCATTAAGCTACAGGACTGGCAAGACAAAAAAATTCCAACTGACTGAAACTCAGATGTGTTTTGGTTGAGTAACAGTCCACAGAAGGACACAATCCTTCTGAAATCTCTGATCTACCCCAAAAATCCTGCCGATGGATAGGGAAATTGGCCAGGAAAAGCCGGTTTTCTACAGCTCTCACTTCTTTTTTTTCTAAACTGAAATTAGAGGACAATTGCATGAAATCTTTATTAATCTTATATGTTGCCTCTTTCAATTTACATATGTCTCTGAACACCAAAATGTCCTCAGGGTTGCTGCAGTTACAGCTGTTGTGTTTAAGCTGGTGCCCTATTTTAACAGTTCAGCATTGACTTGAGTGCTTAATAGAGATAACCAAGAAACAGGAGGAGAGAGATATCTGTCAAAGAGGCTAAAATCAAATCACAGCTTACTTCTATCCTCAGCCCAAGGATGTTCAGACTCAATACATGTAATCCAGATGTCAGCTGGAGAGTATTTAATAGGGTTGCTACCAGACTTACTCAGAATTAAAATGCTGGGCTTTTTGCAGTCATGGCTTGTGCTCCATATGTAAGGGTACAGCACCATTTTTCCAAAAAGTTTCAAGAAGAAAACGAATAAAATAATCTATTATAACTTTCTGGGGATGGAATGGTGTTATGTGGGTTTGTCATGGATGTGGGAATCAAAAATCTTCTCTTAAACACACATCTTTGCAATCATGAATGTAACAGGAAAATCTTAAAGAAACCCTGCAGAAATTCACTGGACACTCCTGACAGTGCATTCCATGCAGTGCTCCTCTTCTTCATTGCTCAAAAATACTCCCCCAAGGAAATCCTTACCAGCAGCTAGTTTCTGAATTTACTACCTGAGACGACACAGCTGCTGAGCTTCCCTGATCATCATATTCTTCCACTTTTTTATTATTTTAGATCCTTCATGTTACATATCACAACAGGAAGACAGAAAGGTAATTTTTGCATTTATAAGTTGCAATGGCTAATGCACTTGAAAGCAGGGAAGTTTCTCTCTAGTCCCTATGTTGCTGTTGAATCCATTCTTCGATTAAATATCATGAATGGAAGATTCTACACATTCTAATGTTAATAAAATGCTGCTTCTCTCACAGTCATTGCCATCTAATAGAGGTCGTTTGATCTGTTTACAAACAAGTGATATTATTTTACACCCTTGGGTAGCATTTTATTCATAGGAGGCAACTTCATTCTAATTTAATAGAGAGGAGTTATTTAAGTTATGCCTAACTTAAATACCCATGAAAGCCACTCTTGAGCTTCAAGTAAATTGCATATTGTGAAGGGATGTAAACATATCTGTTCTTGTTAAACTGTTAAAATTAATGTGTTTAAACTTTATCTACTGTATACAATTTTATCCACTCTCCAAGGATCCCTTAACAGATGCTCAAATTTAATGACTATTTTTAATATGTGTTTCAGAGGAAGTGGAAAGTGTAGCATTCCTGATAAAACACACAAATTGAGCCACCCCTATGAAAGTAACTGCAACTCTCATTTATCACTAAAGAATCCTACACCAGCTCATAGTGTTTCTACCTTTAACTCCAGCTACTGTGCTCCATTATCATATAATTATCTATTGAATTCTACATTTATTCATTAATTCCCTTAACTCTGTAACTGGTTCCCTCTTAATTGCTTGTTTGAAAGCAGTAGTTAGAGAGACACTTTGAGATAATGGCCTGCTTATACTAAGCGCTACATGTACTAAAAGAGATGTCTGAACCAAAAGAATTTATAGACCACATCACAGGTCTTTCTAAGGATAGCCAAGGCATGCATAGAAGCTGCTAAGATGGACTGTGTGATCAGGAAACAGCATAACCTTGTATTTGTGAACACACATTGCTGTCTGTATGTTCCTATTAACATCAGGTAAGTAGCTTCTTTCAAAACTGAAGTATTATATAGCCAGTAGAACATCTAAAAGCACTCTGCAAACTTCCTAATTCCCCTGGAAAGTATTCTGATGCATAAAGGCACCAAGGGTTAGCCAACAGAGTAGGTGAAAGCCAGTCAAACTGGCAGCATTAAAGCTCTCTCTTTCCTTAGCCAAAACCCACTATCTGAAGCTAAGAAACTCTCCTGAGGAATTTACTGCCTTTTTCTACAAGGCAGGTGTTTCAAGCACAGCAAAACAACAGTGGAGTAAGTTGGTCAAGCAAGCATTCAGGCTTCTTCATATTTGCCTTGAATATTCTAGCTCTATACAGAGAAGTTGGTATTTCAAATCAGATCTTAAAATTGACTTACCTGATAAAGGTTTACCCTACTAGCAGGTAGGGATCAAAACACTTACCATCATCTACCTTTTTTATCTTCTTTCGAAGAATAAAAAGGGCATATAAATAAGTAGATAAATTATTTTTAGACAAGGAGTTCTCTGCTTTGACTTCATTTGTGTCACTACGTAGTCAAGAAAGGCTCTTAACAGAGTGCTTGGAGTCAGCCTCTGCAGACCAGCTGCCATTTCTACATGTGAAAAATATGATTTTCTTTGTCTTTTTGTATATTCTCCTTCATGCCTCTAATGAAAGAATGAGTAATTCCTCCTTGCCAGATGCAGGCAGCTAGACATCCAGTTACCAGAGACACACATTCAACTTTCCACCAGCACGCAGTGCTGTCGGTAGCAACGCAGTGACTTCAATTTTCTTCCATGCTAACTGTGAAAATTCTTACTTATAAAAATATCTTAAGGAAGGAACAAAACAGATGTAATTACAAGACTGCTTCTCTCTGCATGTGTGCGCAGTGGTTTAAATGAAAATATTTTTTACTGCTTCTACCAGGCCAAAAATTATGATTTTGGCCATGATGAATTTGAAATTTTTATCTTCCTTGAAAAAACACATTATAGGCCAAAGATAACACACCTGAACATGATGACATTGTTAAGGGCATGCCTATGCAGCACAAAAAAATCTGTAGAAGTAAACAAGAGACGCTGAGTGCGAGTACCATACTTGGACACAGGCTTTATTCCAAGTTCACATCTATGCTAGGAAGCTGTCAATTAGTATTGTAAAGGCTGTAATGTAGAGCTAATGCAGACAATAGTTTCAATTAATAGCATTCAGGGTATAAGATGGGATGCATAATATGTGAAATCAGTTTTAGAGATCTGATTTATCCAATAGCTTTTTTCCTCTCCTGTGTAGTCAAACATAATATACAAATTTATATATCTAGTCAATGCATTGTGGAACAACCTTCCATTTACTGAGCAGTTTTTGCAAATTTCTTCTCTTCTCTCTACCCGTAAATGTATCTTGTTTGCTCTTATAGGACACCTTGAACATTTTTTATTCACTAAAAAATACCATATACAGACTGATATCACAAAGCAGATTCACATTATGCTTTTTAACAGCAAAATTTTCACCTGCCCTTTCAAGGCCTCTCACTAATAACTAAATCTCAATATTATTAAATAAAAATCACAATGCTATTAAATATGCATACTTTTTATACAAAATTAACTCCTTGAAAGTGAGAGAGCTCTTACTAGTTATTCAAATGGCAGAAAAAATGTAAAAAAAAAAGTTATCTTCCTTTTCACTGAGGCTAATGGAATGAATTCTCATTTAAAAACAAAATTTTTATCTTTCTAATATGGCATACACCTATCTTCTGTCAGAGGTTTTTCCCCTTCCAACTCCATTTAGATCACTAAATGTTAGATACTCCACACACTATTCATGGAGCATCCCTTGAAAGTGAAACTGATTTTGTACCTGTGAGTCCCCCTCAAAAAGAAAACAGCAGGAGAAGGTGCTCTCACTACTCAGGGAGAATAAAATCTGTTTTCAGTTCTCCTGGTGCTGTAATAGCACATGGAGTCCAAACAAAGAGCAGTATTTGAACTGCTGCTCTTGTCACTTTTCAAAGCACTTCATCGTGGAGGAAAGATGGTCTCAGGAGAGCAAGGGCCACGATCCTGCTTCAGGACTGCAGCCAGCTGAGGTTGGCTGGTATGGATAAGCACTTGGAAGTGTGCAATACCACTGACTTCTGTGCATGTTCATAAAAGAAGAGAAAAATGTCATTATTCTCTCTCTTTAAAGCTCAATTTGTGCTAATTCATTTTTCTGTGATTCACAGTTTTTGTAAAACACAAAAAATTGGAACAAAGTTAAGCATTATTCTCTATTTGAGGTTCTGGGCTGATGAAAATCTTTCTGAAGAAAATGTAGACTCCATCAGCCTTATGACTTTTGCTATTCACAGCACATCTGAAATTTCTGAGATTTTATGTATTCTGTAAAATCTAAGAATGTTTTCTCAGGTTGCTTTTCTGAGCCCTCATAAAGGGATATGATGACTAATGTATTAGCAAGTTGCTATCTTTTTATATTTAGGAAAAAGTAACGTGAGTAGGAGAACTACTCAGTCTTCTACTTTTATCTTGTGTACTGCAAGGAAATTCTACAGGACAGAGAAAGATCAAGAGGGAACTTCTAGTTTTTATTTTTAAATTTAAATCACACTATACAGATGAAATAGAATAACGATAATTAGCTTTAAAAATAAGTTCATATGGACATAATAATATATGCTGCACAACACAGAACTACAAGAAAATGCCCTACTTATGATGTATAGTTGAAACTGCTTGCATCTATAGTCCTCTGAATAAAATGTGAATTATCTATCAGGAAGAATTTAAAAAGTATTTTTTTATCATGGCTAGGTGAAAGCCATTTAAAGGAAAGTAGCATCAGAGTTTCTTTGCCTGATGCTGAAAGTCTAAAAATGTAGAGGATTAAAGCTATCAAATTTTATTATTTGACACATAACAATTATTAAAAGTATAATTTCCTGCTAAATTTCTTAATTTCACGCAATAGAGTATTTCTGGTTTCATAATTTTGTGCTCATTCTCTGAGAATGAGAGATATTACTGCTTATTTAAAATTGTTCCTTCTCTTTTCAATGTAGAAAAATGTATCTCCATTACTATTTGTCTTCCTAAACAGATTTTCTTATTTTAAAGAAAATATAGATGCAGTTAAATACAGGGGTTTTTTTTTTGCTCCTGCATGTTTTCTTTATTCTCTTTCACTTGAGAACTGCTCATATTCTCATTTTGTGTGCCATGGGGTGCAGCAGAGAAAGAAGACAATCATCGCCAAAGGAAAATGCCCTGACAACTGCAACATTTGACAAAACTCAGTGCTTTTCATTATTTAGTCAGGTGCCTGAGCTGAATACCTTTTAACCAACAACCAAGACAGCTAAGTCCTCAGTTAGTAATAACTGAAGCTGTGGAAAAGGAAGAAAATTTATTAATGCAAACAGTTGACTAACAATTGTGTGGTTTTAGTTTGTGGTTTTTCAGAATCCTGGAGTTTTCATAATACAATTTAAAGGGTGTCAAATGGGCCATAATTTACAAAAATGAGTTTGTATACTCCATGTAGCAACCCAAAAGGATGTATTTTCTAAAGGGTCTGTGAGTTCCTTTGAAATTATAAAAAATGTGAAAAGAACTGGCTAGATAAATTCACTTCTTTCAGTAATTCATTTTAAAATAAATTTACATAGTTATATTTCTGTCACAGACAAACATGAAAAACCTCCAACAAATTCCTATTGTTTAATAATAATTAAAATGCATCATTGACAGCAAGGATGAAGAATTACCAGGTCATGGAGCCAACAGGTTACATTTTATTGTGGTCGATCAGATGATTCAAGATGATAAGAGTGAGCCTGTTGTGATGTGCAGTCGCACATATGAAGTTACTAAATGTGTGGATTTGTATGGTCATTGTTAGCATTGACACTTTTAGCAGGTCTGCCTGAAGCAGGATTTGACAAACTTGTCTTTACAAATTCAGTTGCAATAGTTACATAAGTTCCCTTTACTAAAAAATTTCCTGTTTTACCCATAATTTCAGTCCATATTTAGATGCACCAAAAAAAATCTAGAAACATACAATTTGTGAAATAAAAAATGTATTAAACTCTACTACTCCTCTCCCTTGAGAAATCAAACCACTCTGATTCTAAAACAGTAAATATTGGGTTGTTTGGGAACTAGCAGGGGTCCTTCTTTTATCTCCCTTGGACAGAGAAGGGCTATGGATGTCATTCATCTGGACTTCTGTAGGGCTTTTGACGTGCTCTCCCACAACATCCTTCTCTCCATATTGCAGGGAAAGGGATTTGATGGGTGGACCATGGTGGGTAGGGAATTGCCTGGATGGCTGCATACAGAGAGCTGGTTTCAGCAGCTCAGTGTCCAGAGATGAGGGGCGTCCCTCAGAGTCCATTCTGGGGCCACTCCTGATTAGCATCCACATCGATGGTATAACAGCATCGAGGGCACCCTCTGCAAATTTGCAGATGACACCAAGCTGAGTGGTGCTGTTGATCCTGAAGGATGGGATGCCATCCAGAGGGACCTGGACAAACTGGGGGACTGATCCCATGGGAATTTCTTGAGGTTTAACAAGACCAAGTTCAAGGCGCTGCATCTGGGTCATGGCAACCCCAGTATCAACGCAGGACCAGGGATGAATAGATCAAGAGCAGCCCTGTGAGAAGGACTTGGAGATGAAATGTAAAAGCATCAGCATTAATTCTCATTGTTAGATGTGTTGTACATATCATACACAAGCAATCCTTCCCTTTTCAACTGCTCAGTAATCTGCAGAGGCACAAAAGCTTTCACCATTATTATGTAGCTATGGTACATCAGTTTAAAAAGTCCCCAGTATAAATACTGTAAACCATAAACACTTATAAATAATTCTGAAGGTTGAAGAGTTTATATGCAAATAAGAAAAAATGCTAATTGCTCAGTTTTTAAATGGATATGTTTCCTAAGATACTGATCTTCAGGTTTTAGTGCTTCTTTCATTCTACTTCATATGTTACAGGCTGCATCCTGTAATTTAATCTGATGTGCATATAACAGAGATTTAGGCCAGAATATGCTTCATGTGGGAACTTTAAAAGGAAGAAATTATGATCCACGGAGAAAAAATGTGGGTGAGACTGGAGTGCACGACACTTTGCATTTCAGAAAGGTTATTTTTCCTGAAATTTTAAAAATATTGTGGCCAAAAAAATTCATTGCTAATAAATGCCGCCATACCAAGTATGAAATTTGACGATAATGTAAATAAAGTGCATAAAGTTACACTATGGGCAAATATCAAGAAGCATAGCTTTTGCAGCTTTTCATATCCTCTGCCAAATGGGGAGGCTGTTTAACAAGACTGATGCCTTCTGCCTATACTTAATGTGTATTATAAACAGTACTGTTACATAATTCTGTTTTCAGGTAGCTGTGGGAAGCTCACTGATTTTCTTTTTAAGATACAAATCCACAGCAGGTCACAGAGCCTTTATTAGTCTTAGAGACAGAAATCTTAGGTTTCTAAGTTCTGCAAACTCTTTGAATCAGGACCAGCCAAGATTGGAGGCTCTTGCAGGTAGATTCTGTCAGACCAAGAGATTCAGTTGGGGAAATTACTTTTGACAGAGCTGTTTTGCCACAAAGTAGGCACAATGTCCCAATTTCTGGCACATAAAAGGAATCAGCATTTAGGCTAGAGAGCCCTGCTTAAGCAAAACCTTGTAGCAAAGAAACTCCAGTCTTTCAGGACTAGAAAACTGGGATATTTCAGCTGGGATATGTCAGCTGGGATATTCCTCCACTTGTGCTGATCCTTTCTATTTCATGTCCATAAATGAGGCCTTTACAAAATAGTAAAGACTGGCCAAACTTCTTTTCCAACTATGCTTTGTTCTTGCCTGGAGGGTGGCAGAGAGAGGTTGGAGCAGATAGCTGCTACAGTCAGATCTGACTTTTTTCTGCAACTATTTAAAGATGAGGAGTAGCTATCACTGCCTCCCAAGAATACCCTAGTAATCTGACAACAATGCAAGTGTCCTTTATTCTATGCCAAAAGCAGCCTCATGGAGATTATACTCCTTAAAGTTACATTGTACTCATTCAGTGTAAAAAGAGGCCTTGACCATATCAAACTGCAAATGAAGTATGAAGTAATCTTGCATTTCAGTGTCATTTCTTGCATTTCTAATAGTACTTACATTTTAAAAATTAATTATAGTTCCATGTATAGTGAAGAAATTAAATATCATGTTTTCCACTGATTTATGACAGGTATTTCTATCCCCTCCAACTCTTTTTGGCTGCTTGAAATAGTCTACCATGTGAAACTCGAGTGCTTTGGCACTAAAGAAGCCTCACCACCAGAGCTGGAGGAAATAAGCAAGGTGATTTTTATGAAACAAAACCAGGTTTATACTTAGCAAACACACAGAAAAGATGCTTAGAGTATTCAAAAAGAACTATAGACACTTGGTTTCTCAACAAAACACAGATTAAAACACACAAAGGAAGTGTGAACATTTGTTACAAATTTCAAGACGTGTGCAGTAACTTGCACATTCAAGAAGAAGCTGAATCTTGTACTTCTCTTTCATACAGGCATAAACAGAGATATCAATTAAGTGGCTGAAACATTTAAAAAAAACTAGAACTGTTTGAAGAAATAAAATTCAAACAGAATGCCATATATCTAAGGCAACAAAGAAAAAGGAGCATTCACTGTGTTACCTGGCAGTCCATTATGTACTTGGTCCCCCTCCATTCTACTGCACACAGACAAAATGTCTTCTTGTCACCCAGAGCATAAGAGTGCATGTATAGTAAAAATAGTTGCCTCAGATCCCAGCCATTAAACAAATTTTTGAAAGCAGATAAGCTTGACATTTCTTTGAGGTGTCGCACATGGAACTTTTTAAAACTGTCCTACTGCAAACAGTGATTTGTCCAGCATATCTGGCTGCCATTCTCTCCTCAAAGATTGTAACAGACTAAGTGAAAAACACACATACCAAAAAATTTTATTGGCAGTAGGCATTTGAGACTGGTCTGCCGATGTCTGTTTCTTGCACTCTGCTCTTTGGGGCTTCACAATGTTGTTTCCAAAAAGTTCCAGAATAGTCTATAATGACAATGATTTTAGGACATTGGCAATACTCTTGATGTCTCCTATTCTGTTCTAGTGATAGGTTTTTTAGTATTTCACAAACAGCATGTGATAAGAAGCACTCATGGTTTATGCTCTACAAGCATTTGTAGTCTACCATTTTTATAAATCCTTCTGTTTAAGAGAAAATTTTTTTTTACAGATGACAAGATGTAACCCTTAACCTTTTTTCCCCTCCCAATAGCTGCCAGAGAGCTTTGATTGCAGCTTTATACCACAGGTGCTGCCTCTTCCACATCCCACAGTACCAACCAAGGTTGCAAAAAGATGATTTAAATAACTCATGCGATCCAAAGTTCCATCCCCTATTTTCCTCAAGAACATGGTACAAATAATCACCAAGAGTACGAGAGCAATTCCTCGAATGTCAGTAAAAGGAAATTATAGGCAACTAAATGTTAAACTACAATTAGATCTAAAACAATCTCTCTCCTTTTACTCAAGAGAAAATCCACATCACCTACGCTTGAATCCTCATGGTCCTTTAACCAATACTGAATGAAATACTCTTAGTATTCAATTCAAATAAAGAGTAAATATATCTTACGTGAAAAGACTGTCTTCAACATCTAGTTATCCTTTCCAAGCTGGGTAAGGATAATTTCAAAGAATTTTAAGGAATTAAACAAACTAGAATGTTTTTTACTTATTCTGGGGTAAAGTGCATCCACATGCACCCAGTTTTAAAGGGAATTTTTTTTATTTTACCCCTAGATATGGGAAAAAGAGCATGAAATATCTTGATGTAGAAATAATTATAGTTATGGCTAACAATAGAGCTGCCACTGCTACTACAAAGCACAATAATGGAACCTGTTGGCTTCATGATTTATGACTAAAAACCACTAAGCATTTCAAATGCATGGAAACAGAACAGGAATGGAGCTTTCAGACTCCTCGCATCTAATCCTACACCATTGTTAATGGAAAGCATTACTCACTTCCTGATCTGTATTTCCAGTATAACTCCTAATCAGTCCATGAATACACAAATAAACTTGTCCATCATCTGCATGGAAATGCTTTCTGCAACAGCATCTTATAAAAACAAAAAAAATGAACAGCTAACCAACCAATCATACATATTTAAAGCAGCAGCTGAAACTTCATAAGCATTTAAGAACAGAAGTTGCAGAAAAAGCACAAACATCACCACTTTCCTGGAGATTAAAAGCAAAAATACCATGCACTGTTAGTTTATCAGTTTACATCATATACTTACAGGGAACATTTAGAGATTACACTGTAAGGATCAACAATCTTAAACCAACACAGTAATTGAAATTTCTCTGTCAATAAATTTTCATCTACAAACTTCTTCCCAATTTACAGTCTTGCAGTGGAGAAATAATGAATTGCTCTGTAAAACAGAGCAAGATGGAAATTATTTCAAATTGCCATACTTAGTGTGATATCACTTCTTGCAGGGTGCTCAAGCCCTTCCAATGACTAATGTACGGGAAGAAGAATATTTACACATGTATTGTTCCCCCACACTGCCTTAAACCATGGTACTTACATCAGCATGTAATCAGTGAAAATTGATCACATATGTTGTTTTGATGTTGTGCTTAGGCTGATCAGATACTTTTTATTTCTAAATATCATTAAGGGTCCAAACATTGTTTAATTTTTTTTTTTATGTGTACACCACATATATATACTTTCAGTGAATTTTAACATAAATTTTAGTTTAAAGGGTTTTAAATTCTATAAGCAATTTTGTCTCATCTTTAATTACCTTTTACTAATATATAAAGGGACAAGAAGTTTTCAACACTATAGTTTGCACATATATTCCTTAAGGAACCTCTCAACTTTCCTTCATACACTTAGTCTCTGTTGGCAACAGGAAAAAACCACACAATAACTATGATAATCTCTCTGTTTAATTTAATGAAAAGCCTGCATGCTTGCAACACAGGAGAACACATGCAAAAAACCAGTGAGTTCCACTTCAGATAAAAATAATGCCTTCCTGTACTTCTGTGTCCTAAATTCTACTTTAACAAAATGTGATCCAGTAGACCAAAAGTAATTTCACAAAAACTTTAATAAAGAGCTGATGCTATCTCCTGTTTTCTTCCCTTTTCCCATCTAAACATAAATATAATTTATCTTTGGTGTCACACATCCTTGTTGCTATACACAGGAAATTAACCTCCCTTGGAATTCATATTTGAGAGTTATCAGAAACCAAAGAATTCAGACACATCAGTAGATTACATCTTGAAACATATTGAGACTGGCATGGGATGCAGAAAGACAAAATGGATCAAGTCTCTTGATTAGGTTGCAAACTACTTATAACATTTCAAAAGGCATATTTTGCTAATGTGCGAAATAAGTTACAGTAATCATTTAATTTAGAAAACTCAGCAAGTGTTTCCAGCCAGAAGGACTTTCCTTCTTTTTCTCACCTGTGGTGGGAATATTTTGGTGACTAAACTCCCAGCAGCTCTCCATGGATGGAAGTGGTCCCCACAGAGCCCTCATGATCCTAACCCACCCATCTCATCCCCTCAAGAAATGATGTCAGATACCAATTATGGTACACTTTGTTTCCCCCTCCCTTAGCTGACAGCTGAGGAAAACACTGTGCTGGTAATACTGACGTGTCTTCTTGGTTCCTATAAAACCTGTCCAGGGAAAGAGCAGAAAACATTCTACTTCACCTTTTCTGAAGCAGAGTAATTCCTGAAAGAGAAGCCAACTATTGCCACCTTAGTTTTACAAGTTTTATTTGCAAAAGACCACCAGAGAAACAGCAGAAAGCCACTGCATATATTTAAAACCCACAGAAAAAAAGCACAGTCACAAGCTTCTAAATGGGTCATAGATTGTGCCTCAGGGGTTCCAGCACTAAAGGTGGAAAATATAATACCTAAACCAGTCAGACTCAGGGGGTTTTGGTGTTGTTTTCTTTTTCTCTCAATATCTGTTAAGGTCACAGTTTTTCAGAGATACTCCTACATTATAACAGACTTTCAGCAGAAAAAGACAGTAAGAGTACAATCTTGGCTAAGGCATTTTCTTCCCTTTGCCACTCATTTCCTGTAGGTGAGCCTTTAACAAATGCTAGAAAATTTTCTTATTTAGCTGCACAAGGGAACACAAAGCCCCTGGCAACAGAACTGGAAACACTCTAAATTCTGTGGTAAGAAAACTGGAATACAGCAGCTATCTCACAAATTTATAAGAGCTTTGTATCTGGAGGACATTGGTCTTCAAAACAGAGTTCATTTAAATAGATTCATGTATTTCTTACATAAAAACCTTAATATATATTCAATTTCAAGCCTCTTGATGGCTGGAACAAAACCACAATTTCCACAAAGATGGTATGTATGACAGTATGATATTCACCTGCAATGTTTCTGTCTGAGCTGGAGTCCATTTCCCTCACAGCAGCCCTCACCTTGCTGCACTTTGCACTGATAACTGGAAAGGTGCTGATAACACACCGCTGTTTTGGCTATTGCTGAGCAGCACTGGCACAGCACCAGCGCTGTCTCTCCAACATTCCACCTCCTCCAGAAGGATGGGGTGGGCAAAACCTTTGGAAGCTAAATATTCACGACATCTGACCCAAACCGAACAAATGGATATTCCATGTCATATGACGCCAACTCAGATGTAAAAGCTGACGATATGGAAGGTATTTGCTGTTTACAAGGTATTTCTTCCAGAGAAACCACTACTCATGCTGAAGCTTTGTTTCCAAGGGGAAAGTGCCAAGTGGAAGTGGCCAGATGCTGCTTGCTAATGGTAAGTAGGGAATAAAATATTTGGGAGTTTTGTTGTTTTGGGGTTTTTTTTCCTTTTCTTTTGCTTGCATGCAAGCAACTGCCCCCATTATTTCAATAAATCACCTTTACCTTCACCCACAAGGGTCTCACCCCTTATTTCACCACCCTGTTTCCTGCTGGGGAGGACAGTGATAGAGAGGCTTTTGTGGGCAGCTGGTGTCCAGCCAAGGTCAACCCACAACAGTTCCTTTGGCTGCTCAACTTTGGGAATGAGGAACCTGAGATAATGATAATAACTGGGAGGTTTAACTGGCAAAACAAGAACTGAAAAATGTTAGAGAGTGGTATGATCGTGGAGAATTTCTGTTGTTTCAAGAGGTGTGAAGGAATAAGTGTTGTGTTGATATGTTGATTTTGATGTGAGGATTTTTTTGTTGGTGAGAGTGAAGATTGTGTAACAAATGTGAATTTTTAATGATAATAGTTAAATATGTGATTCACAGAGGCAAGGGATTGAATAAATTTGCTTCCCCATCCTCCTGTGCTGTTGGGGGCAGAAGGTAAAGAGTAGGGAATAAAGTTAAGCCTGGAAAGAAGAAGGGAAGAGGTGGGGGCAAGGTGTTTTTAAGATTTGTTTAAGTCATTATCTCACTCTGGAGTGACTCTAATAAATTCATTTCCTCAAGCTGAGTCTGTTTTTCTTTACACAGTAAGTGAAAAACTGATTTGCTTCTAGACAAATGTTGTATTTTTAAGCTGAATTGCTTTAAATGTATCTAAATTGCTCTGTTACTGAATAATTATGTAAGACAAAGGTGATGTTTTTCTGAAATGCCTAAAATAATTCCTTAAATCAAAATAAGCTTTTGCTTCTGCATTATTTTAAGAATATATGCCTCAAATATTGGAATAAAGCAACATTTAAGGTTTGAAAACATATTTCAGTAAATCTAACGTTTTGGGCATTGGCCTAGATAATCTTATGTGCCTAGAGAACAATGGAAAATGCAAGAAGTTTGTACACACATTCCAAGTTAATCCTAGAGATAGTAATAAAATATTTGGAGAATCTACAACTGAATATATAGGTACATAGGATCCCCTTCAGCCTCATTTTCGTATGGAAAAACCTCTCAGAGAATTTATGGACTTCAGTTCAAGGGAGTGCTTCAGACATTATTTATTTGTCTTGCTTACATGTAACTTTTTTAAGGTGTAATATTTCTCTTCTCAGTTCTCTACCCTCAATCATATAGGTTAACTAATTA
Source organism: Ammospiza caudacuta (assembly GCF_027887145.1). Taxonomy (NCBI): domain Eukaryota; kingdom Metazoa; phylum Chordata; class Aves; order Passeriformes; family Passerellidae; genus Ammospiza; species Ammospiza caudacuta. The sequence continues at coordinate 17,528,321 of NC_080632.1, forward strand.
TGTGAGAAGTAGGTGCTCTGAACATGAGTAGCTTGTTAGATATCAGAAGGTAAAGGAAGCTCTGCCATTTCAAGACAGCAGAAGAAAGCTATATTGGTAGATAATACCCTATTCCTGCATTGCAGTGGTCAGGTATGATCCCATAGCAAGAACATTTCTCACTATTTACTCCTGAAGTTTTGCACAATAAATTATTCAGCTGTTTCAAATTGTCAAGAAAATCCTTTGGTGTTACAGAGTTAAAGATGTATTCAGTACAATTACAAAAATTATCTTGAAACGATCATGCCAAGATAAACTTTCAGAGGATTCACCAGCAGCCTAGTCACATTGAAAGAGAAGAGACACAGTTTGCCCTTAGGAGTAGTTTGAGCTTGTGATCTGAGAAGTCCAAGTGCTGCTCCAAATTTTCAGGTAACAGTTGGTTAGTCATATTTAATACAGCAAGGCCCAAACATTCCATGGCATTAAGCTTCACATGCACACCTGTGCAGACACCAGCAAAAAGATCTTGGTTGGCATAATTTCTCCAACATCATGTGTGTGACATTCTGAATGTATTATAAAACAAGGGGTTTTTAATCCCTGCTCTAGGAGTGAGTCTGAATAATTTACACACTTTGCACAGCTGGACTAGTGTGTGGAGAATTAAATGCATGCCAGTCAGCCCACAAGCTGCTAGAGAAGTAAGTAGCTACAGCCCCTAGGGTACTTGTTAAGAGAGATCATTACTTTATCAGATTATGTCCTTCCACCAGGGCTTCTCCCACTATACAGTACCAGCTGGAAAAAATTGTAACAATTCTTACAGGAATAACTCTGAATTATGTAAAAGACTGGAGATTCCTTTTAAGAAACAAACCAGAAACCTCCTTCATCAAACTAAGCCACTGATGAAGTGAGGCTGCTCTGCTCCAGCTCACAGCCTGACCAGTGATACCCGTATCAGTGATATCATGTGGGAGCTGCTTCCCCCCAGCTTCCCTGCCCAATCAATCACCTCTGTGGCAGCCATAAAAAACAGAGGAATTTCCCCAGTTTATATCCAGCTGGCAAGTCTGTGACAATATTCATACAGGCATGGATTTTTAGGTATCTAAGTGCCAAAATACCCATGTTGTTAGGCATCCTAACAATGCCTGTCACTAAAGGCTGCCCTCAATAGCCCACTCTGCAACTGCTCCATCACAGCCGAATAAAGCAAACCCTGGCCACAGATCTGCTCCCCTGCATGGCCAAGCTTGTTCTCCTTGTTCAAATCGTCATTGCCTTCATGAGAGTAAAAGTTGTGGTGATGAATAATGCTGCTCTTGCCTAAAGCTCTCCATTAAACAGAGGCCCTCATAGAGGCAGAGGCTGTAATGTCAGCCTAACAAAGGCTGGCTGATGTATTAATGAGAAAGACTTACTAGCAAAATTAGATCTGCTGTTCAGCAAGGGTTGTTGGCGTCTCCCTATTTGTATAAGACATGCACTGGAAGGCAACCAGGACGTCTGGCAGAAAACTGTCAAAGTTAAATGTAACCCTTCCCTCCACAACACAGCAGCTCTGATTTAAAAGCACTAAAAGAAACGAAACTGCTCATCCTCTGGCTGACAATCAGCAAATATTTTCAGCGGGTTGAGGGCCCCCCAGCAATGCATGCGTTTAAGAAGAAAGCTTTGTGCACGAATGACAGACTCTGTGTCTGACTTGAAGTGCCACTGTTACATCTGTTAACAGTGCATTTGGCTGGTGTCCTCTTGTCATTTTTCTAAAACATCCATAAAGAAAATACAGCTTCTTTGGGCAAATGAAGTAGAGGTGCAAATGGCAGTCACACCTTTCTGTCTTGCTGCAGTATCACTTCTTGCCTCCAAAACCAACACAGATTCACTTACCCAATCATAGCAGGTAGTCACAGTTCACACTTGAAGTAGGGATCAGTCACAACACACAAAGTTACAGGCTTCTATATAGCAGAAAACAATTAAGGACTTCAACTTTCTCATGGGTCTGAATAGGTGTAATTCTTTTGAAAATGTTCCCTGCCCTCACCTCAGGGCCAGTGTATGGGTAGGGAGAAGAGACTGCAATACTGCATATGGTGGTTGTGCATCTTGGCATCTGATTGTAGGTTTTACTCTAATCCGAGGACAAAGATTACATGACATGTAAGTTCTGACAAATTAACCCTCCCATGGGTTAATTTAAAAGAGGAGAAAATTTTAAGCAATCACAGAAAACCCCCTAGCTAACTAATAACTTGGACCTAAGTTATTTTGCTTGAGCACAATAAGGGAACAGGCATTCTAGAAGTTCAGGGATAGTTCCCAGAAAACCCTGATGGAATACGAGATCAACACCTTTAAGTGATAGTTCACTTGGCAGCAGAAAAATGACTGTGAAAAAAATCTTTAGTTTGGACTAGTGTCTTGTCCAAGTGTGTTCATTGAATAAAAAGATGAAGATGAAAACATTTCTTGGATTTTGGTGGTCAAAAGTAGATTTTTCGGAAATCTTTAAAAAGTCAGTTCTTAACTTGTTATTTACTAGTGAGTAACCACAGTTACCTGCTAGTAACTGTGCATGAGATAGGAAATGGGAGCCATACCTATGACTCATCAAAAAATTTTTGGGCATTTAGTCTCCTGTGATCACTAATTCCTACACATATTTTGGTTAAGTGATCTGGAATGTAAACTGCTGTGAGCAGAAGAAGAATACAAGCTCTAGAACCAGGATCCTTTTCAGTGTTACTGATCATCAGTTTGTTGGATCAGTATGTATCTGGAAGGAAAAAGCAGAAAAAATTGAAAGGCAATTAATTTTGAAGTACTTAGCTGTAGTACCTTTTTCTTGTGCATTGTGAAATGCTTGTACAGACTTGGAACAGGTGACATTGTTTTCCTCATCTCGGTGAGAAAAAGTAACTCCTTCCAAAAATTGGAACCTATGTAAAATGCTCTATTTTACAGCACGATAAAGTTTGTGTCTTACAGCTAACACAATGTACTCACAAATTGTAATACACAAATTGTAAAGTTTCAAGGATAATCCATACTTTTGTTTACATTGTACTCTCTGTAGATGCATTTGCTAGGCATGGCAAGATACTCATAAGCAATTATAGACTGAGTGAGTAGATAGCTTCTCCTTTTTATGCATCATATTCCAGATGTTTCTTTAATGAAGACAAACCACTTCTTGCTGAGACTGCAGCCCTTTTTAAAGTATAAATAAATATTTTCAGAGCTTATTAAAACTACACCTTCTAAATTTTTAAACATTTAGCTATTACAACCATCACAATTTCAAGGCAAAAAGGAGAGATGCATTAAAATGCATTACTGTGCATGTAACGATTGAGCAAAGACATGGTTTTGTAAGCAAGACACCTTTAAAAAGCCAAAAGAAAATCACACACTAAACTCCTCTTTTCACATAAATCCTTATAAATTTGAATCTAGGTTATCAGAAATTAATAATTTTGTGAATTCCTCTGTATTTTTCTGCTTCAAACAAGAGATATTTTCAATAGGATTATTCCACATACATTGTCTGTCTTTTATTTTGAAATAATTTTTAGTATTTTGTCAACAGAAATGCAAAATGAGAGCATAATTGGGAAAAAACATCTCTTATAATATTTGAAATATTCTGCTTTAAAGAACTTCCATACTGAGAAGATTTAACACAAATTCTCCATCAAGACAAGTACTTTAGATTTTCAAGCACTTTGACCATATATTAGGATAGCATTATGTTACAGTATTTATAGAAGAAGAAAACCTGCAACACAGAGATCAGTATCTGCCCCTCCACTTTCCCTCACGAGGAAATAGTAGACTGCAGTGAGTTCTCCCCTCAGTCTCCTCCAGGCTGAACAGACCAAGTGGCCTCAGCCACTCCCCATGTGGCCTCACCTCCAGAATCTCCACCATCTTTGGTGCTCCCCTTCAGATGCTCTCTAACATCTCAATGTCTTTCTTATTTCGCAGCACCCAGAACTGCCCCCCTCACTGGAGGTGAGGCTGTCCCAGAGCACTGGCTGTGATGCTGGGCCTGATGCCCCCCAGGACATGGGGACTCTCCTGGCTGCCAGGGCACTGCTGGCTCATGTTCAACTTGCCACTGACCAGGACACCCAGGTCCCTTTCTGCTCTCCAGCCCCTCATTCCCTGTCATGTCTGTACATCCAGGGCTGCCCCATCACAGAATCTGACACTTGCCCTTTTTAAACTTCACAGGCTTGGTGATTGCCCAGACCTCGGGGCCTCCCTGCATTCAAGGGAGTCGGCAGCTCCTCCCAATTTAGTGTAAGTGGTAGATCTATTTATTATCACTTCAAGTCCTGTGTTCAAGTCATTTATGAAGAAGTTGAAGAGGACTGGGCTTAAAAGGGAGCCCTGCAGAACCCCATTAGTGCCAGTGTGAAGGCCTGAGATTTCTTTCCCAGAGAGGTGTAAAAACAATAGGAATAAAAGAATCATAGATGCAATGCCACCAGTTCTTTTCAAATACCTGAAGAGCATGAAGACTTGCTGACTTTGGCGCTCTCACTTTTGAAAGAAGCTGCAGCTAAACTAAACCCGAATAGAAAAAGGAGTCATCATATATGCCCACGTATGATATTTCCTCAGAGATAACTCAATATGAAGTAAAATATTGAACTTCAAACTAGAACTTTTGTGTCTTTTGAATGAACGACCTGCAAGGGAAACTCAGTTTCCTACATGGTATCTTGTTGCAGTTAGCTGCTGCAAAGCATAGTTCCATGAACAGCAAGAAAGTCAGGCTGTTTTCTGAAACAGGCTAAAACCAGAGATCAGACGCTAGAACTCAGCTATGGCTTTCTATTAGCTCTCTTTTCCAGCTCTGCAGACAGGGAAAAACTTACAAGCTGATGCTTGTTTGTCTCATTTCAGGTGAGAAATAGGCAACATCTATCACTCCAGAAAACAGTTTTATACGCAAATACCTTTCTGTGCACAAAAGGGAAAAAAGGAGATGTTAAAAAGCTGTTTATCTGACAGGGTGGGCATTTAGTTGTTTTTTGGTTTTGTTTGTTTGGTTGGTTTGGTTTGGTTTCTTGCTTTGTTGTTTTGTTTTTTTTATTCCAAAACCATGCATTCTCCAAATGTTCAGATGATAAAACCTAGGAAATTCCTAGAGGTCAATCTGGTTGTTGTGTTTTTTTCACAAACAAAATTTGGATTGTGCAGTAAGACCCCATCTACTCAACTAAAAATTAAAAGCATAAGTTTATCTCATTTCTTTTAGTAGAATCACCAATTGCCAAAAGTACTTTCTGAAGTAAACTACTCGGAAGACTCAGTGGTTTCCTAACAGAACCTTAATGCACACAAAGCCTTGATGATCTCTGCTGGAACTCAGTGTGCCAAACAGCTGCAAGTCACTGTGCTCTAGCCTATTACTACGACAAAAAAAACCCCAACAAACAAACAAACAAACAAACAAACAAAAAACAAAAGAAAAAACCCCAAGAAAAGAATCACTACAGGAAGGAGACTCTCTGCCAGAGAAATAACACATTTTTAGGCAGCTGGTCTCTGCTCTATATCTTGGTTCAAGTCTTCCCAAAGATAAAATTTCTTCTCTAAACTGTTGTTCCTCTACCTGTTTGTACAGATCAGTAAAAAGGGTTGCATGGTCTAGGAATTATTTCAGAAAATATTTTCTGCACTTACTTTTTCAGTCAAAGTTCATTATAGAGAAGAGCTTTATATTTTTCCTGTTTCAGAGACTTTGGCTTATCTAAGAGTATATACTCTTGTATACTCTTCATGGAAACATTTTATGGCATACCATAAGTATGGTTAAAGTTTATAAAGTGTGATCATAAATATAACTTCTTAGGAATTGCTCTTCAATGTGCTTTTGAGCAAATTTTCTATAACATCATGGTGTGCCCTATCCCAGATGAATGCAGCTGCTTTAGTGACTCTTCAGCACTCATCTGCTCTTTAGCAGCCATTGATTAGTCATTTCAAATCAGCGGCACCTCACAGAGCACAAACTGATACAGCAATCTGAAGGCACTACCAAAGATGCTCCCTGTTTCAGCAGCACAAGACATGAAGAAGAGCAATTATCAATAATTATGATATGCATCAGAACTCCAAGCCATTGACAACTATACTCTGGATGCAACCACCCAACTACTTTCTTACCCATCCATCAGCCCACTCATCAAATCCATCTCTCTGCAGTTTAGATAGAAGGCTCTTGAGCACTTAATCATAGAATCATTGAATGGTTTGGGTTGGAAGGTCATCCAGTTCCAATCCTCCTGCCATGGGCAGGGAGCCTTCCACTAGAGCAGGTTACTTAGAGCCCCTGGCCTGGCCTTGAACACCTCCACTGATGGGAGCCCACAACCCCTCTGGGCACTCTTCCAGGGCCTCACAGCTGTGCTTTGAGGTGAATCAATGATAACTTGATAGACCCAGCCTCTGTCATGGTATGGGAAGCATTCTATAAAGAATGGTTATAATAATATCCTCACATGATTAATACACAAGAAGGACAGGGTAAATCAGCTCTTCTGCTGGAGAGGAGTGATTACAAGTGTCAGCATTTCAGGAGAACACTCCTGTTCTGCACCTATATGAGGGCTTCATGAACTAGAGCCTTTCTTTGTGTTTGTGACACGTCCATGGGATGCCACTGGGTTCAGAGATGTGGCATTTGCTGATCTATGATTACTGACGAGTGCCACACTTTGAAGCCAGGAGGTTTCCTTGGTCAGGAAAAGGAGAACATGTGGCTTTCTGAGAACAAAGAGTGCCAAAAAAAATTCTATTCACTAATCACTTCTAGCAATGTCTACTCCTCTAGCTGCTTTTACAAATTTACCTGTTTTGCACAATAGGCCCATTTTTTAGCGAGGTTTGAACAAATCTTTTTGGAATTGCATATACCTGGATAAAGATTTCATTTTCTTAATCTCTTTGTCTCTTTTCTTCTCCTTCCTGTTGGTTGTACATAGAATATTGGCTTCAGTGTTCTCAGACAACAGAATAAAGCATCAAACTCTAACTGATGGTGCAGGTAATTACCCAGCTCATCATTTTTCTGCATACCTCTTGGTATGCAGAAAAATTCTGTTTCCACATCATAGAAGAGGAAGACTCATTTTGCCTGTGATCTTGTAATTCCAAGAAAATTGCACATAGATTCACCTTATAATACTACATTGTAAATCAGTGGGAAGTCTGGTTTTCGTCTCTGCAGTGACAATGAGTAATAAAGAAATTATTTGCAGAGGAATTTACATAACAGAAATTTAAAAAAAAAGGTGCTTTGTTTTTGAGCAGTTTATTTTCCTGCAGTAGACAGGGTCAAAATATTTTTTCTTTTAACTATGACAGGAAATAGGAAATCTTCTTACCAGACAGAACAATTGATAACCATTCTTACTGAAGGGAAAAGAATTATTAATATTACCAAATACCTAATGCTAAACTAATGCATCTCTCCTTGATTCAGAGTTTTGGGGGAGAAAGCATTTTCACAGATACAAGCCTTTAAAGATTAGTTCAACAATAATGATCTTTCTATACACATTTTTTTCACAAATAATCTTGGTTTCACAATGTTGTCTGTGTTTCATTAACCTTTGAGAAGAATGTTAAACATGAAGAGATGAGATAACCACAGAGGTCTTCGTTTATCATAAATTTAACCTTAACATTTCAGATACAATTTCTAGCACTTTTTAAACTTTTAAGTGTCCTACTTTCAGGAAAAGTAATAACCCAGCAACTTTCAAAAATTTCAGTATTTACAAACTGAGTTTGAAGCAGAGAATATATAAATTGTTACCGAAAGAAATGTTAAGAAAGAGTAAAAACTGACCATTATTAGAATATTTTCCCGTTCCAGAAAAACAATGCAATTCTACCTCAGTGGCATTTTTCTCTTTTGTAATCAACAATACCACACAATTTTCTATTTTTTACAGAGAATTTCTGAAATTTCACAGGGCAAAGCCTCCTAAAATCCAACCAAACAAATAAAAGAGTATCCCAGTAACTCATATCAACATTTACCATCTATTTAAACGCCAGTTTCCCAAAAAACCTTTCACAGATTTCTGGCAGAGTGGTTGTCCATAAACATGTAAGGCTTGGCCTGCCTCATTGCCAAGGCCTGTTGCAGACAGTGAGCTATCACAAGTGCAGCAGACCTGTGGCTAGACAGAAGCTATTCCATGCCCTCCAATATCCTCCAGCAGTAGTTTGGACCACTATGGACTTGCATTTTGCCTTGCCTTCACTTTGTCTTTGATGAAAAGAGAGGATGAAAGGGGTGAATGGTTCCTTTTCAGTCCCAGCAAAGTAGATACCCAGCACAAATCCAAACTCTCACCTACAAAGACCAAGAGACCGGTTTCCTTTCCCATGTAGCTACTCATGTATCTTCAGCACTATACAACAGTTTATGATTCCCTGATGTGTGCTTTTAGGGATCTGCTACAGCTGTGAAGAATTTGAAAGTTTGGCACCTATTCCTGTTAAAAATTCACTCTGCTATTTAGAAGAGCGCACATGCCAGAAATAGAGTGGCATAAAAAATGGCATGCTTACCTGGTATAAAAGCAGTTCACACATAACATGATGGATTTTCCTACCTCATCTCTGCCTCTCTAAGAGTAACATGCTGAAGCATCAATATCAGAGATTAAAGAGGAAGTGGAGAGGCTGAGGACTATCAGGGATTGAGTGAAATAGATTGGTGGAGTCACACCACCAGTGTGACTGAGGCTGTGACTCCCATCCCTGAGGGAACTGCAGCAGATGGAGACTAGGCAAGAGTCAAAGCAGCCCCAGCCGTCTTGCCATCAGGCAAAAGGAGGTGACCCTAAAGATGGGGAAAATTTAAACATATCCCTACTTGGGATGGCAGAAGAGCCCCCTCTCTGGCTCCCTGGCCTTCACAGGTGCCCTTATGGAATAGATATGAGGCTCTGCAACTTCAGGGTCAGGCTAATGATAGGAGAGATGAAGGTCTTTCTGGGGGCTGCCCAGAGCAAGTCAGTCACTGGGCACATCCCAACTACAGGTATTAAGAAAGAAAGCGTAATTGTTGTAGGTGCCTCTCTTCCAAAGGGAGCTGAGGGCACTGCATGCTGGCTGGACCCATCCCACAGGGCAGGCTGTGGCTCTCCCAGGGCCTGGGTGAGAGATATTACGAAAAGGAGGGGTGGTGGGGTGGCTCTGAAACCACTAATGAGGGAGGGTTTTGACTGTACAGACCAGTGATGATGAGGTTGGGTGCCTGTGGGTAGGAATCAGGAGAAAGAACAACAAAGCAGACATCCCATGGGGGTAACAGACCACCCAGACAGGACAAAGGCGCAGATGAAGTATGCTCTACAAAGGTGGCTGGTGTTTCATGATCACCAGCCCTTGTTCTTGTGGGAGACTTTAACTTGTGGGATGTCTGCTGGGAACTCAACACAGTGGAGAGGAGGCAGTCTAGGAGGTTCCTGGAGTGTGTGGAACATAACCTCCTGACACAGCTGGAGGTGAGCCTACAAGGGACACGGACCCACCAGACCCGCTGTTTACAAACAGAGAAGGGCTGGAGGCAGATGTGGCAGCCAGGGGACATCTTGGGCACACTGACCATGAAATGATACGGTTTTCTTGGTGCAGTAGGGAAGGGGGGTCAACAAAACCTCTGCCTTGGACTTCCAGAGGTGGACTTCAACCTGTTCAGGACACTGGTTCGGACAGTTCCTTGGGAACTTAAAAACAAAATCCCTAAAAACAAAGGGGTCCAGGAAGGATGAACATACTCTAAGGAGGATATTCTGAAGGTGTAGATGTGGGCCATCCCTATGGGCCAAAAGAAAAGCCAGAGCTGAACAAGAACAGTCTGCTGAACAAGGAGCCTCCACTGGAATTTCAGGGGAAAAAGAGAGTTTATGAACTTTGGAAGAAGGGATAGACAGCTCAGGAAGACTACAAAGATATTATTAGGTCATGTAGAGAGAAAATTAGAAAGGCAAAAGCTCAGCTAGAACTCAATCTGGCCACTGCTGTGAAAGATAATAAAATGTGTTTTTATAAATACATTAACAACTAAAGAAGGACCAGAATCTCCATCCTTTTTTGGACACATGGCGGAATATTGTCATCAAGGATGAGGATAATGAGGTACTTAATGCCTTCTTTGTCGTTAACCCTACAAACACTTATCCTCAGGGCAACCAGACCTAGAATTGGCAGACAGGGATGGATAGCAGAGTAGATCCTCTGAAATCCAGGAGGAAGTAGTTATGGACCTGACATAGACACACAAGTCCATGGGACTGGATGGCATTTACCTGAGGATACTGAGGGAGTTAGTGGAAGAGCTCCCAAAGCCACTCCTCTTCTTTTATCCTCAATTTTGGTAAACTGTTACCAGGACTGGAGGTTGGCCAGTGCAATGCCCATCCACAGGAAGGGCTGAAAGTTGGATAGAGGCCTGTCAGCCTAACCTCTGTGAGTGGAAAGATTGTGGAAAAAATCATCTAGAGAGTCATCATTTGTCACATGCAGAAGAACCAAGGGAGCAGGCCCAGACAGCATGGGTTCAGGAAAGGCAGATCCAGCTTGACCAAGCTGACCCTCTGTGGTGAGGCCAGGTGAGGGTGGTGGATGAGGGAGAGGCTGTTGATGGTGTCTACCTGGACTTAGGTAAAACCTTTGATGGGGATTCTTCCATGGCTTGGACAGGAGCACTCTTCACAGGGTGAAGAGTGCCAGTTAGGAATTGGCTGGATGGCCAGGCCCAGAGAGTGGTGGTAAATGACTGGTGCTGCATCCAGGAGGTGGCTGGTCACTAGAGATGCTCCCCAGGCATCAGTGCTGGGGCCAGCTCTGTTTAGCATCTTTTTAAATTATTTGGACATAGGAATTGAGTGTTTCTGCAATCAGTTTGAAGTTACTTGGGTGGGAATTTTGATCTGCTATATGGTAGGAAGGCACTGCAGAGCGATCTGGGCCAACAACAACAGCCAAGAGTTTGGGGTTCAATAAGGTGAAGTGTCAGGTCCTGCACTTCATCCACAGCCACCCCATGCTGTGCTACAGGCTGGGGAAGAGTGTGCAGGAAAGCTTCCCAGTGGAAAAGGACCTGGAGGTGCTGCTCAACAGTAGCTGAACATGAGGCATCTGTGTGTCCAGGTGGCTGAGAAGGCCAACAGCATCCTGGCCTGCATCAGCAACAGTGTGGCCAGCAGGACCAGGGCAGTGACAGTGTCCCTGGACTGGGCACTGGTGAGGCCACAGGTCAAGTGCTACATCCAGTTCTGCACCCCCCACTTGGAGAAGGACATTGTGGTGCTGGAGCATGTCCAGAGCAGGGCCAAGGAGCCGGGGAAGGGTTTGGAACACAAGTTCTATGTGAAGTGGCTGAGGGAACTGTATTTTTTTAGCCTGGAGAGAAGGAGGCACAGGGGCTGTAGCCAGATGGGGGTTGGTCTCTTCCTCAGCAGTCAGTGACAGGGGAAGGAGAAACAATCTCAAGATGCACCAGGCGAGATGCTGGTTGGATATTAGCAAGAACCTCCACACTGAAAGGGTTGTCAAGCACTAAAATGGTATGCCCAGTAAGGCAGTGGAGTCACCATCTCTGGACTTGTTCAAGAAACAGCTTGTTTCTTGAACACTCAGTTTAAGTTTAGTCTAAGTTTAACATGGTGTTCAGTCAAAGCTTAGACTTGATGGTCTTAGATGTCTTTTCCAGTCTTAATGATTCTACAACTTTACGTTTCATATTTAAAAGCGCTTGTGTTTTTGGTGTTACGTTCCTTCCAAATCCTCCTTTTAACTCTGTGTCTTAGTTGCAAAAGCAAGATGTGGCTGGAGGTGTATATTCTGTTGCTATCTGTCAGAGGCAGGGCAGTTATCTTTTGTTAATGGGACCAATTTTGTTAATTGGAGCAATTTTCTTTATCTCTTCCACAACCAATCTTCCCTCTGGGAAGATATCTTCTGTTAATGGGCCATTGAGTCTTATTGCATGACTGATAAAATGACATCACCCCATTGTGAGATGCTCTGCCCAGGAGAAGGAGCCAAGCATTCCTAGCTGGATATAATCTGAGATTTGGAACACAAGAGGCAGTCTTTTCCCACTGGATTCCCAGAGGAGCAGCTTTCCTCTCCAATGGATTTCCAGAGGAAGACCAGGCCCATCTACACCACAACTGGGTCTTCAGAGGAAAACGACACCCTTCTCTACAGGATCACTGCTTCAATAGAACCACATCTATCACTCCAGGAGGACTGCAGCCACCATTTAATCAGACCAACACCCTGACCCACAGCGTGTCAGGTTGTATTCTGACCCTGCAAGTGTTGTTTTGTATTACTGCATTTTCTTTTTTTTTTTTTTTTCCAAATAAAGGACTGTTATTCCTACTCCCATATCTTTGCCTAAGAGATAAATTCATTCATTTCAAAATTAATTAAAAGAGATTAATTTCAAAATTATAATAATACAGAGGGAGAAGGTTTACATTTTCCATTTCAAGAGGGCCCCTACCTTCTTTAGCAGACAAGACACCTTCCTTAGCCTTGAAAAGACACCTGTCTTTTCAAACCAAGGCACTCTGCAGTAATGAAAAGATTGTGCTTAAATGCACAGAATGAAAGAGATTACATTGAAGTTGCAAACAGTGAAATATCTTAATGGTAAATGCCTCTCTGGCAGGGAATCCAGACGAGCTTTCAGTTGTTTAAGAGTCTTTCCACCCTCTTCAGTCAATGAAGTGGTTGGGTTGTCTTTGGGTCTTGTCCCTGCCGACACCTGGGACAGATGCATCAGGTCAACTGCATCCACACATCTTGCAGCCATAGCAAAAGCACCTGCAGTCAAAATTAAAGGGAAAAAAACCCCCAGTATTTCCACATGAAGGTAAGTCTCATACCAGCCTAAATCTTACCCCCATTAATTTTCCCCTGTTGTTTGGGAAATTCTGGTTTTATTCTGCTTATCTAGAGAAGCTGCAGTAGTACCAGAGAACATGATTTCTTTCATAACTGGAACTTATGGTTTTCTGATTGCATCAGTAATAGATGCAATAGGGCACTACTGTAATTTCAGGCAGAAAGAAATTAACACAGACATGTTTGAGTTGAATGCTGCATTTCAAGCCACGCAGTAAAAAAGAGCACAGCCCTGGGAAAACACGCTTAGCTTGCAAGTTCATGCCAGTAGCCAAAAGGAGAGAAAAACATACCAGTGTTCAAAGTGAAATGACACTTTCATATCCTTCTGCTCCCCTCTTCTTCAGAGTCTAAAAACATTACACTGGCCGAACTGATATACAAATATTAAAATACTTCAAGATGAGGCATGCTCTTTTCATAAAGCATTATGCACAAAATATCAAGCCAGACCTGAAAGTGACAATACATAGGGAGCTGAGAGATGAAACAAAAAAATCCTCCCCCAAATTCACTTTGGTTGATTTCTTAGGAAATACTGATTCTTAAGAGGGCTGATAGAGCCCTCAGCCCAGCTGGTGATCAACAGTCTAGATTTGCAAAGAACAGTTCAGAATCTGTAAGTTTTGAGAACATCCAATGACCAGTACCAACATGAATAAAAATGCAGCTATGTTCCCAAAGCTCTGGTGTGCAAAAAATGTGGAAAAAGTAGGTCCCTTTAGGTAAAGAAGAGCATATCCACATGTCTGATGGAAGACTGACATTAAATACCTCCAACAGTTTCTATCTCCCCTCCTCCACAGGCAGGCTGAGCTGTTTAGGAAGCTGAAGTGCATCTCTTCCGGTTAAATAGGCTCCCATATTCAAGTACACAGCTGCTCACTTAATCCCATTTTTTACTGTCAGTTTGCTGACTTCCTGCATTACTGCATGGTGTACAAATTCTTGGAAAAACAATAGAGAAGTTCAAAGCCATATTCTGAACCCAAAGTATCTCCTCTTTGCCACGTGTCTTAGTGACCAAGTGAAGCCAGAAAACATTAGGAACATGTCTCTCCCAGAGCCTGACACTTCTTTCTCCCAGTGTGTTAATACTTGGAGAAGACTGCTTTGCTCAAACCCACACAAATAAACTTCCAATCCAAAATCTTGCTGGTACTTTTTACTGTGACTACTTCTGGATTCTGACAAATAAATTGGATATTGTAAGTTTACCCTTTAACTCGTCAAAGTCCCTTCTGCTGAAGGAATACTTAACAGAGAGTAGACTCATCAGATTAGAAGGTGTTTTCTAAACAGGGTATTTGAAAAAAGCTAAAAATCAAAATTTGAGAAGGAATATTTGTGACATCTGTCACAACGTTGCCATATTACTGAAAGAACTTTCACGTTTAGAGCCATCTACAGAGAAAATGATGTCAAGTAGCAGCAAATATGGTCTCATAATGTCTTGACAAGACTCCCTGAAATCTGCCCTGAGTTAGACACTGTAAGGCTTTTTTATAGTTCAAAGTTTATAAAAGCAAAAGATTAAGAACGAGACCATGCTATAAGATGGTCATAGCTTTAGCATGCTGTCGTTGAAGCACAAACATTCCCTGCAGAATATTTAATGAAATTGATCTCCATCAATGGAAGGAAGTATCCGCTAGTTTTGAGAGAAGAGATGAAAGAAAGACTTTGTGGCAGCATCTTCAGGAATTTTCAAAGTGTTTTTTTTTCACTTTCTATGAAAATGGAGTTTCCCTTTCAGAGCCTGGCATAGACAACTTCCTTCATGATACTCTAGAAGTCCTCATCTAGAGCCACTGCTAAGGCAAAATATCTGTGTGGAACTGAGTATAAAGTAAGGTATTTTGCTACATTCAATAATTCAAATTCCACCACGAGGGAAGACATTTGATCATGAATTTCTTGTAATGTTTCATTTCCTTTTCTAGATGATAGCTACAGAATTTTATTTTGAATAGATGCTTAGAGCAGAGGCTTTCAAAGTATTTTCAAAAATTTACCAAGAAGTTCTCAAAAAATTTACAAACTTCACCATATTCACTGTGGCAATTCAGCCAATCAGACTTCACTTTTAATTAACTTAATTAAAATTTTATTTGAAGTTCACTTCTAATTTTTTACCTTTATTTTTTTTTTTTGCTTTCCATGTTTGTGCAAGTTTCAAAGAAGGACATTATCAGCTAACAGATCTGTTGAAATGTGGTATCACAATTTGAAAGATCTTTCTCAGGCTTCTGATGTCTTTGTTTACAGTGGTTTCATATCTTTTTTAGCTTTCTTTCTGCTTTTCTGGATAAGCTATCTTGGTTGCAGAAAATGAAATATCTGTTTTCCTTGAGTAAGTCATAACAAGCCCAAGGACCAAAGAGGGTAGACTTTGAAACAAGAATTCTTCATAAACTTCAGACAAAACCTGAATTTTCAACAACTTTGACAGCTCTTTTGGTCCAGACTTGACACTTCTGGGATTTCCTCCTCTCTTTCCCTTGGTTGCCCTGCAGGATGGCCACATAAGATCCTAAGGTATGAACTTCATTTTTATGGCAAGTCTTATTAAGCTATTTTGAATGTAGAAGGATGTTTCCAACATGGAAAGCAAGCAGTGTCATTCTGAAATGAGCACACTTGAAACTAATTTGCTGATCAGGTGTGGATCCGTTTTGTTAACTCATGGACAGGCAGTCTAGCGGAACTAATTGAAGACGAATTTTACCTTTCTGGTCTCCCCTGAAGTCTGTAAAACACAGAGAAGCCTATGTTGCATGCACAAATCTATTTTCATGGCTTAGATGTGTGATGCACCAGGGCTGGTTAATAACAGACCAGAGCAGTGGGACGGGGGACAGTCAACTGTGACTGGAGAAAGCATAATAAACAGGAATCTGAGGAAGACTAAATTCCTATTTAAAAAAAAAAAAAGGGCAAAAAAAAAGCACCTATCATCACCTATCATCAACAGCTATTATTTACTGCAAACACTGCACTTACACTGAAAATTCAGATTAATAATGTATCTGAGTTATTGTTAATACAACTGGATAATGTATCTATGCACAATGAATATGCAACACAACACTTCAAGAAAAGAGTAATTTAACCAGAATGTCTCGAGTCTTAACTCCTCAGAAAAAATGAACTGTTGAGCAGGGAAGGCAAACAGCTTGAAGTGAAGGTTACAAATGAACCATTTAGGATCCATCAGATATAGCGCCAATACTAATGAAGGACAGAAAAAATAAATTTGCCACTCTTTTTCTTGTATTTTAAATGATGGCACAAAGCACTGACTAGCAGTAGGAAAGAAGTACTTCACTTTGACCTATCTTCACCTTCCTCTTGCCATTACAGGTTGTTACAGAGTACCTTGTATTTCTAAAAGCTAATATCAAACTTTTGAGACAGGAAGATATCAAGAAGTGGTGGATCATCTTTCAGGGATATTTAATTTTTATTAGAGAATATTGTCTTTCATAAGTGCTGGAAAATAGCACTCTTTTATCAGGGCTTTTAATAGAAGTTTTTAACAGCTGTAGAATCTGTTAACATTCATGTAAACACTTGAAACTAAGAACATCCTCGCACTCAAAGGAACAGAAACACCAGTGCCATACTAATGAAGTGCCCAACTGCATATAAGAAAATAATTTAGTAAGAATTGCTTCAAAAGAAATTTCAGCTCTTAAGTTTTTGTAAAGTATGCAGTGTTTTATAATCAATACTCTTCCAGCACTTGTAATGACTTCACTTACAGTATTACAAGGTCACTACAAATGTCATATTGATCTAAACTCACTTATGTACAGGAATCACATGATACAATACATAAAATAAGAAATCAAGCTTGACTAACTCTGTTTTGTTTTTAAAGTGACCTTATAAATATTACAAAAGATATTGTTTTCCTTATCCAAATTATATCTGACAGAAAATTGGTTGAAAAAATAGAGTAATTACAGGATGAGACAGTAATCCATCTAACTTCATTACATGAAGTTAGAAAACCTCTTAATCCACTGAAGTCGCCCATATTGTTTTGAAAAAATCTGAAAGTTTGCATTGCTTCCTTAATTTTTGCCACAATTACTGAAATCGTGGGCAGCAATTCCAGCTTTTCAGGCTGGAACTGCTCTTCACCCCAAGAGCAGCCCTTCCAAGACTATGACAGCATGCTACCTCATTCCACCAAAAGATCCAATCTCTCCCCCAGCTTTTAAGCTGCTTGGCCCAGATGAGCACTGATGTAGCTGCTAGCACACCTGCTGCCCAAACCACCAGCCATCACAGCAACAGTTCAGCAGAAGGTGCCTCTAGAGTGAAGTTTAATTAGGAAAGCGTGTGAAAAAAGCTGCACTTCATCATGAAATGTACACGCTGAAATGCTGAGGTCCAAATGCCACAAATGGGCAAACAAATCCAAATGCTAAAACATGTGTGCAGGCACAGCTGGATCAACAGTGTTGATGTGGTTGAAATTGTGCAGTCCCTGGCTATTATTTTATTCAAGAGGAACCATCCCTCAAATTGTATTCATTTCTCAAACTGTTATAGATAAAAACCCAGAGATACTATCTCTAGTCATAAAATACATTGATAATTCTTTTGATAGAAAGTCGCAATTAGTTGCTGCTTTTTAATGAATAACTAAGTCACCACTTCTATACATTTAGTCACCTTCATGAGGTAACAACACAAAAGATTTTTAACATGGTTCAGGCTTTCTCAGCAGTACTGGTAAGAACACCCCAGACTTCTTAGCACTTGATGACCTCTGGGTGATGGAGAAAACAAAGAATGCACACTACATACAACCCCAGTGGACAGCCAGCCACTTTAAAAATGCCTATTTTTCTTTCATGCTAGGAAAACACTCTCTTGCCAAAGGAAGGCTTTCGTAGATGTAGGTGGGAAGGTCACCTGTCATGACTGATCTTGTTGCATATATCTTTGCAGAAGAGGTCACACAAACCTTGAGCATGTTTTGCAGTAACAAAGACCTTCTGCAAGTGCCCCAGCTAACACTCCAGTTCCCTCACAGGTCTTCAGAGGTGTTCCTGGAACTCCTACTATTTACACACAACAGGAACTAGTCCTCCACGAATGGCATGAGGCAGATTCACGATTTTTCCTTTAGCTTTATGAAACTTTACTATAGTAAGAAAAGTACTATCCATGTTTAAGATGGTCAGCTACATATGATCAAATTTTTCAGCACTGACAGCTCCTCTGTGCAACTGTGCTTATAACTGCTAATTTTTGGTGCTCCTCAACTGCTGCCTTCTCTGCAGCTAAAGAAGTTTTGATTTTAAATTGAATGCATTTACATAAACATATTTTGTCCTCATTTTCATATAGCAAAACACTTCAACAATGGTTAGTTACACTGTACTCAAACTGGTCTAAGTTGAGAACTAAAAGCTACCCTTCTCTGAAAGCTGAATGTATGTCCCTGCTGGAGTACAAATATAGCTCCTCATTTGCATCCTCTGATTACTCCAGCCATCCAAGCACATAACTATACAAAAAGCTACCAGCACCCAACTATTTCCTCAATTAATCAGTTTATCAACCATGACTGACATTGTGAGATGCTACTGGCTATACCACCCATGTAATCTCAATTGCACAACACTGTACTGTGATGCTCACCAACACATGCTACACAGTTTTGTATCAAAAATCTCACAGTAGAGATGAAAAGGGTGAAAGAAAACACTTATAAAATAAAAGCTATGCTGCACAAGCCACTTTTGGAATTGTATTCTCACTGACGGCAGTTCACTCTCATTCAACTGAGTGAAGCAAATGAATTAAGATGTGTACATACCTCAAAAGGGCAGAAGAAAGCTGACTAGCTTTTAAAGATTTACTTCAAGTACTGGGAAGGGAAAAAAACCCCAGAAAACTACATGCAATTAATGGAGCCTAGAAATTAACGCAATAATTAAACAACAAATGGACATAATGATAAAGAATAAATCCTCCTCTCTTCCTGTCCTTCGTAAAATCATAAAAAGACTAGGGTTGTAACCTGAGGATGGTGAACTGTCACTTGCCAGGGAAAACAGCCCCGGTGCAGAGATGTCCTGAGGCGGAGCAGGGGATCAAAGTGAGCAAGGCCAGTTTCTAGAGCTGAGTTAACTGCACTTGACTGAGGCAACAGAGATGGAGTAGCAGTAGCAACTGATTTAAACACAACTCTCTATTCCTCCCAGGCTACATTTCCTTGCTTTCACTCTCTGTAAGCTGTGTTTTGAGTTTGGCCAGGAGCACCTTGTTCACATGTGCAGGCTGCCTGCATCCCTGTCTGATTTCCCTTGCAAGGAGACAAGCCTGGAACGTCATCCAGCTCTCCTGGGGCCCCCTTCCCTCCAGGCTCTATCCCCTGGTACTCTACCAAGAAGAGGCTGAAGTCTGCTCTCCTGAACTCCAGGGTAGTGAGCTTGCTGTACAACCTCCTTGCTGCCCTAAGTAAGGATCTCAAACTCCATTTCACAGGCACTGTAGCCCAGAAAGTCCCCGAGCTTCACATTCCCCACCAGCCCCTCCCTGTCAGAACAAAATCCACCATGGTACCTCTCCTCCTTGGCTCATCTATCCAACCTGTAGAGGAAGTTATCACCAAAGAATTCCAGGAAGCTCCTAACTCAAGAGGTTTATGTCTCTCTGCAACGCCCTTTCAACAGACACTTGTGTGTTTGAAGTCCCCCATGAGAATCAGGGTTTGTGACAGCAAGGCCACTCCTGTCTTTCTGTAAAGGTCCACAGCTGCTTGGTCTTCCTGGTCAGACCATCTGTAGCACACCCTCACTATAAAGACACCTGTCCCTTTTGTGCCTTGAATCCTGACACATTAACTCTCTGTCTCATCCATCCCCAGGTGAGGCTCCGTGACCTCCAGCTGGTCACTGACACCAGGGCAACGCCTCCTCCTCATCTCCCTTGCCTGACCTTCCTAAGGAGCCCATACCTTACCATTTGAGTCAGAGGAGTCAACCTACATTTCCATGATGCCAGTGACTGTAGTTCTGCGGGCCTGCACATATCTCTAATTCCTCCTCTTTATTTCCCTGGCTGTGTGTGCATTAGCATAGATGCATTTGAGCTAGGCCCCAGACCCCTATGAAGCTTTCTGGCTGGAGTACCTGGAATTCCCTGATGTTGTAATTCAAGTGCTCTCCTGCTGACCCTCTCAGGCTCTAGGCACCTCTTGCTGACTGGAAGAGCATGTAAGCCCACACGTTCTGACCATTAAATCCCCTTCCCTCAAGTGGATATCAAGTTTAATGCCCTATCAATAAACTCCACAAGCCTCGACAAAGGACCTCCTTGCCCTTCTACAAAGGTGAATCCCATCTGAATTCATCACGTCCAGGACCATGGAGGCCAACTCATTACACAAAAAGAATGAAAATTGTGGCAGTGTGCCACCAGCCCCAGAGTCAGGTATTAAGACTGGGTCCATCTGTTTTTTTCAATGTCACTACCTGCACCTAACAAAAGTAGAGGAAAAACAACCTCTGCCCCCGATTAGCTCTCCAATCACCCCAGGACCCTGAAGTCTCTTTTGACAGCCTCTGGCTGATGCATTGTGGCTTTATCACCATGCACACGGAGGACCAACACGTAGTATGAGTCTGATGGCTGAACCAGGCTAGGAAGTTTCCTGGTGATGGCTGTAACTCACATCCCAAGGAGGCAGACTTTTCTGTTGGAGAAGGATCTTTGTCCTAATTATCCACTGATTTTCCTATCACATCCAGAGCCTCACACCTACTGCACAAGGCAGCTGGGAGGGTGAGGTGGACAAGAAGGGCTTTTGTCTGTTGTGCCAAGCAAGGACTTGCCTCCTTTCACTCCTTCCTTCTGTCTACTGCCTCCAGCCTGGCAGGGGGAGGTTATGCAACACTCCTGATATGGATTTCTTTCTGGTTTCTGCTCCTGTCTCAGCAAGGCCAGAGCACAGTTCAACTGGTGCATCTCCACCTCGGAGTCCCTGATACTACTTAATCTTTCTATCTCATCTCTTGGAAAATGCACTAGGGCATTAACTTAGCTACACTGCACAGCACCTGCTAAACAGACAGCAAATTAATTTTTACTGAATGCATTTAATGACACTCATTTATTATTTCAGCCTAAGTACTGAGTGGTTAATGCAAAACTAAAGTGAAAAGATTCTACACTTAATTCCAAAGTAACAGAACTGGTACAGAGCTCCGCTGTTTTACCTCCTTGTTGGTAACCAGGATCCTAACCTAAATTACAAGCAGCTCAAGAGCTTTGCAGAAACCTTTCACTGATATTGCTTACTCATTAAAGCAGTGGAAAATATGGTAAAAGACCAGCTTATGAGACTGTTTTCCCTTCAACTTTGTTTATTGATGTACTGAACATGAAAAAGTACAAAGAATCCAAACACAAAAGAAAACATGTACAACCTCTTAAATACCCAACAGAATATATTCTCTATTCCAACAAATGTGAATTAAGTCATACTATACAACTTCAAATAAATACCAGCCTTATATTTTACTAAGTGCTCTGATAAACACTGTAAAGTGAAGCCCAATTTACATGCCTTCTCATCAATGCCATTAGTTGCTACAGTAGTATAGGAAAGAAGCATGTAGCTACTATTTCTCCCACATCAGAAAGTTTGTGATTTCTATACTATATACAACTTTTAATGCAGAGGATTAGCTTTAACAATCTAAATGCACCTAAGAATGAAGAAGTACTCAGGAAGCCAATTGATTTTTGAATAGCATTGAGTGGGTCAGCATGAAAACTTGCTTAATCACTTTAGCACGCGCTTCACAGTATATGTACTGTACTATACTGAAAATTTTATAACTACAATTTAAAAGAAGAAGAACCAAAAACAACTGCAAAGATAGTGTACAACTATGTTATGCATAGAACATTGCTTTTTCTAAGGGGAAGCATATGAGCATCTCAGTTTATACAAAAAGCAGGACGTAACTACATAGTTGTCAGTGCATCCTGGTGAAGGCATCAAACCCTCAGCTTTTTTTTAAAAATTTATTATAAGCTAGATGCTAATCAGAAAATATTCTGTATTTGTTTTCCTTAAATTTCTTCAATACATGGTAAAGACTTTTTCTATTTCCCCAAATAGTGATTTAAGCATCATACAAAGTTAAACTTCAATAGCATACAGGTATTTATGGTTTTCATATGAAAAATGTAAGGAAATTTGCTCAAAACATATGTTTATATTTGTTTTTTACCACAAACATATTTATAAACAAAAATGTTGCATCACCATAAACAGCTGAAGCTAGACTATCTACAGACAAAAATAGCAACAGATCTGATGCACTGTAAATTCAAGTCCTCAGGACAACCAAAAAAAAAAAAAGAAAAGAAGCAGACCTCAAGTAACAATGTTAATGCCATTTACAAAGAAAAAACTTATACAAAAACATTCAAAATTGAACATCACTTGGCATGTAACTTTAAAAAAAAAACTATAATCAAAATTAGCTGAAAGGTTCATAACTTAAGTTCTTATTTACATTACACAAAGCTCAGGTGTTAGCCTTGAACATAACTTTCAAAATACCTCCTAATGCACCCAACTCAGGCCACTTCGGCTGATTTGCTACTGCACAAATCATGCTTGATGTCTTTTCTTAAGACAAAACAATTCTTCAAACAATAGCAAGTACATCACTAAACACCTTGAGCTCTATCTGAAGGGAATTCTTTAGGAAGAACAGATTTTTTTCCCCCATATCTCAGTGTTTTAAGTTTTCTGCTTGCTCTTATATTCTTTTTTTAAATTTTCATTTGCTTCAAAATCACAAATTAAAGTGAGCAACCTATCACTTAATAACCAGGATGATCAATGACTCCACTGATGATTACAAAAAATGAAACCAACAGTGCATCCCACTGACTTTACTTCTTAACACAAAGGTCTCAAAAGTAGTTCTACATCATAAATCTTTCTAAATTTTTTCCCAACAATTGCAAATTTCCTGGTAAGTTTTAAAAGCTCACTAGTTGTCATACGAAGAGATTTCTCAAAGTATTCAAGTCAAAATATTTGTTCCAGGACCAGTAAAAAGTTTCTCCAAATTTTTTATTTTTTTTATAAAAATAGATGCTTTTTTAAACCCACATCAAAGAGGCTCTTATCTCTTTGGCAAGGTACTGCTTTACGAAAAGTTCTCCAGTATTCTTACAATAAGCTTTTATAATGTGTTCCCACTCCCCAACCCAAATGAAGATGATGAAATAAATACTGCTTATAACATTATAAATAAAATGTAAACTTCAGATACTTTTCTTGAACAACAAAACAACATTGCATTACAATGTAAATTAAAAACAAAGTAAATCAAGAAATGACAAAAAAAATAAAGTATTACACAAAGCCTCGCTATTTACTCATAGATTAAAGGCAGTCATGTATAAAGAAAAAAAACTTCTTCCATTAGCTGAAACATTTTACAAGGTCCACCTTCTTCAAAGAAGGCAATAGAATACGCATTGTGACAGGTAAAAACCCTGTACCTCTTGTCAATACTCAAACACAAAAGATAGTTAAGAAGTTCTAATTCAGATAGTAGCAATAAAAAAATCTCACATATTCTTAGGATGCTAAGTAGTCATTTTATCCCCATTTCCACACTGGCATACAACAAAGGCATTTACTAATGCATAAAGCTTCCTGTAAATCGCCTTTGTTGTATAGTTTTCATGTATTAATGCACTGAGAATAACTGGTTAGGCTTTGTGCGTTTTGTTTGTTTTGAAGGAGACCTGCAGTACTCTGTCACCAAGGCGGTATCCGTTCAGGCTGGCTATTGCCATAGCTGCCTCATCGTAGTTTGTCATAGTCACAAATCCAAAACCTTTGCACTTGTTGGTGTTAAAGTCACGGATGACTTTCACATTGGTCACTGCTCCAAAGGGTCCAAACATTTGCCAGAGGATACTCTCATCAGCATCAGGGGCCAAGTTGTACACAAAAATGCACCACCCAGTTCCTGCATGTCCAGGGATATTAATTCCGGCCAAACTGGTCATTCCATCAATAGTCATTGGAGGAAACCTACTAAAGAATGAGGGAAAGCAAAACAGAATCATCATATAGCTGTTCACACAAAAACCCAGCAAAGAAATGTCAAAATAAAAGAAGAGAATGATACAGAGCTTTTCACAGAATGAACATGTTGCTCAGACTAGAAAGATAAGATCAAAATTATTTTTTGCCCCCTAACTGCGCAAATACTATGTAAAAAAATTATACACAAGTAGGGAGAACAGTGCTAGGTATGTCTGAAATGATGTAACAGAAAATCAAAAGGAAAGCATGCTATAAAACCAGTGAGGATTAGCAAGTCATTTGAAACAGGAATTCCATGGAACTGCTACAAAAGGCTTGTCTATTTCATGCAAAATGCATCAAAATGAACAATCTCAGCTGAAGTCTCAACATGCAAAAATCCAACATAAGTCTTACTGAAAAGTAAGAATTTGCAAAATACTTCAAAATAATTTGGTTGTTATGAACCAACTCATCCTTTATTACCTCTTTACTCCATAAGCTATGTTGAGCAGATTGTCCAACCTGCAAAACATTTAGCAACATGTTCAGTCTTCAGACTTTTCTACCCTTTAAGATTAAGGAAACTTAGCATATTACTGTCACATCCATTACACTGTACCAAACCTCATGCAATGTTAAAGTACCACCACTGAAAGAGCCATGGCACCTTATTACATCTGATAGTGAAGACAAAACAGATATTCTTCGTGAAGATGCTTATTGGGAAATAGGTAGCAGCATCCACCATCTAAACCCCATGCTGCTACAATTCTTGTGTAGTAACCACAATCATAAGAAGTTCCTTTTATGAAGTCCACCATGGCCACAAATTTAGCCTAAACCGCATACTGTTACCATTGTGTTACAGTCAGTGACCACATCAGTCAAGTTTTCCACATTACTAACCTGGTTGAGAAGAAAACTTTTACTAAGGTTTCTGACATGTTTGCTGACACGACTATCAAGACAGATGCAGTATTTTGGAGCACTAGCAACTATTGTAATGTGAACTCAAAAAAAAAAGATTTTTCATGTTCCTACTCCTGGCAATTCCAGAATGTTGGGAGGCAGAAGGCTGATTTGGGTGAGCAGGGCTAAGGCAGAAAAAGTAAGTGTAAGGACAGTGGAGGCAAAATCAGGTGGATATAGAAAGAATACAGAGCTATTGCTTGCCACTGGAGGGAAAAAAATTGTGTGGCCAGAGCCCAACAGGAGTTGAAGCTTGTCAGCAATGTGGGGGACAACAAGTTTTTAAAAATGTCAATCTCAAAGAGCAGTCCAAAAATAACATGAGCCTGTTACAGAATGAAAATGGTCACCCCACAAACAGGGACACAAACAAGGCAGAGAAGTTTAATTCTTTCTTTGCCTTCATCTTTAATGCTGATGATGGGCTAAGAGGGTCCCAGTGTCTTGGGCTGTGAGAACGGTGAACAACCCTGAACTTGTGTGGGATCTTCTGTTCCAACTGAGTCCCTACAGATTTATGGGACTGGATGGGATTCATCCAAGAACACTCAAAGAACTGGCCAACGTCTTTGTGAGGTCTCTTTCAATGATTTTTTTCATGATCTTGGGAATGTGGTGTTGACTGGAAGCTGGCTAACACTACCTCCATTTTCAGTAAGGGAAAGAAGGATGACCCTGGAAACTACAGGCCCATCAAGTCTCACTTTAGTGCCTGGTAAAATTATGGAGATTATTATGGGAAGTACTGAAAAACACAATCACAGCCAGTGTGGCTTCAAGAGGGCAAAGTCCTGCTTGTCAAACTTAAATTTCCTTTTATGACAGAATAACTCACCCAGCTGACCAAGGGAAGTCAGCTGATGCAATCTTTTTGGATTTCAGTAAAGCCTTTGATACTGCCTCTCCCAGGATCCTTCTGGACAAAATGTGCAGCACACAGCTAGATAAATGTATCATGGGATGGGTGAGCACCTGGCTCAGGGCTCAGGCACAAAGGTTTACAGCGAATGGGGCGACACCTGACTGGTAACTGATACTACTGGGAGTCCACAGGGGTTCACTTTCGGCTCAGTGCTCTTTAGTATTTTCATAAATGACTCAGATGCAGGACTTAAAGAACATATACTAAGTAAATCTGCCAATGACACTAAGCCGGGAGGACCTCTTGACACCCTGTAAGGCAGAGGGACTCTGCAGAGACACCTTGACAAATGAGGGGGTTGGGCAATCACCAACTAACTTCATGACATTAAAAAGGCCAAGTGTCAGATTCTGCACCTGAGATGGGGAAAACCAAGATGTACAGAGAGACTGGGGAGCAAGACACTGAAAATCATGGCAAAGGACCTGGGGCTTCAGGTCAACAGAAAGCTGAACATGAGTCAGCAGTGCCCTGGTACCCAAGGAAGGCCCCCATGTCCTGGGGTGCATCGGGCACAGCATCACAGCGAGGCAAAGGAGGGGATTGTCCTGCTCTGCCCTGCACTGGAGCAGCCTCACCTCCAGTGCTGGGGATGGGTCTGGGTGCCACAGCATAAAAAAAGATATAAAGCCATTAGAGTGTTCAAAGGAGAGCCAAGAAAATGGTGAAGGGTCTGAAGGGGAAACTGTACAAGGATCAGCTGAGGTCACCAGGCTTGTTCAGCCTGGGGAGCCTGAAAGGTGGCTGGCCTCCACACACTCTACATTCCCTTGTGAGGGGAAGAGGAGGAGCAGGCACCGATCTCTTCTCTGTGGTGACAGTGACAGGACCTGAGGGAAAGCCCTGAATTTGTGTCAAGGGAGTTTAGGTTGGATATTAGGAAAGGGTTCTTCACCCAGTGGGTGGCTGGACACTGGAATAGGATTCCTAGGAAAGTGGTCATGTTACCAAGCCTGCTAAGATTCAGGAATTGTATGGACAATGCCCTCAGGCAATGGTGTGACTCTTGGTCCTGTGCAGGGCCCGGAGCTGAACTCAATGATCCTTGTGGGTGCCTTCCAATCCAGGATATCCTGTAACGCTATGATTTTACCAGATGAAGTGTTTCTACAATACACACACATATACATTATTTTCAAGATTTCTCCACGTGGTTCTTGCCTCACCTGCCCCCAATTACAGAATGCCACCACAACTCTAAACCCCTTCAAATAATCTAGCCAATATCTGAAATACGCAGTGCATACCACTCCTATTGCTCTTATTCCTGCTTCTTTCAAGAAATATTCACCCTGAAGAAGCTCTTATTACTTTCTGAAAAATCCCAAATACATGAAGAAATCTTATTATAGATCAAGACTCAATAAAATACGAGCTTAGGTAAAAAACATACACTTGATTTAGTTTTCCAGAGAGCACTGACTCTGCAGTGAGCTGGGTTTGCAGAATACACTGACAAGAAACTACTGAACTCCTAAAAGAGCAGAAAAAGGAGATTAAAAAATACCTGACTACTAGCAGTAGACGGTGTGGATGACTGAGGTCTACTGTCACTGACATGAGTGGTGGAGAGCAAGGTGAAGAGTTCTAGAAACACCACCACTTATAGCTCCTTCTTACAAGGGCTGTCAGATGACGACTTCATACAGTAATGCTATCACTTGTATGATTTTCCAGTTACCTCAAAGACTTGAAAATACTCTGGAAATATTCTCAGAGACTTTCACTGGAAAATTTTTAAAGATGCTCTAAGTTATACATCTTATAGAAACTGAGGAACAGTTATATAGATCTTCTTTTGAAAGTCTAGCCCAAGTTTTCACTTAAGAAAAAAAAGGAAGCATTGTATTGATCCTGTAACTTCTATTATTAAAGTTGAAGAAGTTTTCAGGCCTCTGTCAACTATTAACAGAGATGGGACAACTGCATCAGGTCATTGCCAGAGTATGTTATTGCCAGAATAAGCTTGTGACACAAACCCTGTGATCTTATTTCACACAATGCACTTGACTCCATCCTGCAATTTCTGCCACCAGACTTTTCTATAGAATAATGGCAAGTCTACTGCTATGCAATATTCAGAACACTGTTGTAAGCTATCCCTTTTATTCCCTAGTAAATAGTAAGAAGAGCCACAAAAAAGTAAATAAAATTTGTTATCCCCTCTCCTATAGCAAACACCTACTCCTCACACCTGTGAGATGCAGGAGATAACACCAAAAAGCTGAATAGAAGAAAAAAATTTAAAAATTCTAACAGAAGTGCAGGCCATGAACTCTTGAATATTTAGTATAAGCAAACCTAGCCAATGCAGTGCATTTGAAATTTGGTATATTCTCTTTGAAGTAAGCTGTCAACTGTTTTTTTTCTTGAAAAAAAAGATAAAGATACTCTTTGAGTGTATTACTATTTAACACAGCCCAGTCACACTGTTCAGGGGCAGAGGGAGGGAAGAAAAGATCACAAAAAAAAAATCCAAGGTACTCATGGATGTAGATAGTACAGAGTTTGTTTCACTTTGTCCTCACCATCAGTTCTTTTCAATACACTAAATAGCACAGGGAACTATATAGCAATAGTTTCAACATGATGGGAATGTAAGCTCCCAAAAAGCACATGAAAAAAATATGTCAACAATATTCATCAGGAGAAGTTGTAACAAGAAAAGACAAAGTACGGCATGGAGAACATAGACACCTAAACAGGAAAA
Source organism: Ammospiza caudacuta (assembly GCF_027887145.1). Classification (NCBI taxonomy): domain Eukaryota; kingdom Metazoa; phylum Chordata; class Aves; order Passeriformes; family Passerellidae; genus Ammospiza; species Ammospiza caudacuta. The sequence continues at coordinate 17,556,965 of NC_080632.1, forward strand.
AAACTGAAAGCCAGAATGCAGAGGAAAAATGTAGGGTTAGATGAAGAGGAAGGTGGCTGTGGCATGCCATAAGGCTAAGATAAAAACACGGCATCTCCTAGGTCAGTATTAACTGAATCAACTTGCACATTAATCAAGAATAACCTAGGAAATGAAAAGTAATCTTTGAAAAAAAATTTAAGTGACTTAGTACAAGAGAGATGTCACCTTGGTTTAACTAAGCATGCCTATTAGACACCAAAATGCTATCAACAGGATGGCATGCATTTTGGTTTTAGCTGTACTGTGGTAGCATAGCTGAAGTTCAACATTCACGTGTTTCCTTCCCACACAGAAGTCAGACAAGCAGGAATGCACAAGAGTGAAGGCAACCAAACAGGCCTTTGGGAACATGCAAATTTCAGCACACTTGGGCACATTATTTACTTACCTAAAACGTTGAGCCTGCTGAGCTAGAGGGGCAGGATACCTTCTGTTTGGAGAATGGTACAGCTGGGAAAGAATGGCCTGATTGGTTTTTTGGCTTGGATTGTTAGCAAACTTTACAGTGATGGGCTCTGTGGCACCTGGAGGTTTCTGGCCATTCAAGCCCTTGATAGCTTCTTCTGCTTCAATTCGTTTGTCAAACCGGATAAACCCCACACCCCGTGACAACCCTGCACAAGGTGAAAAAAGCACACAGTAATGAATTCACAGACTCCAGAATACTGGATATTAACTTTCATTTGTGTGGCCAATTGCTATGTTGATGGTCGAATGCTGTGAACACATGGTAACTTTGAGCTTAACAGAACTGATTTCTGGCATAAAGTAAGAATTTCCTACTGTAATTTTGTTTTAAGTTTTTAATTTAACTGATGTAAGACACATTTGTTTAAACAGCTTGTGAGTTTGAGGGAAAACAGTGGAAACAAATTTAGTGAGCCAAAGTAGAATTCAGAAACAAAGCAATTTTGTTGGATGGAGATGAACCCAAACCAACTGCACTGTAACCTCTGGTCAGCTCATGCTATTCTGCAGTACCTAAAGTGACAAAAATTCTGCAAATAGCTTAGTTCTCTGCTCTCTAGCAGTAAAAAGATAGCTTTTGCTCTCCTGCAGTATCCCCCGAAGCTCTCTTTTGAGCAAATATGCTCCAAGGATGATGATGTGCACATACTATATTGCAATAATAGGAATTAAGGCCATGTTTACCAGTCACTGGTGACCTCTGAGTAAAATAACTGGTTTCAGTCAATCACTGTACATCACTAGGTGTTACTTTTGAAGGAAACTTTTCTTGATATACAAAAGTCAAAGGCAACATGCAAAGGAATTCAAAAGTGTTTATGGAAGGTCTTAGAAACATCATGTATCAAAAATTCCAAGTGTCTTAGACATAAACATATTAAGCTACAATGGATACTTGAACCAATTAACATTAAAGCTACTAACAGCCAACATCAGTTAGATCAATGTTTTGTTGTAATATTTCAAGTGCCATTTAGAGCCCTTTTACATTTTGGTTCATGAATAACCAGATGAGTTAAACATTTGTCCTCAACTGAGAAAGACATTAACGACAAGAAACATATTCTCTTCATAAACAATGATTTAAGCCATCAAAAGTGACAATGAACAGGCATAAGAAAGCTTTTAAGAGGCAAATGTCACAGCTTCAACTCTGCAATTTTTATGTCAGTTTGTGTCACAACCTTATTATTCATACCATTCTGAGCCTACTTCTTCCAAATTACTAAAAAGAAGGAGGCAAGAAAGCTTAAGCCTTAACAATCTATATGCCAGAAAGGATGCTGCCAATAGCATGATTTATGAATATGAATAGAATTATAACACATACCAGAAGTTCAATTATATTTACTTACTGGTCCATTTGTTAAATGCCACCTATTTCTATGTATGAATATACAGGAACCTATTGTGAACAGCTATTTATTGCACACAGACTAGGAATCTGTCCCACAAATCTGCTATATCTACAAGTCAGTATTTGGCCTTTAGCTTTCTTTTCCAGGCCTCTCTACACCCTCAACAACTCAACCTACTCTCTACGTATTATGTGTCAACATTGAGATTTCTTTTAACTTAGTGGAAGTCAAAGGAGTACACACAAGTTCCACTAAAGGTCAGCCAAGACTCAAATACTGGCAAGTGCAAACTTTTCAAAATAAGACAATTAAAAACCTTACGACCTTCTACAGCTGAAAGCTGTTTCCCACCCAAGAGGATATGCAGCTTTGAAAAAGTACAACTATTAAAAAAAAATAAAACCCAGCTTATTCAGGGAATAATTATGTGAGTAAATGACTTAATCTGTCCCACCCCTTAATGCTCTGGAAGGCGGAGAGCTTGGAGAGTTCTCCAAATCTGCTTCTTTGTCATTCAATGCTCCTATCATGTACTTGGCTTTTCATTCAATTGCTTATTTCTGGCAGAAACCTCACAGCAGGTGATTCAGAAAACTATAAAGATGCTCAAGATGCTCAAGCCATCTGAGACAGCATAAAACCACAGACATTACTATCCTGAGTCTGAAGAGTAACCACAAAGTGCCACTGACAACCATTACTTGATTGACACACATACTGTAAATATGCCAATAACGTGCTACATCTTATACTTTATGGCATGGGTAATCACAGAACTTACCTGCTCCTGAGGAAGTCAAAGTTCGTGTGTGTGCCCAAATTTAACGAGTTAGCCTTGAAAACAGTCTTAATAGCAACTGCCAGTCTGGGGCTTCTGTAATCCTAGCCTCAGAGAACCAGCTGTGCATTTCTGCCTACAATTTTCTTTTTAGGAAAAAAAAGCTTAATAGCATTTTATAAGGCACTGGAAAGCTGTTTTCATACAGCAGCTTGGAAAGGAAGATTATGGAAGCTGTAAATTTATTACAAGTCATCAAACAAGCTTCAGACCTGCACCTTCAGGGAGGAAATGACTCAAGCTGGCTCAGCACACTACACAGTCTATTTTTGTCCATGCATGTTTATGGCCAATTACAGGCGAAAAAAGCATTTTCTGGCCTACGTACACCTTTTATACATTATAGAGACAAGACTATTGTACTGAAAGGTGAAATATCTCAAACTGTCAGTCCATGAAAGGCCATGCAAAACTGCCTACTTACCAGTGACTTGGTCAACCAGAATACGAGAAGTAATAATACGTCCATATTGGGAAAAGAGCTGTTCCAGTTCTTTCTGGGTCATTGTTTTTGGAAGTCCACTAACATACAAATTTGCATCTCTGATAGAAGCTGAACTTGGGCGTGCATAAGAAACCTTAGAAAAAGAAAACCAAAAAAAATTCTGGAAAACAAACACTTTAAAAACAGCTAAAATAGGACAGTGTTATCTGTTCTGAGACATAAAAACATCTATAACAGCAGACAGAACACTTACTTTGTAAAGCCAGTTCAGTGGGTTATTTTGTTTGGGTTTTTTGGGTTTTGTTTTTTTTTTTGATTTTTTTTTTTTTTTTTTTGGTTTTGGGAGGTTTTTTTGGGAGCGAGCTTCCAAAACATGGAAGGAATGCAACTTAGACTACACAGGAGCAGCTGACTACAGGAATTCATATATAAAAAGTACTTCCAAATAAATGAGAAAAAGCTAGGTACATATTCTAGCAGGTCTTGGTGGAAAAAGCATATGACTAAAGTGACAAATTTAAGAAGTTCCAAAGTTCCATGCCTCATGTTCCATGAAGTCTCATTAAAAAGCAGTAAAACATACCAGGAATTAAGATTTCAGTGTGATATGTAGGCCAAAGGCATAGAAAGACACTCTGAAGCACTTATTTCCAAGTATTTTTAAAGTGCTGTGTCTTTTGTACATGTCGAGCTTGCTACCAAATGACTCATAATGACAGTCATTTATGAGATCAACTCTGCTAGATCACTTTCACAGCCCTGAGAATGAATGGCAGAAGGAGGACTCCAACCTGTATTTGCCTGCTCAGCAGCTTCTCAATTTCTGCAACAGAGGCCTTAAAAACAAATGCCATTTATAGGAAATTCTTGGATCCTTTTGGACAGAAGTTTTTTACCTGCTGCCTTGACATGTCAGTCAAAATATTTCAAGGTGATTAAGTAGATTCTTTGACCTTTAGACACATGCTACAAAACAGCACTTCCACTACTTCCTACTGAAGTTTGTACAAGTGCGTTACTACAAGAATGATTAGGACAGAACATCTGTGCTTCTCCAACAGGACAAAACACTTCATCTAGGCTTTTCACCTATATCAAACATAAAAGTAAAAAGGATCCTCAAGAAGTAGTCAGATTATTCTCCTTTCCTTCCCTCACCCGTCATGTACTGTTAGCCAATACTGGGCAACTGGAACTTGATTCTGTCATTCCTTTTGCCTAATTCTTTGACATTTATTTTCAAATCTTTCCTGTCTCATTTCTGCACAGACTCTTAAGACTGCTATGGAAGCAAAACAGAAGACAGCATGCTGGAGATGAAATAAGCAGCAACCTGAACACTGCTGCGATCCTTCAAGTTCCACCCAGAGGCTTTGTGCAAGGTACCTTTGTGCTGGTTGAGGAGGACTGACCTCGAAAACTTGCAGCTATCCAGCATGGAACCTTGCAAGTCACACTGCCTTGTTCTTTCCACATGAGAGCCACACAAAAGCTAACGACCTATGATCAAAGTTACAGGAAAACAGAGTAAAGTGTGCCAGCATTCAGCCAATGGAGCAACAAAGACAGTGACAGCTACCCTTTTGGAATGAACAAACTTGTTCTACTTGCCCATTTAGCCCTGAGCTTCTTTCAGAAATAAACTTCCATGCCTCACTTGACAGGATTTTAAGGAGACTCAAGGCCAAGGAATGGAGACAGACTGCCTGGGGAACAGGACTAGTCCTAGTAAACTAATGAATTACCAAACCCATGCAGACACTGTCTTTCAAGGGGAAATTCACACTGCTGGACACATGCTGCCACATATAAAAATATAAATTTACAAAGAATCTATCAGAAGAGAAGAAACCTGAACAAAATATTTGCTAATTTACTGCAAGTTTATCTTATGCTACAGAACTGGTACCTGTCAAGATACAAAGCAGCTTTTGCAAAACTCTTTCATTTTCCTCTGGTAAGAGAGTATGAGCTCTTGCACTATGACAGCTGGTCCAGTATTACCCATGCCCTCTCTGGTTAAAACAGTTCAAATTGTTTAACACAGCAGTCAAGGCCTACACTGAGTGCAGGTAAATGGAAGCAATACTCTAACCAGTATACCCTACTCTTACATATCACAGAATCACAGAAGTTCAAGACTGGAAGAAACCTATAAGATCATCAAGTCCAGTCGATGTTCTAACTGTTCACTAGATCATGGCAGCAAGTGCCACATCCAGTCTTTTTTTGAATTCTTCAAGGGATGATGACTCCACCACCTCACTGGGTAAATGATTCCAGTATCTGACCACTCTTACTGTGAAATATTTGCTTCTTAGTTCTAACTTACATCTCGCTTGACGCAGCTTGAGACTGTGTCCTCTTGTTCTATCTGTTGTCGCCCGGAGAAAGAGGCCGACCCCCAGCTCACCACAGCCACCCTTCAGGAAGTTGTAGAGAGTGATGAGGTCGCCCCTGAGTCTCCTTTTCTCCAGGCTGAACAACCCCAGCTCCCTCAGTCGCTCTTCGTATGGCTTGTGTTCCAAGCCCCTTATTAGTCTCGTTGCCCTCCTCTGGACACGCTCAAGTAACTCGATGTCCCTCCTAAAGTGAGGGGCCCAGAACTGGATACAATACTCCAAGTGAGGCCTCACCAGTGCCGAGTACAGTGGAAGAATGACCTCTCTGCTCCTGCTGGCCACTCCATTTCTGATACTGGCCAGGATGGCATTGGCCCTCTTGGCTACCTGGGCACACTGCTGGCTCATATTTAATCGACTGTCAACCAGCCCCCCCAGGTCCCTTTCCACCTGGGCACTATCCAGCCATTCCGTCCCCAGCTTATATCGGTGCAGGGGGTTATTGTGGCCAAAGTGCAATACTCGGCACTTGGACTTATTGAAGTTCATCCCGTTTGATTCTGCCCATGTGTCTAACCGTTCCAAGTCTCTCTGGAGAGCCCTACACCCCTCTAGCAGATCCACACTCTTTCCCAATTTAGTGTCATCAGCGAATTTACTAATAAAAGACTCTAAGCCCTCATCCATATCATCAATAAAAATGTTGAACAAAACTGGCCCCAACACAGACCCCTGAGGGACACCACTAGTGACTGGTCGCCAGCTGGATGTGACACCATTCACCACCACTCTCTGGGCCCGGCCATCCAGCCAGTTCTGAACCCAGCAAAGGGTATTCCTATCCAGACCACGGCCAGCGAGTTTGTCTAGGAGTATGCTATGGGAAACAGTGTCGAAGGCCTTGCTGAAATCCAGAAAAACAACATCTACAGCCTTCCCTGCGTCCACTAGCCGGGTTACCTGATCATAAAAGGTGATCAGGTTAGTCAGACATGATCTACCCCTCCTAAATCCGTGCTGGCTGGGTCTGATACCCTGGCCGTCCTGCAAATTTTGCATGATGGCACGTAATATAAACTGTTCCATTATTTTGCCAGGTATAGAGGTCAGGCTGACTGGTCTGTAATTGCCAGGATCTTCCTTTGCACCTTTTTTGTGAATGGGTATCACATTGGCCAGCTTCCAGTCCTCCGGAGCCTCGCCAGTGATCCATGACTGTTGGTAAATGATAGAGAGTGGCTTTGCAATCTCATTTGCCAGCTCTCTCATTACCCTACGGTGGATCCCGTCTGGTCCCATAGATTTATGAATATCCAAGGATTTCAATAGTTCTATAACAGCCTCCTCTTGGATAATGTGGGGACCATTCTGTTCCCTAAAACCAACGACCAGCCTAGACGGACGGGAGTCTTGAGGGCAAGTCATCTTCCCATTAAAAACCGAGGCAAAATAGGCATTGAACACTTCTGCCTTCTCCTCGTCTGCAAATACTAACTTCCCACCTTTGTCCAGTAAGGAACAAAGGCTGGTCCTACCTTTCTTCCTACTATTAATATATTTATAAAAACATTTTTCATTATCCTTAACAGCAGTCACTATCCTGAGTTCAAACTGAGCTTTGGCCTCCCTAATTTTTTTCCTGCATACTCTAGCAGCCCTCTTGAATACTTCCTTGGAGACCTGACCCTTTTTCCAACTCTGATACGTCCTCTTTTTATTCCTAAGTTCCTCCAAGATCTCCTTTCCCAGCCAGGCTGGACGTTTGCCCGTAGACTGATCTTTCGGGATACAGGAATGGTTTGTTCCTGCGCCCTCAAGATCTCTGCCTTGAAGTAAGCCCACCCTTCCTGAACTCCTTTATTTTTAAGGGCAGCTTCCCAAGGGACGCTCTGAATTAATCTCTTAAACAGGCCAAAGTCCGCCCTCCGGAAGTCCAATGTACGAGTTATACTGGTGCTCTTCCTAATATCGCCAAGTATTGAAAACTCTATTAATTCATGGTCACTCTGCCCCAAACGACCTCCAACCATCACATCTCCCACCAGCCCATCCCTATTTGTAAATAACAGATCTAATGTAGTCCCTTCCCTGGTGGGTTCATCTACCAGCTGTAACAAAAAGTTATCTTCCATAGATTCTAAGAATTTTCTGGATTGCCTCTTTACTGCTGTATTAAATTCCCAGCAGATATCTGGTAGATTAAAATCACCAACAAGAACAAGGGTTGATGATCTAGAAACATTGCACAACTGCTTATAGAATAAATCGTCTACTTCTTCTTCTTCTTGATCGGGTCGACGATAACAGACTCCCAATATGATGTCGGCGTTATTGGCCTTCCCCTTGATTCTTATCCATAAACATTCAACACCTTCTTCCTTTGTTTCAATTTCAATGGCATCGAAGGTTTGCTTAACATAAAGAGCTACGCCACCTCCTCTTCTTCCTTTTCTATCTCTCCTGAAGAGTCTGTATCCAGCCAATGTAGTACTCCAGTTATATGAGTCATCCCACCACGTTTCCGTGATGGCAACTACATCATAGCTTTGCAGTTGTACCATGGCCTCCAGCTCTTCTTGTTTATTGCCCAAACTGCGTGCATTGGTATACATGCACCTCATCTGGGCAACTGAGTTCACCCCTATCTTACGCTTGCAATTCTTGGGCCTGTTTCCAGTTAGCTCAGCTGGTTCCCCTTCCCCCTTCAAGCTTAGTTTAAAGCTCTCTCAATGAGGTCTGCCAGTTCATGAGCTAAAATCCTTTCGCCCTTAACGGAGAGGTGTACCCCATCTGATTCCAGCAAAGAAGATGCTGTAAAAGTTTCGCCATGATCATAAAATCCAAACTTATGTCGATGCCACCAACCCTTAAGCCACTTGTTAATGATACGGATTCTTCTGTTTCTTTCATCATTATCCTCCGCCACCAGAGGGACTGAGCACATCACTACCTGTGCTCCTGCCTTGCCAATTACCTGACCCAGTACCTTAAAGTCCTTCCTGATTGCCTTAATGCTCCTCTTCTCGATCTCATCACTGCCAGCCTGAAGTATCAGCAGTGGATAATAATCAGAGGGCTGAATCAATGTAGGAAGTCTCTCAGTAATATTTTGTACCTGGGCCCCAGGGAGGCAACAAACTTCCCTGTGGGATGGGTCTGGTCGACATACAGGGCCTTCAGTTCCTTTCAGGAGGGAATCACCTACGACGATTACCCTTCTTTTCTTCTTGGTACTAGAGGTAATAATTCGTGTTGCAGGTGAAACATAATTAGGAGGTTCACTAGGCAGACAATTCTCTCCTAAACCATCTAGTTGTATCTCTGGATCCAATATCTCATACCTGTTTTGTAGTGGTACTTGGCTGGATGATGGAGGGGGGCAAGTCTTTTCATTTTTACCACCCCGCACAGGGACCCATTTCCACTCCTCTTCATCCACCAAATGCCCTTCTGTCATCTGAGAATGGGAGGCATATAAGTCCTCAGTCTCTTAATTAGTAACCTCCCTTAAAGATGATAGGGCTGAACTCCACCAATCTATCTGCCTTTCACTTTCACTAATACTCCTTAATCTTTCAACTTCCTCCCTAAGCTCAGCCACCATTAGAAGGAGGTCATTCACTTGTTCGCAGCGTAAGCGGTTCTCCTCCACAGCACTCCCTGATGCCACCAATAAACTCAAACATTCTGGGCAGGGGTGGGTCTGTACACTCACGTCCTTTTTGGAGGGCCCAACTTGATCACTTACACCAGCCACAGCTTTTGATCTTGTAGAAACCATTGTTAACAAACACCTCAGAAACAATCAGACGGCAGGGGATACAAAATCTGGAGGTTCAGGAATCCGGGGTTTCAGAGTTCCAGGAGTTCTCCAGCAGCAAGTCGGCACTGCAGAGCTGCTAATGTAGTAACAGAGACTCTTCGAGGGATGCAGAATGCAGGGAAGGGAGCAAAGCACAACTCCACAGTACAGCTCCACAACACAATTCCGCGGCAGAGCTCCAAAGCTCACCTCCGCAGCACAGCTCCGCAGCACAGCTGCACAGCCTAGCTCCGCGGCCTAGCTCCACGGCACAGCTGCACAGCTCCGCGGCCCAGCTTCAAGGCCCGGCTCCGCGGCACAACTCCGCGGCCCGGCTCCGAGGCCCGGCTCCGAGGCCCGGCTCCGAGGCCCGGCTCCGAGGCCCGGCTCCGAGGCCCGGCTCCGAGGCCCGGCTCCGAGGCACGGCTCCGAGGCACGGCTCCGAGGCACGGCTCCGAGGCACGGCTCCGAGGCACGGCTCCGAGGCACGGCTCCGAGGCACGGCTCCGAGGCACGGCTCCGAGGCACGGCTCCGCGGCCTAGCTATGAGACCCTGTTCCGCACCACAGCTCAGTGCAGGGACATGGTCTTGTCCGCCATTAAAAAAAAGTTTTTATCCAGTTTCACTGTTACTACCTTCAAGTGACTACTCCAACACACTGAATTTGGGCACACTAGTCACAGCAATAACAAATATTAAACCAAAATCTGTGGTTCACCACCAATATCTGTACACTATATTTAATCATCTTGCTAAGCACCAGAAGTACTGGTCAGGCAAAAAATCTGAAAGAAACATGTAACTTCAGACATACGATACAATTTAAGTCAGCAGCACTAGTGAAAAACAAGGACACCACAAAATATTACTGGTATAAAATTCCTATTAAAAGAACCTTGCCTAGAGTTTAGCCCTCTTCATTTCTGACATCAAAGTCCAGTCATTTCACTTGTGATACACACTTAAAGCAGAGACTCTCCAGACTAATCTCCCTACCTATATCCTGTCAGTTTGTTCATTTAGTAATTGCTTGCTGATAGCTCTGTATTTAGTCTCTTTAAACAACTTTTATATGGACAGAATTAAAAACTGCGCCAAGATTTTCATTCCATATCTAATTCAATAGGTGAACATTTCAGTTACATGATGTCAAAACCACTGAACACAAGGCAAGTCAAGAAACAGCCTGAAAGCCTGCAGTTTTAAATACTGAATGATGACACACTCTTTACAATATTGAACAGCACTACTCTGGAGATACCAATTTAAAAACAGTTTTACAGAAATTTTCTACTGCAATTAGTAGGAAAGACACTTGTTTCTAGAACTGCAAATATTTTCACCGCTTTAACACTTAATTTCCTAACAACAGGATGAGCTGATTCACAATTTTCAAGTGAAAACTGGGAAAGCAGGTTAAACAAAGAAGTTTTAAAAAAATTATATAGAGGTATAGCCCCTACAAGTGAATGCTTCAGTTTTCTTATTATCTGCCACTACCTATAGACACCTCAGTGTCATGCTTCAAGCTCTTTTATCTTATTATTAGTAGACTAGTAGTATTATTAATACAAACATAAACTATTTGTATTCTCTCAAAAACTTATGAATTTAATATAATTTTTCCTAAACACCTCTACTTAATGTAGTCTTCTAAATATTTACATCTGAAATCTCTAAATGCTAAAATCAGTATTTCAGTAAATATTTACATTCACTAGCTCAAGTGCAATCTTTCTGCTTAAAACACAACTTGTCCTTAAGAGCAGTGTCTAGTTCTTTTAGAATACATGTTTCTGTGGGGGAAAAAAACCTCCAACAAAAAACTACCATCCAGTATGTCCATATGAAAATGAGTTAAAAACCTACCTCCAAAGCAGACAGATTTATATTGAGAAAGGGAGTACATTAGGAACAGGTATGCCTCCTCAGCAAGCACAGTAAAAACAAGGACATACTGCTCTTTCTTACAGCAATGTTCTCAGAGGCCATTGTGCCAGGCAAGTGTTCTCAACTTGCACTTAAATTTGTATGTGTTACCACGATTCAAGAACTCTTCTTAATTGGATTTCTAGTAAGAAGATGTGGCAGCATACCACAAATACGAGGTCTCAGCTCTCACTAGCTGGTGACAGGTTGTTGCCTGAAACAGGAGAGTATATTGCTGTATATTCATCAAGTCCCCCTCCTGTCTCCCCTCAAATAAGGATTGTTCCACTCCAAACAAAATTCCAAGGCCACTTTTCCCAATACACAAGACTACCTTACTGAACATGCACATGCTGAGTTCATGGTGGAAGCCTGCAGTCGCACACTTCTGTGGACAGCGCAAACTGGAAACCCAGACTGCCCTTTGTAAAGGCAACTTACATCCACCTCTGTGGAACTAAAAGACCTCAACACACCTCACTTACAAGTGTAGATTAAGCTGATAAACACAACCATATCTCATAAAGGTCCTGATTTTACAGCCTGCTGTACAATAAGGAATGCACTGAAAAAAAAGACACTGAAGCAACAGTATTTTAGCATTATCATCAGAGTTTCCCTGTTTCAGTTCACCCCTCAAAGTGTTCCAGCTCTGACAGCTACAACCCATGCCGAGTCACAGGCCTGAGGTGGGTCATGGGATCCACATCTGTTGCCACTTAGCTGAGGGCATGAATGGACCAACCTGACAAATTTAGACTAGAGACCAGTCTTTATATATTTGAGGGAACTAGGACGAGAAGTCTTCCTCAGGATACATAACCAATTAAGGACAGGACACTGCTCAAAGAGGAAGCCCTCATAAAGTGCTGCTGTATGTAGCACAGAGGAAGACCAGAAAACAGGCTTTCAGAATATTTGCTCTAAAGTGACTTACACCCAAAAATCCACTTAGCTGGAAGCAAATGTATGTATGTATGTGCTAAGAACAGAAGCCAGCTGAAAATCCTACCACTGATGGAAACAGAAGCAGACGTTTTCCCAGAAGTCTCAAGATGCTGCAGCAGTTTTAAATCCGAGTCATAAGCATATGATAGAAAAACAGAAAAACAATTATCAAGTTCACTGCTATAAAACATGATGTGGGAATTATGCACTACATTCACAGAATAGCGATTCTGTTTTGCCCTTAGAAGGACTAGTACAGAAAAGCACTTTAAAACTTGCAGTCTGCAACTATCACGATCTTGCTAAAAATAGGAAATACTCAACTTAGAATTTAGGTACAAATAAAATATATGAACTGAAAGGAGATCAAGTCTCCAAACATTTCCTACTTATCATATTCTTAAGAGTCTCAAAAGACCTCTCCTGTACCTCACATTTGTAATTCTGATCCCTACTCATGCCCAAAAAATAAGAGCACAGGAATTTCAGATGCACTAGGAATAAAAAAAGCAGTTACCTTTCAAGGAGGATAGGAGTACAGAGTATAATTTAAGCCCTCCACATGAATAATATAAACAGGAATAGAATCTTAAACACAAGACCTCAATTATTCTCCTGAAGGAAATGAGTAAACCTCAGGTTATACCTAAGAAGCTTCTACTACTGACAGAGACTCTGACAAACACAACACTTGGGCATCTCTTGCACTATTCCACAGACACATCCAGAAACACACAAAACACATCCATTCAACTTACACTTCACTAGAATATCTTACAACCCTTCTGGAAAAACTATTACTGCATGAATGAAAGACAAGAGAGTCAACATTTAATATGACAAAAAAGCTTGAAAGCTGCTAGATTAACAAAGGTCTATTTGTATTAAGACTACCATAATCTCAAAAGTAAGCATAAACATGTTTTATATTAATAAAAATCCTCTTACAAACAAGACAGATACTGGATTTAAAACAAAATAAATTAACAATAATTTAGAAACCCCAACCAAACAAAGGAGAAATACTCCTCAAAACAACAGACTCTAACAGATCTCCCTCCCTGGCATTTACAGCATTTTGAATCCATGCAGAAAACCACAACCTTCTTAGAGAACTTTGCAAAGCATGGGGAGGGTAGGACACAAAGATGCAGCATCAATCTTAGTAGTAACAAGCAGGTTTTGTTGGCTTTTTAGTTTTTGAGTTTTTTTTTCTTTGCTTCTTTTTATGTGCCTAAGACTTGGCTTCTGAGCAATGCCAGCAGACTTCCATCAACTTTACAGAGTACTGCTGGCCCCGTCTAACATCTCCATTTCTGTGTCAGGAATTGCCTAAGCAGCTCAGGAAAGACCTTTCTGAACTGCTGAAGTGTCCTGGCTGCAGAGCTGTGCAGCAGCCTTAGGGAGAGCTGCACTGGCCCAAGGATTCTCCCCCTCAGAGAAACAGGGATGGACCCTTACAAGATATTCTAATCAGCAGCAACATGGAACTTGGGGCTCAAACAGAAAACAAACTGTGACTGCTAACCATGAGGACAGCACATCTTATGGTCTGGCCTGGCACTCTGAGTGAATGGACAACAAACCACCTGCCCATAATGTGGTTTACAGCAAGTGACAGCAATATGCACTAAGAACTGAATTCTCCTCTCAATATTTTTCAGATATGTGAAAAACAAGCAGCCAGCTTAAGGTGGGTAAGTAACACTCAAAGTCTGAGGAGATTTGAATTTCAGCAAAGAACAAATTTTACCTGGGAGTGAAAAGATGTGTGTGTGTATAGTATTAAAATCAAAATGCTCTCAAAACTTTAACTTTTAACATAGCTAAAAGATTGCATAATTTTAATTTATGTAACTCTTGCAGAAATTTAAGGGAAAAAAACCCCACCTTTAGATTTCTTCTAAGACAAATTGTTCTGTTTCAGGTCTGCTAGCACAGTGCAATTTAACCTTAAGAATACAGTCCTGAGGTATTTAATTACTCTGTCAAGACTGCTAAATGTTCTGGCATCAGAGCCTCTCTCAGCCTTTGCTGACTGAAAACATCAGTGAAACTCACTAGATTTAAACTTCCACACAGGATTCCCTTTTGCTCCTTAGATTGAATCCTTAGAATGTTTTATCAATGTTCTTTAATACTAGAGGATCTTAATTCTCTCACTTTCACAGCTCACTCTCCTCTGGTATTTTAATAGAGATTTTATGCAACTCGTGCATACTTCATTGCTACCCAAGGACATTAGTTAATCAAAGAATTACTACAAAAAAGGGACACTACAAAAATTTTTCTCTGCATGTATCAGTGGTGAAAACAGGAACAGTCTCAATCGCTTTTATCTGTTGCACTGAACTCAGAAATCAAACTAGCAAGTCTCTTTTTCAGTATTTTGCTATTTTCTATTAAGTGTTTGAAGAGTTTTCAAGAGTACTATCCTTGGTAAAATTTCTTAAGGGTGCAGCAACTGAACAGTTAAGTTAGAGGATAATTCCTTTACAATGAATCTTCTTGTAAATCTTAGTAGTAGTTCAAGACACCAAGTGAAATCACATTGCATAATGCCAAGAATTATTGACAAAGACTCGAAGAACACTAATGAACTCACAGCACAGCCCTCAATTTAAGTCTTTCCTTGCTATATACAGCACTTTTTGGAGTATTTGTAAAGCTGAACACTTGGTATTCACCCTTCTACTGAAGTTTTAAGTAGCTCTTCTCATCACACAACTTTCTACAGTAGGGTAGTCAACTGGGTGATGATGGCAAAAGAGGACATCTTGTATTTATAGCCAAAGAATTTGTCAATTCATTCCAATAGGAAGTTGGAAGAATGTCACACATTAAGCCTGTTTTTTTATTACATGCAGAGTTATAAAGGAGTGGGAAGAAAACCTACAGATTTAAATCTTTAGATAAAATATTCCTTAAATTCCTATTCCCCTGACAGGTAATAATTACCCATGTAAACATCTCAATAATCCAAACAACTTCAGAGAAGGAAAACCTTATTAAATTTTACTTTTAAGCAGCTTTATGCTAAGTAGAATACATCCAACTTATAAATGCTATCTTATAGAAAAAGACAACTCTAAGGCCTCTAGCCTGGACAAACTATTTTTCCACCCTTTCCAACACATACTTGCATACATGTCTACACATGTCTCATCAGCATTCTGTATTAAGAGACATGCCAGGTCATGCATGCAGGGGTTCTGCCACTTCAAACACTCAAAAGGGAGGAACGAGCAGAGCATTACTGTCATCTTCAGGGTCCCCCTGGCAGCTACAATCCACAAAGGACTGTGTCCATCATTAAGGCAGCCTAACACCCATGAAGAAAAGTCAAAAATACTGTCCTGTGTCTTTTTGTCTACATAAAAAGCTGCCTCCCACTCACCACCCCACATGTCTCTCAGCCAGTCCAGAGAGGCCTTTTGTTTTCCCACTCCTTTTTAGACAGTGAATCTTAAAACACTCTGTTGTTAATGCATAAGTCTTTTACTTCACATTGAAAGATATTTCTGTTCAGATAATCTCACAATAAATTTACTTGGATCTTTTTTCTTTTCAGGAATTTTTTCATTAAAAAAAACCCAGCGAGGGGAAGGGGAAGCCATGGAGCACTTCTCATCTCCCAAGCAAAAGCCAAGAAAAAAGAACATGCACTCCATTTTCTTAACCTTATGTGTAAATCAGTGACTCTCATAACCAGTTTGTTTCTCTGAGTTTTCCACATTTGGTAAGAACTGATCTTTCCAGAATGGACCTAAATGAAAAAAAGCTCACGGACAAGCAAGAAGGTAAGAAGAAAAATCACCCCAGGCATAAAACCCTATGTTTTTATTGTCTCTTAAATAGAACAGAGATAAACTTAACAGCAGCATCATCTTCCAAAACAGAAAATATTTTACCTTTTATAAGATGAGATTGTTTCCACACTAAAGTTGCATAACTTAGTGAAGCCCAAACTTCACAGGCTATGTGCAGTACACATAAGCCTGTTTACAGTGCAAATAAACCACAAATTATGCAATAAAGGGCACTATAATAATGGATGCATACCATCTAGCTGGATAGGGTTCACATATCTAACACACACCTAAGTGGATTCACCAGCAGAGTATACACCCACCCTTAATATTCATTTAAATCAGAAAGCCACCAGGTTAGACAAGACTAAGACTGCTAATCCTTGCTTTGGAGTTACGCACCTGAAAATTGGTCGAGATATTTTGCAAAAAATTCAGTAAAGTATTCCATGAAGCATTCCACAGGATCTTCTTTTAAAAAGGGGAAGAGGTAATAGGACTTGGTGCTGCGATCAATATTAAAAAACCCAACCCATAATCCAGCATTTTGCAAATCCACATTTTTCAATGCATTTTATTTCAAGGAAGTACTAAGTGGCATGCCCTTAGGGATGACAAAAAATATATCCAATGACATGCAGGCTAGGATAGAAGCTGAGGATCAGAGGTATCTGTCACAACCCCAATCCAGAGCATCACACATCAGGGTCAGGACAGTCAGCTTCCTCTGAGAAGTATTACACTGAGTTCAGTCACAATGTGAGGATACATCACACTGTGACTGAACCAGCAAAGTGGCTTCCAGTTTTATATACTAATGAGGAACAAACTTGAACCATCAATCTAGTAAAGTACTAAGTATTCCTGCAGAAGTCCCAAAAATGCACAGAGAGCACAAACCCCTAATTTTTTTCTTTTGAAACCTAAATATACACTAGAACTCCTATTCAATGATTTTTCATATGAAGGTATACATAAACATCTGAGTTACATTTTTTAAAGCTGAAAGTTATGGGTTACATTCTGAGTTTATCAAACAGGCTGGGGTGGTTTTTTTTTGCTTGGTTTGGGTTTTTTTTGGGAGGGGGAGGGGTTTTTTTGTTTGTTTGATTTTTGTTTTTGTTATTGACTTACCAACTCTGGACAAACAGGAACACTGTGGTCTATAAAGAGGAAGTAACCTCTGCAACGGCCCTTTGATTGAGACCTCATAAGAGACTTCCTTCAGCCAAGACCTTCCTCCAGAGGCAGAAAACACCTTGGACATCAACCTGACCCTTTGCTCACCATTGCTCCCTGGCCATCTGAGGAGCTACAAAATGCCTCACAGTAGGCTGGGCACTTCTGTTGCTTCACAGATAAATGCAGTGAGGTTGTGACCAGATGATCTTTAAGGTCCATTCCAACCCCTTAACATCCTATGATTCTGTGATCTTGGAAAATCTATCACAAAATCTTGGCCTGAAACCCCACGTCCAAGAAGGAAGAGGAGAAAATAAAGGAACAAATAAAGGAGTAAAGCAGTTTTTGCACTCAAATCATGCCCACTGACACTGAAAGGTGTTGCTGAAGTCAACAGACCGGACAGGTAACTAGAGCCAGAATTTACTGGAAACATTAACAATCATCATTTAAAGATACTTTTCTCTAATTAAACAGAGATTTTCCTTATTTTAGCAAAGAGGCTCTCATTTTGGCTTATGACAACTCCAGAGTTTCAGCTCTGCTTTAGCTGAAGATATCTAATGTACGAACAACTGAGTTTAGTCTCATTGCTCCATTTTCACCTTTTTTTTAAAATTTGAAAATTAATTAATCACTTAGCAAGGTGAAGGAGGATTAAAAATTCAAATATGGCCAGCATGGAGTAAGTTACCACAACTCCCTTGAAGGGAACATTTTGATTTGGGAGACCTGGCTTGATCTCCTCTAACCACCTCCTTTTTTTTTGCCTACATAGCCAATAGAATTTCCATGAACCATCCTGGACATACAAGTAATGTTGGCCCAATCCAAGGCATTACACACCAAACAATACTACTGGAATACAAACAGATTCCCTTTCTCACAACCACACAAAAGACAGCTTCAAAACCCTGGAGCACAAAATTAATTTGCTCAATTTTCCCCTAAAGTAGAAAATGAGAGAGGACTGAGGACAAGACATCTGCCAGAAACACACAGGGAGTTTTCAGCAGATAAGCATCTGTCCACATCTTTGATCCACTGTACTTGTGTGCCATGAGCCCCCATTTCTTACAAAGCAGTATTTAAGTTTCAAATAGTATAATCCCCTTTATTAAATCTTATGAATACACTACAGGTAAGACACTATTGCCAATACTGGTATTTTATTTTTGTTTCAACTGTCTTTCAGTGCTCTGCACTGCTTTTTAAGCACAAATGTTTTTAGAGGGGAATTTTATTTCATGTCTCAAACATGCTTCTAGTTAGAAGGGAGCCACTGCCCAAGTGATTAGATAGCAAACGCTGCTGTTTAATGAGGAAGACCGAGCTAGTTGAAACATACATTGCCTTCAGGCACCAACACCTGTGAAACATGTTCAAAAGTCTGCATTTCCTGACAATTTTACTTAATCTACTCTCTCAGAACTTCAGAGCTCAATTGCTCAAATGAGTATCCTCGGTCTTCTGTTATTAGATTAAAAAAAGAAATGAGAAAAGTAACTCTTAAGATTTGTTTCTATAAATTTTAGAAACTGAATTTAGTAAACAAGTGTGTGAGAAGTTGTAACATAAAAGAAAAAGAATTTGGAATACCAAACATTAGAGATGTAAAGACCAGAGCCCTAGAAATAGAGTAATTAATAGTTAACCAATAGTTATTTCAGCATTTCACTGTAAGGATTTTTAAAAGGGACAAGTAGCACCATAAAACTTGAAGTATTATTAAGGAAGTTACACCATCTTTCAGAAAATGAGGAAGCAGACAGTATTCAAACAACATGCAATATTGCATTTCTTCAACTAAGGTATATAACAATTCCTCAGTTAAAGCAATTCAACTGTACATATGAAGTGTTAAGTTGGTTAGGAAAATGTAATTTTCTATACCTAATCTAACTCTAAATATAAACACTACAAAGAACCATTTACTACATGAAATCCTTGTTTATTCTACTGACATTGGCTGAATGCGTTCTGCACCTGTCAAGCAAATCAGGAAGTCAAAACAGTTCAGTTTCTTTAAATTATTTTAACCCTACATACCTTTATAGTCTTAGTTTGAAGTCTCAATCCATTCAGGGTATTGATAGCTTTTTCAGCATCCTTGGGGTCAACGTAGTTCACAAAACCATAACCCAAGCTCTGTCCTGATTAAAAACATAAAAGTGTTTTACATCATTAGTACTGCAGTGCCACACAATGAATAGCTAATTACTTGTAACCTACAGACACACACTGAGCAAATATTGCTTATATTGAAGAACAACTCCCACTCCAAAACATCACAACCTCTAATTTTTCTACTAACACTGGTAGATTTCAAGTACCTTCCTCTGTTGTGATCAACATAAAAATTACTACATTCAAATTTAATGCAAGACTTAAAAACTGATATGCCTACTGAACCTACTAAGAGTAGGTTCAGAAGTCCATTATGATCTGTTTGACACTACAGAATGCGCAGAAGCATCAAGTTTAAAGTGATATCAGGAATCCACTACTTACTCTTAAACTTTTTTATAAAACAGAAGAAGTATAGTGGCAAAATTCTGGACTGCTTGAAAATGAAGTACATTTGAGAGTCACTCAATGTCAGAATTTGAGCCAAATAAGAAGCCAAAAAAATTTATAGATATTATTCATACACTACATAGAGCCTTTCAGTAACAAGAAGTTTAAGGGCTCATTTTGTTCCAACATTCAAAACAAAAGGTACAAGTATCTGATCAAGAACTAACTATCAGCCAAAGGTGCAGTATTATTTTGAGGGTTTTTTAGTGCTGGAAATTCAGATGACAGAGGGACATAAAGCATTTTTCATTAGTTCTCATCTCTAAACAACAGCCCCTTTTCTAATCATTAATTTTGCCTAAGCACTTACTAAACACTCGAGTTTAGCAGTAGTCCTCTTTTGACAACTTCAAAACCTACAGTACACTATCTCTAACCAGCATCCTACTTTAGAAGTACTTTCAGTGCATAAGAATGCAAATAGGTGGAAAATTTTAACATAGTGAAAAGATATACTTCACAAGAATACTATCCTTTATTAGCATAAATCTTTCCAGCTCCCATACACTGAGGTGGTTTTAATTTGTTGGTTGGAGATTTTTGGGTTTAAGACACCAAAACAAGATAAAATAAAATTGTCAACAAGCCATAGGGGGAAGCATCCAACATATCTAATTCACAAAATGCTAGTTAGAATGATTAGCTTGGGTACACAACATTACATAAAGCACAAATGACATATTCATTCATTGTCCAAAAGAGATATAATAGAATTCATGCTTTATCAAATTCTTGTATGGTATCTATACAGTATGCATTTAAAAGTATGTAATGCAAAAAAACCAGCAGGAAATTTTGCATTTAATAAATACCATAAGAGGGTTTACTAACTAGTCATTAGTTAGTAATGCCATCACTGGCATTTACAATTTTGCACCTATTATGCCTACCATGGCACCAAAGGTCAGAGGACACCACCACCCCACTCCCCAAAGCTACTTGCATTCTCTCGTATCTCCTCCTCAAAGCACCTCAGGCAAACATAAATTGTCTAGATGGATCTGTGAACAGGTTAATACACACATTAACAGAGAATCCAAACCCCAACAAGACAGAAGACTGAGCACCTGCTCTAGAGAACCTTGTTCTGAGCAGGAGGTTAGACTCCATCATCTTCATGCCTTTAGCCTCAGCAGTTGTCATGTTTCTGTAACAAACCATATGGAAACACCCAAAAGCATTTATCTATTCATTTACAGCTCTGCCTAGACACTGCTACATTTCTAATCCTAGAAGCCTTTTTACTCATTAGTTTGATTACAGTAGAGCAATTTCTGTACCTGTCACCTCCATCACTCCCACTGTGTCTGCACTGTCTGCAGAAACTCTTCCCAACAGCATCTTAGAAAAGAAGAATCTTTCTTTTTGTACATTCATTTTATGTGATGTGTTATCTACTAATACAGAAATGCTGATTTCAGGTATTTTGTTATTAATCTCCTGAGAAGCCCTCTTAAATGACAACTTTAAAAGATGTTAAAATCTCAAAGTGAAAGAAAGGTATTTTATACAGGATGTTCCCAATACAACACTAATTCCAGATCTAACAGAAAAAGATGGGAAAAAATTATTTCTCTTGTCCCTCTCTGTTGATGTGTTCTGCTTTACACATAAAAAACACCCAAACTGCTACAGATAAAGAGCTTACCTAGCTGTTACAAAGGATTCAATTCATGACCATTCTTTTGGAGAAACTCTGTTAATTGAATTTGATAAATACTAGGACACTAGCCTTGAAAGGCGCACCAAAAAAACCACAGTAATTTATTCAGAACAAGTCTGAAATACTTTATGGAGTTTTATTCTATGATTTTACAATTAAAGAAAAGCTTTCACCGTGACAATGGTAGAACACTGAAACAGACAACCTGAGGGGCTGTAAAGTCTCCGTTCCTGGAGATACTCAAGAGCCTAAATGGACATGGACCTCAGCAACTTGCTGAAGGAAAATCTGCTTGAGAAACACAAAATGACTCTATTATCTCCAGAAGTTCTTTTCACCCTCAGTGAATCTGTAAATGGGATTCTATTTACTTCAGTTTTGTTTTACTCAGGTTATCACCCAAAATTCCAAAGTGTTCTCTAAAATCCTCATTTATTTAGAAAGGTTAAAAATTGCAAAACTTAAACATTAAAATTTTGCCTGAAGATTAGTGGTTTAATTAAACATTTGCAATGATTGAGAGCCAAAAATCACCATCTTCAACAGCACACAAGAAAGATAAATGTTGACTTTGAACAAGCAATGCAAACAATTGTAAATCAAACCTGATTTCTGGAATCAGTGTTTGAAGAACCACATTTACATCTTCCTGCTTATATTAACTTCTTGTTAAGTGGTTTGTCAGTTCACAGACAGATGGCTGAGCTCCAGAAAATTCAGACAAGCATTAATACAATGCAGTGGAAGCAGCTATTCCAAACACCCCACTGGATATCTCATTCCCAGCTATGTCTGACAGGTGGTGGGAAAATAGTAAGTGGGTTACAAGGAAGAACTGCATTTCTAAGTGACAAGAACTTCACTTATTCAAGTACCACTATGGCAGCAACTACTAAAGAGAAGTCTCATCTTATTGTGGATTTCAGACAGAGACCACCACATCCACCATGCACAAATTTTACTCAAATAAAATTAGAGGCAACTGGCATGGGTAACTCAAACTAGTTCTCCTTCTGTGCAGTTTTTTCCTCATTCCTCAATGTCCAAACATTTGCTTTCAAGATAAAAGGAGGAGAGGCTAGATTTAAACCAAATCACTCACCACTTAGGATGTTTTAGAGGAACTTCAGTATTTAATGAATGTTATAAGTAGCTGTATTGCCTGAAGATAAGAACTGGACTGAACAATGACAAAACTGGACTCTTTCATCTGTACTTCTTCCACACCAAACTCCATTTGCCAAGACAGCAATGTCCGGCAGAACACACATTTGCTTAAAAAAAGATTATGTGTCTGAGTTTGTAAAAAGGTGACAGAACAAAGAAGGTAAATCTATAGCTACCCATAAGTTAAACAACCCCCACACTTGAATGTGTATCAAAAAGCTGCTTAGTCTCCTACTAAGACAGAGTCAACTCCACTAGGCTCTTGCCTTGGCTTTGTGTCCCAATTTATGATTCATGACACTGTCTGAAAAAACTCTAACACCTCTGTAAGTCAGCTGTCCTGGTGCTCTGTCTGACACTGTGTGTTTAGCTATTTTGAATAACCGGTTTTACTTTTTGAGGATCTTTGAAATTAAGGCCTACTCAGCCTTAACAGACAAGAGACTACCTGCGTCATTAGTTCTTTATCTCATAACTCAGATCTACAAGTATTATTAAATTTAGATTATCCTACATAAAGGAGTGCAAAGAGTTTCTTATTTAACTGTCAGTTGACCTTAATCTCCTGGACAGTCTGTGTGGGTACTTCACAAACCTGCTTAAAGATGTTTCTGTAAACTTCCTGCTAGATTTTATGCTTTTGACACTAAGCATATTAGACAACATAGTGCAGAAAAATCCTGACAGTTAGTTAAATGATTGGTAAAAGTCACCTGGGTTAGGAAAAGTAAAAATGATTAAATGACCGAAAAGGAATGAGGAAATAAATGGGGAAAAGCAGTGTGACTTGAATTTCCTTCACAAAAATCTAAAAAACCAAAAGCCGCATAGTGGAAATAGTGCATCTCACATGCCTCTACGACAACAAAGAAGTTAGAATAAAACCTATGATTTGAAAGTTCACGTTGGAGGCTCACAATTATTACTAATGTTTTATGTAGCAGACACTTGTAACAATGTCAAATTCAAGCACAAGCGGCAAAAAAATTTTCAGTTAGGCATTTCTTTGAACCTAGACATACTATATCCATTAGTGATTGACAAATGTTCAGTCCTTGTGGCCTACAAGAAAAAGTGCAGAAAGCACTATGCTATTCAGTTTAACAGGGGAAACTGTTCAATTTTTATTGCATGTTTTTGAGCTTCATAAATACGACTTGATCAACACGCATGATGTTGCAAATTAAACAGTAATTAATTAGATAATGCCAAGTTGCTTTTTGGCACTATAGGCAATAGATGGAATGGATTTTGAGAGGGGAAGGGCAAAAAATTATTTCAAACAATTTAATTCTAATCAGTCTAATCAGACTGCTCAAGAGATTGACTGGACATTCAAGTGTACATCAGAAAAGCAAAAATGAAGTAATTATTACCATTAAAAAACAAGTAATGAACACACTAATTTAGTATTTAGGAAAGGAAAGCAGACAGACTTCACAAGCACCTATCACCAAAAGACCAAAAAAGTTTCAAGTTGAAGTAACTAAATAGGAAATCATAGCTATGGTCACAGCGCTCCTGCATTTACTATTGTGCCTTGAAAGATAACTTTTTTAGCTTCAAAAATACACAGACTAATTCACAATACTTATCAGAGAAGAAACACAAATGAACTAGTTGTATTTTACCCAAGTTGTTCCATAAATATTTCCTATAAACTATAAATAATGCACGCAGCTGTAAAAGCCCAAAGAAAATCCTCTGCTTCAGAACAAATAGATGTTATCCAGAGAGAAAAGAGGTCATGTAAAGTAGATGTGATAGAGGTGACATTTATCCATTTTTAATGTTTTGCATTTAAAGGTAGCAGCAACATTCCTTAAAGTGGGATAGGACCCTCTCTGAAAGGTAAAGAATTAAATCTGGCCAGGGATGTCAAAGCAAACGAGAAAAGCATCTACATGGGAAGTTGGTGAAAGAAAAGGTTACGAAAATGCGGGTCCTCTGTAGAACAGGAAGATGACCTGGTTATCAGGGATATAGAAAAGTCTGAGGGATACTGAACAACTTTTCTTTCCTTAGTCTTCACCAGCAAGTGCTCCAGCCACATTGCCTAAGTCGTAGAAGGAAAGAAGGGACTGGGACAATGAAGAATCACCTACTGTACAAATGCATCAGGCTCAAAACCATCTAAGGAACCTGAAGGTGCACAAGTCTGTAAGACCTGGTCAGATACATCCATGGGTTTCCCAAGGGAACCGGCAAAGGAAATAGCTAAACCACTATCCATCATATTTAAGAAGCTGCGGCAGTCTGATGAAGTTCCCCCTAACTGGAAATGTGGAAACGTAACCTCCATTTTCAAAAAGGGAAATAAATACAGAAGGGGAACTACAAGCTTGTCAGTCTCATCTCTGGGCATGAAATCATGAAGCAAATCCTCCAATTATAGTAAGACACAAGGAAAACAGAGGTGACAACAGCCAGCATGGTTTCACTAAGGGCAAACTGCCAGACAAACTTGGTGACCTCCTACAACAGGGCTGAAGTGTTGGTGGGTGAGGGAAGAGTTACTGATGTCATCTACCCACAGTTACTCAAAGCATTTGATACCGTCCCACACAACATTCTCGTCTGTAAGCTGGAGAAACAAGGATTCCATGGTGGCTGAGGAATCAGCTGAACGTTCACATACCAAGAGCTGCGGCCAATGTCTCAATGCCCAAGCGAACACCAAGGACAAGCAGTAAGTAATATTCTAGGGGCCACTACTGGGACTGTCTCTGTTTCACTCTGTCACCAACATGGACCATGAGATCAAGGGTGCTCTCAGCAAGTTTGCTGACACCACTGAGCTGCATGGCACCATCGATATACCTGAGGGAAGGGGTGCCATCCAGAGGGATCTGGACAGCTTGAAAGGTGCGTGCATCTGTGATAACCTCATGAAGCTCAACAAGGCCAAGTGCAAGGTCCTGAACCTGGGTTTGGGGAAATCCCAAGGACAAACACAGGGTGTGCAGAGAATGGAGTAAGTACAGGCCTGCTGAAGAGGACATGGGGGCTCTGGAGGATGAGAGGCTGGACATGACTCAGCCATGGGCACTCACAGCCCAGAAAGCCACACATGTCCTGGGCTGTATCTAAAGCAGTGTGGCCAGCAGGGCAGGGAGAGGATTCTGCAGAACCTCTTCTGTGAGGATGAGCTAAAAAAACAGGGTTTGTTCTCCCTGGAGAAGAGAAGGCTCTGGAGAGATTTTACAGCACCTTCCAGTACCTAAAAGTAGCCTAAAAGAGAGCTGGAAAGTGACATTTTATAAGGGCATGTAGTGATAGGACAAGGGGTAATGGCTTTAAACTGGAAGAGAGAAGATTTAGATCAGGTGTAAGAAAGAAATGCTTTACTCTGAGAACAGTGAGACACTGTAACAGGTTGTCCAGAAAAACTGTGATGCCCCATCCTGAGAGAAGTGCAAGAACAGTCTGGATGGGGCTTTGAATAACTTACTCTACAGGAAAGTGTCCATGTCCAAGATCATCCCTGTTTGATGATCTTTCATGTTCTCTTCCAAGACAAACTATGTTATGTTTCTACGAGTTCAGTTATCTCAACTGTTAATTTTGCATGAAAGTGTTCATTAACTATATGATATACAATAAAAGACTTGAAAGGTAGATGAATACAACTTTTAGCCTAAGAGTAGTTAAATAAGCCCTTTCAAGAGAGGTGGAGTCCCTCACAAATACACAATGAACTTAAATGCTGCCTTTTCAGTAGTCCTGCAACATTTCATAGCTCCTGAGAAGAATGGATATTGCTTTCTGCCTAACACCAGCTGACTGGTACAGTAGTTTTATTTCATGACTGCTTAAAACATCCTGGTATTCCACTAGGTCTTCTCTGAAGTTTTTTTGGGCACAAATTTCAATAGGTTTGACCCTAGACATTTCTGGACTATATAAAGCCTGGTTCTGATGCTTCCTGCTGTCTAGCTGTCTACTAGACCTGTGTTCTCATAACTACCCTCTCTAAATAGCTGCTGCTGAAAGGTAATTGTCCTGCATGCATATCTGAGAAGCTCTGTCTTCCCCGACAGAATCTAGAACCAGTGCTGTAGAACTTCTTTGCCTGAGCATGCAGCTGGTACCCTTTTTCCCCCCAAGACTGCTCCACTAGTATACAGTGATATTATTACCAGATAACTAGCAGGTGCTCAAAGGGGAGCTATTTCAGCACTAGGAGATGCACTAGAAGCTTCTACTGCTGCATTTCTTCCCACAGTCAACCATTTGCATCATTTCAACACACACTTTCTACTTGCGCGAACCAGAACAGCCCTTTGACAATGCAGCACAATTCTTCTGAAAGTCTGGGACACCCACCACATGAGGGAGTCCTTGGCTGCTGTTTCCCATCACAGCTATGGAATGCCCGGTGAAAGGGCTGAGCAAGCTAGCTTTTGGAAGCAATTGTTGATTACATTACCAGAGTATCCAGATAATCCTGCATCTTAAGTGGAATTCTTAAATGTTACTGAAATGTCTGAAGGTCAAACAAAACAAATAATTAACAGTATCAGGTAATAATTTTTTTCCACAAAAACTAGAGTCATGACAAATCCTACAATCAGTCAAGCTCTCAAAACCTCTTCAGAAGGTACTGATCAAATAAGACAAAATGAGTTCTATGAAATATACTGTTTCATTTTGTGGAGCAAGAAGAGCTCTCATTGTCAGGTAAAAGTAATGTAAGAAAAGCAGTCCCTAATTGAATTCACTAATTGATATGTCTATTGGAATTCCATCCCAATAGGCATATCAAACAAAAAAGAAAAAAACAAAAAAATCCCAAAATGTTTACAGCCTCATTAATAGTACATTTTAAAATTAATACACAACACCTTTTATACCATTATTAAGTATAAAACAAATTTCAAGGTCTAATACAAAAATTAATCACAGACTAATCATACTCTGGAAAATTAGAAGTCTGAATAGGAAATAACACATTCATACATTTCCACAGGATAACCAAAAATTATTGATAAGCATACATTAAAAAATTTGGATTTTTCTACAATAGTCACCATACCATCATTTCAGACATATAAGGCTATTTCAACTTCTGCAAAAAAGATCTTATTGCAAAAGACTAAGTTATAGGAATATGACCAGTAAGAACTTCAATATCACAGAAGAAATCACAGGTAAAAAAACCTGTCTTGAAAGAAACTCCAAATGGGACATACTATTTGCATCAATATCACAGTGAAGAACAAAACTCTGAGGTTAATAAAGGAACTAAAATTCACTGTCTACAATGAATTTCTACCGAAACAGAACTCATAGGAACTCCAGAAGAGAGAGGATCTTATTTCTTTTTGTAACTTAACTTCAGCTACACACACCACCTTCAGTGTTTAACTCCTCCAAAAACTGTCTTCCAGACTGTGACTGAAAGAGAATAGTCCATTTTCTAGTGAACAGTAGTGTATTTTCTGCTTCCAGCCTTTAAGTCGTCACTTTACAAGCAGTGTTTTCAATAAACTACACTGTATTTAAAGTCGCAAACTTCTGTCTCAGTGTATGAAGTTAATTGGCAAAGATCCACTAAACCAGTGCAAGAAAAACCCAGTTTCATATTTTTGTAATCAGGACTGAGTCAAGTTCACAGAAACTTGGCATTAGGTTTTATTCTGCCTCTCATCACTCCGAAGGTTGTATGCACTGGTGGAAGAACGTTGTTAAAAGAAACATCTCTGACAACATATGAAGACTATATATGAATCTGTTATTAGAATTCATCTCGCAGACTCAGATAATTTTTGCAAGTCTCCTAAAATTTCAGAGTGAAGATATGTTCCATGACCAATACAAAAAAGTGGCACTACAGAAAATCCACAGGATTATGTAAAGATCAACCTAAAAGCTGCAAGTAGTAGCTATGTAGTCCTGAAAGCAAGTGTGGCCATAGAAAAGATAATACTACTAGACTCCAGCCCAACTTCAGAAGCATGAAAAGCTTAACAGAGTTTTAGAGAGTAAAAACAGAGTACAAAACATTCAACCCTTTTGTCTGTGTGGATTTGCAATTTAAGACATCAGAATGCTCTACAATGTGGCAGAGGGATCCTGCAGAGTGACAACCCCACAGAGGACTTGTGAGCCAAGACAAGGCATCATTCAGTTGGCACCAGCTCTTTAACAAAAAAGTTTCCTCATCTTCCTAAGCCACTACTGCCATCTGTGATTAATGCCATGGAGACTACCACAGTAGTATCTTGACACAGAATAAGGCCAGGACACACACTCAGATACACAACTCAATTAAGTGCAGCACTGTATCTGAAACTCCCTACATGGCTGTGGTCCAACATGAAGGGCTAAATGCCTAAGTAGAGGATACCATCAACCTTTCTATTTACTCAATGTAAGTTACTGTTCAAGTTTCAAACTATATTTTACTTTGCATTAAGGCTTGAACTGAATTTTAAAAGCAGCTTAGCAAAATAAGGGAACCTGCATAAGTCATTGGGCAATCCCTAATTTAATTTCAGTTTGCTTATAGTTCCAGCAGATGGATTCTATTTACTGAACACACAAGTCATACATCACTGAGCAGGTGAGGCTGGGAAGCTTGTAAGAAAACACCTGTAAACTATGATCACTACTAGATTTTAGTATTTGATACTTCAATGCCTTTCTCCCAAACCATTTCTCAGCTATTGATCTAAATCTGGAATAATGACGGTTGAAGAAAGAATGAAAAGGATCAAACATTGATCAACATATTTGACACACAGCAAGTAGTTTGCATCTAATCTAAGCCAAATTCAGCTCCTTGTTAATTTGGTACCATCCTTCTGCATTATAACTTATGGTTCTTCACATGTGAGGAACATTATCATCTGGTGCTTCATCAACTTAAGCCTGTTGTTACTGGATACAAAAGTGATGGGGCAGCTCTGGTTCTTCCCTGCAGCACAAGGAGAAAGTTCATGCTGGGTGGGTACCATGGATGCTAAGCATTACATGAGCCCAATAAAAGATGTTCAGCAAGCCAGAAAAGACATCAGCTGAAAGTTATTAACAGAGATCTACCATGTCCAAATAGAAAATCTCAACGTCAGAAAGCGTGGTTGAAAGCAGAACTGCATGGAAAGGTGCATGCTGTTGCACAGGCAAAAGAAATCCTTATGGACACTACAGAAGGAGGGACACTGAGAATCATGCCCATTATTGCCTTGGGTTCAAATATAACAAAAAAATACGACAGCCAAAACCTAGTTCAAATAATGCAGACTGAAGACACCCAGACATTCTTATAAACTAGCCTGTCATATTACGAGGAGAAGATCCTCACCACTCCAAGGTGAAAGAATACCATGGAATTTGCCAAACCAAATACTTTTCTGAAAGCTAGCTATACCCTTTAATTTATACCACTATTAACAGTAACATGTTCCAGGCAATTCAGTTTTGTCTTTTGCAGTCAATTTACTCCTTGTCAGGAATACAGCCAGCAGTGCTAAATATTCTGTCTTATTGTGTCCACATAGTCATCTTAAATAAGCAAGCGGATGTAAAGCACTTTGTTCTACTCCTGGGGTTTCAAAACCTGTGGTAATGTGCTCACCCAAGAAAAAATATGGCATGACACTTTGTTGTGGTTTAAACCCAGCTGGCAGTTAAGAACACACAGCCACAACTAACAACACTCCCCCTCACATCCTGGTCAAAAAGGGGAGAAGAATTTATAAAAAGCTCACCAGTGAAGACCAGTTTAGTAATTTAAACAAAGTAACATGCAACACCACTAATAAAAGGAAATAAAGGAGAGAAACCCTGAGGAAAATAAGTGATAGACAAAATACTGCTCATCATCATCACTGGCTTATACTAAATCCTATCCTTGAACTGTGAGCACCCGTTTCAAGTGACTTGCCCAGTTTATAATTTGGGCATGAGGTTCCATGGACTGGAATATACATTCTTGGCCAGTTCAGGTCCCTAAAATGCCAATGGCTCCCACACCTGCTCACTGGCACAGCACAAAATAGTGAACAGTCTCTAATTCAGGGTAAACACTGCTCAGCAACAGCCAAACCATCAGTGTGTTATCAACATTATTTTCATACTGATTCCAAAGCACAGCTCTCTACCTACTGCTAAGAATAAAGGAACTCTCTCTCAGCCAAAATCAGGACACACCTGAACTTGCACCCTTTTTTCCCAAACATCACAAAAATACATACTACCTTGGAACTCCTGTTTTGGTTTTTTGTCCAGGTTTTTACCTAATACTTAATCTCAGAATTTTGAAAGATATCCTGAAATGTGCCATGATCCTAAGTTTGAAAAATATTTCCCCCCTCTAGGGAGCTTTTTTCATAGGTTAACTACTGATGTTACTTTATCACATGTGTGGGTTTTGGATTTTTTCTGATTTTTAGTGCTGAAAGAAAATGTGTAGAAAAATGATAACTTGTCCTTAAAACAATTTTTTTCCCTAGTGGAGGTCTTAACTGTCAACTCAAAAAATATGTGCTTGAAAGTATGTCCAAGGGGAGCACATTTTTTTCAATTTTAACAGCTGTAATTAACAAACAAGAACAACTGCTAATCTGCAGTACTAAGTAGCTGGAAAAAGCCATTTGCTTTTGCAGTTGCTAAATGGACATAGGAAAAAAAATACACTGAGAAAAGCTGAAGTTTTTGTTATTTGAAACTGAACTATGTCTCCACAGCAATTAATTCCTACATGAACAGAGAGAATTTCT
Organism: Ammospiza caudacuta; assembly: GCF_027887145.1. Taxonomy (NCBI): domain Eukaryota; kingdom Metazoa; phylum Chordata; class Aves; order Passeriformes; family Passerellidae; genus Ammospiza; species Ammospiza caudacuta. Next base: position 17,588,259 of record NC_080632.1, read on the forward strand.
TCCATAAGTAAGTGTGGCTTTTTTAGTTTAGAAGGTGATGGGGAAGAGTGGGGAGCCTAAATAATCAATGCATCTTACTACAGATGCAAGACTTCATAACCATTGTGCAGCTGCAAGTGTATTTCAAAAAGGGCTTTGGTTTAATATGCACAAAGCTACCACAAAGACTACGAAAAAAACCTCCTCTACAATAGATCCAGAAACTCAGAAGACGGGAAAGAATTCACATTACAAACCCTCTTCTGTTTTAGTAAATGCTGCTAGATTCCTGAAATAAGCAAAGGTAAAAAATAAAGTAATTGCAGCAACTGGTAAATAGCACAAAAATTTTGAAGATAATATGGCTGTGTCCTTGATAACAGTGGGAATCCTAAAATGAAATACAATATCTCAGCCCTCCCAGTTATTTTCTCTTTACTGTGGATTAAAGTATTAGGTCACTAAAACCACAGGCTTGTATAGTTTTCTTCTGCGGCATTCTACAGCTTTCTATTTCCACTTTGACTTGACATATTGCAGGAAGAAAAATTCCACAGAGAACAGTATAATAAGCCCTCTTCTGCAGTTGTACACAGAAAACCACAATGGCAGTCCGGCAAATTTTCACAGCAAGAGCTGCCAGTTGAAGTACCATGATAAAAGAAAATCAAATGCAGATATACATATATTTTATAGAAAATAAACACATGCAGCTAGAAAGTTTCTTGCATGAATTTTGAAGTGTTGCTTCTGTAACACGATATACTAGCTGCTTCAACACATAATGGACCAACCATGAACCTACTGGACCCATTTACAGCTTGAAGTCTTATTAATTCCCACTCACAGCTTGTGGAGGCTGAGAGGAAGTACCTACTTTCTGCAGGGATATCCAGGTCCCTATAATCCACATGACATCCTTGGAGTGAAAGAGCTTCAGGGTGTGCAGGTCACTTACATCACTACCCAAATTGAGGCAGACATCACGGAAACATACCTTCATTATTATAAATACTCTGCTCTAATCTCACAGCACAGTCACCCTAAAAAGCAGTTATGCCATAAGAACTTCAAGTTACAAAAGGTCTCTCTCACACACCAGCTTCCACTAGAATCAACATTTATTCGAACAGCTGGCCCAGGATCACTAAGATGTAACAGCAACATATACTACATACAGGTATGAAAGAGTAAATAGTGCAAGATACACCAAACCAGCAGCCTGGGACTCCCAGTGTGGAAGCAAAGAACCTTACCCTAGCACACTAGATAGCCCACACCACTACAGCACCAATGCCAGTTTGCAAATCTCAATGCTTTCACAAGCTTCTTGTAAATGATGGCAACCACTGACAAAAGTGAATGGTAATCTGTTTGCAGTAAGGTGCAAGATAATGTATATTGCAATTATCTCCATCAAAAAGCTCAGTGTTTGCTGAAAACAGTGACTTAGTGATCAGAAAGGTCCCTAATTGTATTTAGTCATATAAAAATAATTAAATTTTTAAAATATCAAGTTCTTGCTTATGCTAGATATTGAGATCAACACATTAATTCAAGTTAATATATGATGAATAATCATTTTAAAAACAGCTTGTTTCCACAAAGTTGGTGCTATGAGTGAACCCCTGGCAGGTTTAGTCAAACAGGTCTTTTCTACCTCTTTTACTTGTAAAACAAAGCCTGGGAACTTCTGAAAGGTCAAAACAGTATTGTGTCTGTGTAACATGAAAGTCACATGAAAGTACAATGACATTAAGTGCTATCTTGAGTAACACAAGCTGAAACAATTTCCTTCATCCTCACCTGTTTACACGACTCATTTCCAGGAGACATGTGCAGTGCAATAAATTATGCTGTTTACTATGGAAAGGTACAGTAAATGCTGCTAAATACTTTTCGGTAATATTAAATAGCCATCGGAAGTATAAAACACCACAGAATTGCCTGGGTTGAAAGAAACCCTGAAGACCATACCGTTACATCCCCTCAGCAGATTTAAGATGTTAGCTGTGCTCTGGATCCAGACATAAAGCTGGTTTGAATCTTAACTCTTCCAGGATTATCCCTTCAGGATGGTACTTCAAGCACCCAGGCTGGCTAAGTAAGCCAATACTCTGCTGCTGCACTTTTCTCCAACAAGCACACAAAGTTCAAACTCATTTTATTAACTTTGTGCTATAACTCACCAAGTCCCTAGGGCATATCAGAAACTACATTTTAACATCAGCAGAGCTCAAAACATAAACTTGAAAATTTAAAAGATGATTTTATAATCAACGCTCCCTTGCCCCAGAAGATCTATGCTTCAAGATCTTGAGCAAGATGGTCCAGAGAGCACTTGGTCATGACAGATAAATACATATAAATTAATATAAATAGAAATTTTCCTCCAATCCCATTTGGCTTCTATTCTTAATTTCACATTTTAGTCACGTTTTGCACAACACATTCTACTGGCAAGATGCAGTTTTTCCAGGCAGCACCTTTTGTTCACAACCCTGCCTTGATCAGAAATTGTCAGGCTGACAAGAACTCACTCATCTCAGCACATCACCCAGCAGCAGTTAGCAAGCACCTGTGCATATCACAGACTCAGAACGCTACAAAAGAGCAGGCAGCTTCAACTAGTTCTTCCTTTAGCTACCAAATTACTCTACTTCTCAGCCAAGTGCACAAAACCCTGCAAAAACATCTGATGCATTGGAGTGATATAGGACTGCAAACACCAAACACACTGCGAGTAAAGGCCAACAAGGAAAAAGACATGAGGAGTTTAACAAAGATAGCAAGCCTCTCTCGAAACATGGTGACATTGGTGTGCTCTGATCATTCATGTGGTCCTCTCTGTCTCAGGCATTCATACTATATAAGTACCTGAAATTCCAGCTACTCATTGCCCTACCAGGCTTAATGTTTTTTTTTTCTTGCCATGGGAATGCTTAAAACTTTCTACACTGTAAATACTTTGAACACTAAGCCCTTCCACAGATATGCCACACCATATCTTCCTGCTTCCTCAGGGACATAAAAAACCACCTACTTTGTAGGCAAGACCCACCTACTTTGCTTCCTACTTTATCTTCAAGGCAGTAGTAAGCCTCAAATTCAGAGCTTCAGATTAAAGCATAATCACATTTTTTTCCCCCCTCTTCCCATAAGGTTAGTTTAGATGCCCTAAAATTTGACTTCCATTAAGGGAAGTGAAAGATTTAGAGCTGGAGAGAAAACTAAGACTGCTCAGAGCAACAGTGACAAAAGACTTGAAAGAAACTGGCAGCCCAGGTTCAATTGAGATCACTTTCAAAGTCAGGACTTTTAGATATGCAGTAGCACTGACAAGGCATAAGGTTTCCCACAGCTCTGCCCTTGCCAGACACTAACATTTACAATGTTATGATAAAAGGAGTGAACACTACAGAGCTTAACAAGTTTCACATGTTCTAGATTCAAGCAGCCAGTTAACACACTTTGCATTGCTTCCACTGCAGACACAAATACGTTTCCCTTGATCACCAAAAGACTGCTGTACAAGTCACAGCAAGTGTAAGAGCCATCACTAAGAAATTGATGTTTCAGCCATGCTCTGCTGAAACAGGACACTTGCCCCTCAGAAAAGAAAGTCCTTTTCCAAGTCATGGCCTCAGCTGTTTTGGCTCTCTATAATTCAGCATTCTGACAAGCTTTTCCTCTGACCCTGCACTAGAAGAGGCTGAGTGCTCCATGACCAAGGATCTGGCAGAGCAGAGCCCTTCCCAATGTCGCACTGATTCTATGCATACACATGGCCCACACTGAATTGTGACCAGTGTCACCACTGTGAACACAAGCTCTGTCTGACAGCATCATGTCCAGCTCTATATATTTCTTTATTTCCATGACCAACTCAGAATCCTTTGCAATTATTACCATGGTACTTCAATGAAGACTGAAAACACACATGAGAACTAAAACTCTCTGTACAAACTTTAATTGCAAAATATCAACACAGCTGCTTCAAGAATTTTATGGAAGTATTCAACTTCCAGGCAGTTTTTCTAGAACTACAGTTCTAGACATCTCAGTCATGTGCTGCTTTTTACTTCTTCACTTTGTACAACACAGAAATGAGAGAATACTTCAAAGTATATGAGAAACTACTATCTTCAAGAGGACAAGATGAAATCTACAAAATTAAGGAAGATATCCTGTTAGCTTTAATCTTATGGAAACAGGTATAAGAGACAGAAACATGATCCTCCCTCTACATGGATAGATGGATACTCTACATGAGTATCCATCACAGTCCTGTAGACTACACTACAGTACTCTGGATTGTATTCTGGACTGCAAAAGCCTAGACTGCCTATGAAATTTTTAAAGGGGTCACATAGATATGACTTGAAAATTGTACTCCCTGAGCCTGTAATATTGACCATAAAGAAACACCACCACAATGCGACAGATAGTTGACAGCCACACAACAAACAGGAGCCCAGATTTTTTTTAAAAAGGTATGTAAGAGGAACAGACTTTCTACCAACATGTAAGCTCCACAGCGGCAGCTGGATCATGTGTGGAAAAAATGCCATGTAACAGCGATCAGCAGTATGTCCTAAAGTGGACTTACTGTTTATCTTCAAGCAGAGATGACAGAAGGCAGAAGCAATTGATGAAGTCTTCAAGTGCAGAGCACCTGTCTCCTTGTACTAAAGATAAAAGTATTAGCAGAGTTTCACAGCTCATACACAAGTCTATGAATGTGAAATACATCCCCAGGATAGGTCTCTAAGCATATCCTGCCTCAGTTTCTAGACAGAACAAGCATTTGCTAAACTGCAAATAAATCCATATATAAGCATTACTGGTATTCAAACACAGTTAAAGAGACAAGAAATCCAGCCCTATTCATGAGCAGGTTCTCTTTTAAAGAAAAAAGCTTGTGAATTTTATGAGCATATGATTATTTTAATAAGAGAGCAGTATGGGAGCTTGGAAGCCAAAAAAACAAATACTTTCCCAAATTTAAGACATCTGAGTTAGCTGCTTTTTGAAATTAAGGAGTCTATGTTCCATGAGTTTCACTTTAGCTAATAATGCCACAAGCACAATGAAAACTGGGAGATTATTCCCCTATGTGAAAATAGGGCATTAATCTTCCACATGTACAATTGAAATTGTACTGAAGACAGTGGGAGTTAAAAGAATGCAGGTTTTTTTGTTGTTGTTGTGTTGTTTTCAAGGGGACTACAGTAACGTTTTTACCTATATTCAAGTTTCAGAAAAGTAGGTCCAGAAAATGTTTACCATACTATGATATCTCTTACTTTTTAAGTGCTACTTTTTAAGCTATTACTGTTTCTTGTATTTTTTTCAAAAGCTGCTAAATCCATCTATCTTTTGCAAGCAGAAAGCTTTAAAGTGCTTGACCAGGGGCACCTCCAGCAATTAAATTTCATCCCATTTTATCCTCTTCCCTAACACTTTGAATATTTTAGCTTATTTTTTGTAACCATACATGCTTAACATTTGATTACATAAAAGGTCATCATTATATGGTAAATGTTACCTCTGCTGCCTTTAAATATGAAGAAGCACTTAAACCAAACTAAACAGCTATCTGAAGTGGCTGACTGGAATCCAGTTACGTTGCTCTGTTGAGACCAGGGTCTCCCACCTATTGTACAAGCACAATTAACTTACACGGTAGTTTTGCAATTTATATTGACACACATCTGCTATAGTCAAAAGCACATAAGAGTTAACACGGACTCTAAAATATCTAAGGCACAATGACTCATTCCTGACAGATTCTCTGGTTAGCAAGTGAAGAAAGAAGAAATAGTGACGTTCATGACCCACTTATCAGATGCTGTTGTCAGTGGGATTCTCACATGAAGAGAGACACTTGTTCAGCACCCTTTAGAATCTTCAATACTACCAACGTTTAATTTATTTACCTTCAGTAAAGCAACAGAACAGCAATCAGCTATTTAAATTCTTACTGATAATACTTACAATGGTTTTCTGCCAATACAGAAAGCAGACTTCACTCCAGCTACTAATGTCACCCCAACAGACAGTTCTGCCCATGAAGTGCATGCTTGGAGATGACTACCAGGAACCTTCACACATCAGCTTTCTCCCTTATTCACAAGAAAATCCCTAGCTAAAAATCAATAAAATAATCTGGACTTGGATTTCAAACTGCTCACATGAAATTAGTAAATGAACTGCAGGGTGCCTCCTTCCCTCAAACAGACTTTCCAGAGGAAAAAAATGAAGAAGGCCTTCAAGTTCAACTCCTCTCAATCCTAAAGTGTACAGACAGCTTCAAGGAAATTGGGCACTTTCACCTCTAGTGGGAGGTGTGCCTGACCACAGCAGGGAGGCTGGAATGAGGTGCTTATGAAGGTACCAGCCAACTGAAACCATTCTGCTATTCTATGATAATGCAAGTGCACTTTAGTGTTGCAGATGTGACCACAGAGTGAGAACTAAACAATAGTACTCACAACAGGGTGGGAGATAACTTGGTTTAAATTCACTGGCTGCTAATGAGTATTTGGGTCAAGATGACAGTGGCTCTCTGTATTTTAACACTTGGCACTGGTAACCCAGTGATCCTGGCAGGAGTAACTCTGACTCTCAGGACAGGACTGTGGTTTCTAACAGGGCACAGCTGCAGAGATCACACTTCACACACGGCCTCACTGGATGCCCTTTGGGGCACACAAGCTGATCTCCGTCCCAGTGGTCTGTGGGCTATGCTCACTTCCTCCCTTGTTGCTGGTCTTGCCCACCAGTGACAGTGGCCATGAAATGAAATGCATTCTTTGACACTGAGCTTGCAGGATGGTACCCCTCCAAGCCAAGGATAGGACTGGATTGGCTCACATGGGCTCCCACCAAGCTCCACTATGCAAACTAGCAGGCAGAGAATGGTGGAGACACAAGCCATTACAGAGCTCAGTGATACCATAACTGTAAAAGTGTATTTCAACTTCTATGCTACCTGAATCTTATTTAAAGATACTCACCAAGTAACTAGCACTCCTGACACTTCATTTAAGAAGGACAAAACAAATTATTACATTTTAACAGAGGAATTAAACCAATAAAAATCTGAAATTCATGCCATATGAATTTCACAGAACCTGGTAACAATCCCTGTTCTGAATTTAGAAGGAAAAGAAAAATTTGCCTTTCAAAACCCTCTGAAGAAAACCTGAAAATGAGTAAGAACAGGAGTGAAATTCGAGAGCTTTCTCCTAAGCATCTGCAAACACAGGGTTATCTTGCTCCAGGCTACTTAAATCAGAAGTATTGCTCCCAATGCAGTCGCAAGGTCAGACACTGTACTTCTCAATATCACTTATAATCCTAAAACCTTTTGGAACAAGACTGATGCAGCATTTTTGCTGGCAGTTGAAACTGTATCTCAAAGCTGAGGATCCGCTCTCTGATAAAGTAGAAAAACTATCTATCTATCTATCTATCTCCAATAATTTCAACTCTGGAGTTCTCTGCTACTGAGAATGTAATTTAAATTCAGGATCCTTCTCAGGCATCACTTCATGCTATATAGAAAACATCACACCTTGAAACAAGAGGTCTACAATTATGTCTAGCTCCATTCCCAGGTATGAAGTCTCTTGGAACTACGTAGCAGCAACTGTGCGCTTCTGGCATACAGAACATCAGACCCATCATGAAAGGAAGTGGACAATTTGAGCATTGATCACAAGATCTTGAGGGTTATTTCTGTGAAGTAGCAGCCTTTGAGGTTATTCCTAAGCAGCTTCTATAAGGAGGTTAAACATGCTAAACATGTGGGGTATACAAGACAGACAAACTGTCTGAATAGCCATCCCACTAACTAACTGATCCCACTTACTGATGAACGATCAGTTACATCTTTCCACTCTAGAACAAGATGTCGGGAAACACCTAAGGAAGTGACCTTTTGTTTCAAAGCACTGAAGTCATTACCTACAAAGAAAACAGGCTTGTTTTCTCCATCAACCAGATTTCACCTGATAACAGCAAGCTGTGGCATCAGCCCCATCTAGTTTCTTTGGCATCCCAAGAATATTCAGTAATCTTCACACTGAGGAGCAAAGATTGCTTGAAGGTTTGGTCAGGCAGATTGACTAAAAGCAGTGATTTCAGCATCCCAGACTATCATGCTGAAGGAGGGTGCTTCAAAGATTCACCCATTCCACTGCCTGATGTCTTAAGAACAAGTCATCTGCTGTGGGAAGATCTGCTGGTTATTCAGAGCCATGAGGGAAATAAAGCACACTCAGCCAACAAAGTCAGCCAGAGACTGCTCAATAAGCAGAAAGCCAAAGAGCATAAATTGATTCAAGTGTGTATCCTAAAGAAACTGTTCAAGTGCTGCAATTCAAAAGCAGCTTAACCTGTGAAGTAAGATAATCTGCCCTTTTTCCAAGGTACAAACTTCATTACCTGCATCCCTGAAAAGAAGCTGCTTTGCATCAACAAGCACTGAAGTCTAACTTCAATGAGGTTGAATTAAAATTCAAGGGAACTTAGTATAAATATTTGCTTTTCCCCATGTGAATCTTCTTTCCTAATACTCTGAAGCCCAAGTATAAATATCCTGTTAGCATTTATAGCACTCAAACTAACCTAAATTAAATGCAAATTATTATGCTTAATTTTGGGGTATATAATTTAAAAAAATATTAATTTAAGTTCCTTCTGACCAGCACTGGCTCATTCTGCCTTTATTCCATTACTTAAGAGAATTGCAGAATGCCATCTGAGAGTTTGAGAAGATACAGAAAACTCCAAAATCAACATACCTGTTATTTTGTCCCTGACAAGCTTGCAGGATTCTATCTCCCCAATGCTGCCAAAAAGACTCTTCAGTTCCTCTTGTGTCATGTTTTGTGGAAGGTAGTTGACTATTAAATTGGTCTTGCTGTCTTCTGCGTTCCCAGAATCAACTGGTGATGAGCAATTGTTTATGGTGGCTGAACTATGGGCTGTGTTATTACAAGTTGGTCCATTAGACAGTTGTGTTTCCATGGCAGCCATTACCTGCTGAAAAGAACAAAGAAGAAGAGCCATCAAAATTTAAATTTCAGTATCTAGTAGAAGAGTCCAAACAAGAACCTAAAAGACCTGTCACTATGCAGAAATGGTATTGCCAAGGCCATATACTGCCTCTACATGCAAGAAAAAAAACCAAACACCAGTATAGAAGGGCATTAAACTGTTAGTCAAGACAACACTTTAAAACCTTGTAACAAATAAACTATCTTCTACAAGTTCACTAAATGAAATCAGCATTCAAAGCTTAGTTTCCATTCTCTGCCATTCCTCCAATTTAGGGGAATCACAGCCTTTCTATTATAGAAGTTACCAAACAAAATGGGCCTGTTGCAAGAGTAATCACTTCTGTTAACTTACAGCTGGTTACTGAAATAACATGAAAGCAGTTTTTAATGAAGTAGCATTTGAATGAGTTCAATAAGAGGTGGGCATTAACTGTATCCAAAGATCACTTCTCATATGAAATAGAAGAGATCAAGATTAGTATTTTAAAGAGCTATTAAGGATATATGAGTGTGCAGGGATGGAAAATATACTCTTCTTTGACAACATCCATGTCAAACTTCTCACCACAGGTTGGAATCAGGCTTCTAGAGACTTTTCTTTCATAAAATTGACAATTTCTTGTTATTATTTCTTTCCTCATCTGAACTCTGAGAACAGTTAAATCTGAATCTTGTTCTTAATGAACTTTCTGACCACTCCAGAACTACTCTGTGCCTGGGAGACTACAGAACTGATCCTCCTAGAAGCTGTGCTAAGGCAGATGGAGAACAGGAAGCGATCTCAGACAGCCAACACGGCTTCACCAAGGGCAAGCCCTGTCTGACCAACTAAGTGGCCCTTCTACGATGAAGGGACTCCATCAGTGGACAAGGGAAGGGTTACAGATGTTATCAATCCAGACTGACTCAAAGCCTTTGACACAATCCCATACAACATCTTTATCTCTAAAATGGACAGAGAGTATCTATGGATGGATTAACAGATGGATAAGAAAGGGATTGGAGAGCTGCATCCAGAGGTGGTGGTCAATAGCTGAGTCTCGACAGACATCAGTGACAAGCGGTGTCCCTTGGCACTCCACTGGGACCACCAGTGCTATTCAATGTCTTCACTAATAACACAGACAAACCTCTGCAAGTTTGCTGATGACCCAAAGGTAAGTGGTGTTGCTGACACTCCTGAAGTTCAGGGTATCATCCAGGGGGACCTGGACAGGCTTGAAAAGTGGGACCATGGAAATCTCATGAGGTTTAGAGAGACCATGTTCAAGGTGCTGCACCTGGGTCAGGACACTCCCAGTATCAGCACAGGCTGGGGGATGAATGGATGGAGAGCAGCCCTGTGAGCAGGACTGGGTGTGCTGTGGGTGAGAGGCTGGGCATGACCCAGCCATGGGCACTCCCAGCCCAGAGAGCCAAACGTGTCCTGGGCTGCATCCAGAGCAGCGTGGGCAGCAGGGCAGGGAGGGGATTCTGCCCCTCTGCTCCGCTCTGGGGAGAGCCCACCTGGAACCTGCATCCAGCTCTGGGCTCCCAGCACAGGGAGGACATGGATCTGTTGGAGTGAGCTCAGGAGGGCCTGGATTAGAGGGACAGAGCATGTCTCCTTTGACAAAATTCTGGGAGAATCAGGCTTGCTCAGCCTAGAAAAGAGATTACTTTGGGGTAGCCTAACTGTGGCCTTTTAGTACTGGAAGGGATTTTACAAGAAAGAGGAAAAGAGAAATTTCTGAGTAGCATGTAGTGACAGGACAAAGGGGAATGTCTTCAAATTGAAAGCTAGTAGGTTGCAATTACATATTAGGAAGAAATTCTTTACTGCAAGGGTGGTAAGGCACTTGCCCAGACAGGCTGCGGATGCCCCATCCCTCAAAATGTTCAAGGTCAGGTGGGATGGAGCTTAGAGCAACTTAATTTAGTTGAAGATGTCCCTGTTCATGGCAATTGTATTAGGAACAGACAAACTCCAAGGTACTTTCAACTCAAGCCAGTCTGATTCTACTGTGTCTCACCCCAAAGTCACTGACTGTATGACTGCAAGATACAACAGACGTAATTAGGAGGAGTCTGCTTGTACACAAGCACTTGTCCACAAGCTGCCACATCTACAAAAGGCACTCTGCCCCCTCAGTCAGTGACTGAATGGCAACAGCTGGTAAATACAATGGATTTTTAATAGCATCTTAATATCTAAGATTTGGGCAGCCTACCCTCTTTGAGACAAACAGTTTAGGACCACATGTAAGAGAAAATTATGTACGTGAATTCTCCAGTAATACATATTTCAACACAAGAAGTTCACTAAAGAAATCCATCCATCACTGAAATTTAGCCTCATAATTAAACTGCTAAGAGGAGCTCTCACAAAAAAGCCTCTTGTAAAATCACAGAACAGCATCAGGAGCTCTGATGGGTCTGTCCTAACAGTCCTGTTTTAAAGCACCACAGGCAATCAGTGCATATCCAAACAGCTGATAAGGTCAGCTGAGTTCAGGGACTGCTGAATAACTGAATTTCCTAACAATACGAGAGAGGATAAGTTGCGTTTCTTACTAGAAGTCCAACTTTGACATTCCTGGGAACATACTTCTATGTTCTGTGCTTTGCATACAGAAGCATTTTCCAAGAGGTTACCTCAGCACAACGCAAAAAAAGGTATACATCTATTAAGAACACGCATTAGAAAAGCATGATCTTGTTTTCCTGAAGAGCTACAACTAAACAACATTTTCTTCCCTTGAGACAAACTCCAAGAAGTAACCTGCTTCTGCTACTGATGAGACAAGTCCACTGAAAAGATGATAAAGTAGATTATCCCAATCAGGATAAATTACTTTTCAAAACACTAGCATACCTGTTAAAGGTAGTAGTCACAAATGCTGCGCTTTGAGGCTCTGCAGGATTGCCTTTTTCCTTTTTTTGTGTTTTATTCTCAAAATCTGAAGTGTTCACTGATCAAAATTAGCAGGATTTAGCAAGGACAACAAACAATTCTCTTAATTGCACATTTATTTTCACGTTCAGGTGGCCAAGTATGGGTTCCTAAGCCAACATTCAAGTGAACAGCTGCAGTAGCCTGTGTGCGCTGAAAATTACAGCATCTCTCAGCTATAGAGCCATCTGCTCTGAATGAAGTGATACTAGTATTTTTTACAAATAATGCATACCCCACTAATAGGCTACAGAGAACTGTTCATAATAGACAAACACTAAATATTTTTCACTCAGAAAAATAGTTTGAGATAAATTTACAGTTTAAAAGAATCTTAGAATAGACTGGCAAATATAATTTTAAAATAGTAATCATAAAAAGACAACTATACAGTTTTTCAAAGTTACTGCAAATTAGTAGTCAGACCATACCAAAACCATTTTAGTGCAATACTCCTCTTCAATTATCCACCGTGTATTTTCAATTAGTACTAAAATCTAATTGACAATAGAAGAAAGGCAAGCCACTGCAGTGTAATTTCTACAGGAGATCAGCGTTTTACAGTAAAAGTTGTCTTGTTACGCCAATGTGCTCTAGGCTCCCATAGAAGAGGAACACACCCTACAGCCTATAATGAAACATATATGTGAGTTAGCATTCCAAATGGAAGGTTAAAAGACTTTGGTATGGCCTCAGCACTATTAACATGTAAAAAAGTAGCCTACAGAATTTAAGAAAAGTCCCACAGACCCCAGTCCAAGGCTCTGCTGCCCACGAACCACTTCTAAGCAGAGAAGCCACATCACACAGTCTGACTGCCATGTTAGTTTGGAGTTGCCGTCTGCAATATGGACACAAAAAGTACTGTACGTTAGATTAGCAAGATAATGCAACAAATCAGTTTGTACAAATTTACAGTATTTGCATTTATATTCCCAGCACGTCCATGCAGTGTGGCTTAACTGGATTTGAGGCAATTCCAATCTAATCTTAACAAATTCAGTTGTAAAATTATTTTTCTTACACGAAATAAGATGCTTATTTTTAAGAAGACTTAAAAGATAATGCAGTCTAGTAACCCCTGCATCTACCATGGCAACTTCCTTCTGTACCGCACCATGCCAAAAGAAACTATATCACAAAACAATTTTTTAAATCTTCAAGACTGAAGAGGAAAGTAAAGAAATACAGTGAGTTTATTTTCCATCAGCACATAAGATGATCATGCACTACAGCTCCCTTTACACATCTTTCCCAGCCCACACGAAAAAAAAAAATACACAAAGATGACAAAGTACTATGTCAGAATTAATTCCATTCTCAAAATCCTGGGTTTTAAAAATTAGGTAAATGAAAATCTTGTGCAGATGGTATTCACTAAGCTTCCTTGCAACAGCTGTTTAAAAGTACCACTGCACATACAAGTGGCAGTAGAGTCAAGGATTTATCAAGTGCAATAACTGGAAAAAACATGCAAGTGTTTTTCATGAGAGTATTTTGTAACCAAGAATATTGTTCTTTGTTTTAACTAAAACATCACTGAAAATCCAGTTAGAATTACACTGAACAATGCTAGAAGGATACCACAAAAACTAATAGGCCATTTGCAGATTACAGGTAGTCCAGATGTGAAATACAACCACAACAGAACAAACAGAAAGGCTCCTGACCACTGCCAGAGCTTGAGACTGCTGTTAGTAAAGAGATCCTACCCACAGACAGATGAGCTAAGTCTAAACTTGATAAAAAAAAGGCTTAGGTTCCAGAAGGTGTTGCGGCGTCCACAACCAGCCTCTGTGAGCAACCTGCACTCCCAGAGCCCTGAGCGCGCTTGCTTGAGCTGCTGACAAATGAGGAAAGAAAAACTTCTCCCGTTTTAAAATGGTGCAAGTCACTCTTCAAGACAGTTTGCTACCAAAATCTGTATGCTTAGATGACTTCATGTCTGGTCGTTATTTCTAACTTAGGTTAATTATGACCTTCAATCACCTCTTTATGCAAAACACTGAGGCTTTGGTACCAAGTGTAAGTTTGCATGCCATTCTTTGTGGTCTGAACCCAAAACTAACACTAACAACTTCTGAAGCTCTCAACTGTTCATATGCAAATATGTTTGATGAACTGCTTTCTTAACATTAAAAAAATCTAGAGGTCTCAACTGATTTCTTTTAAGTCCAGAGAAGCCTTATTAAGAAGGCTGCTTTAAAATAGCAGTCTCCAACATTCTTGTCCTACAGAGACTATAGTGAGGTGCACAAGATGATGTATTTGGATCTCTATGGCTCTCAGCAAAGCAGTGTGACCCCACAGATTGTTTCCTGTGAACCACAGGCTACAGCCTATGGTTCAAAAACTTCAATAGAACAGCTTACTTTCTTGTAAGGACTTCAGCGTACTAACTGGATACTTAACTGTCCTCTTAAAGACTGCAGCATTTCTCAAAAAAAAAGCCAAGAGCACCTGTCAGCTCAAGTACTTCCAGCTTGCATAACGCATTTATCCTAATTGAAGCATTCTATACAGTACTTGCAATCAGTGTGCAAGTCAGTTCTGACTAAAAAAACCATTATGTCTCAAAAATGTTTTTGCTCTACCAGTTCTTCTACCATTTTATTGCTTCCAAGGCTGCAGAGACTGCTCTCTTACACCTAGTTTGGAAAACTGGCATTTTTACCATTGTATTTACACTTCTATCTGACCTAAAAGTTGTATTAAATATGGCTAATTACATTCTAGAAAAAAAAAAGAGAAACTTTTCTGAAATGCGTTTTCAGCTGTAACACCATACTAAACCAGCAGCTTAACACAGAATTTGAGCTGTGAACTTCCTTCCAACCTCCCTCCCAAAAATTTTTAAAATATTGAACTACTGAAGAATCCCCAAAAGCTAATTCAGTTTTTGACTATTAGCCTCAGAGACAGTATTACACTTTACAGTTATTAAAATAGCTTAAAGTTACTGCATTCAAAACCAATAAAACCATTTCGTTCAGGAAACAGGGTTCTATACCTACTATGGAAAAGTTTGGCTTACAATACGTTCAATAACAGTAAACCTTTGAGTAAATCTGCTCTCTTTATAATGCTGAAAGGAAGCAGAACTAAAGACACGGTTGTTCAGTTCAACAAACTGAGTGGTTCTCTCTCACATGCAGTGCATGGTAGCCATCTATCTTTCTATAAACTTACTTTTTCCTCATCAAGCACAGATAAGATTTTAAACCCAAACACTCTTAAACACTGTTTATGGCATTAACTGAATGCCAGTTTCTAATCAGCTACAGTTCAAGCAAGTCATGAGTAAAGTTTGCCTAGCAGAGAGAGGCAAGTAGGTTTTTTTTGTTTTCAAGAGAAAAGACATCACAAGTTCAAAAGCCATATGGTTTATGCAATTAGTTCTGGTTGCCATAGAACAGTTCCAATTATAACAGCAGATTTTTATATGAGAGCTTTAGAAAATATAGTGGTACTAGCAAGATGAAGACTTGCTAAGCAATAGCCACAGTGGCCTACTAACTTTCCTTTCAACGCAGGTATTTTGGTGTGCAATATACTCAACTACTCATGCTCAGCTGAAAATGCAGGCTGAGTCTGGATCCTGGCAGTGCTGTGACAGAACCAAGCAGGTGACACAACAGGTAAGCTTTAAAACACTATTACCACCTCACCAGCATCATACAGATGCTAGGGAGAAATGTTTAGTGCATTAGACGCCTGACTAAAGTCCTTCTATCACCTGTTTCAATTCATACTTACACATCCTGGTCATTGCTGGGTGGGAAATCATTTAATATAGGTTTTATATACATAATTTAATTATATTTATAGACTCTGCATTTAAAAAAATCACTGCACAGATGCCTGCTGCAATTACATTATGTACTTCTAAACAGTATTATCATATAAAGGTGATGACATCTGAATTTAAGACAGGAGAAACTAAACACATCTGCTTACTTTAATTGTTATCACTGTTCAGAGGTAACCTAAACTGGACCATGATATGTCTCCAGCCTCAAAGGTCACAGGTGACACAATGCCCTTGGTAAAGTCCTAAGAGATGTAAATGTGCTCCTGAAGATTCTCCTAGAGGCTTACATACCACAAAACCTGCAGAGCATGCCTTAGTATTTATTTTGTGTTTGCCCTTCTACCCTGTTTTCCAGTGCAAGGAAAGCAATAAATACATCACCATTTGGATAAGCAAATGCTAGAAATTTTGTTTTCCTAACATCAAACTGCAGAACAAGAACCACCTCTGGCTGCATACATCGTTCTTTATCTCTTCCAGACAAAAAGGTCTAAACCAGAACTTTGTTCTCTGCTTGTAACAAAGTTGTTCTCTTTCCAGAGGATTTATTCAATCCACTTTGACTCACAACAGTAATTAATGCATTTTAACAAGGGTAAACTGTTTCTTGTCTGTGGGGACTGTTGCCAAACAAGTTAAATTAAAACAAAAAAATATTTGATCGCTCACTGAAAGGTAAGACCTGGCACAATACAGATGCTGAATTTTGCTTTAAAAAGCACAACAAAATTTTGTGCTCAGCAAAACAAAATTTTAATGCCTAAAGAAAATTTAAGTGCAGAGTTACTGATAATTGGAATAGATGCAATTCTTCATGCTTCCTCTTTTGTGATTTTTATCTTTATTGGAGTGTTAATTTGAAGGACTCCTTTTTTTCAAATGGTCAAGTACCTTAGAAGCATATACAAAAGCACAGTGCTAATTTCTGCACACTCAAAACATCTGTAAATAAGAGATAACAGACTGTTCAATTTAGCATATGCAAAAACTATTACATAGCCTGCCTGAACGTCCCAAAGTCCTTTATGGGTAAATGCACACAAAGGCCAGAGGCATGTCTTTAGTTAAGAACCTTGCCTGTCAGAACAAAACACTACTCACTCTTAGTTTCCCTATAAGAAGGATAGCTGTCAAGGAGAGCTTAATGATTGCTCTGAGATCCACATATTAACAGGACATCTTGTGCTTGGTGAATCTGCACAAACAGGCTAAACAACTCTTATTTCTTTGTCTCTGTTTTCACTTTTTGTTTAAGAGTATAAACCACCACTTGTCCATTAGCAGCCCTCCCCACCCGCATGTACATTCATTTGCTGTTCCCTCCATTACACTATTTAAGAATCTGCAGCACAAACTAGATCAGGCTGCTGCTTGATGAGAACGCAGGAGAAGAAACCAGAAGAGCACCTCTTGATTTATGCTAAGTTATATGGAAGAACTTTGATAAAACAGATGAAAGACAGGAATTTTCACAGCAAACTTAGAATTTTTCTGATAATGAGGTGGTCTCAAATCCACTAGTAACTTAAAAAGTTACTAATATAAACACAGGCTATTAAGACAAGAAAGCATGAGCCCTTTGCAACAATAAAAAGCAATTACTAGCCTCTCAAAAGTGGCAGTTTAGAAGGGGAACCTTTCCACAGTCTCTTCAATGAATCACAAAAACACCACTTAAGATTTCTACATCTTGGCCTCAGTGTCATGATGAGTTGAAATAAGTGAAGAAAATTAAGATAGTTATAAAAAAATTCATTTGAATTTTAGGGAAAAGGATTGTAATTCATCCCTGTGATTGCTGCTGCAGAAGTTAATCTGCAGAAGCTTGCAGCAGATTAACCCTTCTTTCAGCAGGAAAGAAGAGGCACCCGAAGCCAACTTGTCTATTCCAAGTAAGCCGTGAGAAGACAACTGAAAACCTGCAGACAGTTGAACAAGAAACAGCTATTTGTAGAGTCATGAAAGAGCTTAACAGTGTTGGTGACCACTAAAAAGGACAGATGCAAGACAGTGCAAATTATCTATGGAATGTAAATATTCATAGGAACACTAAAAATGTATACACAGATTAAAAGAAAACATCTTCACTCAGTAGGAAATGCTTTTGGAAACTCTTAACATTTCTGCAAAATACTTAATGAGTATTAGGATACTCTAAACAACCCCCTACTAAAGCTACTATGCATTAGGAATTAAGCCAACAAACACTTGCAAGGGGTTCTGAAAAAAAAAAGTATGTACAACAAGGCAATCTACAGAAAATAAACGATCTCTTCTGACTGAAATTACAGATTATCCTATCAGCTGGGGTAAAGGGAGGGAAACATGCAGGGTAACTTAAGTTATCCTAGAACACATTTAGAAAGATCAACTCTAACAGTCTTCTGTAAAGAAAACAAGCATCTCTATTCCATTAAGGAATCAGTTCAAGTGAGACCCCTATAAACTATAACCATTTTTACGTTCCTAATTATTGTGTCAATTTAGACACACAACCACTTCTACCACTGTAACTAATTCCCTGAGCAAGACAGCATCAACATGCGTAACTAATTAGCTCATATACAAGGAAAAACCCCCAAAACTTAGCACAAACCTTTACTTTTTCCTTGTATTGCCCTCTTTTATACAAAAAACATTCAAAGCCAGCTAAGGGAAAATTATTACTTTGGTTATATTTGAAATTTTAACTAAATATCAAGTTGGGACTGTTTGAACACAGCCAATATTGATGTTCAGAAAGAGTTTCACCAAAACAATGAATGCAAATGATGAACACAAAATCACAAACAGCTATTCAGATTTCAAACAAATAAGCTGTAAACAATTCCAATACTTAAATAATACTTTAAATAAGACTGACTTTTAACAGGAATGTTTTTTCAACTGCACTTTACCAGCCACAAAATCTTGCCAACTACGTTTATTTCTGTTATTTGCTGTCCCAGTCTTCTGTGTTAGCTTTCCCATTCTAGCAAAATGCTCTCCAAGGCAATACGGCTCTGTCAAATCACATATGTATTCTTCAAGAGGTAACTGCGTCTTATTGTAGACATTTCCCTTCAGACTTAGACATATGCAGTCCTTTCAAGTCTACTAACACAAGAAAACAGAAGATGCAGTGGGGTGAAAGGAGACAACTTGATGACTCTTCAAATATAGTAACTTGATAGGTTGAAGGGTTTCAAAGTCAACATCCACTTGAACTGGCTAGCATGCCTACTTCAATTTTTCAGCATTCACCTCAGTATTCCAGCTGGGCTGTGTAAAACTTTCCCCCCTTTCATACTGCAGTTATATCCTTCTTCCCCACTGTGAATTTCAGAAGCTGATGTTTGCCAACAGAGAGGAACAGGAAGCAGGCCAAGTTAGTCTCACTGAAGAGATATACAAATCAAAAAAATACAAGTAAGAAAAAGATGCTTTTCTAATCAAGAAAGCATGAGTCACCTTCAAGGCCACACCCTCCTCCATTTACTCTTTGGTGCATCTTCCTGAAGGACAATGTTGTTTTCTCCCTCATGCACTCAAGCTTTCTTCACCGCAGCAGAGAGCCCAACGATGGATGACAGGATTCATCTTCCAGGATAAGGGTAACAAGGGTAGAGAAAGTTATTTTGTGCTGGCTTTTCATGGCAGTACCGCTTGCTCAAAGTTCAGTGGTAAACTGGAGAGATGGTTAGGGCCAAAATGCACTCCCATCACAGTCATGCCATCAGAAGCTATACCCCAGGAGATCCACAGGGCATGAACCTGTTATCTCCATCACAGCCCTACCCTTCAAACTGCAGGATCTCCCTTCAGCAGACCTTTTGCTCTCTCACAGGGAACTTTTAGTCCAAATGCAGATTTAGACAAGAGAAAAGTTGCATGACTAAATATCCCTACCCCTTAAACCCTCATGTATACTGCTAGTTAGCTCAAAAAATGACATCCTCAACACCATACAAAGAAGGGGAAAATGCAAGCAGCTCAAAGTCAGAAACCAGTAATTGCCATGTCCCTCCCTTCCCCTATACCCATGTTTACAAGTACTATCAAAGTGGTATCAGGCTGGACAACAACACAATGCCTACATCCTCCAATGTCTCCGTAAGCCCAGATCATCAGTGGTCTGACAGACTGACATGTCTGTCAGCATCCCTCTTTCAGCTCCAAAAGTCATGACAAGCAAAGCTTACGTGCTAAAGTATGCAAACCAAACTGAAACATGCACCATTATGTACACATAGAATCAAATCATTTTTAAACAGGAAATATTTATTAATTCTTCCATTGAGGAAACCTTCTGGGGAAGAGATCTTCATAAGGGCAACAGCTCAACTAGCAACACAGGGTAAGATGTACTGGGATTTACCAGTATCTGCCTTCCAGGAGACAAGACAGCAAACAAGCTACCTGAACAGACGTGGACATGATGCCCAAAATTGCTTAAATGGCCTAGGATCACATCTTAGAGGTTAAGTATTATTCAAATAATTAATACTTTCTTTCATTCCTTGGTGAGGGCCTCAAAGTAGCATGGAAGGCAAAGAACAGGAACTTGTGACAACAACTGACTTGACCTGCAATTTTTGTTTTTTTCCCCCCCCTTTCACAGCTGGGCCTGAGGGGTTGGAAAAACAGAAGGAAAGAAGGAACACTGTTCAAACTGAAACACTTCCAATCAGCATACTCTGCCCTCTTCAGTCAATATAAGAAGAGACCACAGAATCACAGGGTTGGAAGAGACCTTCAATATCATCAAGTCCAATCTGCTCCCTAACACCTCAACTAAACCATGGCACTGAGTGCCACATCCAGTCTTTTTTAAAACACATCCAGGGATGGTGACTCTACCACCTCCCTGGGCACGCCATTCCAGTAGTTTATCACCCTTTGCATGAAAAACTTTTTCCTAATATCCAACCTATCCTTTCCTTGGCACAGCTTGAGACTGTGTCCTTTGGTTCTGTCAGGGCTGCCTGGTGAAAGAGACTGACCCCGACCTGGCTACAGCCACCTTTCAGAAGTTGTAGAGAGTGATAAGGTCACCCCCTAGCCTCCTTTTTTCCAGGGTAAACAAGGCCAGCTCTCTCAGCCTTTCCTCGTAGGGTTTGTGTTGCAAGCCCCTCACCAGCCTTGTTGCTCTCCTCTGGACACGCTCAAGTGACTCAATGTCCTTCCCAAACTGAGGGCCCAGGCCTGGACACAGCACTCAGGGTGTGCCCTCACCAGTGCTGAGTACAGGGGAAGGATGACCTCCCTGCTCCTGCTGGCCACACTGTTCCTGGTACAGGCCAGGAGGCCCTTGGCCTTCTTGGCCACCTGGGCACACTGCTGGCTCATGTCCAGCCGGCTGTCGAGCAGAAGCCCCAGGTCCCTTTCTGCCTGGGCACTCTCCAGCCACACCATCCTCAGTCTGTAGTGCTGCAGAGGGTTATTGTGGCCAAAATGCAGGACTGGGCCCTTGGACTTATTAAACTTCATCTTGTTAGACTCTGCCCATCCACCCAACCATTCCAGGTCCCTGCAGAGCCCTCCTACCTTCCAACAGACTGACACATGCTCTCAGCTTGGTGTCATCTGCAAATTTACTATTGAAAAACTCAATCCCCTCATCCATGAGTTTTGTAACCTACAGTTAACAAGGCTTCTATTTTATCACTTCTTTAAAAAAAGATTACAAATCAGCAAAAGTCATCAACAAGCCATTCTTGTTAACAATCCATAGTGAACTAATATGAAACCACATGGCCAATGCCAGTTTACTCTCAAAATCTACTATGGATAAAGACTGACTATTCAGTCTCCAATAAGTGTTTTTAGTGGTCTCAAGTCAATAATCACATATTTTAGTCACAAAACCATGCGTAACTGGAGCTATGATTTGTCCCATCCGGCCATACGGACAGTAGGTTCCATGAAAGTAGTACAAAGACTTCCTATACCAGATCTAAGAACTTTTATTTCTTAATCCTGATATACCATGAATAATGCAGTACAGATATAACATGACAGACCCATATGCTATGCTGTCTTGTGTGCAGAAATCTTTATTTCTATAATCGAACTAAAAATGCAGAGCAATGAATATTTAAAAGATTTAAAAGCTAGTTTAAAAGATTTAAAAGCTAGTTTAAAATACTCTTGCTCTTGCTTTCAGTCAGCACAGAAACCATGCCCAGGTCTTAAGGTTTTTGACCTCTGAGGATGGGAATTCTTGCACAAACATGAATTCAAGAACAGAGAAGCCAAAATATTAGAACCTCTTGCTAAAACTGTCAATATTTTAATACATCATCATTAATACCGGTCATCAGATTTTCCTATTATTCTGTCCATAAATATGGGGTTTCTGGGACCACGTGGCTTCCACGTGCTCTAGTTCTTCCAACCTTTTTGTCATGGCTAGTTGTATCTAGTTTGTCTCCCACTCCAAGTTTTCTCCAGTAGTCCAAGTACCATTAAACTATGTATCACTAAATTGTCTTAATATACCTTTTCTCCTTACATGGGCTAACACACATATTTTGACTCTCATGCTTTATTCTTTCATATATTATTCTATGCTGTGTCTTAGACCCCAACCTATTAAAACTACAACTTGATACATTTATATAGTTGATATTTCTAACATTTGTGTCTTAACATTATATATACCTATTACTGAATCTAATTTTTTAACAACAAAATCTACATTAGGCATTTCTCTTTCAAATTAGTTTCAAAGAGATGATTTCACTTAGATGTTTATCACTGCATAAAAAAAAGCTTGAGGAAATACTCCCCTTCAACATAAAACTAATTATATGACTAATTCAATAGCAAGAGAAACATAGCCACAGAAGGATGCACTATAACAGAGCTCCCAAATACTTGAAATCACATCTTCGACAATTTCTTTTATTCCCCTGTGTACATCTTCAAGTTTCAATATCAAAGGAAAATCAAGAGAATTGTTTGTTAAAGAAATGGTAAGAAGTCTTATAAGATAGCATGACAGCATAAATGAAGTCAAACCAACAGCACACAGCTCTGAATAACTTAAACTTTTCTGCCCTCTATCAATGTATATCAAGTTCTACAAAGTCACCTATGCCCCAAAAATCTTGCTGTAGTACACACTGGAATACAAAGAAAGAGCTTGGAAAGGGACACATACACAACAGTAAACCAAAAAATTACTTTGAGAACATCAACAGCTGAAAAATATTAGACTGATGCCATCTGACTTAGAACATGCTTGCTTTCTATATGGGCTAACCTGCATATTTTTACTATCATTTCACTACAGAAAAGCACTAAATCTGAGGCACTGCAGAAGGCCACCTGCCTTCACCCAGAACACAAGTTGAGATAAGAAAGTTAAGTCTTAGTTTATCTCTAGCATCCTTTATAGGATGTCAAATCACATTATTTGTCACGGCACCCAAAGGCTGACTTCTCAAGTCTTGAGGAATATCCCAAAATAAACTAGATGTATTTTATACTGCAACATATGTTCTAATATGGAGAGAAGAACCCAAGTTTGGACATTTTAGTCTTTGTTTCATAATGAAACTGACTTCCAAAACAGGGACGTTTCACTTCCATGGGTTGAACATTATGCACAACTTATGCACAGGAATCAGTAAGTTAATGAAGACTGTTTCAGAAACAGTATGCATCTTCCCTCCTCACACTTTATCTTGCAAAAAATAACAGTGGTTTATACAACATCACAAACTACAGAGTACTTACATCTAAACTTCACCATGAAAATCAAGAATGTGTTTTACTACAGCAGGGAAAAAACCCACAATCATCAAAAGTAAGCCCTGATGACATGCTGACAAGAACCGAACAGGCATCAGCGCTTTGGAGGAATCTGAACAAAGTGCTAGAGTCACTATTAAAAACCTTGTTGCTGTCAGGCATGGGAATCACTGTGCTACCACACATTCCCATTAAATATAGAGCCCAAAAAAGTCAAAAATATAAAAGTTACACATTTTACATAGTTTGGTTTTGGTTTTAGGAATTGAACTCCCTTTGATGCCACTGTCAAAAGAAGCACCATCCAGATTACCCTGGAACAGATTCTTCACATTATAAAAGCAGCAGATGAGTTTGAAGAAATCTGTGCCATTGGATGTCAGCACATTCTAGCTCTAAAACAATGCGTATCAGGAAGAAAGTATTTTATTCCCACTATTCAGTAGGACAGACTTAATTAAGCTTCCCTGCCCACAATTCAGGTGTAGGTATTTAAAAGAACAGCGTAACTAAGAGCAAAAAGCCACAGGCATAACAATCACCCACTTCTAGAAATGAAGTTGTAGTCAGGATAAGCAAAATTTGAAAGGAGTTAGTTCATCTGAAGTACTACATTGTCTCACAGCCATAAAGCCAGGAGTTCTCCTTCACACTGCAAGTAATGCTTTCCACCAATTTCTTCAACAAGAGCAGCACCTCTAAGGCCAGCAACTCTGGTATTAACAACTCACGCATCTCTGACTCAAAGATCAAAATTGTGTTTCATTATACAAATACAATATTAGAGAAGACATGACTGGTAGGCTATTTTTAAACCAACAAGTCAAAGAGGGTTTTTATCTACTTAATTCCCTCTACAGACATTTTATACTATTCTATACTAAATGTAGCTTTCAGTCAATGCTCAACTTCTGGCCTTCAAAAGTTTACTCTTTGTTTTGATTTTTGGTAAAATACTAGAAAAGTTCTTAAAAGCATCAATAAAGAAAAAAGGAATTTAAGCTCTCCTTACTGCACAAATACTGTACAAAATGCACAGTCACATGTAACTTTGCAGAACCTGAGTTCTGCAAAACCATTTCTCAGATAAAAGATGTCCAAGTGCCCAGGGTTTGCTGAATTACAGCTCTTTTACTCTATGAAGACAGAGCACATCAGGACTAGCTGCCTAAGCAGTAAGTTATTTCAATTTCTCCTGAAGAAGCCACAGCCCATAACTTGAACGGGTGCATGCTTCACTGGGTTAAGAACTGTCTGGATGGCCTGGCCCAGAGAGGGCAAAGGAGCTGGTGCAGGGTCAGGAGAGTACGTTTTATGAGGGGCAAATGAAGGAGTTCTGGTTTATTCAGGAGAAAAGCAGGCTCAGGGGAGACCTTACCACTCTCCATAAGTACCTGTAAAGTGACTGTAGCCAGGTGGGGGTCAGTCTCTTCCTCGCAACCAGAAAAAGGACAAGACAAAATGGCCTTAAGTTGGGCCAGAAGAAGGTTCAGGTTGGACATCAGAAGGAAATGCTTCACTGAAAGGATTGTTATCCATTAGAATAGGTTGCTCAGGGAGGTGGTGGAGTTCACAACTGCTGCAAGAGCTCAAAAAATGACTAGATATAGCACTCAGCGCTACAGTTTAGTTGACATGGTCAACTATGGCACTCAGTGCTACAGTTTAGCTGACGTGTCATGTCCGGTCAAAGGCTGCACTCAATAACCTTGGAGGCCTTTTCCAACCTTAACAAGTCTAAGAATTTGTAGAAAAGAAATATCTAAAGAACACTGGTTCTTGTGACTGCCAAAGTTCATTTAACCATACCAAAGCTCCGGAGTCTGATGTTGAAAAGACTTCTTAGAACTCAGCGTGGAAAGGTTGAAAAAGTTAAAGTCACAGATTTTAATCTCACTTTATCTAAAATCTATGACACTGGAAGAGTCAAGGGCAAAGGGAGGCTAAGACTGGAATACCACACAAGTAAAAAGAGCAGCATTCTGACACTGAGGACCTGCCATCAAGAATGACCTGACTATGAAAAGGGCTTTTAATATAGTAATTCTTCCCCACTTGCAAGAAACGGACTATTGGTAAATTATCTGTCAAACTTACTGCAAATTCAAAGAAGAAAAATACCAGAGACTAAATATACTTATTATAACCTCTGCAACAGAAGCGTGTGCAAGTTTAGACTTTGCTTTCTTTACTACACATCTTGAAAGGACATGAAACTGCTCTGTAAGAATTATTTTCTTTGTATACAACGGCTTACTGAAAAATGGACTCAACATAAGCACTTATCAAATATATCAATTTCTCTTATTTGTCTCAGCTATGACTAAACTCCCTGCAGAACAAAAGGAAGAACTGCTGAAGTAAGGTTTGGCACGCGTGTCTCCAAATACCCTCCACCAAGGCTACAAAACCTCAGTAGGTTGCTAGAAGGGTAAACAGCTGTAACAGGAAGGCTTGAAACAAATATAGCCAAGTATTAGTCTTAATTTGCTGCTTTTTACACTGGTGTAACATCAATTTATTTATTCAGTTTGTTTTTAACAGAGATGGAAAATGCACTCCATAGAGAGAACACAGAATACTGCTGTAACCATCTCTATTAAATTCAGAGAAAATAACTCCCTTTTCTTCAACATCTTTGGACAATGACAGCAGCTCTCATTTAAAGCCATATGACAACTTCACTTAGATAACAGCTAAAAATGTTTAGGCACAGAAAGTGCTTAAACACAGAAAGGTTCTCAACTAGCAGAGGCTGTCCTCACAATAAAGACATCCCATATGGCAACTATTTTTAGACTGTTAAGTATCAGAGGTTAGACAAATCACATGGTTGTCTCCAAACTACCAGTTCCTCAGCTGATTTTTATCTCTCACATAAAGAAAAAGCAATTTGGGACAATTTTTAGAACTAACATAGTTAAAATTTGAAAACTGTGACCCCTTCTGAGTTTGTTTAGCTTCCATAACTACCTATTCTTTCCAGTAAAGGCCTGAAAAGAAAGCAAGCCTGTAACTTTTGACAAAAATATCTAGAACATTCAAAGCAGATCAGCTGAGTTTACTTAACCTGGCTCTAATTCACTGCAGCTGCATCTAATGAACCACGAAGAAAAGCTTATTACTGCAGTAAGTGACAGAGCTCAGTGGCTGAACACTCTCCAAGCTTCCAGCATCCTTCAGTTGGCTGTTCTCAGCACTGGCTACTGAATGACCTGTGAAGTGTAGCTAAGCATACAAAACCAACAGACAATACCACCTCCCCGCCTTTGTAATTTTCAGGATGCTTTATCAAGAGGGTATCAGGTAGGGTATGCTACCAGATCCTTTCAAACAGTCAGCTGCTGGCAGAGAATGTCTGCATTCATTGATCCTTGAAGTACTCACGTGCTTTAAACACCGAGTAAGAGTTATAGAGGTCTTGTAATGATAACTCATACACAGACTTTGACGTAGGAGCATGCAATCTGCCACATGGGAGACAGGAGAACACCCTAAGCTGCCTGAAAGACCTTCAATCTCGTCTTTACAACTAGAGACTGCAGGTGATCTAAAAACCTCAGGTCTTAATGCAACTTGGCTAAATATCAGTTAAAAACAGACCCACGCATCACCTCTACATACTCACACAAAAATAATTCAGGGATTCCCCCAAAGAATTCTATCAAAGTTTTATTTAAAATGAGCAAATGAGTACAGTGCACAGGAAGTCTCAGTGACATTACTAAACTCAAGCTTAGTTCTCTAAAATTCCCTTCTCTAAAAGGGAATGCGACCTTTGATATACTAGTATGTTTAAGCTCATATTTTAAGGCCATGGTTTCATGAGAAACTTCATCCATATCCTTCTCCAAAATTTCATGTGTACTTTTCCATGAGCAAGTTTTCTAGTCTCAAAAAGAACATTACGCAAAATAAATCAAAATGCATAATGAGTAAACTGAAGCATCAACTATTAAGTTAAATGCATTTGGTTCACGTTCTTCCTCTTATGTCAGAAAGGAGAGAGGCAAGTGAGGGATGTGGTGCAGAAGCCTCAAAAGCCACAATGTTTTCAGCTTTGACTAAGATGCATACCAGGTGCATCAAAAAGCACTGTCTAAGAAAAAAAATCAGTAAGATTAAAGGTCTCCCTTCCAATTCTAGTAACAGAAAAGTGACACACTGAAAACAAGAAACTTCACCAATTTACTCAACAGCTACACTCCCATTTCAGAAGTATGTAGAACACATGTAAAGACTACCAAGCACACAGGAGAAACAATGACAGAGAAAAATAATTTTGTTCCAGGAAGTTAATGACTTTTTTTTTTGTTTGTGCAACAGCACAGAGAGTGTTGAGCTTTCTACTTCATTTATCAAAGAAAATGTACAATTAAGTCAACATTCTTAAGTAAACCCTTCAGAAGGAAGGTGGGTAAATCTCAAGGAAAAGAGGTATATTAACCACATATCAAGTTCTAACACAAAGCAGCACTGCCTTTAAACAGCCTTCCAGAGGAAGAAATACTAACAGGGATTTTGAAAATAAGTCAGTATGCCCAAGCACTACAGGCTAAAATTAGAAAGAACGTTTCCGCCAGAATTTCTCTTGTATTTCTCTCCCCCTTTAATTTTTTCACACACTACCAAAACCACTTAATTCATAGAGAATTTCAGAAAAGACAAATGCTTAGTGATGTCTTTCCCCACAGCTGATTTACAACACAGGTACCAACTATTTCTCCTCCTACCTCTCCCACAGGGTCCCAAAACCAACAAAAGCATCAAGTAAGAAAGAGTCTCTAAATAGTAACTCAAAAACTAATATAAAATGGCAGTAGGAAAAAAATCCACAAAAACAATTCTTATTCCCAGTATTTTAAAAAACATTAAGTGGTGCAGTCTCCCAAGTGTCACACCAGCCTGTTACATTCTATTTTGCTTATGCAAAATACAGATTGCTATATTTCCCTACAGAATCCACTACAGTAAGTGGATTAGCTATATAGACCAACACTATTAGCAAGGCTTTTCTCTGAGGCACTAAGAAGTGGCATAACTCTTAAGGTGAATTTCTGCATTTATTAAGACAAGGCACAGAAAAGAAGCAGCAGGAATTTTTCAAGAGAACTAAGAAAGCAGTGAGTGGTAGAGGTAATTCAGCAGGCAGAGAGAGTGCACTTGAAAAGCAAGTGGAGAAAAGTGGAATCAATTGTTTTGCAAGCCTATCACAATTGGATTACCTGATCCAGAATAAATTGTGCCAGTGTAAACTGACCTAGCAGATCCTGTTCACCTCAGGGAGCAACCTGCTTCTGGGACTGCTTGTTCCTTCTGGTTTTTAGCCAAGTGTTTGTGATTCAGTGATTGAACAGCACGTAACCATGGGCTCTTGGGAGTTCATTAGGGAGGTAAACACTCTTACTACCACCTCCATGAAACAAACTCCTTCACCCCATGAAGCTGCGTCTCCCAAACACTCACGCTGCACAAGACTACAAAACCAGAAAGAATGAGTCAAGTTTTTCTAGCAAAACACAGATGCTCCTGAAACCTTAAAAATAAAGGAACTGAAGCCTCAACAGCTTAGCATTTCATTGTAAATGGATGCATCAAGGAGCAGAAAAGGAGGATATCTCAAATAAAAATTGACATAAAATGTTAAAGCACATAAATACAACCCAAATAATAAGAAGAAATCAACAAAATCTTCATCAGCTTGCTGGGAGCCCTCTACTACACAAAACTTTGACTTCCAAACCTTTGATATTTGAAAGCTTCATTTACATTTTTCAAAAAAGCTACAAGCTATCAACCCTTACAACCTGCTCTAACTGGGTGTGTCTGAACAGCTTTGATAGGAAACAGCTTCTATACATACAGTACACATCCCAACATTGTCAGTGCTACTGAGTGGCTAATCAAACCACCGAGATTTGACTATTTATCTTTGGAAACCCCAACTACATGCCATACTTTTCTTCCTTCCTTTTGGAGAACTTTCTACACTTATCACATCAATTTTGTATTCTTGCTAAATGAGAAAAAGACTAATGTCCTAGTAAGAAACAACTCTAACGCTTAACCCCTGCAAAAAAGTGGAACTCAGCAAGCTTGTGGGGTGTTTGTTGGGGGGTTGGGTTCTTTTTGTTGCTGGCTTTTTGTTTCTTGTTGCTGCTACTGTTGATAGCTGAATTTGAGCTATTAGAGAAGAATAAAGAATCTACACATAGAACACAGTCAAGAGTCTTTTCACTTGCAAGCCTGATTTTGCCGACCCTGCCATGGTTCAAATTCCGTAGCTGCTCCAGCAGTTACATGTGCTGTTTCCCACAAGTTTTCCAAAGCTGACATTCAGCTCAGTAAGGTATCACTACACTATCCTTAGAACACCTGATCACCTAAACCACAGACTCACACAATGATCACTCAGGGTTGGAAGTCCCCTCTGGGTTGGAGACCACTGGGTCCAACTGGCCCTCTCAAACAGGGCTAACTAGAGCCAGCTGCCCAGGACCACGTCCAGAGAGCTCCTGAGCATCTGATATAGGATACTCCACCACCTCTGCTTCATTCCGAAAATGCCAGCACAGATATCTACCTCAAGAGCTTGAAAGAGAGCAAGATCTGGAAGTATGTCAATGGATGTGAAATCCTATCCATTATAAGGTGGGAGGTGATCCTTCCCATGTATTCAGCCCTAGCTGAAGCTGGGGCTTCATGTGGAGGGCTGGGTTGAGTACTGGCTTTCTCAGTAGAAGGCAGACAAGGAGCTATCAGAAAGGGTCCATCAGAGGCCACAAGGGTGATCTGAGGTCTGAAGCATCTCCTCATGAGGAGAGACTCAGGAGCTGGGCCTGTCCAGTCTGGAGCAGAGAAGACAGAGGGGATCTCATTAATGCATACAAATATCTCAAAGGGGGGTGCCAAGAGGGTGGTGCCAGACTTTTCAGCATGCCCGAACATGTAATTTTGAGCAATGGCTATAAACTAAACCACAAGAAGTTCCAACCCAACAGGAGGAAGAACTTCATTACATTGAGGGTGGCAGAGCATGAGAACAGGCTGCTCAGGGAAGCATGAAGACATTCCAAACCCACCTGGACACACTCCTGTGTCACCTGCTCTACGTGACCCTGCCTTGGCAAGGGGTTGGGACTGGACTGAATCCAGAGGTCTCTTCCAACACTAACTGTTCTGAGATTCCATAAGATACCATTAGCTGCTACCTTAGCACCTTACTAAACTTTACATCATTTTGAGAATGCAGTGCAACATACTCAACCTTCCACTATCACTCCCCAACTACTCCACCATTAGAGTATTTTGTTCAATTTTTGAAGAGCTAGTAACTCAAGGAGACTGTTGCCAGGTTTAAGTGAGAAGTAATTTTCTAACTTTTCGTTATGGGTGAAAATAATTTCAAACACCTCCCTGTCATGACAACTAGACCATTACCCACTTTTAAGGTTTAGCAAAGTCCAGAATAACAGAACAGCAATCACCATGACCTACTTGCAAGGGACCTCTATCTGAAAGATGGGTGTTAGTTTTCTGGTGCTGTTTAGGTGGCCTGGAAAGGCCCAGGGATGGCCTTGAAGAGCCCGGCGCTTCAAAGGACGAGGAGAGACTTCTGATCTTGTCTCGGTCTCGGTGTTTATTAATTGTTTATCTAAAAGATTTTCTTTCAGCCCGACAGAGGTCTGCACAGCAAGTCAGCCATGGGCACACTGCGCAAGCCCCTGGGCGGTCACTTATCTTTATACCCAAAGTTACATGTACAATATTTATCATTTTTCCCCAATACCTTCTACCCTTATTAACCGGTGCACTTTTAGTAATAACCAATCCCAAACTGCCACCATCACCACAGAAGATGGAGGCCAAGAAGAAGAAGAAGAACAGGACACGCCCCAACTCCTCCATCTTACTTCTTTAGACCCCCCTGTACCAAAATCCTAAACCCTGTGTTTTACACTCTAATTAACTTATCCCTTCACCATTCACCCAGTGGAATCCTCCCAGTCCTCATACAGGTCTCATCTCCTGTGTAGGATCAAAATCCTGCCACCAGACACTTCTGGCAACATTCCAGGACTCCCGAGCCCCCCAAGGGTGGTCTCAGCCACTCTGCACCTCAGTCCTGAGGTGCTGAGATCCCACAGATGGGCAGAATATAGACATATCTGATTTCAGGTGTCAGCAATGCAAAATCCAAGACACCCAAGATGTTATGTTCGACTTTACTAACACATTTGTCCAACAATCTCATTCCTCCTCAGTCTGAGTGCTGTAAAAACCCTTCTTCCACTGCTGTCACACAGATCTCCATTGTGCCTAGGGCACTGTGCTAAGCGTCACAGCTTGATAATGACCCCTCCTTGTTGTTAGGAGGCACTCTCAGGTGAAATATTCAGGTTGCAGTTCTCTTTTGCCTTTTCATACCAATAATCCCTGACATCTCACCTGCAACTGTAAGCAAAACAAAAAGGCAACTCATTCTACCTAAGATTTCACAAGTCCAACTCTGTATCGTGTTTGCTTAAGTATGAAAAACTTCCAATTTGACAGTTAACCAGCAGCTATCTACAGGCATCAAAAGTTACTCATAATTACCAGCATCATTAGTTTTATGTCTCAAATCTATGGCAAACCATTTGCTTCCTGACACCGCTCCAATAAACCTCTGGTACAAAATATTCTTCAACAGACAAGCTATTTCTTCAAGTAGGTTTCCTTTAATCTTTCATACACAAGTACCAACAATCTCCTCCAATTCTAAGCAGATAAACTGTCACATAAGAGACTTCTAAAAGCTCCTCTTTACTCTCTGTGGAAAAAAAAAATCTCACTTTAAGAGCAGTTGTTTTCATACAGAAACAACTGGAGTTCAAAAAAATAACACCAACACCAAGTCCAGATCTACCAGACAGCCAGCCTGCTGTGCAACCTATTACCCGGTGCCTGAAAAGAAACTTAACCTTAAAAAAAAAAAAAAGAAAAAAAAAAAGAAAAGAAACCCAAACATGCCAGGGTATGTCAAACATGCTACACTATCCACTCTGTTTATTAAGTCAGTTTTTAGAGTCCGTTTGATGTATCAAATAGTCCAGTAGCACTCAAGTGTGTTTATATTGAATTTTTTTCAATCCATTGCCTCACTAAGTTAAACACTCACCTTCCCCCTCAGCACAATCTGTCATACAGGGGTAACACTGTCTCACAACCAGGAAGTCTCACATAATGAATGATTCAAACTTACTGGAAGTGTTAATGGGCATAATGCACAAAAATAGTAACTTTTCTTTAGCTCATAACACTTCATTTCTGTACAGATTGCCAAAGTGCTTTTCATTCTGTTTTCTATTTTTTGCATCTGCTCAGCTCAACTGGTACACAGGACTCAAAATTTTGGAACACAAAGTTATTTAAACACTGACAACCTAAAACAGACGGCCAGTTCTCCTCTGAGCTTAACACTTAAGAGTCACAAAAGCTTGGATGTGGTTACTGGACCTGTTTTCCTGAAGCTCTAAGTCTAGTAGACTTACTCTGAAAGAGTACCCTAACACAGGTTCAACCCATCTTCTACTTTTCATCATCACCTTTTCATCACTATGGAAATAGATACCAGACATTTGCTGTTTCTTGTATTCAAAAAAAAACCCCCTATTTCAATCAAAACCTGTTACAGCACAGGAGTTCCTATCTGCATCACAAAAGCTAAGCTGGCCATCACCAGGAGAGCAAAGCACCATCACGTGTAAAGGTTACTTGGGAAGATAAATGCTGTAACTGCAAACATCCTGCCCTTCACACAGCTTTATATACCAAGCAGGATATCATATGGTCTGGAATATCCCTTTGGTCAGTTTGGGTCAACTGTCCTGGTGGTATCCCCCCCAGCCTCCTCACCAGCGTGGCAGTACTTGTGTTCAGCACAAATACAAAAGTACTGCTCCATACTCACCACTGCAAAGAGAACTAACTCTATCCCAACCAAAACCAGCACACTCTCACATAGTACTAGCCCAGAAACTATGGTATTTTCTACAAAGCCTACACAGAGATATAAAGATACTTCTAATCATCATGCCTTTGGTGTACTGTACCATTTTCTTCCACTCACCTCCCAATGGCTAAACTTGTCAAAATAGAGTGGGATGCCATCCAGCGGGACCGGGGCAAGGTCATAAAGTGGGAATACCATGAGATTTAACAATACCAAGGTATAAGAACAAGCACAAGGTGAGACATCTGGATCACAGCAAGTCCATGTATCAGCACAAGTAAACAAATCAGGAGCAGCCCTGTGAGAAGGATTTGGGGGTGCTGTGGGTGAGAGGCTGGGCATGACCCAGCCATGGGCACTCCCAGCCCAGAGAGCCAAACGTGTCCTGGGCTGCATCCAGAGCAGCGTGGGCAGCAGGGCAGGGAGGGGATTCTGCCCCTCTGCTCCGCTCTGGGGAGAGCCCACCTGGAACCTGCATCCAGCTCTGGGCTCCCAGCACAGGAACAACACAGACCTGCCAGAATAACTTCAGACAAGGGCCACACAATCTGTTAGAGGAATGGAGGGAGGACCTCTCCTACAAAGACTAGGAGAACTGGGACTGCTCAGCCTGGAAAAAAGGCGGCTTTGGAGTGATCTAACTGCAGCTTTCCAATACTTAGAAGAAGCCTACTACTGTAAAAGAGTACACAAAGATGCACTCTATACCACATTAAGTCTCCAGCTATAGACTAACATCCTACAGGAGAAACAAAAGAAAGATGGAGAGGGACTTTTTGCAGGGCAAGTAGTGACAAGACAAGGGTAAATGGCTTCAAACTGAAAGAGTAGGTTCAGATTATATATTAGGAAGAAAACCATTACAGTGAGGGTGGTGAAGCACTGGAACAAGTTGCCCAGAGTTGTGAATGCCTCATCCCTGCAGTGCTCAAGGCCAGGCTACACGAAGCTCTGAGCAACTTGGTATAGTGGTAAGTGTCCCTGCACATGGAAGGGGGGTTACATCAACATGATCTCTAAGTACATTCCAACTCAAACCATTTTATGGTTTTTACAGGGGTGACTTTGACAAGTACTACAAAACCTTCTTGCTGAGCTCAACGACTTGTGGAAGTTTATTTCTAGTCTCATCGGTAGTGTTTTTGTCCTTTATATAGAATTAATTTAATTTAGGATGATAAAATGCTTGAGTTTGTCAAAAATAGAGGAGTGATACTAGAGTACTGGCTCAGAAAAGATATCTAGCTATTTCTGTAACAAGAAAATTACTTGTGCCTTTAGTATTATCTGTAATTTTTACCGGTACACCCGTTCACAGACAGAAAACCATAATGTAACATCCTTGATGTCAAACACAACTAGGAAAGGTAAATGCCATCATGCAGACAAAATTTTCAAGCCATATTAAAAATCAGGATTTCTTTCATCAAGCTCTTAACTAAAATACAAACTTATGAAAAGAAACAGCCATCTCTATAAAAGAGCCACCTAGTATAATTTCAGGCTCCACTGTAATTCAAGCAGTGTTGCAAGCAGATTGAAACTCCAAGGATTATGTTAGCAGTAAAGCCTGAACACAACGGAAATGAGCTTCTCTAACAAGCTTATGCAGATAGAAGATCTTACCCTCAAAAGATTCTCAGTTAAAGGCTGCAAAAATGATGAGGAGACACCTTGGCGAAAATATTCCCTGAGATTCAACAATAACTTTGCCCTGGATTGCCAAGCAAATTGTATGCCATTTGCCATCTGTATGGCAGTTGTCTTCTGTTAAGTGGGCAGTTTTCCTTATCTCTTCCACATCCAATCCCTCCTCTAGAGGGGCATCTGCTGATCAAAGGCTACTAAATGCCACTGCATGACTGGTAAGAACTACAGCATCCCACTTTAAAACGCTCTGCCCAGAGGGAGGAGCCAAGCATTCCTACCCAGATATAATCTTGAGATTCTGGAACACCGGCACAGCTTCTCCACTGGATTTCCCAGAGGAACAGCTGTCTCTTCTTCCACTGGACCTTCAGAGGAAGACTACACTCTTTCCACAGGAAAACTGCTACAACAGAACCACACCTGACACTCCAGGAAGACTGCAGCCACAATTCCAACTGGACTGCCACCAACACCCTGACCAACAGGGTGTCAGGTTGTGTTTATTACTGGTCTACTGCATTGCTTATATTTTTATGTTCTTCCCTAATAAAGAACTGTTATTCCTGGTCCCATATTTCTGCCTGAGAACCACCCTTAATTTCAAATTTATAACAATTTGAAGGGGGAGAGAAGGGGTTTACATTTTTCCACTTCAGGGGAGGCTCCTGCCTTCCTTAGCAGACACCTGTCTTTCCAAACTAAGACAGCCTTCTGTTGTATCAGACAACAAGGCTAGTACAAATTCACTCAGCTATCAATTGTCTCCAGTCTTCACCATTTCAGTAGAGGACGCTGCTGATGACAACGCATTTTACTCCTCCTCTGAACCACAGTTGTTGGGTTTTTTCCCTCTATCTAAACAACTGTTTAGATAGTGCAAAGTCCTTCCACTAAAGATCTGAGATCAAAATCAAACTCTAGACATATTTGATGGTTATTTGCTTTCTGACAAGGTGAAAAATAACTTCATGTAGACCAACCAAACACATTTTTTAGGCAAGTTCTCAAAACAAGAACTTAGCTGGTACTGCACATCCAAAGCTTTTTCAAAACCAGATCACTAGTAAGTATTGCATGCCTGTCACACAACTCACAATACAGAAAGTCGATTACAAATAAAACACTAATTTAAAAGAGTACACAACCATGCACGTGTACCACATAAGTCTCCAACTATAGCCTAACATCCTACAGAAGAAACAAAAAGGAGTAAATACTTATGGTGCAACACTATTTGCATATCCAAGTTGCATCTTTAAACACAAGGATATTAACTACTCTCAGATAAGATGAAAAGCATGTTAATTTTTCAGTATATCACAGAAATTTATTTGCAATCTTTTTGTTAAGAGTGTGAAAAGCAGAACTAAAACCAGCCAGTTACAAAAACTCTTAAAAATCAAGCACCTATACCTTAATACAGAGGGATGAAAAATAATGCTGTGCATTTTTCTAAACTGCTAGCAAGTTGATTGATTACACAATATGTACTTTAAAACTGCTGAAGTTAATACAACTTACCAGCATTGCTAGAGACATGTCAGCTTCAGAAAGCTGTCTGGAAAAAGCAAGGCAGAAGAAAGGATACACAAAATGTGGGCCTTCTGCTGAATGGGGCAGAGAATCTGGTGACAAAAGACATGGAAGAAGCTGAGTTTGCCTACCTTTAGCCTTGATCTTTACTGGTAAGACCAATATAAATACCAGATGGAGGGGAGTAAAGAAGGTTAAGACACTTTTTTTAGAGGTATCCAGTATCAGAACAACATATGTTTAAACATATGAGAACTTATTCCCACAGCTGCGAACACTGACAAGCGCAGAACAACATCCACAGAGAACACAGACCCTCTGGGCAGAGCAGGAGACACCCAAAACCCTACTGGAATTGTTTGGGGCAGCCTGCTCTAGGCTGACCCTGCCTTAAACTAAGGATTGAACTAGAGTAACTCCTGAAGTGCCCACCAATCTAAATCATTTGTCTTTAATATAAATTAAGTACCTTTGATAGCTTTTAACATATTAAAAAAGCTAATGTATGCAGTAGAGGGCTATTAACCACTAGCATCAGCTCCAGTCAATGAGAACAGC
The DNA here is from genome assembly GCF_027887145.1 of Ammospiza caudacuta. Lineage (NCBI taxonomy): Eukaryota > Metazoa > Chordata > Aves > Passeriformes > Passerellidae > Ammospiza > Ammospiza caudacuta. The sequence goes on from NC_080632.1 coordinate 17,625,521, forward strand.
ACTGAACACAAAAACAGTACATCACATCTGTGTCCTGTTTTCCTGCAACTAGAAAAAGATCTTTTCAGAGGTTTCCATGTCATCCTATTATTTCACCTGTAATGACAAACACTGTTTACTTATATCATATTTTATTAATATTCAAAAGCATTTGCAGGTACTGGAATACATTACAATACACCTACACATCAACTTTTACCTTCCACAATTCTGTCAACAGCAATACTGCTTAAGAGGCAAGATAAGGCAATGAGAAAAAGCAGAACAGAGTCTTAAGGAATACCCAGGACCTTATTTCTCAGACCAAAGTACTTGTAGTAATTTTTTGGTTTAGTGTTTTTTATTTTTAGCCAATTTTCTAACTAGCATTGTGATATAATGCATATGAATGTTGGGATAAAAAGATAATGTATCTTCCATGCATCCTGTGGATGGACTAATACCTTTAAAATGACCTTTAGAGAAAGCACCAACAATAAAACAAAGGATATACTTGTATTAAACCATTAACCAACATAAACAAAGAAAGAATTAAACAAAATGCTCCAGAAAAGCTACCTGGCAAACCAGCATTCTACGTCTAAAATCAGCTCAATACTGCTGCTTATGAACTCATTATATTACAACTATTTGCAGTTTTCCACTTAACATGCAATTCCATCCTTCAGTTTATCTGATGAAATACATTTTAGAACATGGATCAGAACAGCATGCTCAAGAGTACATAAAGCATTCCACTTATGCTCAGGAGAATGCCCTGTTTTTTCCTAAAAAGTCCCACTTTCCCCACAAGCTTATAGATCTGTCACTGTTACCAGCATAAATAGGAAAGCAAATGCAAAAACTGTGTCAAGACAACACTTCTTTCAAAGGAGTCCTGCCAACACCACTTTCATTTTCTAAGGAAATCAAGGCAAATATAACAGATTACCAGACTTAGCAACAAAGTTTGGAAAAAAAAGCTTTATGCTTCCAAACTTTTGATAAAGATTCAACTCCTCGAATATCAAGTAGGTATACTTCCCCAATTCTTTTCTGACATTTCTACCACAGTCCACCTCCGCAAGGCTGTTTGTGACAGCTTCTTTATCAACCACAGACAGACAAGATGTGAGATGCCTTTACAGGGGCTTCAAAACTGAATTCTTCAAGGCTCAGGAACAGCTGTATGCAAGCTATAAAAAGAAGTGCAAACACACACGGGAATGAACTGAAGCAGAAGCAAACTGCCTCCAACAGCAACTGTTGCATGATCCATTGTGCAGGTTCATCATCACTGTTCTGGCTTTCTAGGATTTTTCCCCTGCACACATCAGATCTTGCCTATGTAATTATTCATCAGTCTCCACAGGCAGCTTCTGAAAGCACTTTTTTACAGCCCTGTTATACTGGAATAATTCCATGGTCACTATGCCCATCTGCTTAATCCTGTCTTGTTCAGAGCACCTGTTAGACTGAGTACACTTGTTTTTTTCCATTACAGCCACCTCTTCAGTGCTGGAGCTACAAGCACTTCTGACTTTATTTGTCTGTTGATTGTAGTTTTGCTTCGATCCACCACCCTCCATCCTGATGGATGCCATAATTTTAAAACACTGCTACAAAATGATAAAGAAGGAAAAGACTGGAAACAGCCCAGTAAAACCACCCAAGTCAGACATCTCCTGATTACTTTAGCTTAAGATTACAACCTGACCTTCACCAAATACCTATACCAAAAAATATATGTCTATTTATAGACCCATACCAAGAAGCAAATAATTAAAATTGAACAAATCAAACATGGTGCTTAATTCTGCTGGTAATTCAATGCACTCATTTTTTGCACAAAATATGGTTTTGCTATGTCACAAGGAGGCATGAAGAACAAAGTAGAAACAGTCATGCAACATAACCAGTGGCTCTGGTTTTTGTAGCCTTACCAGTGTCTTGCTGGCTTAGTAAATGTTGGAGGAGAAACAACACATACCAGAACAAGCCACAGCTATTCTCAAGAGGCCACCTCTGCTTCTGGGAGCTCCACACAGTGGGTCAGGCACATGAGAGAACACCATCACCACTGATATTCCACTTCTTCATTCATCTTGCATTAGTTCAGTAGAAGATATATATGAAAAAATGAAGACAACTGATAGCTTAACATGAACAACAGTAGCTTATTAAAAGTATATGCAGGATCAATAATTTTCTCATTGGTAGAAGGCCCCACAGCAAACACAGCTACCTGAAGTCCTCACAGGTCCCATTTTCATCTCCAAAGTGGACAGTGTGACATATAAGCTTGACAATTTCAAAAAACACCTGCTACCTGCTTCTCACAAAAAAAGAGTGGGAAACATGCAAAATCCTAGGGTCACCTACAACCCATGCTAACACAATCCATTTTGTGCCCAAGTATGTGTGATATGGAAAAAGAAGGAAAGAAAACAAAGACTTGTGTTTTTACATCATTTCCAACAATGCTACTGTTACACAGCAGTAGTACTGCTGGTTTCAAGGGTAAATACATTCAGTTTAAGCAAATTTGATAATAAATTTTTTTTTCAAAGCAGGAAAAAAGCTGTCTACTTTTGCTGAGTAGACAGCAAAAGGCTGTGCTCTGGCTATACCTATACAGTACAGTAAGTCATAAGCACTTACTAATCATAAAACAACATAGCAGTTCCAGGAAAATATACTGCAAGTAACTGTCATGAAGTGTGCTTTTAGAGAAAGAGCTACAGAGATTGCCAGCTGCTTGCCATCAAGAGCATGCCAAGTCACTCTCCCCTTAATATATTGATGTTATTATCCTTGTTTGCTACGGAAATGGACCTTGAGGAGAGGCTATTTTTAATTAAGTTGTAAAGTTATTACATCTTACTGGACTGAAAAGATGCTTAAAAATTCATGCCGGCTTGTCTAGAAGAGAGTGATCAAGTACTTGTTTTATACAGTTCCTTCTTGATGTTACTTGGAAAGGATGAGATTGGAGATCTCTCCTAGATATTAATGAGGAGCCTCTGTGGCAGAACAATCTCAACATTTGGTCACAGAAGAAGCATTATCAAGGACAAGCAAGAGTTTCATCTGACTACCACACAACTGGAGGTTTTATCCTTCCCTACAATATCAGTCTCTATCCAAGCTCCTCAAGTTTCTTTTGTACTTGTCCATGACTGGATTCAGCAGCTTGCACAGACAGAACAAGCTTCTTCAATGCATCGCTCACACATTTTATCTGCATAGTTGGATGTTTGCTAGCCCCACCACTATCTGTTTGGTCACTCCAATGCATCAAAATGACTCACAGGATTAAATCCTGGGCAATAAGCTTCTCCTGAGAAAAGCAGGAACCAGAAAGGGAGAGAAAACAAGACTTTGTAACTGATTGTGTTAGGCCCAAACCATTAACTGAAGTTAGTCATCAAAGAGGTGAGGCTGGACCACAGTGGGTCACCTTGTCCAGCCTCTCTGCTCTGGTAGCTTCATCCTAGAGCCCTGCTGCACCGGATTGCATACAGACAGTTCTTGAGAATATCTGTGAGGGAGACTCTGTAACTTCTCTGGACAGCCTGTTCAGCACAGCCATCCGCTCAGTAAAGAAGTTCTTACTTAGGTGGAACTTGCTGTGCATTGATTTCTGGCCATTGCCTCTTGTCCTACTGCTCTGCACCACAACCTGGCTCTGATCTCTTGACACCATCCTTCAGGTACTCATAGACACTGATGGAGTCCCCCCTCAGATATCTCTTCTTGAGGCTGAAGAGGCACAGCTCCCTCAGCCTTTCCCCGTAAGAGAGATGCTCCAGTCCCTAAATCATCTTTGTCATCCTCCACTGTACCCGCTCCAGGACCTCCATGTGTCTCTTGTACTGAGGAGCCCAGAGCTGGACACAGCATTCCAGGTGAGGCCTCTCCAGGGCTGAGTAGAGGGGCAGGGTCACCTGCCTCAGCCTGCTGGCACTGCTCTTCATGATGCAGCCCAGGATGTCACCGGCCTTCCTGGCCACCAGGCCACTGCTGCCTCATGGAGAGCTTGCTGTCCACCAGGAACCCCAGCTCCTTCTCCACAGAGCTGCTTCCCAGCAGGTCACCCCCAGGCTGTGCTGGTGCCTGGGGTTGTTCCTCCCCAGCTGCAGGACCCTGCACTTGCCTTGGCTGAATTTCAGACGGTTCCTCTGTGCCCATCTCTCCAGGCTGCTGAGGTCCCTCTGAAGGGCTGCACAGCCCTCTGGGCTATCGGCCACTGCTCCCAGCTCTGTGTTGTCAGTGAAATTGCTGAGGAGGCCTCTGCCCTTCATCCAAGTCATTGATGGGTAAATTAAGCAAGACTGGGCCCACTGTTGGTGGGAGACACCACAAGGGACAGGCCTCCAAATAGAGCCTGTGCCATTGGTTACAGTCCTCTGGGATAGCACTACAATGGCTAGTTACTAGCAGTCCCACATGAGCAGTTTTAGATTGACTTAACTCCTCCAATTTAAGGAGAAAATTTTCTTGTTCATCTTAACATGCATTTCAAGAATCTACCATGACTACATAAGACAGCAACCATTATGGGTTTGATTCATGGACAGTTCAAACTGCTACATGGCAAAAATGGTCATGAGGCAGAATGCCCTAGAAGTGCAAGTCAAGACTGTCAACACCAAGCTGTATGGAGTGGCTGACACATAGGGATGGACAGAACACTGTAACAGACTGCCTGCAGAGGTAAGAGATGTCCCATTCCTGAAAATACTCAAGCTCAGATTAGGTGGGACCCAGAGCAAACTGAAGATGCCCCTCCTCTTTTCAGGAGAGTTGGACTACATGACCAATAAAGGTCCCTTCAAGCTCAAACGGTCCTGTGATCCTTATTTTTCAATGCCTTTAGAGGTCACTCACATTACTTCACTCAAAGGACAGCAGGCAGAGAAGAACACGTAAGTATGAAGGTGAAGAACATGAAAAACAACCTCATGTTCAGTCAGGTTTTCCAATCCTCCACATCCCTTCAGGTAGTTAGCTGGTTTTCATGACCCCTACCATTTACCCCACAGAAGGCATAAGCTGCTGAAACACACACTGCATTCCTTCCTACCTCCAAGGTCCAAGAGAATTGTCCGTATCATATCTGAGGTAAAACAATTTTGAAGCAAAGTGGAGTACACACAGAAAAAGGGCAGTTAACTATTATTAAAATACGTGAGCCAGAAGCAATACCTTAGCTATTTACTATCCTCACCCTCTCTGCTATCACTTCCTTTCATGGCCAGGAGTTCCTTCCTAATCCTCCTGAGATCACCCAGTAAAAACAAGTTGTGATCAATTGGTCACATATTGCTAATTGGGAAAAATGCATGCCTTTCACAAATTACTGTGTGCAGAAGTATGTGACAGAAGAATTATTGCTAAAAGTAATTTTAGACAAAGATATTACATTTTTTTGTTGCCAAAAGTACCTCTTGCACAAAAGCACATGTATGTACCTAGTCCTTTGCCTTCTCTCTTCAAGTTACCATTCAACTATATAATGCCACAGTCACTTCCAGAAATCAGGAAGCTAGAAATACAGAAGCTATGTGGGTAAACAGGGATATTAAAGTCTAACACAACATAAAATGTATCAGACTGATACTGCTCCATGAACAGGCTTAGTTCAATCTTTACAGCCATTTTCTATCTCCTGACTCACAAGCCACATCTTCCCATTTTTCATCTCCTTTCAAGCCACATTTTTTTCTCCTACTCTACCAAAAGGTGTCCTAACAGGCGAAGAAAGATATTACTGGCATCAAGGCACCCTGATCCACAGGACATCATACAGCCTCTCTCTGAAAAGTCTAAATAAGGCCGAAACTCAGACGTGCTCTCCTAGAGGTGTGCCCAAAACACCCTTTGTCACTGGAACCAATATTCACATTAAAAAAATCCCAAACAAAAACAAACACCCCCAACAACAACAACAAAACTTCCTGAACAAAACCAAAAAAAAACCCCAAAAAAACTCAAACCAAACAAAAGCCAGAAAACCTCACATCTAAACTGTTACATAAGCAACAACTTTGAGTATCTTCTATTAACACAGATTGGGCCACTGCTGGCCAGTAGCTTGCTTATTATATCTCACCTCTTATACAGAGAGGCCATCACTTACATCATCATACTAAACATTCCAGTTGTCAAAGGATTGTCATTTGGCCCAGAACTGTCCTTAAGGATTTTCAGAAAAGCCTTCTGACACCTGCTGCTCTCAAGTGGTTCATGCAAAGGTACATACTTTTAGCTCCCAGAGAACTCTTGAGACTACTTTAAAATCTAAATGTGTGTGCCTCTAGGCTGATCCGCATTAGGAAAACAAGTTTGGACAGATCACTGTTTATTCTTTTGATAAGCCAACTTGCATAGAGGAAAAGACAACAAAATTATTTTCTCTCAAAGAACAGCATCATACAACTCCTAAGAATGAGTAAACATTTAGGTCTACAACCATTGATGAGAAAGTTCATTGAAAAAGTGCTGACTGACGATATGCTCTAAGTGTAAAGTAGACTCATAAGGGCAATATATAGTAGCTAGTAATATTATTTGTCCGATTACTATCCCAAATACCTAAAGACTGAAGAACTGGAAGAGTGTCAAAGCTGTGTTACAACTGTTAAAACTGTGCAAACGACTGGATTTCCCCTAGAAATGCACTCATAAGAACAGCCAGTAGTTTCTCACTCTGCTGATGTTTCTGGCTCAACCACAGCTGAGCTTATTGCTCTTTTTTTTTTTGTACGATCCAAACTCTGCCATACCTCCGTTCTCTTTCCAGTAAATACATTTTGTTTTATTGGCAAAAGTGGTAGACAGATGAGTCATTTGAGTCAGTAGGAACTTCAGATCATTTCCAGTTTCAACCCCCACCCACAGCAAGATCAGCCATGTGGTGAGATTGCTCAGGCCTTTATATGTATGGGCTGAAAACTTTCCAAGAAGGCAAACACCACACACACTGCCCAGCAGGTCTTGTGGAAAGAAAAGCTCTCCCTCACACCCTGTCTCTATGGCCCGACTCAGCCCACTGCCCACCAGGGCTCAGGGCTTTCTGCCCTTAGCCTTGCTGGCATCGCTGCCAGGTCTGCTGAGTTTTCAAACAACATTTAAAGTTACATGGAGTCAAGCATACCTTGGACAGATCAGAAGGCTGATTAGCTTTATAAATTCATAAATCTGGGTAACAAGCAAAATTTCAGCACCACTCAAAATATTCATATTGCATTCAGATACAAAAGGTACTTTCATCTCTTTGCTACATCCACAACACTTTTCATGTTTCTTGAAACTGAGGCTCTTATTACCATTTATTAATTGTGCTGTACAATTTCCATATTTCCTTAAGAAGAATTAACTAGCTCTTCAGTCCATACACATGAAGCTGCCCGCTCATTATCATGCCGTTCCTGAGTGTACCATTTCACATCCTTTTGTGTAGGTCAATGTGAAATCCTGCTTGCATGTACTGTGTTTGATAGCAGTTTACTCACAGTTATTCTAATTTGGACTGAATGAATACCACAGGTCTACAGCTCTTCCTAATACCCTGACAAGCAGAGTTTTTGAGATGTATACAGACAAAAACACAGCCATCTTAGGTCAAGCAAGTTACAAAAAGATACATAAATTTTAAAAGGGAAGTCAACACCATTTATAAAACAGGATGATAGCTACAATTAGTTAGGTCATTAATTTTCAGTATTTTAATAATTGAGCAAGTAGTACCAGCAGCCACAAAAATTAGGTCTCTGATCTTGGACATTCTTTCAGAACACATAAAGATTACTCAAGATTGATATGCAGAAACCTAAGCTAAATCTGATATTGCACACTATAGTTAAAAAAAAACCCAAACCAAAAAACTTCTGTAAAAACTATCAACTCATTTTCTGTTCGCGACCATTCCTTCAAGCAGGAAACCTGATGCATGCAATCATTCTATAAAATCAACTCCAAAGACAAGCAATTTAACTTAGCACTTCTTCAGGAACATTGACATTCCTCATTTCAGAATACCTAAAAATGCTCAAAACAAGTAATCCTTACTCCACCTGTTTTCACAACATACAGCATTTATAAAGATCAAGAAAAACTGTAACCACAAAAGAAAAACAGGTTTATTTTTGCCACAGCAAAAGTCTGCAGTATCTACTCCTTTTGTAACAGCTAGTTCTACACCTCTAACATTACCAAACTTGCACAGAAAATTGCTGTTGATTCACAGAATGGTCTAGGTTGGAAGCAATCTTCAAATCATCTAGTTCCAACACCTGTGCCATCAGCAGCGGTATCTTCCACTAGATTAGGCTGCTCAAAGCTTTGAATGTGTCATCTCTGTTATACCATTCAACACAGAAACAGTCACCATCTCAAACACATGAAACTTTCAACACAAAAAAAGAAAACCTACAGCCCTGTTATAATTTCAGCATGATGGCTAGTTTTATATCGCTCACCTGCACTGGATCTGAGGAATTTCACAACAAGAACCACTTTTCTTATAAAAATAGCCTTTAGCAAAAGACAAGCATGACTCCATTTAATTTTCTTTCAGTTTGCTCAACTGTTACAGAAAAAATTCAGCTACTCAGTTGGTTAATGAGGCTGTAATTCTCATCTTGCCTACCAACAGCTCAACCATGGATACAGTCCAAGTCAAGTGCTATTGCTATGCCAAGTTTCACAGTTTAGCTATCTGAATGCAAAAGCAGCTTCTACAGTCTTCTTCACTTTATGCAGTTCACTTTGTCAGCAGTTTTCCAGCTCCCTTCAGAATGGGTGCTCTGGCCAGATTAGCAATAGCAGTTTTAGGTCAGGACCTCAATTTGGGCTTGTAGCTCAAGGTACAAGCACATAAAAATTAAAAAGTCAAACTCATTAATACACTAATTTCTTCTCTACTTCATGCATGCAGTACAAGCATAGCCTGCTACAAGTAGCATATGGTGTTTTAGAGTTATGACTTTAGCTTTCCCTCTTTTGGAAACAGAAAGCAGCTTCTAATGCTTATTTGGGTGGAAATGGACCACACCAGGATGCCTGATGAAATTTCTACACGTGTTACCAGAGGCAAAAATAATATCCTTAATTACAATCATAGCAGGTACTAGGATCTTAGGATTTAAATTTAAAATATTTAAAAGCCTTTTTTAAATCAACTGTGATATGCAACCAGTAAGTGCTCACCTCTAGTTATGCTTGCAGGATCAAGACTGGAGATGAACAGCAGATACAGAAAATTTAAATAAATCCCAAGATCTTGCTCCACCTTCAAACTGGGCTGGGTTGATGCATATGAAACTTAATGCTAATGGATAATAAAAACAGAGGCCACAGCATTAATGTTCCAGCATTTCAAGAGGACAATCAAAATGGACGGCACTGAAACAAAGACTTCATTACAAAAATAAAATGGAAACAAAGTTCATATGCTACCATTGCTGCAATATATTGCCCATTTCAGTGCAATGGCTACATATGCATATGCTCAAAGGAACTTCAGAAATTTAAACACCCCATTAACAATCTTCTCCTCTGCCAAGACAGATGGCCACAATACCGATTCTTCTTCATCCATCTTCCTTTCTCTATTAAAGAGAAACACTCTTTACTAGACCAGAGATGTAAGGGACCACCTTCTCCTCCTATTCCTCACCACTTTGCACACACTTCCCACAAGATCACCTGGAACAGTGGTACAAAGAACCTTAACTACTTCTGTAGGTAAACAAGTACATTTTCACCCCACTTGTTCCATGAACTATCAAAAACTATCTCACCATTCAGCACATCTTTCTCCAAAGATGTGGCTCAAGTCCAGGCACAGCTGTTCCTGCAGCATGTAAGTGGTAAGACCATAACTTCCACAGTGCATTCAGAAAATAAGTTAATCTCAAGTAAGATTTGGAGAAGTTCTCCACTTCGGTACTGAAACTAAAAATCACATGCCACAAACACAGAACTAGAAGCAGCAAGCTTGTAAGGCCAAGTTTGAAGAGTGGGTAGACAAACCCTAGCCCTTTTTCTGCTGTCTATATATTTAATTAATAAATTTTGATATCCACCACACCAAGTCTAACTCAGGGAACCATTTCTTTAGGGTGTTTTATTAGAGTTATATTATTAACATCAGGTACTACCATAACATACATCGTTAGACAATTTTATTTACATTAAGGTATTTTAACAGCAAGCTTTCCATAACATTACACAGAAACAGCCTCTTGGATATCATGGCAGACTGTCCAAATCCCAATATATTGAGAGACAAGTCTAAGCACAAGACTCTCAGAAGCAGATTTATCCCTAAAGAAATTCAGGTACCATGAATGTGAATATTTGGACTCTATCTACTACTCATTTAGGAATTAGAGACAAAGCCAGCTCAACAAGTCCATTTCAAATGTTTATTCCCCATGACAGCCAGGTACAGCCTGAATAACTGCAAAACCCACTCAAATCTCTACCTCATCATGCCAATGCAGCTAGATGGAAATGAGAGAGTAAACTATCTTCTGACCCAACTCCTCTACCTCCTTCCAAGTAATATTGCATAAATTTTCATCAATATAAATAATAAGCAACAGGCAATTAAAAAAAGCAACACAGAAAAGATGGTTTAAACCACCCCTTCTGGTACGCAATTCTACTTCTGAAAAAATACGCAATAACAGTATTGCAAAACACAATCAGCAGGGACACTTCTGGTAGAGAAGTTCTACTTACATTACCTTTCCCATTCCATGTCCGAATGTCCTTCCCTCAACCCTTGTAAGAAAAAGTGACTAAGGCATTTGCCTCTAAACACTTACTTGAATTTTCAAGAGAAACTCTGTTCATCCGTTCTGTAAAACAAATCCTACTAACTTCTTTTCTGACATCAAGATTTAAGGCACAGAAGAACATCAGTACTCCAGCAATCACTCAATGGCAGTTTCATTCCATAAAAACACATAAAGCTTATTCAGCTAAATCAGAGTAAGGACTTAGCTAAATAAACTCATCTAAAGCATGAAAGCAAATGCAGCCAGCAGACCTACAGAAAGGCTGCTCAACACATCAAAGCAAATATAACAGGATACCCTGAGCACTCCTTCCTACCTCTGTGTAGACTGTCTCACAATGTATTTGAATGCTGAAGTGTTCCCTCTTTTGCCAGTACTTAGGTAATAAGTACTCATAAGACTGCATATGCACAATTTACAGTATGTTATGGCAATTCAGTTACCTTCCATTGTATAATGCTTTACTTCTATCTCTATTCCACACTCACCTGAAGAAGTAGAGTCTTACATCCTTAACACAACCCTTGTTTTATTACCTCAGTATTTTCTAGCTTCTGCATCATTTGGACAGCCACAGTGGCTTTACGTGGATATACCTGTTCCTTTGCTAACTGCAGCAAATCAAGACACTCATTCTTGCAACATCTTACAGCTTCCTCTACACTAAGAATCTCTGCAGTTTCTGATCAGCAGCTGGACTATTTGAGTCATCAGCAGTATAACAACAGTGTGAGGGAATGAACAATTGGTATCACCAATGTTTTATGTGAATTTCAAGACTGCCTAAAATTATTCTTATTCTGATCCTTGGCTGGCACGCTCACACATTTAAACACCTAACTCTCATCCCTACTTTCATCAAGAAACCACAGCTTTTTCAAACCTTCATCACATTGGGACTTACTATGACTACCAAAACAAATTAAAACCCCTGTTGCTTAAGTATAGGAGTACCACAAGGCTCAGACAGAACAGAAAACAGTGTGACACTAGTTTAATCTCCATCTGGAAAACTTCAAAATTTGTTCCTGAAATTCACAATTTTCAAACATATGTACATAAGATCTTCCCATTACAATTTTCCACATTATGTAATTACTGCTCTTAAAACTCCACATATTTTGCCAGCCAAGTCAAATTTAGACTGTGAGCTACTTCAAAAATTTAACATGGCATTAGAATTTTTAAGTCAATTTCTGAGAAAGCATACTTCAGATTTCTGCCATGAGCTGTTTTCTCTTTTGCCTAATTTTAAAGCTGAAAACCTGCAGTCCATTTAAAACACCGACTACTAAAGCCAAGTGTTTCACTGAGGTCATCTTTCCAAGATGTACTTATTGCAGAGCTGTAGGTCAGAAAGTCTGTGTGAAACACATGCTCTTCTTCCAAATACACTCAAGACCAACTAGCAATTAGGTCTCTCATCACAGACTTTGTTAGATTTAGCATTGCATTTAGCTCTTCTATAAGCATTAGGTGTAGGGAGACCCTACAAACCAAAAACAATTCTTACTGAGCAAAAGCAGCTTGCTCAGAATTGTCTGAGCTTCAGTGGGAATCACTCAAGAAGCCTACTTGTGTTTTTCAGCCACCAGAGACTCGCAGTATGACTCTCAGAATTTCAATATGGATTAGGCAACAAAACATCTTGCTCTGGCCCACCAGCTGTAGTAGCTAAAACTTACAAATTGTCTTATGCCAGCTTCTAATCCTTCTGAGTGCATCAAATTAGGTAGATTTTACACAGCCAAGATCAAAAAAACATGTAGCAGCTTCCTTCAGAAATGGAACTACAGATGTCAAAACACAAAACACCATCAGCTAATCCTGCTGGACAGTGTCATGATTTTTCAGTTGATTTGGGGGCTGTCAGAAAAAGAAATCTGTGCGCTAAAGCGACATTCTCACACTTTTCAAATGTTAGCAACAGCTGGTAACACTGACTGTCCTCTGAAGACACCAACATCTATTAGAGAAGCATTTCAGCAAAAGTGAAGATGGCATTAAAGCAATATTGAAATGTACATTCATCACAAATTGAGTCTATCCATTAGCTCACAATCTATGGCTATGAAGAACATCACTGGCCACAAATATAATCAAAGGCCATTACGTTAAAGACAAAGAGTTTTACCTATAAAATCAGCATTTCTGCATTGCTGTTACAAGACAGGGGCTTGTGCTTGCATCCTTGTACTATTTTTAACTGCTAACTCTATATATGCAGGAGCATTGACTTATTTTACAAAGCACAAGAAAGCTGAACTATACCTTGGGCTTTTAGAACAGGACATCTATTTCCTACCTAGTCCCCAACTAAAACATGCTTAGCTCTGTCTCTCAAAAATTCTATCTATCTTGGAATTATAAGGACTTTCATAGAATTCAGCTTAAGCCTTCGCTGTAGGTTGAATATTGTCATCTAGAAACCTGGAACATACTCTGTAAGGTTTTTTTGTCTTGTCTTTATTTTTTTTTTTACCTAGATCACCTAGCTCAGTCTTAACTATGCTAGTTCACAATTTTTGGAAATGCAGTAGGTAAATCTTTCCCTCCCGTTTAAAAAAGAGCAATTAAAAGGAATGCAGGAAAAAGAATAAAAATCAATGTCACATTAATAAGATAAAGTTGCAATAAATTTACTTGCAGGAATAATACACTAGCATGATTACCTAATAAAAGATATTTATGTAAATGTAAGCATATTTAAGACATACCCACTGCATAGACTACATAAATTAAAAATCTCTACTGCACATGGACAAGATCAACCACTCCACCAGAATAAAACCACATAAAATAGACACCTATTGCTGAAGCAGAAATAGCAATGTGGGGACAACCAGAAGACATTTGAAAGGAGCATTAAAGATGTGCTTCGTCAGATTTGAATACATCTGATAAAATTTCTTAGCAGTTTCAAGGTCATTAGTATGTGTCTGTAGTTACAAATCCTCAATAATATATCACAGTAAAAACTTCAAATATCTACATCTCTCTCCAGTTAAGTAATATTCCATTGTACACCATGCATATAGAATTGCCAATTTTATATTTGCAAATAAAATTATTTATGCATAATTGCTAGAAACGAGGTTCAAAGTCCACTGCTAGAACTATCACCCCTAATATAACATTTCTGAAAGGTCAGGGAAAAGAGATGAAAACACCTGAATGTAACTTCAGGATTCAGAATTCATGGAACTGAAAAAGGAAAACAAAAGCTAAAACTAATACCACTGTGCTTCCTCAACCAAATGTAGCCCACATAGTGGAACACCTCCTAGGCCCCCCCAGTTTAATACAAAATTTTCCATCAAAATAAAAACAAAGTCAAATGGCAAGGAGTTTTTCAGCGCAAAATATCGGGAATCCATTACTTTTCAAGAAAATACACACATCCTGAAATACTCAATTCATTAGGTGCTACAACTTCATCCAGTATCACTTGTAAGAACACAAGACACTGACGTCCTAAGTACTACTAAACTTTATCAACCAAGGCTGTATTCAAAACTTTAAAAATATGGCAACACCTTTTAGTCTCAGACACTTCAACTGAATAAACTATCATCAAAGACTATTTTATAAACACAAATGTTCTCCTGTGTTTTGCATGGTTTCCGAATTTTTTTTTTTCGGTAACTACCAAGCTTTCCAGTTCTAACAACTAACACCTGAATTTAAACGGGTGCTACCGAGCGGGACCGAGCTGCCTGACTGCCCCAAGAGTTCACACCATCAGTGCCAAGCAGTTGAAGCAAAATCAACTCACTCTCCACGCACTCAAGGCAAAAATGGAAATTTTTTTTCCCGGAGCAGGGCAACCTGAAAAGGCAGGCAATACACCGAACCCTGGTAATGCTCCGTGCAAAAAGCAGAGATGACGGGGTGACGACCCCTCCGCCTGACCAAGCTCGGACGCGCCGCGCCGGTGCGACCCTTGACTCCTCAGCGCGACGTGAACCCCAAAATAAAACAGAGCACCCTCACCCCATCCCCACGGCCGGCTCCCCTCTGCAGCGCGGGAACTCCGCAGCCCAGCAGGGCCCGCTCGCAGGGCGGGGCCCTCCGCACCGCCGAGCCCGGGGCGCGGAAGGCCGGCACCACGCAGCACCGGCTGTTCCGCCGCGCCTTTTCCATCGCAGGGATTGCTGCCGCCGGCCACACAGCCCCCACCGGCCCCGCCCGCGGGCGCGGCTCGGTTCCCCACGCCCCGCAGGTGCGGCGGGCAGCCCTGCGGCCCCTCCGCGGCCAGGCACAGCCCCGCGCCCTCCACCCGCGGCCCTCTGCCGCCCCACGGCTCCGCCGCGCCGCAGGGCGCGCTCAGGAGGCGGCAGATGCACTACGGTGAACATAATGGACATAAGCGCTCCGGTTAGAGCAAAGTCAGACGCGAACAAGGCGGAAAGGAGGGTGCAGCTTGCGGGGAGAATGAGAGCGACGCTCGAGTGGTAGGGCGACGCTAGAGAAAGGTGGGATGAAAGTCATTCAGGGATGCTGCTGATTAAACAAAAGGTTTGCTGAGCAATGTTATGTCCGGGGGACAAGTGTTTAAGCACCTAATTATAACTACACTAAAAAAAAAAAAAAAAAAAAAAAAAAAAAAAAAAAAAAAAGGAGGGGGCGGAAAGAAAGGAAATAGTCAGAAAAGCCCGAAGGTTAAAGCAAAAAGCGAATAAACTCATCTAGTACGGGACAGGGGAAAGGGGTGAAGTAACCGTTCGCAGAAAAAAAAAAAAAAAACCTGCTGTCCACAACTGTCAAGAAGCCCCTCTTAACCTAACGCCACCAGTATCTAGGAGTTTGGAACCCAGCCCGCAACAAGCCGGTACTGGCGGAAAGCCACCAGTCACTTACAGTAGCAGGGGATGGTGAAGGTCTCCGCATACACCTTGATTTACCTTTACGCTTTGCTGGGGGGTACCCTGGCCATGCGCCGGCGGCCCGCAGCCCAGGCCGCCCCGCCTTCCCGCCGCGCTCCCCGCGCAGGCTACAGCCCCGCGCAGGCTCCAGCTCTCCTCCACTCCTCCTCCGGGGCGAACCCAACGTCCCGGCGCGCCTCTGCCAAGACCGCATGGCTCCCCGTAAGCCCCGTCTCCGTTCCCAGCGCCTCGACCCGCCCTTATTTCAGCAGCCCGCGACCGGCAGTCCGTCTGCTCGCTGTCCTGCAGAAGCGGCGAGTTTCGAGGAGCCTGGTTACCGCTGCTGCGGTACCAGGCTGGAAGCAGAGTGGGGAAAAGGTATCTGCTACCCGAGGGAGCGGCGCAGCGCCCCGCCTCACCTGATGGCTCTGGCGCTCCCGCCACCCGACCGTCCCGCACTCACCCGTCCGCCAACAGAGGAGACTCGCTCGCTGACGGGCAGATAAAGGCCCCCACAGCCCGCCCCCGCGGCCGCCGCCTGAGTGACGCTGCCGGCGGCCACTCAAGAAGCCCGCGCCCACGGGGCCGCGCCCCCGGGCAATGCGGGTACTTGGCGGAGCCAAGGCCGGGCGGGCCCTACTCCGCTAGTGCTGCCGGGCGCCTTGGGGCGGCCGGGAGAGCAGCGGAGTCTGCTGATCAGGATGGGGCGGGAGCTTGCCTTCCCCCTCCCCAGCAGGGTCAGAGGCAAGATACCCACAGTGCTTGCCATCTCTCTAAGGCTCCCCGTCTTTCCCTAAAAAGTGTCGAGTCCCGGAGACTCCACGCTGCCTCCCTCTCTGGAAACGGCTCGGTGGGGCGAACGAGCCCCCAAGCCGCCTGCCCGAAGGGGCGCAGTGGCAGCGAGCGCTCCGTGACCTGCGACGGGCATTAGGCTCTCTGACAGCGCCGTCCCGTTTCGTGCATCGCCCGGCTGCGAGGGGACCCCTCCTCGCCCCCGCAAGGTTCGGCTGCCGAGCACCGCGGCTGCGCTCCTGCGGGCGGCTCGTTCCGCGCGGGTAGCGCTCCAGCGTCAGTGCTGGCGAGGGGAGGTCCCGTCCCCGCGGGAGTGCATGTCCCCCGCCTTCCCAGCGCTCCAAAGAGCAGTCAAAATACACCGCCTCACCGCCGGTTCTTGAAAACGACTTGAGGTGTAACTATCCATTTGCCTCGCTCATATAGATATCACATTAGTTATTTTCATACGTGAAATAGATGGGTACGGTGTAGCGTGCTGGCAGCAGCATAAATTAAACAACAATGGCAGTGCTCGCGGCCGGTCTTTGCCGGTAGCACAAGCTGCAGCGCCAGCGTTTACCATCGCCGCCTTCTCCTCCTTCCCAGACCCTCCCACCGCCGCAGGGACGAAGGGCGAGAGGACGGGAGACGCGCCTGATGACGGGACGCCCCGTCCGTCCCTTTGCCCGGAGCCTCGCTGGGATCCCTGCCGCGGCTGCCGGACGCAAACTTTCCTCGCGCACACCGGCGACCGCCTGTCCGCGTCCCCGCCGCCCCGCTAGGACCACGGACAGAGATCGGGGCCGCCCCGCCCACGCTGCCCATGCACGGCCGCGCAGTGCCCCGACGCCCGGAACAAAGGGACGCGTCCCCTCCCGCGGCGGGTTATTCATTCCCACGAACAGACACGGGCCCGCCCCACCCGACAGCAATAGACTTCTCTCCGGGAAAGCCCAGCGGCTCTCCTCAGCCCGCCGCCCGCCCTCCGCTCCCGCTGACAATGCTGCCGACCGCGTCTTTGTGCGCCGTGGCACGCAGTCGCCTCCCAGCCCCGCAGGAAGCAAAAAAACCCGTCGTGCGGCTAATGCAGTTAGGCGCGGAGAGCCTTATCCCGGCTAATCTGAAAATGCGAGTTTATCTCCTCAAAGTGATACCGTCTCCCTCGCTCGACCAGCGCGGTGCGGGTCCGTCCCCTCGGATACTCCCCGCAAGGAGACGTATCCGGAGCTGGACGGGCGCGGTCACGCCGGGAACTTTGCGGCTGGGCCAGCCCAGGTAGGGATGCGCATGTCATCCTGCGTGGGCGCGGTGCGGTCCCCCAGTTTCAGCGGCTGTCCTCCCCACGCTGAAACACTTTCAGCAACTCAGCTCCGCGGGCATGCTGCCATAGCCACGAACAGCCTCACTCAGCGCCGTCGGCACGAACCGTGTCAATACGGAGCAAACACAGCAGGTGATCAGCATAATTCTACAAGGCATGCACCTCTGGAGTGGGTCGCGTGGACGCTATCGGACACGTACAATAACAGAAAGAATCAAGCCATAACTTACCTTCCAGTCCTCGGATTGAAAAAAAAAAAAAAATAAATAAAAAAAAAAAAGTAACGGTGCAGTTCTGCCGATCAGGAGTAAGAGGCAGATGGATAGTTCTCTCAAGTCAACACACAAGAGCTAAATTGCTGAGTTATACAAGGAAGCAAATAAAAACCAAAACAAGACCAAAAAAAATCCTCTCCCTCCCCCACCCCCAACACTCCAACACTAAGGGGGAAAAATCAAAAATTAAAAAAATTAGAAAATTAAAAAATCAAAATGGGAGAACTCAAAAGTGGGAGAGTGACAGGACGACCCTCCTTTCGCAACCCAATGGAACAAAACGAGGGGATAGAGAAATGAAGGAACAAAGAAAAGAAGGATGGAAGGGCGATTTTAAAGACGCTCTCTCTCTCTCTCTCTCTCTCCCTCCCTTCCTCCCTGCTGGTCACTTCCTAGCGGCTCGCCACCCGAGCCAACTGCAGCATCGCTCAGTGCGCGGGGGGTGGGGGGAGGGGGGGAACGACGCCGTGCGGTGCCGCGCCGTGCCTCGCAGGGAGGCGGACCGCTCCGCAGATTTACAGCAGCCCCGCCGCCCGGCTCCTGCCCGCCGCCGCGCCGAGCTGCGTGCGTCTGCGCGCCGCGCCCGGCAGCGCGGCCGCGGGGACGCGGCGGGGGGCGTGTGTCCGTCCAGAGGCGGCCGCGTCCCGTCCCGCGTCCGTCCGTCCGCGCCCGCCCCCCCGCCAGGCAGCCGCCCCACGCCTACCCCGGCGCCACGCGCGGCAGCGTCCCCGCACCCCGGCGCAACGCAGGCTGCTGGCGGCGCCGCGCGCCCACATTGGCCCGGCCGCCGCTCACTCGCCCCGCCCCCGGCGAGGCGGCGGCCGCCCATTGGCCGCGCGGGCCGCCACTCCGGCAGGGCGCATGGCGCCGCGCTTCAGCGTGCGCTGCGCCGCGCGGGGCCGCCTCCGCGCGCGCGGGCGGGCCCGGGGCCGGGCGGGCCCGACACGGCCCCGGCGCGGCCCCGGCGAGGCGCTGCGACCGCCCCGCGCCGCTCCCAGCGCGGCCCGCGAGGCGCCGGGCGCTGCTCCGGTGGCGCGGCCGTTGCTGCTGCTCCGTCAGCCACGTGGGTGCGGGGCGGTGCATCACGGCACGCCCGGGGCGGCCGGCGCGCAGTGCCACCATTCCTTAGCAAGAGGTGCCGCCGAGAAGGCGGTGTCTTTTCTGTTGTTGTTGGTTGGTTTTGTGTTACTTGTCCGCTTGTTTTTGTTTGGCTTTTTTGGTTTTGTTAGTTTGTTTTTTTTTTTTTCCTTATGGCCCCACTCCACCCAGTTCTGGCTGTATGTGTGCCAAGTTTGTTATTACCAGCCAGGGACTGCTCTAGTCTTTCTGGGAGTGGATACATTAATGGGTGTTAAGTAATAATATATTAATAATACTTCTAACAAACATTCTGGAAGGAAGGGGCGGAAGGAAGTGGCGGAAGGAAGGAAGTGGCGGAAGGAAGGAAGGAAGTGGCAGAAGGGAGGAAGGGAGGAAGGGAGGAAGGGAGGAAGGGAGGAAGGGAGGAAGGGAGGAAGGGAGGAAGGGAGGAAGGGAGGAAGGGAGGAAGGAAGGAAGGAAGGAAGGAAGGAAGGAAGGAAGGAAGGAAGGAAGGAAGGAAGGAAGGAAGGAAGGAAGGAAGGAAGGAAGGAAGGAAGGAAGGAAGGAAGGAAGGAAGGAAGGAAGGAAGGAGCTTTTATTCATGATGTAGTCAATTCTGGCTTGCAGCGCAAACATGTTTGTGAAGAAAAGAGGTGGTGTACAGAAGAAACAATCCTGCATGGTATTCTGAGGGGTGCCTTTTACTCTCCATACTGTTTGACCTTCACTGCACTTGATCGTTTCTTTTCAGAATCAGAAGTGCTTTCTAAACATGGCTTTTCTACTGTAACACAAGTGTGTGTCATGTATTTTCAATAGCAAAGCACTTAACACTCTGCAGAAAGTAAATGCTTATTTAGACTATTCTGGCATTTGCATGTAGCAAGGCACAAAAATAGAGGCATGTGATTTCAAATAGAGATTTCAAATAGAGCATTTCAATGAGAGTGTCCCTGTGTGTTTATAAATGATATACAATGAATTGTGTATTCTCTGTTTCTTATGATCTCCCTATCCTACTACTATTACAACAACTGAGAGTTATACAGGGAATGATTTTACATTTTACATAATTGGTTCTATGCTTAATGCAGCCAGTGTTTTTCTAGAACACACAATCTGATAATAAACAATGTATCACCAATTTTTTTAATCAGCAGCATTCCAAAAAGGTGAATAACTCCCTGGTTGAACAAGTAGCAAACTACTCGCTCTGAGAACTGAATAAGGAGTGGGGTGGGGGCGCCTGCTTTCTCAAAGCTGTTTATACAAAGGTCCTACATGAAGTGATGTCTATTCACATACAGTTTGTGGATGTATATATAAATTATGCCCTTGCAGTGTAAGAAAAGTTCAGAAAAGTCTGCACTTTCTCAGCTTATGTCTGAGGCTCAGACTTGTCTAATTTTGGCAAATTTTACCCTTTGAAACAGCAAACTGCTTCTGAAAGTCTCCTAATGATGTCAAAATTAAGCTGCTCAGGTTCTTTAGTCTATAGAATCATTTATCAGCAAGTCTTATATATATATATATATATATATATTTCTAAAATAAAGTGCTGTAAGTACTGTTTGTTCTATCAAGTAGAAAACATCTATAAATACTGTGCACAATGTTTCTGTCTTCAGAATTACTAGATTTAGTTATTTATTACTTTTTTGCTTCATGTGTTTAAGCAAAAAATGTATTCCTTAGGAGAACATAGTTAATGTATAAAAAGAGAGGAAGGAAGAAAATTAAAAAAATTTATTTAGATGATTTCTTAAGCATTCTGATGCATTCACTCAATACCCCCAAACATGTCAGGCCCTTCCCCCCCCCCGTCCCCCCCCCCCCACCACCAATTTTAGAACAGTATAATACATATCTGGTTTTAGAACTAAAGAAACTCTGTTTAAAGTGGATGACAAAATGCAAAATGTATGCTGTTAGAAACCAGAAGAGTGTCTTCCTGAACTTTTGGGAAATTAAAGGACTCCGCTCTCCGCAGCTTCCCTGTCAGGTCTGATATTCAGAACTCCTGATTTCATCTTCCCCCCCAACACTCCCCACCCAAAAGGAACAACTTTCCACCTACAATTAGTGGCCGGCTTTTCGAGACAAAACCCAAACTTTATACATTTTTTTCGAGGCTTAGTATCTCTACCAGTAATGTACTCATATCTGTCATGTTTGTCAATACACAGTGCTAAAGTGAAATTAGGCAGAAAATAGCTGTTTTAGCAAATTGCCTTGTCATCGGCCTTTCTCATCTCTGATGTGTATTCAGAGGGCCTTGGTTCCAGCAATGTCAGAAGGAAAGCTAAATTTTCCATTCTCCCTGAAAAAACACTTTCCTGTGAAGTTCCCCTTTGCTTAAGTAATATGTCTGAAAAAAAGTCTTTATGATTAGCAGGAGCTGGCTGTCTGGACATAGCCTTTAGCTAAAACGTGTATGGGTTACTAAATAGGCGTTGGACATGGAAGGAGAGAAGTAGGAGGAGAGAAGGGCTGGTTGTTCAGGCGTGCTGAACCCTGTTGAATCCTCTGGCTGGAAATAAGTGGTCAGGGAATGGCAGTAAAAGCAGCAAATTGCGCTGGAAGAAAAATGTTTACCGGCTAGCGCAGAGGGGGATTTTTAAAATTAGTATTTTATTTTTTTTTAATGAAAGTGAAAAAATGAGAAATAAAGCAAGCGAAGCAGCAGCTGCTGCGCACGGGCGGCTGGCAGGGCAGCGAACGGCGCGGCCCCGCCTCAGCACCACGGACAGCGGCCCCGGGAAGGGGAGCGGGCCCTCCCTATCCTGGGAAAGCACCTCGATCCGTACGGGATATCAGTACGTGTGCGCTTGGCACTCCCTCTCCAGCGCTTCGGACTAATGGCTCTTGACTCGTGGTGTTCGGCTGCCGTCGTGTGAATGGGTGGGTGTGTTGTGCCTGTGTGTTACTGAACGCCTGGGACTCTGCGGGTTCTTTTCCTAGGGGTAACCTGTGTTTGTTCCCATTCCTTTCACAAACAAACGGTGACATGCATGAGGGTCTCAGAGCAAGTCTTGACACACACGCTTACCGGGACAAAACATACCCGCATGGCCTTCAGTATGGGTGTGCGATTGTTCTACCTGCTCCTTCTCTGAGCCTCTCTTTGGTCATCAGATACACACATTGTGCTAAACTACAGCAGTATGAACACCGCAACTGAGGCTACTATATAATTTTCTATTCTATTACACAGCAATGTCTGAATTGTAATAAAAACTATTGTGAAAAAGTGGTTAACATTTAGGAGGGGAAAACAAAGGGGGATGTTTCGCTTTTTTTTTTTTTTTTTTCAATTGAGACTAAAAAGGTATCTCTCCAAAAGGTAACCACAACTCCTCAGATATTCTACAGACAACTGTGGAACCTTTGTCTGGAAAAAAAAGTAATACCTGAAGGAAGTTGTCTCTTTATCTAAACTATTATATATTTACTTGTTTCCTACTGTGACCAGGAAAAGGCAGATTGCTGCTGCACCACAGCTGAGATAGTTTCTTTTATTGAGGATTTGTATTTCCAGCAGTGTGAAATGCACATCTAATTGTAAAATAAGACTGTGTCACCTGCCAGTCAGTTGCTGCCATCAACCTCTTTTGTGCTCGGATCAAATTACTGCACAACAGAGAAAGTGACAGCATCAGGGCACAGTGACAAAGCTGTAGTTTGCACGGAAAGAAGACCGAGGCCCAGAGAGACACTGCAGCTACAGAAACAGCTGTCTTATCAGCACACTGCAGAGATAGAGATGGCTCAAGAGGTCCTCAACAGATAATGACTTGAATAGCTTTGCAATGCGCCAAACTTCATGCTTGATAAGACAAGCCCAGTGTAAAGAGCAGCAGAGATCGAGCTCTATTCTATTTTATCTGTGCTGTAAATTAAGAAATTGAAATTCAGGTGGCACAGCTGCCAGCATGTTGCTGATAATCCAGTGAAGTAAACTGTCATTAGGATCTATTTAGCAAAGAGAAATAGGTTTCTCTTACTTGATGCTGCTTTAATAAAAACACCCTAAAAAATCCCCATCCCAAATTGCTGTCCCAGCAGTACCTGAACTGGGGTGGGGGCTCCTTGTCTGTTCCAGTGTTGTGACATATCTTTGAGTCCCAGAACAAACCATCCATTTGGCTGTCAAGTTCTTTACAAAGAACAAAACACTTTCACTTTGAAACTGCAGCAGCTTATTTTCAATTCCCCATTTCCTCTGTGGGAGAAGGAACTGCACTGTAATTTTTAATACACAACAGTCAAGCTCACATGAAAGCACACAAGCTCAATTCTCTAGCAGACAATACAAACATGTGTTTGTGAGCACAGCTAAAAAAAATTAATTGCTGCTGTGAAAAGAATCTGTAATGACCTTTGGAACTACTCACTTGAAAAACTATGAGCCATAGTACACACACTAATATATTCTATAGGAGAAAAAAAAAAATCTTGTTTCAAACTGTGTTTTTAGCTTCATTAAAATATTATCAAATTAAAATATTATAGCTCCACCTTTTTCCAACAGAAATACTTAACTTTAGGCTGAGTTCAATTTACCTTTGATCTGTGTTTTTTTGAAAAAAACTTCATAGAAAATGCAATTAAAAGGCATGTAACTGGAACATAAGGTCACAGAGCATTATTTTCCAAAGAAGGGTTTGCTACATGCACCTAATTCCTTGTGATTGTTTCTTGAAGAGCCAGAGTAACCATATAGGCTTGTAAACCATTAAATTACCTAATTTTAGCCACTAAGGCTACCTTTCCATCTTCTTCAAATAATAAATTAAGACAAGATTAACTAGTCCTTAATGAAACACAAGGTACTTTAGCCAAGAGAAACCCAAACCTCAACAGAAACCTAAAGATTTACCACTCAGACTTGTTAAATGGAGGGCACAGTGGCGAGAGTACTTCTATCCTCTGATAATCTAACCGCATGTATTTGGCCTTAGCCTGTCACTTAAACATATCTGATAGCATGAGCTATCAGTTACAAGGACCCAGAAGATGAGTCATTTATTTCATATAATAAAACAGTAAGCTTTCTCAGAGCCAAGAGGAAAGTCAGAATCAGGGGAGAAGAGACCCATCTTTGGCACATGCACTTTGTTAGATACAGCTTTTTGCTGGTCCCTGAGATCGGTGGCTTTACTAATGATGTGAATAATGAGATGTGAGGAAGTGTTTGATGTGAGAAAGCATAAGGCACATGTGGATAAGGTCAAACCTGTTCAGCAACTTAGGTCCACTGTGCAGTTTCAGCACATGCAAATTACTGCCAAGTGGCTGTCCCTGAATCAAAAACACACTTAGTTTTTGAGATGCACTTTAGAGTTCACAAGAAGGCAGGTTGGTTTGATAAAATTCACAAGCCAGAGAACTCAACTACAACAATTTGCCCTTGTGCCTTCTAATTTGTGGGGAATATATAAACAGAGCCTGAAGTGATTGATACCCTTGCCAGCAAAACACTGTGTAAATGTGAGGAGAAATAACCTTGTGTCAAAGAGACAATGAAAAGCAAGAATACAATCAATATTTTTAATGCTGCATTTTATCCCAAAATAACAAGTTATTTTTAAGTTGTCCAGTGAATCATCCCAAATACTGTCAATTCAGTTAGATTAGACTTCCACCATAACAATAAGTTTCTCCAAGAAAAAGATATATGTTTATAAAGTAATTGTAATGAGCATATCCTCTCATGGTATTAAAGCTACAGGAATATTGACTTAAAAGATGGATTTTACTTTTTTTCAAGAGCCTGTGTCTGTTTTAATTTGTTGAGGTGGAAAGCACGTATTACTCAAAGATAGCTTTTTCAGTATGCCAGCGTATTTCCTGCTGACACCACAGTGAAGCAATATAGTGGAAGTTTCTGCCATTATTATACTGAAAAAGTCCTTGTAAATTCCAAAGTGTTTGTATAATATGTGATTAGATCATTTTCAAATAATCAGATCACAGAGGTAATAGATGGAATTTTTTTGACCTTGTAAGGCAAGTACTTAATATATTCCACGTAATTTTAAGTATCAACTTCAATTTTTTGTTTTATTCAATTAAATGAATGTGACTCCAGCTAGCAATAATGATTCAGTAAAGGTACACATTGTGTTCTGTGCTAACATATAAGGGCAGGATTTCAGAAAGTGTGTGAAACTAGCTTATCTCCCTCCTTCTCCAAATAAAGTTCATCTTTTTATAACACACACCTGCTATGATTGCTCAAATGTGGGGAGTGAACAACTGTCAGCATGCTCTTGAGAAGGGAATATTAAAAATACTTTTTTCATAGCAATATGTTAAAGGCAGTTATCTCTTTTTTATGTGTACTCCATGCTTGCCACATAACTTTACAAAGTTTTTCATACTGTCCTTTATATTTATATGTTACATGTTACAATTTTTTAATAAAGAAGTGGCTTAATATTCAAAAGATGTGGAATTTGCCAATTATTTCTTGCAATTACTTGATACAAAAACCAAATCACACTTTCAAAAAGGACTTCCCTTATGTTACTTATCAATATCTTCCTTTGAACTATCAAGCTTATAAATATCTAAATAACTGCTTTTTTTCTATTTTATGTCAGAATTACTCAACTCTGGATGACACAACGGTCTTTCACTGGTGCTGGCCTAGTTTTCTTCTCTTTAAGCGCTGGAGGTTTTGTTTCTTCTGTTATACAACTCAGTTTTCCATCAGAAGTACTATGCATAGCTCTGTACTACTTTGATTCTGCTGGAGGTGAGTCATCAGCAAATCCAAATCATAAATGATTGTGTAGCTTTAAATATCTAAAACGTTATTCAAACTAATAGTAGCATACTGCACTGTGTTGTATGACTTAGTGGAACAAAATATGTCACAAAACTACAGCAAATTATTCTGATGTTGTCATGGACATACATCTCTCCTGAAAGTTCTTCTCTGTGTTTGGTCATTAGATAATAAATATATGCCCTGCAGAACAGACATGAAGGTGCTATATTTCTTTTTGTTATTATTTTGGCAAAGATTTGGGAAAAAGAGAGACCAATGAGTCTTATTTCTGCTTCTTAGATAAAAAGAATTCTCCCAAATCAAGGCAATTTTTAACTGTAGTAGTAATGAATACTACTTTTAAGTAGGATTTTAAGAATAGTAAAGTACTCAATCATATTACTTAAGCAAGTTGCTGAGGTTCAAAGTTAGATATAAAGTTTATTTAGAGAATAAGATTTTTGTATCATTTCCCACCACCAAAATGACAACAGTTCTAAATCATGTTTTTCCCCTTTTGTCATTTAAAATCAGTTGAATGTTTGAGAAAAAAAAAAAATCACATAAAACACCCAAAACATTAAAACCACAGAAAAAAACACCCCAAAAAACACCACCAAAAAACCACACCAAGACAGAAATGGATCCCATGAGCTAAAAAATCCTGTGAAGTACTAGAAAAGTTCTCTACACATTTTTCTCCTGCTGTCAGTGAGCACTGAAACCAAGCAAATACAAGTCTGATGAGCAAAGCTATTTGCATTCTAGCATTTTTTCAGACAAATTCAAGGACTCATTGTTGAATTCAACAATTCATTCTGATTTTGATCTTCCAGACCTCTAACTTCTAACCTCTAAAGTGCCTTTCAGCATTTGGCTATTGATTTTCAATTTGCTTTTATTTGATCCACATGAGACATGGTAATCCAGAATTAAGCTAGATACAACCTGCATTCTTTCATGCATCCTTTCATAATTCCGATTTGGCCACTTAAAATGGTGAAATAGTAACTTATTGATAACTTTGGGCAACAAAAATCCTGCATCAGGCACATAAATACACACCCACCAAATTCATCCTGGACAAGAAGGAAAAAAATTCTACACTTAAGGCACCATTACCAGACATAAGCAATGATACTAAAGATTCACCTTTAAACTGCAGAATGTGAAACTACAATGAAGAATCTGCTTTTTATGTTCAAATAGCAAAATACTGAAGGTGATTAAGGACCAGGATTAAATTTTCATGGTCTAGTAATGGCTCCTAATAATGGGAACTGGTTTGAAACAGTATTTTCATGACAGTATGATTTTCGTAATCTTTCCCCTATCATGTCTATGTTACTTTCTTCATCCCCTACAGAAAATGGAAGATACATTGTGAGACTAAAAGCTGATGTAAATCATGTGATATTTACCACAAAAGTGATAATAGTCATGTTATGGGTCAAGAAGCTGGGAAGTATCTTTTTGCTACTCAAATTTGCTTTGCAAAAATTAAGTGTTAAACCAGCACAGCCTGCCTCCTTCAACTCACCTTTAACCACTTTTAAGTGGAACTTAACTTTTTTGTTTGGTTGGTTTTTGGTTTTTTGGGGTTTTGTTTGTGGTTTTTGTTGTTGTTGGTTTTGTTGTTGTTTGGTTGGTTTTTTTACTTTTGGGACAGGAAGAAAAAAGGAAATGAGTATTACAGAATGACTGGATATTGCTTTTTGATTATGGAAACCTACAGCTCTTCCCAAAGATATGAGATTAACATTTCCAATCTGCATGAAAGAGGATGTAAGCAACAAATGCAATTAAGCCACAATTATTAAAAACACTGTAAAAAGGCTTACTTAGCCTTTTCATCCTCCTCCTTTTTCATCTTTTCTCCTGCATGGAAAAAGCTTGAAATGGACAGGATTTATACCAGATGTATTCTACCTACATAGAATCAGTGCTCCTAGCTGCTACACTAAGACAAAAGGAAAATACCAAGTTGCACTCCAATTATTTTAATTTTTTTGCTATAGTTCCTCCTTAATCCTTTTAAAGCATCCCTGCAATTGTCAATGAGCATATTCAGAGCCAGAACAAAATAACCGAATTGTGAAACTTACATCCATCTTCTCACTTTCTAACAGTCAGATATGTGGCATTTATTTGCCTTCAAACAGGATCTTATTTGTTCTCCCAGTCTTTGTTTTTTATGTATTCAGATCCCCATGTTTCTTTAGCATGCTCAAACAGGCTAATATATTTTTGGGTTTTTTTCTATTTTAACTGGGTGTTTGAGGTCCTTACAGCCTACTATGCAAATGAGCATCATGGGCCTTGCAGATAGACTGTGTAATATGATGTTCAGACAGTCTCTTATTCTGCAGTCTTTTCTGCTTGGAATAACTGCATTTTCCATGAAAGACTGAGACAGCTGAGACAGAGGGATCAACTATTTATTGCTTGTACCTGCATAGAATCACCATAGTTTCTATAGAGTATATGTTAAGATATGTAGTGCATGCATATCTTAAGAAAATCAATATTTAATTGCATGCTTTGATGAAGATGGTTTGCTGAAGAACTGTAAATGAAGCCCATTTCCACAACATGGGATAAAAAGGCTAGTAAAGTCATAAGCATTAAAAAGTTTCTCATTAGAGCCTGTTCTACAGCACCACCACCTAGTTTGCCATAAACTGGTGTTAAATTGTGGCAATGCTGTACCACCCTGGAAGGTGTGGGCAGAAAACAAGAAACAGTAAGTGAGAGAAAACAGAGGTATTAAAAGTAAGAAAAGGAGTCAAGAAAGTATTTTAGGCTGCAGTTATTCAAATTGGGAAAGACTGCCTTTTTAATACACAAGAAAGAAAGAAACAGAGACTCTGGACATATAAGGAGACATATGGCAAATTAAAAAAAAAAAAAGAATCATTACCCCATTATCCCATTTAAGCTTGGGAGAGGAGGTGGGGAAGCAACAAATGAATTCAGAACATATCCTTTTCACTCTCCAAAACCAGCATTTTCTCCTAGAACTTAATGCTTCCACAGGGATGCTCTTCTTGCATCTCCACAGCACATTAAGTATAATTGAACAGCTGCTGTTTGGAGACATCACCTCTAACATCTCTTTTCAGTCCACAAGGCTATGTCTTTCCTCATTCTTGATAAGATTGACACAAGGAGAAACAAGGTTATTAAAAACTACAGAGCTGGATTTAGTCTTTATGTAATTGTTGCTTCTCCCAGCTCTGATTGTAAAGTGCTGATTCAGCCATAGCCCAGTACTGTCTTGATTAGTCAAATGCTTTTGGACAGAAAGAAAAGTTAACTACAGAATTTTTATGTTTTTTATTCTTCTTTAAAAACCAAGTTACAGCTCCAGAAGATGCTTGTATAGACTAAATGAGTGGACAGAATGTGTTCTTCTTTGCCTTTAGTTTTGTTACTGTTATGGAAAATGGCTTTCTAAATTTCCATTTGGATAAGACGTAGAGGTAGTGATGTAGAGCTGTAACACTGTGGAAACTTCAACATATAGTTTGCTCTCCTTGGTACGGTAATCTTACTGAAATAAATGGAAATTTTTATAGCAGGTGGAGTCAAACATGTAGAACAATTCTCATCCATTTAACTGCAAAGAATTTCTAGTGCTTAACACATGTAACTTATGCATGTATCATTTTGCCTGAGTTAATTTTTGTACTGTATGTAAGAACTGTTCTCAAATAGACTGGCCATGTACATCAAATGTACCACCTTCTTAATGCTGCAGTTTCATAGGAGAAATAAATATTATTATTGCTTTAGGAAGTGCTTTATTAATCATAAGAAAATTGCTCTAAGGTAAAATGTAATAAAGCTGGTTATAAATTGTTAGAGTAGCAACAGTTATTTCCATTAATTATTCTGAGATTATATACCATAGAACATCTCTTTTATTCTTACTATGCTGCCTTTAGGTTACAGAGGAAAGAAGAATTCCTTCTAGTCTTACATTGTTTAACTCCTATTATGCCAAGAATTTTCAGTTAAGCTTTTTCATCTTTCCTTCTTCAGTTTCAATATTACTATTTAGAGTAGACTTTCATTTCCTCTGTTTTGTTTTTTCTTTTTTTTTCAATTCACAGAACTCTGCAAAAAATACCTGAGAATAAAGATACCATATTTTATAATAAACCTTCCTTCTTAACATAGTCAATTTATATTCATAGCCTTTAAGTACTGAGGCACTATCTTCACAATTTCTTACAACACCACAGATAATTTATTAGTGTTTACTGCTTCTGTAAGAATGTTTTGTAGTTTTGCAAATTTTACAAAGAAATCACACCAGAAGCAGACAATGCGGGGATAAGATCAAATATCCACCACTGAGAAAACAAAAACCTGAAAAACAATTTTTAAAACAGACAAATAAAAATGATGGTTGTTTTCCATCCTATTGAGGTAATCCTAACGTGCAAAATTGTAGTTTTCAATTAATCATGAAATATTCTGCTTTTGAACAGTTTTCTTTCATGCTTAATGTTTGCATATGTTTTCAATACCTTCCACATTAATTTGGCTAAAAATGTTTACTCTGAATGGTAACATAACAAGAAGGAAACATAAGCAAGTATTAAAAGAAGATGCCTAAATACTTCTTCAGCTGCAAAGTATAAGAGCACTTTGCAGATAGAAGTAGGCAGTGTGGCCAGCTTGCAAAGAGGACTCTGAAGTATCATTTTCCATTGTGAAAATGCACTGTCTGCAAAGAGTTTGGTGTTTGATCAGAGTGATATGGCAGAATGCACATTGTTACACTGCAAAACTGCTACTGCAGAAATGCATCTTGAACAATTTAGCAATTAAGCTACCTCAGGAAAGGTAATAAATTTAGAATCTAGATTTGTACTTTGTTTAATAAACCATTTATAAAAAGAATTAATACAATATTCTCTACAATCTACAACCTGCAACCTCCTGCTCCTTTCCTCATTAAGTGCAGGACATTTTGCAAATACAAATTTGAATTACCAGCAATTAGAAAACTAAGTCCTAAATACACTTTTAGTTTTATTTAATATAAATGCAAATGAAGCAAGAGAGGATAAAGACCAAAGCAAAGCAGTCAAAACATGAAGACAGGATTCACAGATCAGGATTTCTTGAACTGTGTTATTCTGCGCTGAGCTCTGATTTTTAGGCAGTGGTGACATGATGAAACATTTCTTGATAACGAATGAGAGGTAGGCGTCAGCTCTGATAAACTCCTACATTAGCTGCCTTTAGGATCAGTCACCGATTCTTTATTTGCCTTATGGATAGAACTGATCTCAGTGTCACTGTTTCTCTTCCCATTTCCTTTTCCTGCACAAAGAAATACACTGCAGCATCTGGAATCCTCCTGTCAGAGCGTGAGGAAGGGAGGAAAACAGCTCAGGTCGAACAAAACTTGTCCTTAAACAATAGAAATGCAGACAAATGTAGATGCAGTATCAAACCTTTGGGGGAAGTAAATAATGTTTTCATTTGAAAGCAGTTTTCAAAAGGAAATGCACCTCTGTTATCACTCAGTCAGTGTTTGAATTTGTAGGTTTATAAAACCCATTCCGGGTCTGCATGTGACAGGGGCACAATGATCCTTCCAGAGAAGAGCTCACTGTTGTGGCTCCTGGATTAGATGGGAAGCTTGATCTGGTTCGAAGACACTCTAGTTGGAGATGAAAATGCCCCAGAACTGCTGGCCATACTGAACACAGCTGCTTGGGATTGAAAGGGAAAGCTCTGTTCCCGGCAGTCTGCTGCCTGGGCTCTGGGATTGTACCTTCTGCCTTTTGTAATCAAGGAGATGAGGATTACACTGCTGATGCTAACGAGGCATTGTGAGTTTGGAAAACTTCATGAGTTTAGAAGATTCCCCATGCTGTACCAACAAAACTGCAATCAGTGGATGTTACACCTCTCTTCTATCTGAAAGGGCTTTTTTTTTTCCCCTCCAGTCTCTAGGCCATGCAATTTTCTCTCAGATTATGCTACTATAGCCAAAACTCTGTAACGTTCTGGATAAGGTAGAAAGGCATGGGTTGACAGAAGTTTTGCCTCCATAATTGATAAAAAGGACTTTCTGACAATTGGCTTAGTTTAACCTCTGCTCTCATATAGGTTTTTAAACTCAAGAAATAAAAACCCAAATTAATCCCCTTTTGAATTCATACTTTTTTTCCTGGTCATCTCCTCTGCATAAATGTGACCTGTGAGAGATCAGAATTGTGAAAGATTCTTGCTTTCTTTGATCAAAGATCCATGTTTTAAGGCAGCTGCTGCAGTCTGTCTTTAAAGAAGAAACTGATGATGGAACTGTTTTTGTATCAGCCCCTTTGAGTGGTGAACTGTGATTTATACAGAGACACTGTCACTGACTGCCTGCATAAACAAAGCAGCAGAGGACAAATGGCAACACATATGGTCAGACTTCTTCCTGTAAACTGCAGGAATCAAACTTCAGAGAGCAGGTAGGAAAAAACCCAGCAACACTACTTACATTTGTAA
This sequence comes from Ammospiza caudacuta, assembly GCF_027887145.1. Lineage (NCBI taxonomy): Eukaryota > Metazoa > Chordata > Aves > Passeriformes > Passerellidae > Ammospiza > Ammospiza caudacuta. The sequence continues at coordinate 17,657,920 of NC_080632.1, forward strand.
GATAAGGAAAACACCAGAAGATACCTGCAAAAATATAAATATTGAGGTTTTCAACCAATTGTGTGAACTAAAGAACTGTCTACATATTTCTAGATCTTGAGAAGCCTCTGAGTCTTTTCATCCCTCTTTATGCCAGTGCTCATGAAATGACAGATATCAGAGCATCTTGTTGCAATTCCCAGGGATTCATTTCTCTCCAGCACTGATCTTCACTGCAAAACCTCTCTATGAATGTTTTTAAACTGGAATTAAACTAAAATTTACTGCTGATACAAACTCTAGAGAAACCTTCTGGTTTAGACCAGGTCATTCCAAACGTCACTAGGGCTGACAGATACAAAGAGTGAACCTATGATCAAAGCTTGTTTCGTTTGCCTATTTAACTTCATTACTGTCTGTGTCAGTGCCTGTTCCAACCTCCTTTCTTCCTCTCTCATGTTCCTGCTTACTCTTAGTCCTCACTTCTTGCAGAGCTGACAGACAAGAAAATACCTTGCAAAATCGTTGTCAATCTATGTTTTGTCCTCCAGAAATTGTCCCAGGCAGAGCAGAACTCACAGCAACTTCTCTGGCCTCTAGCATCGTATTCCAAGCTAACATGAAAGGTCTGGTCTTCCCGTTGGCACCCCTATTACAGGACTGGCTACACCTTAGTGCTTGAAAAGCCTTCTGCTTTAACACCTCCTGTCATCTCAGTAAAGTGATGTTTAAATAACTGAACTGGCTTCAACAAACTGCAGTTGCCATTTTTCTGCTTCTTAGTGAGAAAAAATGGAGATAATTATGAAGTGGATGAGCAGGTTTAATGAAAGCTGATTTCTTTTGGTATATTCCTGAAGCGGCAATCATCATCTGTTTGGCTTTTGAAGAGCAACAATTATAATCACTCAAAATCCCAAGGGGAACAAAAATAGAACTTAAATTAGCATATAAAATATACAGCTGGATTGGGCAAGCCTATAAAAATCTGGAAAAATCATTCTAATTTGAAAGCTATTCAAAATTACAAACAAAATGAGTACAAGAGTATTTCACATGTTTCTTCCTGTCTTTCCCATTTTGAAGTACTAACATAACAACATTTATAGGATTTTCCTAAAACATGAAATGAAAACCCTTGGCCAAGAAAGAAAGCAAGTAAAAATAGGCTAAAGGTGCATTTTAAAAATAATAGATAAACTTAAGCATTATAACTTAATTTTAGCAGTATTTATCTCCCAAAGTTCTAATATAACTGTATTGCAAAGTCATGTGCAATGACTTTCCAGAGCTGAAAAATAAAAATATAGCTGAGACAGCCAGTTAAACATCTCAGCTTTATCAGACAACGGAACAATGATAATACTTAAAAGAAACTAACAACAAATGAGAAAAAGAAGTTGCAAAAATTTACACTATCCATGAAACTTTCAGTGATCATTTTGTATGGTCATTTTTATAGTTAACAAAAATTCAGCAATGAGTAAGAAAATTATTTTCCTAATGCTGCAATGTCTTCATTTTGAACAGTTACATAGTAATATTACCTTCTGGAAATAAATCTTCATTTCAGTAAACTGTGAACCCAAATATGGATTTGCTTTTTTAATACTACTGAATATTTATTAGTTTTAGTAATTTTGACTTGAAATACCAGGTCTAGTAATTCTCAGTCAAGGTTGAATAAAAGTATGCAGCTGACAAATTAGGATTAAAAAAAAAAAGAAACAAAATGAAAGAGCTACTTCTAAAAATTTATTGTGGACATGAATATGAGGAATTTGGATGTCTTACTACTTATAATACTACCAATACATGAAATGTCTCCTGAAAAGACACTGTCTTGCAGACTTATATTCATACAGTAGGCTCTGATTTTCATGCCTCTAGTACAAAATACATTGCTTGCCCTTGGCTAGAAGATTCTACATGCTTAGAAATTTTGAAGCCATAACCAAGCAGGTCTTGGAGGCACAACTGCTAATTTCACAAGGAGATCTCTGAAATCATAATTTAAAACAATTAAATTAGAGGTTGCAAGACTTATCTTCTACTATATTGTACACAAGAATATTTAAAGATGTCATGAGAAAGTCCTGGTTAAATTTATTTTCCTGCATTGCTCAGTCCTGTGATAAGCATCTTGAAAAAAGTCTGCCCCCTTTCCCACTGCAATTTTCAATTCTTCCTTTCATCCCCACAATTTCCAATAATTTTATTGTTCTATTACCCTCAAATAGGTATCTGCTTTTATACGTGTTACTGTGATTGAGTAAGCTTGCCTTCAGACACTGAGCTTCCTGAACACTGTGTTAAAGCCAAAAATTACAGCACACTTACTCATCCTCTGTTTTGCTTTAAGGTAATACCAGAGAAGGCCCAGCAGGTTTTTTTGACAGTCTTCCCAAGCCATCTGTTTCATATGCTGCATGTTTTGAACGACATAGTGTGCAATGGAATGTAAAAACTCATCACAGCAGACTCAGTTTAATGCGAAATCCAGTGGTCATTCACTTTTAAAGAAATTATAATTGACAGTGGGACACTAGTCAGGGAGCTTATTTTGTTTCTGTCTCCCCCTCTCCCCTCCCAAACTGACCTTCTAATTTTTTTTAAATTTAAATTTTTAATATATTTATTAATATGTTAAGATATTTTAATGCTATATTTCAACACTTATATTAAAACAATTTACATAATCTGGATTAAATATCCAAACCTGATTTAATGAACACTTAATAACTAGCAAGAAAAAATGAACTTAACAAACATAAAAATCTTATCGCTCAGAATCAAAACCTTGATTCACTGATATAAAAATAACAGCCTGTACTCCCCACGTCTCAATGCCCACTCCTGCCACTTTGTTTATAAATTATCACTTCTGCAGATTGTCTGACTGGTCAGTAGGGCTACAGGAACAAGAAAGTGTAAAGTCATGCCTAGAGGGAATAACCAGCTTTCCTTTAGACCATGTTGACACCAGCAGCCATGACACATTGTAGAAAAAGCAGCCACTGAAGCAGCAAACACTTTATACACATTAAATTGTACTCTTGGGGGAAAATAAAAGTGCTTCAAATGGTAATATTTGTAAATTTGTTCTTATGCTGAGGCCATATGTGGTCGTTATCTCTTGATACTGATAATGACATCTAGTATTTAGATCTCGTACTTTAAAAAAAAGCAGTTCTCAGAAATGTGCCAATTTTGCACTTCTGTGGCCACAGATACAGCTGAGCGTGAGGATTTAATTTCTAGAAGAGAAGTCAGTCTTAATTCTTTGACTGAACATAAGCATCAGGTGAACAGGGAAGGGATTCCAGGACAAGCACAGCATCACAACACTCCCAGCAGACTGGTCAATACCTTCTGCAATTCACAGAAACAACTTGTCTAGCCACAATAACTACTTGCTGACTACTCAGTAGAGTACCACCCTCGTGATGTTAACCTTGATTTTTACAGCTACAATTACTAATCCATACCGATCAATTTATGCTGAGCTAGGCTAGGCTCACATTTTTGTCATCATGGCACCAAAACAACACCCAGAGCCAGTAACAAAAATTGTGAAGCGAACTTCCAAGAAAAACATAGCTCTCATGAATCCCACTCCACCACCTAAATGGTTTCATTTACACTTCACAGACACTTGAGTACATTTTCTTCTATTGCCAGAGGTTTCTGAATGCCTGACATTTGAAGTACTGATCATAATGTCACAAAAACATGAAAAACCAAAAGTTTCAAGCATTGAAGTTTCAAAAGGCTTGATGGCTTAAAGCCCTTAAGTATATATTATAATGTATTTTGCACTCCCATGGTGCTTGAAGGTTTTAATTTCAAGGACTAGGAAAAATTAAAAATGTTTAGTTCTCTGTAGTAAATATGAGGCATGTATCCCCGCAAGTGTATCCACCAATAAATACCCTGTTATAAATAGAGAATGGAAGCACACTCATGACGTACCTCCAGTACTTTTAAAGAGAATCAGATATATGCATTTCTCTATGACCATGTCTAAAGCTGGGTGGGTCTTTCTTGGCTTTGGTTGTTCTTTTTTTATTTTTCAGGCATGCAGAACTATTTTCAGGATTTGGGTCAACAGCTTTCCTTGTATGAATCACCAAACATTTAGGTTAGGAAAATTAGGCTCTAATAATATTTGTCTAAAAAGACCCAGATACTGCCTAAACAAAGCAATGTGATTTCTTTTTAAAATATTTTTATTTTCCTGCATGTGAAATCTTAGAATGTGGTAGACTTAAGCATGCAGTTAATTAAGCTTAGAATATGTAAGGTGCTGCAGTGACTTCATCACTGAAGCTGATAAAAATTTTACATGATTCTCACATCTCTAACTAATAGACATCTACACTATTTGAAGATGGAAACCCCCCAAACAACTGCAATCTTATTTTTCCATTACTTTCAATCTCTTCTGTAAAAATAGACAAAGCAATGCCAGTCAGAACTTTGACTCCCAAAATTTCAAACTCTTTTCTGAGGAGAATCATTACTGAAAATTAGTTCTTGAACTAGCAAATAGTTCAACATGAACTCATGCTTTGATTATATATAATATGCAAAACAGAAACTTTCAAAGTAATACAGATCAAGACTTCATGAAGTTATACAAATACTTTGGCAGAAAGGAAAGAATTTAAACTGATCTCAGTTTTATTTTTAATTATATTAAGATACTAAAACAAGAGGTTCTTGCCACCTTGTTTTGTTAAGTTTCAAACACGAAACTATTGCTATAATTAATTATTCTAACAGAACAAATATCAATGTCTTCTGTACCATGTTTTTGGTACTTGGCATCTAGCAACTGACAGCGGCTTTCAGAACTATAGGGAAGGAAATAATCCCAAAGAATTATTTAGAAAGTCCTGAGGAAGCAGAAGAGGATGACCAGGAAGCTCCAGAAAATCATCTTTACCATAAATTTTCAAGAAATTCTTTCCTTTTTGATGTAGTTCTGGTACTTTTACTGATGCCCTTCAATTTTAACCCTCATTTTTCACACTAATGCTGGACTTTGAAGTTAGGAAGTGTGATATCAGAAGAATTTAAACTCATTTCCTACTTGTCTGCTCTAAGGTGTGTACATGGTCTTCCCGCTCCACCCTTAGTAATTTCATACAGGAAGTATCTGTGTACATTTTGCTCACAGTCACTGCTCTGATTTTCAGTTCCACTTTCATCAGAACATCCCTCCACATATTCTTCAGGAAGGTAGCATACACTATGTGTTTGCACAAGCATGCAGACTTTTTTCCCTAGGTATTTATCAAGGAAAATAAAGCCTTTCCTCTACAATCATCTACTCAGACAAGCACACTCTTAGCCACTGCCAAGCAAGGTAAACCTATCAAATATTGCATCCACGAGTCCTCTAGTTTTCTTGATTGCCAATCTTTTTCAACAGCTTTAATTAAATTCGACCTACAACATTCTTAGACTCCTTGGACGATTTTTTTGTTTTGCTTGTCTGTTTGGTGGTGGTTTGGAGATTATTTTTTTTTTTTTTACATCAAGGGTCACTAATGCGTAACCTGTGATATCTCCATAAAGAGGTGCAGGTGAGGGTAAATGAGGGCGCTGCTCATGCCTTTGCGCTGTGAGCGAGTGGGTGAGCTCTGGGCAGAGAGCACCAAAGGGCGGCTGCTGCCGTGCCTGAGAGCATCTGCGAGACAGGCCATATGAAATCAGACTAACCACGGGCACAGGCAAACCTATCTTGATGACATTTGTGGAGAATATATGCCAGAAAAGTGAGTCCCCTTCTAGTTATTTGAGTTTTCCGACAAATTCAGCATCCTCTCCTGCCAATGCTCACCACTTTTCTCCTACTTAGTGCTTAAAATAACAATAATAAAAGGTGAGCCATTAGTGAAGGCATAAAAGGTATAAATATTTACAGCGCTTAAATTATGTGTCATCACTATAAAAGGAGAATATTACTGAATGTAATATTAGAAGGGGGCAGAAACAGTCTTTATGATAGGAAGAAAAGAAATACAAGTGTCTGGCTACAGAAATACATGTATGGTTTACCACCTGTAGTTTCTTAGAAGGGTTCAGCTATCTGCAGCTAGTTCAAGATAAACTGTGCAGAAGTTACTAAACCTAACAAATATTAAACTGAATATACTCATATATTTTATGGATTATTGACTTTTCAGCGGAAGAAAAGTATTTTTGAACAGAAGACACTGCAAAATAATTCTGCAATACATCAAAGTTTTTTGTGGAAAATATCCATCTGAACATTACTGCCTTTGGATAGAAAACATTACAATATAAAATAAACCAAAACCTTGTTTAATAAGTATTAATGATTATAGGAAAAAATCAACCCTGACCATAGCTACAGTTATGAAGTTTGCAATTTGAACTCTTCTCAGCGAGGGCAGACTTCATTTTTTCTCACTTTCTTTTACTCTGTTAGACTCACTTTAGAGTGCATCACTTCAGGCTACAGGTAAATTCTGGTCCTTTCAACAACAGTCAATAGCCTAAAAGTGTCATCAGAATAGTGACTAGATTTAAATTGATGAAAATTATCTGTATTGCTTTAAGTAATGCTGAAGTCAAGTAATACTTACTCCTACTTCCCATATTCTATTATTCTGATATCCACAGAATGAGGTCGGTGCAAGGTAACTATTACTGTCTACAAGGTGACGTAAATTCTCCCCTACTACTAAATGTAGCAATAAGCATGATTACCCACGGTAATGGTGAAGTGAGGGAACTTGCTATTTCTCTAGATGGCTCGAGCAGCTCTAAGCATCCACCCCTTAAGAAAATTAGATCGATTTGACAGATTAAATAAATAAATAAATATAAAATAAGCCCTCCCAGTGCAATGCCCGGCTTCTTTCCCGAGTGCCCCTCAGGAGGGAGGCGGGGTTCTCTGCCGCGCTCATCCCGGGCGCGGTGCGCATCCCGCTACAGCGCGCATCCCGCCACAGCGCGCATCCCGCCTCAGCGCGCATCCCGCTACAGCGTGCATCCCGCTACAGCGCGCATCCCGGGCGCGGCGCGCATCCCGCCTCAGCGCGCATCCCGCTACAGCGCGTATCCCGCTACAGCGCGCATCCCGGGCGCGGCGCACATCCCGCCACAGCGCGCATCCCGCCTCAGCGCGCATCCCGCCTCAGTGCGCATCCCGCCACAGCGCGCATCCCGGGCGCGGCGCGCATCCCGCCACAGTGCGCATCCCGCCTCAGTGCGCATCCCGCCACAGCGCGCATCCCGCCTCAGTGCGCATCCCGCCACAGCGCGCATCCCGCCACAGCGCGCATCCCGGGCGCGGCGCGCATCCCGCCTCAGTGCGCATCCCGCCACAGCGCGCATCCCGGGCGCGGCGCGCATCCCGCCACAGTGCGCATCCCGCCACAGCGCGCATCCCGCCACAGCGCGCATCCGGGGCGCAGCCCCGGGCACCCATCCCGCAGCAGCTCTGCGCCAAGGGCAGCGGCCGGACACAAGGGCGCCTGCAGGCGGCTCCTGCCCAGCCCGTCCTCCTCTGCCCCGCCCCGCCCTGCCCCGCCCTGCCCTGCCCGGTCCGCTGCGGCAGGACCGCGCCCGCCGCACGCCCGCGCCTCCCCCGCCTGCACCTCCGCTAGACACGAGGTTTGTGTTACGTGCGAGAATTTTCTTCTCCTCCCGCCCCCACCGATAGTGCCTGCTGCCTTCTTTTTTTTTTTTTTAACCCCGATTCCAGAAGAAATTGCAATCATTAAAAAAAAAAAAAAATACAAACCAAACCAAACCAAACAAACAAAAAAATAACACAAAAGCAAAACCCAAAAAAACTTACCATTCAGACCTCATAGTGCTTTGTCGTGGGCTTAAGAAAAACCCCACAGACACACATAGACACAAAAACACACGTGCGTATTAATGCGTTTTCTAAACATTTGTGCCAGCGTCACATAGGGGATGGGGGGAACTTTCTGCGCTGCGGAGTGCACCTAGAAATCAGCGCACAAAAGGAGGGCGAGCCACGCAGCCCGGGCCACACGCTGCCCTCCACCCCACCGCCCCTCCAGACCACGGAGGAACAGCAAGAGACGTGGGTGGAGAAGCGTGGGTAGAGGGGAGGGACCCACGCTCCCATCCGACTGCGGGAAACACCCTCCTTGAAAAGAAAAAAAAAAAAAAAGAGCGCTCCTGGCGTGCGGGGTGAGGGGCGGAGGTGCAGCCCTGGAGACGATGCTGCCGGAGGCCGCACCTGGTATTCCCGCACCGCCGTCGGCACGCAGCGTCCCGCCCGCCAGCGCGCAGCCCGCCGCCGTCTGCACCGCGGCCCCTGGGCCTGGCACCCCGTGCCATCCCCCTGGCACCCATTGCCATCCCCCTGACCCCTCGTGCCAACCCCCTGGCACCCCGTGCCATCCCCCTGGCACCGCGTGCCCTCCCCCTGGCACCCCGTGCCCTCCCCCTGGCACCGCGTGCCCTCCCCCTGGCACCCCGTGCCATCCCCCTGGCACCCCGTGCCCTCCCCCTGGCACCGCGTGCCCTCCCCCTGGCACCCCGTGCCCTCCCCCTGGCACCCCGTGCCCTCCCCCTGGCACCGCGTGCCCTCCCCCTGGCACCCCGTGCCCTCCCCCTGGCACCCCGTGCCCTCCCCCTGGCACCCCGTGCCCTCCCCCTGGCACCGCGTGCCCTCCCCCTGGCACCCTCCGGGCTCTGCCCGAACCCGCTGCCCTGCCCAGCCGTGCGGCCGGGGCGGCGGGCAGGTGTGACAGCCCGGTGAGAGCGGTCAAAGGCGTCTCTCCGGGAGGATGCTGCTGGTGCGTGTTTGGCAAGGGAGGTTTCTCACTGTCAAACGCCACTGTGGATTGCTGACAGTCAACGTGCACATCCACACCATAAACTACCGTATCTGCAAAACACCCTTCTCTGCCGTGAGTGCTTTTTCCTCCCCTGACATCACTGATTCAGCATGATTTCCTTCTGATTTCACTCTGATTCAGTATGTTAGTTCAGATGACATTAAGCCATAGAGCCCATGGCTGTAGGCACCTTTGGCTGGAAAATATTTTCTCCTCTTCTGTCTTCCCTGCATATCATGAACGCATGCTACTGCCTCCTCCTCCTCCTCCTTTGCTCAACATCATCTCCTCTGGCTCCTGGGCTGTTCAGCTGAGGAGCTGAGCTCCTCTGTAGTCATAAATCCCAGTCCTGGCACAAGGGCACATTTCATTCCTTTGGTTTATGGTGTGAGTTTAGATAAATCAAAAGGAGTTTAAATTCCTGGAAGTGCTTTATTTACCCTGGCTCATCTTCTATCTGCCGTTTTCCCACCTATAATAGGCACCACAAAATACACTGTTATTGACCTTGCTGAGATCCTTGAATCTATGGAAAAGTAAGAAATTACAGTTTGCTATTATTATTTGCATTTCTTTATATTTGAGCTGAAGAGAGCATAAAAAAATACCCCTAACATTTTATTTCTAAAAATTATACACACACAATGGATACTTAAAAAATAGAATTATTCTCATGCATAAAGATATATATAATGCACAAGTTGTATGACAACCATGAGAGAGAACTCAGGTTTTGGACCCCAGTTTTTCTGGAGAACCTGAGAGATGAGGGTCAAGTCTAATATTTTCCAAGTAAGTCATTGTGCTGGCCTCTATGGACAGAAAGGTGGATGTTTGTGTTTGGAGGAAGGCTCATTCCACCCATAGCACATGGAAATGATGGTCTGCTCTTGCACAAATGCTCATTTTTGAAGGCAAAATAACAGGGGATGAGAGTTTGCCATTAAATGTCAGGAGGAAAAAAGGCCTCAACAAAGGCCCCAAGCATTTTGGTGGTCACAAAGTTGTTGTGTTCAGCACTGGTATTTGTAGAGGGACATTGGAAAGAATATAGTAGTTTCACAATAGAAGAAATAAAAAAAAAAAAACATTTTAAAAAGGAAGTTATTTTGAGCAATACTATCCTTTTTAATTTTTTACTTAGTGTATACCGGGTATACACTTTCGGGTATTTGCTCCAAAAGACCATCTAAGCAAAGATCCTGTAGTAACAGCAAGGACAAATACTTTTTGAAAATTTTGAAAGCCACGTTCTTCTCTGCCTATTTCATAATGTCCCTAATCTCTGTGCAGCTTTTTCAAGAGCTCTGTTTCATTACTGTTATGTGCTGTTAGCTAGTGAAATCCAGGGAGACCTCAGTGTACCCTGCAGTGGGTGTTGAATTGAAAGTATCTTTTCTTTAGTTTGTTCTTAGATTCCTATGTGTCTTCCTATCCTGCTTCTTGTTTGACCAGTTTTAAGTTACTGAAGACAGCAGGAAAAGTTGGAAATCTAGTGAATTTCCTCAATTTTGTCTGGAATTTGAGGAGATCAGGATGACCGCGTCTTTTAAAAAAGGAAACCTTTATACTGACAAGATTTCTGTCCCTCAAAAATGTAGATAGTGAAAAAAAGAAATTAATGCAGAACATTATAGTAGACGGTAAAGAGTTCTCTTTACTTAGCCTACTGATATATTGATAAATTTGTTTCAGAATAAAAATAATAATAATATAGCAGCATGTTTATTACTGTGGATTTATCTAAATTTCTGACTGAGAGCCTTTTTTCTTCTTATTGGAGGTTGCTCTTGTTCACTTCCTTTTCTGGGTTTTGTACCAGTTTACATGTAGCTGAACCTGGTTGAAGTATGGATATAAGATTACAGTGTCTGATTATGAGATATTTCAAAGCCAAAATTCTTCTAAAAAATGCATCTCCCATTTGCATATCTGTCTTCACGGTTTCAACAGATTTTGTGCTCTCAGAAACTGTGGTTTTGGGTCGATGTTATTTATGTAACATATGACAAACAAAGAACAATTAGTTTCTCACTAGCTGCTAGGCAAATGTAATTCCCTCAGATTTTAATCAGCCAATGCAAATATCATCCAAATATAATCCATTTGCTATGTTTTTCTTATTCTATCCTCTAAAAAAAAGGCTAACATTTTTTATTTCAGTACATTTATATTAACTTATTTTTAGATCTAACTTGCTGAGAATCTATTGTTTCTGTAGATACTCATGTGTTTTATTTTATTAATACAATTAATTAAATAAATAAATATCTAGATAAGCATTATTGTTCAGTCTGGATTTGGGTAGAAATATGTCTTCATTCTGAAGTCTGGAAAGTGAATATTAGCAATTTATAAATGTTTGGTCTTGGCTTTCTGCCAAGATGAGATGACTTAGGCTTTTTGCTTTATATATCTCCCAGTAATTCATGTGATGTTGATTTACCATCCCCAGTGTAGCTGAACTGCTTGCTTGAGTTATTGGCACACCTGTGGCAGAAAAGGATGTGTGTTTCTCAACTGAAACGAGAGAGGCTGTGTTGTTTCTTTCTGTCTTTCATTTTGGGATCCATGTAAGCAGTTTCAAATTTTCTTTTCTACCTTGGGGCCATGACATCCTTAGGTAACATCTGGAAAACCGAGTCAAAATAAAATATGTATTTTTTTTATTAGTAAATTGCTATTGTAAACACAGAGGTACTCAACCTTTAGCATTAGGAATACATCATGTCATCAAACAGTAGTCCAGAGAGCTAAAACACCAATATTGCATTGTGGTATCTTTGTGACAATAGCTAATGGTGCAACAGCATGACCTGATGATTCTGTAATACACTTACTCAGCTTAATGATAGACGTGCCACATAATTTAGTTTCTGCTCCTTTTACACCACATCCAGTTGTTAAAATGCAGTGAGATAGTCACCCCACTTTATGTCCTTATGGGGATCAGGGAGATGCCATCTTTCCGTTCCCTCCTCCTAGCAAAGATGTTTGATTTCTCTGTGTTCTGTGATGTTACAGCTGCTACTGTAGTGAACATCCACTCCAGTAAAGTTAGTATTCCAAGAAATACTAACTTTTCTGGGGGCGGGGGGAAATGCCAGCACTCCCTTACAGCAGGTTGTACCTGTGTTCACTTGGGAGCACCTGTGTAGGAAGTGTGTCAACTCAGTTTGCTCACATTTTCCAGCTGCTGTTCTGTATCAGTCCTCTACAGCCATCTGTCTTAAGAAAAGAACCTCACTAACTGTGAAAACACAAAATGTAGTGTGAAAGTCAGAAGACTAGAAAATCCAAAAGAAATTTGCACTCAGAAAATAAATAGACAGATGAGAGTTGTGATGAAAGAACATGTAGCTGGTGGCTGATAAAATCAGACAACCAAATTGTCAACAATTTGAAGGGTTGCATTATTTATCCACTGTAACAATTACCAAGAGCCACGTGAATCATACCACTACATTTGAGAAATAATTTTGCCTCTATTTTTCCTCTCCTTCCATACCCCATCCATTAGATAAGAAAAGATCTTATGGGAATGCTTTTCATCATAATGAGAAATATCTGTATGTGGTTCATCCCTTTCTATCTGCTTGCATGGCAAAGAGCTTTTCTCTTTCAGGAATTGCTTAAGCCACTCTGAAGGCTGTTTGCTGAAGAGAAGAGGAAGCAGGGTCATTAGAAAAACTACAGTTAGAAATGTGCATTAGTGCATATACAGTCATCACCATGAGACTCTGGTGCTGGAAGAAATTTACCCTGTTTTTCACATTAACCTCTAATCTTAGGGGTAATATGGACTTCCATTACTTCCTTTAAAAGATAAACTTACAAACATTTTGATGAAATGATAATTTAATGATAATGAGTGAAAGATACATTTTTGAAGACAAGTCCTTGCCTTTAGACAAGGAAAGATTTAAGGACAGATAAACAGACTGGCGTATTCATTTTATTTTGGATACACAGTTCAAGTGATTTGTTTCTAATGTAAAATTATCTTTTTGCTTTCAAAGTGCCTTTCCCTCAAACATCTTAGAATTAATTTAAGATTATGTCTTCTAGGTCTCGTGAGATAAGTACATTTTTATCATGCATTTTGTAAATGGGTAAACCAAGGCAAAATCAACAAGAAAATCTATTTCCATCATTACTGTAATTCCTATTGAAACATGAAACTCTGAAAAAGAGCTCCAGGTGATTTTACTATATATTTGAAATATGTGGGGAAAAAAAAACCTGAAAGAACTAAAACCCAGGTCTTTGAAGATGTTCTTCATTTAAAAATGAATTCTTGCCTCCATGCCAGTTCCCATCACTAATTTAAGTAGGTGTTGGACATACTTAAAGGCTTCAGGAATATGCAGAGAAACTTAAGAAAAAGAAAAAAACCCAACACATTATACACAAAGCCTACTATTGATGTATTTGTTAATTTAGCTAATTAATTGAGTGACAGAAGTTCCTACCAAAAGTGAGTACCAGGCTATATCTGCAAAAGTGAATGTATGCAAATCTTTCTATCTCAAACATATTTTTTCTATGTATATTAGTAATAAAGTTCTACTCTGTGTAGAAGTCTTTGATGTAGCATCACAAAAGATTACCACTAGAATTAAAAGTACCTAATATTCTTCAGAAAAAAAGCCCACTACTTTAAAATAAATTATTTTGAAAAGTCCTATGACTTACTAGTGATATGACTTAATTTGGTGATTTTTTTCTGACAGAGGCACTTTGCTGAAGTCAGGCTTTTGACCGTACTCCGTACTGATTGACCAGGCTTTTGATGAGGTGGAAACTAAGTGTGTAAACAGATTGTATGAGCACACACAGTTAATTTCTTTGCAGGATATTTTGATGTTAGAGTAGCCATCGAGAAGAAGTTGAAAGAGTGCATGAAATATGCATCTGGTCATATGCCACATGAAAATCTGGCTCAATATCCCTTCAGCTTTAGTTTCACTGCATCTTGATACAAGAGAGCTGGTGGCAGGAAGAGCCAATGAACCCATAGCCTGACAATCTGTTGGCAAAATCCTGGCTGACTGTCATAAGGCCAAGATTTCCCTTTGCATTTCAGGCCACAATAAAATTGCTTTGTGAGTGAAACTGAATTGCTGTTGAAAAGCAGCATGCTGCAGGCAGTGCTGGGTTTAATGGGAGAGTCTGGCTGCAGCAGGACTTCATAGCCAAGCAATGATGTTGTGAGTAATTTAGTGAGTGGTTACAAAGTGTGAAGGATCAATAAGAACAGCTATTAATTTCCATCCTCACCTCAGGCCCCAAGTCTGTGATAATATTTAATTCAGAAATCATATTCACAGGTAAAGCAGAAAGGACAGAAAATCAATTTTTTTCTTTGTGGACTACAGGATTTGTTTTTCTAAGCTGGAATTCCTAAGCTTAACAAAACTCAGAAAGCTCTCTCCACAGTATGTTGGAAAAGTAGCTTAATTTGGAGGACAATGAGCTTGCCATACATACGTGGGAAGTCCCATTCCCTGACTTGTGGTTTTGTGTTCACATAAACACTCAAGAGTTCCCTTAAGACCAAAGTTTTCTTTTTTGACTCAGATCAACAGCCTAAATATACTTCAGCAGTCTAGTTGCATAGTTGTGAATTTCTAAAGTAAGGACTATCTGAGACAACTCTTTTCTCTATCTAGAATTATTTCTTATAACTAACAGACCTTTTTTTAATAATTAATGAATACTGTGAATGACTCTGGTTGAGGAATTGCAGTGGAACTGATAACACACCAGTTCAAAACATAATTAGATTTCCACTAAAAAAACACAGACCTTTAGTGAGATTTTAGTATAAGCCCCAAACTTTGTAATAAGCATCGAAATGTAGTTTTCACTACTATTCTCCTTGGATTTGGATACTACTTTTTTATAAGCTATTGCTGGTTTATTATAACTACATTCCCCAAGCTGCTCCTGTCCTTGTAAAGTCCACAGGTGTTTAACTATAAACAACATTTCCTCAGAGATATCCAATGTGTCTGTCCTGGTCTCAGCTGATATAGCTTTCAGCTTATTAGCAGGTACAGAGCTGTGGTTTTCAATGTGAAAATTATGTTGGCAACATGCTGCTGGTTTGGCTTCTGCTGAGCTCTGCTTTCCCTGAGCCAAGGACTGTTCAGTGTCTCACGCTCTGCCAGCGAGGAGGTGCACAAGAATCTGGGGGGCAGCGTGGCCAGGAGAGGGGACCCAAACTGGCCAAAGGGATGTTCCACACCACAGAAGGTCATCCCAGTATATAAATGGGAGAATTAACCAGGAGCAACTGATCCCTACTCAGGAGTGAGCTGGGCATTAGTCATCAGGTCAGCAGCTGTGTTCACCAGTTGTGTTTCCTGGTTTTTATTCCTCTCTCTCCCAATTTAATTGGAATTATTGGTAGTAGTAACAGTAGTAGTAGTGCATAAGGTTTCCTTGTGTGTGCCTGGCACTATACAAATATGTAGGATGAATGGTGTGTTGCAAACCTTCTGGTTATTCAAAATGCTCCACCAAACAGGGCAGTGACAACTGAACTAATGCTGAAATACAAAAAATTGCTCATTATACTAGGGTTTAAATATTGAATGTTGTTCCGGGAATAATGATAAGTAAAAGGAAAGAAGAGGTAAAAAGTAAAAACAGTAACTATCAAACAATAGTTAATTTCATCTGTGAAGGTTATATAATTTTTACAGGTAAATGATGCATTCTTGATTTTTTCAGTATGGAAAACACTGTATTGGGTTTGTGTGGTAATGTTTTCATAGGGAGGGCTGTGGGGGTGGCTTCTGTGAGAAGCTGCTAGAAGCTTCTCCTATGTCCGGTCCAGCCAAAGCCAGTGGGCTCCAAGATGTTCCCAAGGCTCAGCCCATCTGTGACAGACATCTGACCTTTGGGATAACATAGTTAAAAAGGAAAAAAATGTTACTGTGCAGAAAAGTATTGCAGCCAGAGGAGTGCAGACACTAAGGCGAAGTAAAGAATGAGGGGGAGGAGGAATTTCAGGCAGTTAGAGAAGAGATTCCCCTGCCTGTCGTGAAGGCCAGTGTGAAGCAGGCTGTCCCCCTTTTGAAGATTTGACTGGTGAGGGAGGCCTCTGTGCAAAGCAGGGTGTGACTGAAACCATATGCCAAAGTCAATAATACAGATTTTATTTAACCAGGAATGTAAGAGAGAGAGACGGAAAGAAATGGAGGAGGCTGTGGGAGAGGGGAAGGGGACAGGAGGGAGAGATCAAGCAGAAAATATCCCCACCTGTGGGTCCAGTGATGTCCCAGGGGTCATTCATTCCTGGTTTCTCTGTGGTGAGGGTCCCCAGGTCATTCAAAATTTTCCAATATTTACACATCTTTTAGAAGTTTCATGGAATAGAAAAGGACCAAATGCATGAGTTCTGTATGAGTAAGGAGCACGTTGCAGACTTGCTGTTTCTGTTCAGTTTGGAATACTCAGGTACAGGACAAGTTGTGCAAAGGGGTCACTTCCTTAGAATTTCCGTCTCTGTTCCTCAATAGAGCCCCAATTCTTGTTTAAAGGATACAGCAGAGAACACCTATCCTCACAGAATTTGAGGCGACGGTTTTGAATGTGTTGTTCAAGATTTATATTTGTAACTGTGAAGGGTTCTTGATAATTACACTTAAGATGACTTCCAGCATCCTACCCAGTTTCCTTCTGATTTGCGATTACTTTGGAATATATGCATGTGTTTTATAAATGATAGTCAAATGTCAGAGCATCCTGATCAAGAGAAAGAAGAAAACGTTTTGTTCGTTTGTTTGTTGATGCAGCATGAAATATTTATTTCTCTTCCGTTGTCTTTAGCATTCCATTGCTTCAACTGATGTGCTTTATGCTTTCTCCTTCATTGAAATAGAGGTTGAAGCAGCACAATAATCCTAGCCCATCTACTTTTCAATAAAGTTGTGCTGGAATACAATACTTTATGTATTCTGAAGAGAAAATAATACTAGTCAGTTGAAATCTTATTTTTCTTAAGATTTGAGCAAGTACACTCTGGGCGACTGTTGTGCTTATCTTCTGTCATTCCATGGCCCAGAATGGGTGGTGCACACAATGATAGGAATGAATCAGCTGCTGCTTTTTCTGGCTTGGCTGAGGATAGTAATTCCTAGGAATTCCTCCGTAAGGGCTTGGTCATAATTCACCAGAGGTTGTGAGGTTAAGGATGGAAGGACTAAAGAGCAGCGTGGATAGCTTCTTTATTTGCTGTGTTGATTTTGTACTTTGTTAGGTTTATGACTGCTCCTAAATGAAGTATCTTAATCTACCAAAGCCATTCAGATCTTCTGTAATGGGCAGATCTAAACAACTCAAAATGGCTTAATTGAAGGCTATAGCAAGGTTTACAAATAATCAAAAAGCGTCCTGCCTTTGGAAATTCCTGTTTCTTCACTCTTAATATTGTTTTAATATTAACTGTAATGATCCAACCAGCAGTGTCTTTAAAGCGTTTGGTCTTTTGCAGACAACCTAAGGTGCACATAAAAGTGAAGAGTTTTTAGTATCTCTACAATGTAAATGTCTTGATATCTCTACAAAAGAAACAGAGTTCTGAACAATAATAGAGATATGAACTTGTATCTCTTGTTCTCTCATTATGCTCTGGGTTTTTCTTGTTTGTTTGTTTTAAAAAAAGAAGTTTGCATTGAATACATGCCATATTCTACCAAAATAGTCAGATAGTTAGCAAACCACAGCATCTGCAAGTTGGTAGATGCCAATCTGTTTGCACCAATTTTCTTCTACCCACTGTTTTTATTTTGGCTCATACGTTGTCGCTGACATCCAAACTGGTTGTGGTAACTCGAAACAGACACTAAAAAGCATATTTATTTGTGTCTGAATTTACATTGTGCCATATTTAGAGTTGGCAAGCAACCTGTCTGTCAATTCAAATCTCCATGCGTATATTTTAGAAGTGTGCCCATTAGCGACAGAAGATGTCTATACTATTTTCTACATATGATTGCATAACTCTTGTCTTAGTTACAGCTTCATAAATATGTAAAACATGAAGTATACCAATAGGTTATTATAAATAAATAATTATAGTTTGATAAATAAATTAATAAATATAATTTCAATTATACTTAACATAAAAATCATTGGCCTAGGAAAAAGCAAGTGTTAAAACTAAACATATACTATACTAATAAAATACTTCTGGTAATATATGCTTGCTTCAAACTCATACAACAAGTCAGACATTGCACCTTGGAAGAAGAGATCAACAATCTAAGTGTGAATAATAAACCCACAATTTCCCTTAACACAGCTGAATAGATGCTAAAAAAACCTTTGCTAACTTTGGAAATATCCTCTACTTACCATCGTATTATGAAAGACCAAAATCTAATTTTATAGAAATCTCTCCAGCATTATTTGTTAGTTCTACTTATTTCTCAGACGATCATAATTTTCCCTTTTCCAGAAGTCAAGCATTGCTGTGTACCAGAGAGACCTAGTATTTTGTTCACTTTGAAGCTGTGAAGTGCCTAGTATGCCCACATTTTTGACCTGTCATTTAGCATTCGTCCCCTCTCTTATAGTTATTTCTGACTTGAAGCTCATAGGTCCTTTTTTTTCCAAAGCTCTGAATCCCTGCAAACTCTATAGGACCTATAGTCATTAAAAGAGGGATTTCAAACCTCAGTCTTCAGTACCAAATTTTGCTTCTGCTGCTGTAGCAATAGTGAACATAATTTGAAATTGCTGAAGCAAGTGGTACAATGAGAAGAGAGGCACAGGTCTGCCAGGTGTACCCAACTTAAACACATGATCTGCTCTACCTCTCACATTCTGTTCACATTTGAAATTGAAGCTGGAACACTGGTCAGCTGGATACATTATGCACAGAAGAACATGTTATGCTTTCTCTGAAAGGTTTGTAGTCCTTTTAAAGTCAAAATATAGTGCATCAAACTGTAAGTTGCACTCACATGAAAACAATATATGGATGATAATAAAATTTGGAAATGACAGGGGATGCTAAGGCGATGGATGTAAAAATTCAAGACATTGAACTGCCATTGCTTTTCCCCAGGTACTGCAATATGATCCACTGTTCTAATTTTTTTATACAAATAAGATTTTTTTACAAATAAGAAACAAATAAGCATTTTTACTTTTTAAAAGTAGTTTTATCCAAGTATATTACTTCAAGCTATTGGTATTTTCCATACTTTCCCACACAGAGGGAAAAAAATAGAAGAATCCTGTCTTTTTTCATATTTTAATACTTTATGTTTGCACATGGACACCCACCTGCTCACATCAGTAGGCTGAGACTGCAGAAGTCACAGCTCTGTGACCAGGAGACTCTAGGGACACTCACCCCAAAGTTCCTTTTCAAAAGCCACCTACAAATGGAAATGTAAAAGCTGTTTCAAATGTTCCCAGTTACCAGTGGCTGCCTGACAGCTGCTGTACTCGGTCACTTTCACCTCTCCTTACCTCCAGCCCTTCCCTCTGCATCAGAACTTGGCTTTTCCCTGCGTTGGTTATCTGGTTTGTGCCAGCTTGTTGTAGTGTGTTCATTAAGTTCATTTAATTCCTCCCCCATTTTATGTATCTGCTCCCCCCCATTTTGTGTAAAATGGTTCTGCCATCCTCAGTTTTCCCGCCACAGCCCTGCCAGTTCTATTGTCAATCTGTTAGGTTATATAGTTCCTCCTCCCCATTTTCCCTTATATGTATGCTTTTCCTCCTCCCTGGGCCAAGTCAATCACCCCCCACTCCACCTAGTATTCCAGAAGCTTCTCCTCTTTGGGGGTTGTGGTTGGCTGTGGTCCCGGGGCCCCTCCCATACCTGGTACCTATTGGGCTCTCCACTATGTCATTTGTGTTAAGCTCATCCCCTCTTCTCCCCCCATTGGTCTTCTGTAAACCCCTCCCGGGTCCACTCCTTCCCTTTATAACCCCTAAGCACCCTTTGTTCTTGGTCATTCGCTGGGACATCGTGGGGCTTTCCAATAAACCAAGTTTAGCCCCCTGGCGAGTGTCCAGCTCCTTCCTTCTCGTCGTTTAGCAGCGATCCAGTCTGCAATCCAGCCCAGCCTGAGGCCAGGCCGCCAAAGGGGGTTGGCACTTTATGCAGTTGGGGCGTCGGCCACCTCAGCTAGCCGCACTTCGCCTTAGTGGCCACATACACACCGCTGCACCAGCTGAAGGTCAAACCCTCAAGCCCTTACAAATCACCTTTTCAGCATAAAAGTAGTTATTTACCACTTCAAAAAGAACTCCATTTCTATGGTGGTTGCTGTTTAGGATTTTGGCTTAGCAAATCATAAAACTTTGCTCTCCTGGTCATCTAAGTTGTTAAAGTAGTTTGTTCATTTGCTTTTCTACAGTTACGTATCTCTATGGGTTGGATTAAATAAGTGTAAACAAAAGGACTTCAATCTTGTTTCTTACGTAGAAAAAAAAAGGCCGTGTGAACTTGGTGTAGGAAAAATAGGACAAATCTAATCTTTCAAAAGTACATAAGGAGTATTTTGCAACATAATTTTATAAATGGGGGAAGTAGTCTCTAAAATGTTAAATTTTAGAGCTAAAGGCCAATGCTTTTTATTACTATTTTTAATGGAAATCAATGTCAGTGATTTCCATGGTTTCTGATGAGAGGATTAAATATTTAAATGTCAATTATTTGTTCCCAAGCATATCACATCTGCCTTGGTGATAATTGTAATTGTTGGAGAAATAGCTGCTAAATTAATATGATAAAATGAAACAAAATAAAAAGGTTTAGTGTAGCAATACATCTTTTGTTTCATAGGTCTTGTGCAGAATACTGTTGACATTTATTGTTTATTCAGAACATGATTTAATTCAGATTTTTAGGTGTAGTGTTTTGCCACATTACATAGTCAGAATTTTTCAACAATTTCATTCAATCATTTGCTTCCTGGTATTAAATTTTCCTGCTCTGGCAGCTAAGACTCTCAGCCTAAGTTTTGGGCAGTCCTTTGACAGAGCAGAATCATTATAAGAATTCAGGACTTCTGCACTCTGGAGTTCTGGGTTTGCTTGTTTTTTTTTTTTTTTTTTTTTATTTTACTGCTTTATCACACTGCACAGCAAAGCCTGGGGTTTTTTTGCCCCCTGCTTATATGTTGTGACTACTTTGCTCAGACAAAGTTCTTGGCAATTTTGCTGTCCACTGGCACTGTTCCACTGAGAGTTTTGGGACTTTGATTTTTAGCTGTGTGCTCATCATATATTTGTTGCATCAGTGCAACAAGGTAAGTGATGAATGTTTGTTTATTATTATTTAAAAAAAAAATTAAAAAAGAGAAAGGAGATTGTATTCCGTTTGAAAGAAAAATCCAAGCATTTGAAATCCTGCTTTTCTGTTCCTGTCTTGGGGACATACTCTGAAAAACAATCAGTCTAAGCACCTGGGAACTTCCCAGTTTTTGAGACTCTCTGGTTCTGCCAGTATCACAGGACATTTGTTGCAGTGTGAGACATCTATGATTTTCAATAGAATTTTTGTTATTATCAAAACAAATATTTTTATTTCTGCATAAATGTAAATGATGTGGAAAAAAGTAATTGTAATTGATTTTTATCACTGTGAGTGATGGATTTGTAGAGACAGAAAGACAGATTCTGCAGGTTTCATTTACTCTCCACTTCATTGTATACACCAGAGCCCAGGCTTTGATTGAACAAAGATAACAACACTCTAATACCAAAGTACTGCAAGTCAAAGTTGTTAATTTCTTAAACTTTTTTTGCAAGTAGAGTTTTCTTCTTTCTTTTAAAAAACACCTGAGTGATGATGATTCTGATGCAGAACTTGATACTTCTGTCAGAGAAGCATGTGGTGGGAATGAGTATGAATAGAATGCAAGAGAGAAATTTTGTTTATTCTTGTAGTTTTGTAAAAGTCATACCAGTATTACATAGAAAATTACCCCTAATGAGGAATTTTCTTATTCTTCAATATCAAAGACTTGGGCTGAGAGGCAGACAGAGTATTTACACTTTTCTCACAACAGCCAGTATCAGTTATTTCAAAACAATATGGAAAAATAATGTCCAGACATCTTTGGAGCAAAAAGATTCACTTTTCTACAGAAATATTTTTTACTTTCTATCCATAACTTGACTTAAGAAAACTGCCATGGACATGAAAACATTGCTCTAAAGGATCTGTTCTCTGTGCACCCTACACGGCTGCTGGTTATTGTTTTTAAACTTTTGTGTATCTTGGTATTCTATAGCTAGCACATAGTCACATAAAATACAAGTAAAGAAAATACATTTATGAACTTTTCTTTAGAATTTATTCAATTTCTTGCCAGAAAAAGACACCTCTGTAAGTGTAGATTACATGACTTGCAAAAAACTTCTAAGAATACATTTTATTGAACTTTGTCTTAATTATGCTAATTAAAGTAGATTGTAAGTGTCCAATTTAACATAAGATTATCAAATATTTATTAAGGCACTTCAATCTTCATATGCCATCTATATGCAATAAGATGTCATTGCATCCGCATTTAATCTCTTGTATTTATCTGATTTTCACCATGTGAATTAGGCATTTGGCTCAATTTGCATTTGGTTATACAACAAATAAAGGGAAAAAAATTGGAACAAAAATACCAGTATCATTTTAGTTTGTGTTGGATGGCAAAAAGTTTAAATTAATAACTACATATATTTATGCCTAACTAGACAAGTCTTTGTCTAGTTTGTCTTGATTAGCTTGAAGGGAAAATATAATTACCAAGAGGTAAAACGTTCTTAGGCTAGATTCCATAATACCAAAATTTTTATATGTGACTGCTGCCAAAATAGTGCTTTTAAGTTCTGAAGGTGAAAGTAAGTGCAGAAGCCAAAGCTGCAAAGCAAAACCAATGTTTCTGAAACGGCACATAGGACAGAGAGAGCAACAAAACTGGCTTTTAGTTTCTGGGCTAAAAATAATGGTGTACCGAGCCCAAGGATGAGTTGAATTAACACAGGTCTGTGTAGGGAAGCTTGAATTATGCCTTGCTGCCTTATCTGCAGATAAAAAAGTAATCATTTTGGTTGCTAAGGGTAGCAGTCCCATGCCTTCCATACAATCAAAAAGTAAACCATCACTATAAATAAAAGGAAATCATTTGAAGGGCAGAAAGAAATGTTTCATCCAGTCATACTATTTATGAAAGCTGACAATTTGCAATGGGTGTTGGCAACAGAATGGTGCAATTACTTCTCTCCTGCTGCTGGGTTGTGACATTGCTGGGAGGCAGGGATCAGAGAAATTGTGGGAGCCGGGGGATCCTGTCCTATCCATGCTCTGGAGGCTGCTGCAGACAGGTGCAAAGCAGCAGACAGAGTATGAGGTGCCAAATAATACTTACTAGAGAATAAATGGGGTTCCCATGTTTGCACACACAACTCCTGTGGCGCTGCCCATGGACTCACTGAGCAGGTGGGGTGCAGGGGGAAGAAGCCCCCTGCAAAGTGCCGTTCACATCCCCAGCGACAGCACTCTATGGCCTTCACCAGTGCTACAGTACCAGAGAGCTGTAGGTTTAATTTCCAGGTTAAGTTACACACCATTGTCATATCACAAGGATTAGAGTTTCTTAACAACATGGTTTTCTTGGTTTACTTTGGGATTGCAGAAGGAGTAAGCTTGAAAATCTTTTAATAAGGCAATTGCATGCAGACAAAGATTAGATCTCATAGCACAATAAATTTTTGGTATATTATTCAGTATCTTTTTTGATATTCCACTGTCACTAGATAAAAGCTCTAGATAGTAATGAGACAAATCTATTCAGGAGACAACAATGCATATTCCTTATTTGTGCTTACTTGTATGCCACACAAACCTGCAGTTAATTTTCCTGCCTCTTTTAAAAATGTGGGGGAAAAATGCTACTTAGATTCAACAGTGCTTTTAGTGCTTAACTGTGAAGTCTACATTTTGCATTTGTAAAATCAAAATGTTGAGATAGTCAACTACTTAATTTTTCTGATAGAGTAAAAATCTTACAATCTTCTAATTCTAAATGTCAATTTAGACATTTCTCTTATAATTAAATTCTCTCATAATTTCTCTTATTCTTAAAAAAGAGAAAAGAACAGGGCAAAATAGACTGCAAAAGGGAAGCTGTGCTATTTTTAATATAAAGTGTCTTTAACCTCATGTTTGTTTTCCCAATGTCTGCCTAAGAAATAAATCAAGAAAGTGATGGGAGTATATTTTCTTGGCACAGCATATGTTGTTAGTCATATTACATAAGTAACAACACCTTTAATTCCTTTTCTCACTAAAATTATGTGCATAAATGAGGTAATTGTCATTATTCACAGATTTCAGAGGGAGGTTACAGTAGAGGTATGATGGTTTGCAGGACTCCATGTTTGTAGAAAATCAAAGGTCTAGACCAGAACTACTTGCATTCCAATGTATGGAAAAGTGTCCAAGGATCTTCCAACAGAGATTGAACATTTCTGTCATGAATTAACTTCTCACTTCACAATGAAAAAATTATAATTTATTCTATTAATCAATCCCAAATCTATGAAGCCATTCTGGACACATTTCAGAAGACCTGAGGATGTTCATCAAACTAATAGTGATGATTTCTTTTAATCTCAGTTATAAAAACAAATAAATATTCCCATAATAAAATAAATATGTGTTTCTACTAAATAAAAATTAAATCTTCAAATGTTTGTTCTTGTCTATTTGAGGAATAACGTCTTGCCTGTAGGAGTCCATTGGATTTGAAAGATAGCTTCATTTAATTTCATTTAATGTTTAGTGTTGCAATACCTTTACTGGTGCATAGCTCTTGTACAGAATATAGTTGTTCATATAGCTTGTTTATTCAGAACGTGCCTTAATTCAGATTTTTAGGAGTAATTTTTGGCCACATTACATAGTTAGAAATTTTCAACAGCTTCAGATTATTCATTGGATATATATCACATCCAAACCCAGTAGGACATAATTCCATGTTTCTTTGTTTCAATATATTACATTCAGTTTCCCATTAGGATTTCAAACAGTAGATGCAAATTACAGAAACACTTCACAAGAAATTCCAGGTTTTTAAAATGGGCCACATAATCTTTCTGCATACTATTTGCTCTTGCACTCAAAAAATTGCAATCTGCCTTTTTCTGAGATTTTTACCTGCTGTATTTCTAAGCCGTTGAAGCCACAGCAGCTAAAGAAAATCTTTGAAAATCTGCTGTCCATTTTGTGTTGAGTGACTTGAGAGGTGGAGGTGCAGGAGCTCTGGCTGATCTCAGCCAGTTCAGGAGTGGTATCATGAAACTGAGAGCAGAGAAGCACAACTAAACAAGAAAGATACAGCTCCATGAAATACATACTGCATCTGCTCATGAAGTCGTGGTAGAACTGGAAGTTTTTTTCAAAAAGTATCTATTCCCACAAATGTATTAATGTAAATAAATTAAACTTGGCAAGTGTTGGACGCGAATAAAAAGGTGAACAAAACCTAATGTGCTGTCTCCCCATGGGTACCCTGTCTACCATTCTGTGCTTGGAGTCTATGTAAGCCAGGTGTAGCAGTGTTTACGACCATGGCCCATCCCATTGAATTGGCTTGGCTGGGATTACAAAGACAGTGAACTTTTACTTTGTCTTGTTGCAGGGCTGAGCCTTCTGTTCAGAGAAGGTAACGCCAGTCCTTGTAATTTACACAAAGAGTGAAATTAAGGCTATGTGTGTCAAAGAAGGAAGGGAGAAATAGAATTGGAATGAAGTTAATGATTTTTTTGTTTGTTGTTTGTTTGCTTTGGGTTTGAGGTTATTTTGGTATGTGTATAAACTGCTTTTTGTCATTGCATACTGAAGATTAACCAGGGTAAATTACAGAATGGTCTATTAGTTCCAAGTAATCCTTAGAAATCTACACACAAGGTTATGAGTGTATATTAACTTCCTTTTTTTTCATATACCAAAATCAAAATAGCCTGTTAGGAACATATCCTACTTCTGAATGTCAGAATGTCTGAATGTCAGCCTTGTATTTAAAGAACACAGAGGTGACACCTGGGAATGCTGCTACTTTTTCACATTGATATGATGTGTATCTTTCAAGCTGTTGTTAATCCATTGTCTAAATCCAGGCTGTATCCTCACCCCTCTTTTCCATGTCAGCTTCTTTACCCTTGTATCCTGATTGTTGTAAATGTATTGCTTACTTTGCTTTGAATGTAGAAAATGCATTTTTCAAGATGTTATAAAGAGAGTGTTTCACACATAAAGGAATTGAATGAGTGGGCCAGGTGCCTAGAGATATGGTTGCAGACATCCTACCCCGCCTATCAGCTAGATCTAAGAGTGTTTCTTGATTGCGAGGTGTTTTCACTGATTCCAGTGATCATAACTCTTGACTACAGATCAAATGGCCCAGACAGATACAGCAGTTTGCACTGCAGCTTCTATACTCTTCTTCTTTGAGACCCTCTTCAGATCTCTTGAGCTTCCTGGCAATTTATATAGGATGATTTGAGTATTCTTGTGATCCCTCTGAGGAACCGGAGGGCTCCAATGCAGCCAGAAAAAGACAGAGATAAGGCTAAGGTAAGAACAGAGCTAGAGTGTTCTAATGAACTATGCCAGCTGCCTGTGACAAAGGACGCTTGCAGTATCCTGGGAGAGGGTCAAACCTCCTGCTAAGGCTAGGACACATGATCTTCTGCTGAAGAGCTGCACCAAGTGAAGGAACTGTGGAAGCAGATCAGTGATTTGCAGAGCATCAGAGAGAAAGAGGAACACATTGAGTGGGTCTCCCCCAGGTCCCTGTAGTTTCAAGAGTCCAGCTCTCTAGTTACAGTGGAAGATCAGGAAAAATCTCTTACTATGAAATTGGAAAGAGAAAATTTCCATACCCGAACCTCGTAGAAAAGTCTTTATACTGAGAATGATGGGAAAAGGTAGAGATTCTTAAAGATAAAAAAGTAAAGGATGAGGAAGGTGAGACATGGTCATGGAAAAAGGCTTGTCAATCAGTGGAAGTCAGCTCAAGTCAGTTTCAGCAAAGACAAATAAATAGGGAAGTGCCCAAGGGGTTGCCAAATGTGGAAAATGCGTATACTCTTTCTGGGGAAGCAGCATGTTTGGGTCCCCATCTGAAGTGACTTTTTTCAGATGTATGCAGAGTAGGAAAAAGGCAGGAGGGATTAGAAGTCTGCATGCAGCTGCAGACCTATGAACTTATTGGTGCCATGCAGATATTGTGGGATAGCTTGCACAACCGGGGAACTTCCCTCTATGGATACAGGTACTTTAGGATGCCCGGCTGGGACTCTGGGGAGGGGGAGTTGGAGCAGCAGGAATATTTAGACCTCCAGCTTGGGCTGTGGAGGGGTGGGCGAGCACGCACTGGCTCCGGGCTTGCCAACGGCTGAGCAACAAAAGAAGCCCAGCTGGCAAGCTCAGACACAGCCACACCAAAAGAAAACCAAACCCTCAGGACCAGCAAGATCCCTGGTCAGAGAGACTGGCTGCATGTGTTCTCATCCAGGACAGCTCTCTGGATGAGAGGAGCTGCAGCTCCTGGCTCAGCTCCTCTTCACTGCAACAGCCCTGGAGCCAGGGAGAATGGGATGCGCCAGGGACAGCCACCACCCCTCGGCACAAACAAAACAAAACAAAACAAAACAAAACAAAACAAAACAAAACAAAACAAAACAAAGACCCCAAAAATGGGATGGAATAATAAATCATCCCTGAGACAGGCAGCTAGGACAACTGGGCAGCCAGCAGCCACCATAGGACCCAGCAGCCACTGGGACCCAGTGTTCAGGGTCCTTAAGAGGAGGATGCAGAATAAAAAAGAATGATCACAACCCTGGGCTTCAAAAGTTTGGACATTGGACCGTTCACAGTTCACAGATCTTCGAAGAATGTTTTGGCTTGTCGTCCTGGAGAGACCCCTTCCTTTCCAGCCTCAAGCTTGTTATAAATGGATAATGAGATGATTTGCTCTCGCAATTAAGGGGTGACTATTGTGTAAAATTAAGAAAATCTTCAGTGATGTATAGTTATGTTATTGTGGTTTAGATGTACTATGTTGTCCCATGGTTCCCTTTTCCCCTCCTGCATTGTGACCATCAGATAGCTGGGGTTATCTAAGACAGGTAAAAAGAGAAGGCTGCACACGTGCCCCTTGCATGGGACAGCTGGGAATGGAAAACTTGGTGCTTAGGGGGTGCAGCGTGGCAACACCTGACCTCCAAACAAGTTACAAGAAAGCAGTAAATGGCAAAAGAAGAGCTGACTGAAAGACTTTGGGAGGGGCCAGACTTGACTGATGCAGGGGTATAAAAGATGGAGCAGGGGTATAAAAGATGGAGCATCCATCTTGAAGATGAACCAACCACATGGTATGCACGCAGGCAGTTCCCAGGGCTGTAACTTTTTCCTTATGTAGTCCTTTGTTGTATTTTTGTTAAGGTTTAATAAACCTTTTTAAATCCTCCAAGTGAGCAGCTATTTCTTACAAACAGATACTATGTTTTAATGCTGAGACTTCAGCAGCAATTTTGAGGGGCCAAAGCAGCAAGGAGGAATTCAGGACATGCCTCAGCCAACTGCCGTGGCGATAAGTGATTATATAAACATGTAAACCTGTCATTGTACATTAGCAAAGGAAACAAGAAGGTGCAGAAAAAGGGGTGGGGATCTGGGGAGCTAGTGGTGACTGGCTTTCTTACAGAAAAAATAAACCATCGTAAACCCCAGCCGCCCATCCCAAGAACCAACAAAAACCCAGAGAGGGGGAAAGGATGTTGCCCTTTTCAAAACCTCCAAATTTTCAAAAGTGTTTTTCTTGAGAAACAGCAGCATAGGGTTCATTCATTCCCGACACAGAATTAGTTTCAAGGCCTTTTATTCTAACTGCTACAGCTTCAAAATACAACTGTCTGGCTGTCCATATCATCAATCCAAAACACAGGAAATAACATTTAAATGTCAAAACATTTCTTCCTTTCTTATTTTCTAATTTTAGGATCTGTGTCTACAACTACAGCAGGAAAGGCCATACTTTGCCAACAGGGAATCAAAAAATTATTGTACTTCTTTTACAGTGATTCATAATTCCTGATCCAATAAATAACAAAAAGTGTAGGTCAGGATTCACATCTAATCCTAATAGGGTTTCTTTTTGGATGTGCTTTTCACATTGCAGAAGGTTTCTGATAACATTATGACTTTGATGTTGATACATCAAACTGTCCTTAAAGTTCCTTTTATTTTTCTTATCATGCAGCCTTCCCTCAGACTTAATTGCTAAATATGTGCAATAAAATTAAAACTTTTTTCTTATGATCTTGTAACTTAAGTTATAAAAACTGTCTTTTAGTTCATTGTTACATTCAAATTAAGTAAAGGTACTCTGTACTCTGGAAGGTTATTTTATTTTCTTTTAGATCCATTAAAATGATTTCTTTTTCCTTCCTGAGCAATACACAGACTGTTGGCCAAAGTTTTATCTAGAAGACATGAATCAGTTGTTGACCATTAGACATGGACTAGAAAGCCGTAGCGTGGGCTGACTGTGTTGGAGATGATGAGGCATCTTGTGAATTGGAGAGGCTTTTCTGTCACTTGACTCATCATTCTCCGTGAGTCCACATCGTGCTGCTCTCTGATCTCCTGCATGCTGTGCCATTTTTTCTGGGACCCCTACTCCATGTAAAATATGAGCTGATATCTGGCTAGAATGATGTGAACTAATGATAAGTGTGAAGATGAAAAGTTAATATAATGCTGTGAAAATGATTAAAGCATGAGAAAGACTCATTCTGACTGACTATTCAAAGAGAAACTCCAGGTACAAGGGAAGACTAGGGAAATTGTTGTGTTGTCAGTATTAGATTCCAGCTGGTGAGAGCACTAACTCAAGGAACTTTCACCATTTCTCACTGTAATAAAGGCTCCACTCTTGCTGAAATAAACACAACATCCCCACTCCTCCACCCTTTATTTCTACTTCAGTCTAATCAATTCAATCATTAAATGGAGCAGGTTCTGAGGCTGCTTTTTCTGGAGTCTGCACAGGACTATGGAAGATGTCTGAAGGCACCTTTATGTAGTGGTAAATATTTATTATATATAATATAAATTAGGCTAATTGTGTTTCCATTTAGATGTAAACTATAAAGTCTGATCAGCTTTGCTCCTTCATTCTCTTAGGAGAGTCATTACTTTACAGTCAGAAAATTGATATGATTATGTGTGCTGGTTTTGTTTGTGTTGGAGCTACCTTTCTTCATAGTGGCTGTTTTCGAGCTATAATTTAGATTTCTGCTGAACACAGGGCTGATAGTACAGAGATGTTTTTGTTATTGCTGAGCAGGGCTTAGACAGAGCCAAGGCCCTTTCTGCAGTTTGTACTTCCACACTGGTGAGGAAGTTGGGGGTGTATGGGAGAATGAAAGGAGGCAAAGCTGGGACAGGTGACCCAGACTGGCCAAAGGGATTTCCAGACCGTGTGGCATCCTGCTCAGTACTTAAAGGCAGAGGAAAGAAGGAGGAATTAGGGGACATTTGGAGTGATGATGTTTGTCTTCTAAGTCACCATTACACATGATGGGGCCCTGCTCTCCTGGATTCATTCCTTGTTTTGCTTTGTTTGGGTGCCTGGACTTCAGTGCCCCTATCAAAGTGGCTTTATCTCAACCCATGGTGTTTCTCCCTTCACCCTTCTGATTGTCTCCCCAGACCTGCTGGTGGGGGGCTGAACGAGCAGCTGCTGGGGCCTGGCTGCTGGCTGGGGTGAAACCAGGACATGATGCCATCAGCTTCTGCATGATTGCTGAGTTTTTGAGACAACACCAAAATTATAAACTGTGCAAAAATTTAGGTTTTTTTGTAAATGAAAATGAGGAATCTAATATAGGTCTGCATTCAGTATAGTTGAATGCATAGTTGGACATTGACATATATGGATGAGGATTCTAAAGTAGAAAAGAAAGATAAAAAGCTTGATGCTTTAATGACTATGCCCACTCAGAGAAATGATAACTGGTTGGCTGGAGCCAGCAAACAGGCACAGAAAAATATTAACTATTTCTTAAAATTATGCGAGAACCTGCACAGAAGATGGCTATCACCATTGACAGTACTGAAAAATAATATGCCTCTTTTCTTGCTCAACTTTGAAAAAAGATTTCATTTCTCATGGCCAGTATTTCCACAGTATACATGTAGAAGCATCCCTTTTGTTGTATCTGCAGACTTCTCTAATGCAAAAAGCTGGTTCTAGCTGCTATAAACATGTCTAATGCTGCAGAGGAAAGAGTCTTTGTCAAAGTCTTAGCCACCTCCTTTTTTCAAAAAAGAACCAGGAATATCAATCACTACTGTTTCCACAGCTGAGCACAGCTATAGTAAGTAAAGATGGACATGTATCAGTGCTCTGTTGATATTTACTACAAAATTTATTGCTTTGAACTTTTCTCTGGCCTAGCCAACCAATAATCATATACTTAAGATCCAAACAAGTTAGCTACATCTTCAATTTTTCAGCTAGTTTTGAAGTTTTCTAATATGTTTTTCCTTCATTTTCAGAACTGTTCCTTCCATTGCAGATTTGAGTTCAAGCCTTGTGGAATAAAATTTCCCTGAACAAATCCCTTGATTTCTTTATGTCTCAGTTTGCCTGGTAACAACAGAAAAACCCTCTGCCTTTTAGCTTGTAGGTAGAAAAAGCAATGTAAATAACTTGAGTAGATATAGTCTTTCATTCTCTGACAGTCAGTATCACTTCTAGTTCAATACTTTTAATTTCACTTTTATCTTGGCCACCTTAATTCATAAAACTGGAATTCTCTACTCATTTAGACAAGAAAGGATCTTCTGTCTGGAAAAATACAATACAGCCACCAACCCATTAAACTGGCTTCTCTTTATGTCTAAGGCATCCATTTTCATTTAGTCCTTTTATAAAGTTTCCTGTTTGACATTGAGTTATTACTTATTTTCTCTGCTAAAGTGCCCATGAATTTCATTTTTTCCTATGGTACCTTCTGAGAACAGCCATTATACAGAGTTAAAGTCTCTGAATTGTCCATTGCTTGCTCAGTGGAGCGTATAAAACTGATGTTAAGTAGCTTACCAGCCCACTTGCCTCTTGCTTATCCAACTGTAACATTATTTATTATTTTAATTGAGTTAGAAATTAGTCATTCTTCCATAGCCAAATAAAGAATGGTGACTTCATTTTTCTGAAGTGTTGTATTTAAGCTTTTTTCATCCCAGGAAAACATAAGGTGATTTCATAGCTGTTTCTGTAGGTCTGTTCCTATTCCTATTCAAATCAGTACCAAATGCTTTGGGTTCTTATGCATTAGCTAAAGGCTGATATGAAATTCATATCCCTGGCCCTTGCTGACTGATTGCTGAGCTTGGCTGCTAGTACAGAGACTCAGATCTCAGCCTAACTACTCTTTCTGATGGTGTTCATACCCTCCTAACCATTCTGTGCTCCAATGCACCTATCTACCTAATATTCTGAGTCAGTGTTGATCTGACGGAGGGCTCAGAAGCTGGTGCAAAATCATATTTATGTAGAGGAAACATCTTCCTTCTTCTCCCCAGCTTGTAGAAAGCTGGTGATTTATGCATTTGCTTTTGCACTTCACAACCTGGTACAGTGAAATGTGGATGTAAAGATTTTGTCCGGAAATAAAGTGAAATGTGGACATAAAGATTTTCTCCAGAAATAAAAGCAAAAATAACCTATTTTTGTCTAGTGAAGTCTGGCTTCTGACGGCAACATGTTTTTCTTTCCTCCCTCTCAATTTTTAGTCTGACCCCAGCTGCTGCAGAGAGGCAGCTGCTCTTGTCTTCATGGGGCTGTACTATCAGAGTCAGGAAACAATCAGAAGAGGACTCATGCTGATCACCTCTTGCAGGGTGGTCTGCCATTCTCAGAGATCCCTGGGATTGCACTGAGTATGGGGAATTATTTTGAGTTACACCAAACAGAGTAGAAATACTTGAAGTCTTGTGGGAAAGAGAAGACATTGCTTTTCACCTTCCACAGCACAACGCATTCATTACAACATATTCTTTAACTTCTCTCGCTAACAGAATGACAAACCAGATGCTGAAAAAATGCTGTCAATGATATGGAGCTTGAGGGCAAGGTTCAAAGGTTCACAGGAGCTTTCCCAATGTTTAGCGTCCTAGCTTTTCACTCTGCCTTCGTCTCCTCACTGTGCCTTCATCTTCCAGGTCTGCTTACCTGAAGGAGATTTAGGGCAAACAAAATCAGTATTGTGACTTGTTTCATTTAAAGATAGACAAGGAACAATTAATGAGAAAACATGTTATTCAATTTGCCTTCTCCTCTAAAACTCCCATAAGCAAGTAAATGAGTAATAGAATTCATCAGCAATGTATTTTTCAGGGTTTATTTGTTTGGTTGTTCTTGTTGTTGCTTGTTTATTTGTTTGGAATTTTTTTTCTCTCCTATATTCTATTTATATACAGATTTTTTTTCTTCGAAGGTCATGGTTGCCTGAGGTTACAGCTGTAGAAAAGAAGTGTGTTGCTAGCCTGCCAAAAAGTTGAAATTAGTATTGCTTTTAGGAGTAGCTTGTGACTGATCCAAGTAACAGTTTAACAATTGGTAGCAAGATATTAATTCCTAAATAAAGGCCAAAGCCCAGCAGTCCTCAACGACATATTCCCACTGCTTCTAGCCCTATTGTGTATTAGTCCATAACCTGCCATATGGTACCTCACCTCTGCTATGATGATGTGCTTGTGATTAAGTGAGAAACAATAAGAAAAAGCAGGTATACAAAAAGTGGACCTGTGCATACTATTCTTCTAAAGAAGTGAATGCTTTACTGTCCAGAAAACTTATGTTGTGAATATTCTGGAGGTGATTTAATAGCAATAGTGATAAAGTTTTAGTGGTTTAAAACCTTAGAAACATGTCTGATCTTTTACCTTTAATAATTGTACCTGTATCATACTGTCATGTGATTCACTTAGTAATTTCTTCCAGTTAGCTGCAGTGGAACTAAAATCAACTGTACTGCAAACTTTCTGTATTTCTTGATATTTCTAAAATTCTTAAGGTACAAAATGCACAAATTTTATTTAAAGGAAATAGTATTAAAGTGAATTTTTTTGAAGATTTAAGAACTTTTAAAATATGAACATGGAAGTTATACAGAACTACAGAAAAATCACGAGGAAACCAATTTTGGTGGTTGTTTGGCTTTGTGCTTTCTTTTTCCTTTTGGTTTTTTTTTCTAAAACTGCAGGTTTCAAAAAGTCTTTAGTGACTTAATTTATGCTTTAGAAGTGCTTTCATAGAAAATACGTGGAGAAAGGCTTTCAGAGCTCTAGCCCAATAGATCTGATTTTTTTTTTGTCCATAATGCTGTAAGTCAAAACAACAGAAACCTCTTTTATTTTGGTACAAATAAAACCCTTTCAACAGCACATTGGTACTGCTATTGTTATTAGTACCTCACACAATAATGCAAAGGTGAGGTAACTGACCTTTCGATATTTCTTATTATTGTTAGCTATTTCTTCCAAATTGGTTTGACCTTGTTTTACTGTCGAAAGGTTAATACTTAGCCTGAAGTACCCGAAGCACGATTTTCTTTCATCTACCTAAAGTTGCACAAAGGTGGTGATTTCAAGCGTGGTTCTCTTTCATTTGATGGCACAAAACAAGCCCAAGATATCATCAATAATAATTTTTTTCTTCTGCAGTATTCTGAACACTCTGTTCTGCAGCAATGTACTTTCAAGCTCTGACAGGAGATAAGAGAACAAGAGTGGGGCATGCCTTATTGTGAAACAATGGAGCTCGTTTTGAAAGGCGGCGAATCAATACAGCTATTTATTTAAGCCCACAGGCCAGTTTAAACTAAAACGATTCACAATGCAGGTTACAGAGATCCGGCCTCCATTCTCTCTAGAGAAGACACTGCTGCTCTCTTTATTACAAAACTCTCATCTTGAAAAGCTTAAAATGCAATAGATTAAAAAAAAATCCAAAGAAAGAAGATATTTTGGCACTGCTGTCTCTGAGGACAGGACTGTGAAGTTTAAAAGATCAAACAATAGAATATCTCTTCTAACACTGCAAGCAATGTTTGAGCTGTTTCAGAACAAGACCATTGGTAACACCACTGGGAGAACAAGTAACTTATGAAAGTATTCATGTTCCAGAAATGAGCTTTTTTTTTCTCCTCCCCTTCTTCACTCAGTCATCTTAACAAGGCTCAGAAAAGATGATTCTTCCTGTGAAACCATCCTCCTTGGATCTCATCAGTCTCATTGCTGGGATCCTTCATAAGATTAGTAACCCTAACCTATTCATCAAAATAGTAGCAGCTAAGGAGATAACTAGGAATCTTCTCTTCCATCTTGAATAATAAAGTATTTTTCAATATTTTGTAGTACTTGCACTGTTGCACCTCAAAATGGAGAAGTACTGCAGGACTGAAAAAGGGTTCTGGTGCCTGAAAATGCAACAGATGGCATATTATAAACTCCGTATACAAACCTCTTTACCTTCTACATTTATTTTTGAGTGAGAATGTCTCCACTTTTACCATTTTAGACCAAAACACTGGAACAAATGTTCTAAAATTCAATTTACTCTTTCGAGTAAAAAGAAAAAAATGTATCTTTTTTCAGCTCACCTCACAGCTTCAAGAGCAAACTATGCTTGCTGGTATCTGAGATATATTATCTTACATGTGCCAAAAAAAAAAGAAAATTGCAAATACGTTTGTGGTATGACAGAAGTTTCATGACATTGTTATGAAAAAAATGTTCAAAAAGTAATCTAAATATTTTCTGTATTAATGTGGGGAGAATATAAATATGATACATAATGCTGCCCATATCCTGAGCCAGAAAAATAGTACTAATAAAAATACCTTAGGGTTGTTTCTGCAGCTTGGATGAGCTGAGTTAGCCATTTCAATGGGTGTGTGATCCATGTGCTGGAGTCCACCTTGAGATCTGGGTGTGTAAAAATACCATTGTGGTCTCTGCAGACTGAAACAAGGGTTACACCACATAAGCCAGACAAGGGGGTCTTCCCTGGGTTCCTTGTTCTGCCAATCCTGAACAGGTCAGCCAGCATAAGAAAAGGGTGGAAGAGGGAAAGAATTTGTTTTGGGAAAAACCCTGAGATCTCTTCCTTGGTCAATCAACTGATAAATGGCCAAACATTAAACAATCCCTCAATTGCAGGCTGTAATTGGTAAACATTTCAATACTTTTAGGACATACTTGGAAGTGTTGTGCCCTCCATATCAATTCTTCCCCTGTACATCTTCCTAAAAACCAAAAAGTTAATTTCCTATTTTATGATATAGGTGTGTAGTTTAAGTTACTCCTGGTATGTACTGCCCCATACTTCTCAACATTTTGTTTCATTTGTTGCTGTTGTTGCTGGTCGCCAGGCTCTAGTACACTGTGTAAAGCTTTTCTTGCTGTCTGCAAACTTTGTAGTCTGACTTTCCAGACACCTCTTTCAACCCAACATGTCCTTTATAAATCTCCATTTTAAAATCAAAACAAATCAGATCTGGTGGAGAATACAAATGTTTAGTTTTAGTTTTACAATAAACATTGAGTTCTATTTCATGGATCACAGAACTTAGTAGATCTTACTAGTTAAAACATTTCTCTGGACTGCTACATTTTTAAGATGGATCTCAAAGGTTAGAAAATGTGCTTAATCATAGAACATCTGTTTGGAAGGAGCCTCAAGGATCATCTGGACCCGCCTTTCCTGGTAAAAGCACGCTCTAGACAAGCACCTTCTCAAGCTGGATCTTATAAGTGTCCAGCGTTTTGGAATTCACCACTCCCCTAGAGAGGAGATCATTACCATGGTTAGTTGCTCTTTTTGTGAGAAACTTTCTCCTTGTGTCCAATTGGAACCTCAGCAGGAATAATTTTTATCTATTATCCCTTGTCTTTTCCATGTGACTTCTTACAAAAAGGAAGCTTCCACCTTCTTTGTAGCCAACCTGGAACATGGCATAGTGAGTTAACTTTGGGAGACCCATGCCCACCAAACCATTCTACTACTCCAGTGGGACAGGGGAGAGAAAATAAAATAGAAAACAACTAGTAGGTTGAGACAAAACAGTTTAAAGCAAGAAAAAAGCAAGACAAAAAAGCAAAAGTTTGCATGCACTTAAGAAGAGGGAAAAATAAATTAATCTCTACTTCCCATCAGTGAATGATGCTCAGCCACTTCCTGGGAAGCAGGGCTTCAGCATGTGGAACTGCTGCTCCACATGCTGAAGGCAAACATGTAAAATAACTAATGCCTCCCATTCCTCCCCCTGCCCTCCCTCAGCTTTTATATCTGATCTGATATCATGTGCCATGGGATATGGCTTTGGTCAGTTTGGGTCAGCTGGCCTGGTTGTGTCCCCTCCCAGGATCTTGCCCACTCCCAGCCCCCTTGATGGAGGGAGGAATGTTGGAGAGACAGCGCTGGTGCTGTGCCAGTGCTGCTCAGCAATAGCCAAAACAGCGGTGTGTTATCAGCACCTTTCCAGTTATCAGTGCAAAGTGCAGCAAGGTGAGGGCTGCTGTGAGGGAAATGGACTCCAGCTCAGACAAAATGAAACAAAACATTGCACATGGTGATAGGATCTCCCCTAAGACTTCCTTTTTTGAAGCTGAACAAACCATATATCTCAGCCTTTCCTCACTCAGCAGGCTTGCCAGCCCCTGGACCATCTTTATGGCCCTTCTCTGGACCCTCTCCAGCCTCCTCGTTTAGGCACTAAAGCCAAGCACAGTATTCCAGGAGTGGCCTGACAAGCACTCAGCAGAGTGGGATGGTGGTGCCTTTGTCTCTGTAGGTGATGCACTTTTTGATGCAGCCCAGCATCGGCTCTCTTTTCCACAGCATGCTCTGCACACCCAGTGTGAGTTTGATGTCTACCAGGACCCTTGGGTCCCTTTCCACAGGGCTGTTCCCCTTCTGGGAAGATCCCAGCCTGTGCTGCACTCCTGGATTATGTTTTCCCTGGTGCAAGACCTTGCATTTGTCTTTGCTGGACTTCGTAAGGTTCTTGCCAGCAACTCTTCCAGCCTATCCAGGCCTTCCTGCAGGATAATTTCCCTTCCCAAGAACCCATTTCCCACTCTCTTTGATATCACCACGGGTGTCATCACAGTACACTTGATCCCATTGTCCAGATCACTTAGGAAGATAATCAACAGATTTGGGCCCAACACTGATCCCTGGGACACCTCCCTTGTGAGAGTTGGCCAGCCTGGAAAGGAGCCGTGGAGCGTCCCCATCTGGGGGCCCAAGAGCCAGACCTCTTATCCAGACCATCACACATCAGTTTCTCTGGGAGGAAACTGTGCAGAAAACCTTGAAAAAATCCAGGTAGACAGTGTCCACTGCTCTTCCCACATGAATTGAGCATGTTACTTCATTTTAGAAGACAATCATGATGCTATGATGGGACTTGTTCTTGTTGAATCTGTCTTGTACTTCTAATCATGTGCTTCATCTGATTTGTGGCAGTCTTCAGGAGGGTTTGTTCCATAACTCTCCCAGGCCCTAAAATAAGACTGATGTGCCTATAATTACTTGGATCTTAAGAACTGAGTTCTTAAATCTTCTTGCAGACGGGGTGACATTAGCCTTCCTAAAGTCTTCTGGGATGTCTCCCCATGGCTTCCTAAAGATTATGGACAGCATCCTCTTCCCAATTACATCAGCTCTTTTAGCACTCTTGGGTGCATATTTTCAGCTCCTGTGATAATTCACATACCCTCTCTTTCTTCACTGGCCCTGTGATTGAATCAAACTGGATATTTGCTCCCAAGGCTTGAGGCCCAACAGACATGAGAACTGTTGGGAACCTCTGTATTTTCAATGTTGTTGGTAACTGGGTAATTGACCTCTTCTGCAAAACACCAGTTCATTATTTCCTTCTATTTCAGCTTATTATTATTTATATTACCAAAGAATACTTGTAGTTTTTAATATATTTAGCTGTTTTCAATTTGAGTGGAACTTTTGCATTTCTAGCTGCATCTCTGGACGCCCTGATAATACTTGCCTAGTTCTCCACAGATATTTGTCTACTTTTCCATCTCTTGTATGCCTCTGTTGGTTTTGAGCAAAACAGAAGTTTGCAGTTCATTCAACTGGGTCTCCAGCTGCATCTACTTCCCTTAAATTTAAAGGGCATGAATGATTACCATCCTTTCAACAGGATTTCCTTGAAATACTCAGTAGCTCCTTGATCCTCCATAGCGTCTTGCCACAAAATTCCTGCAAATTAGCTCTGAGGTAGCTCAAATTTGCTCTTTAAGATCTTCAGCATATTCAGTGGGATCCCAAGTTCTGTAATACTGTGATCATTGCAGCCACAGCTATCATTAACCAAGGTATCACAAAGCAGGTTTTCTTGGTTTGTGAGGAACAAGTCCAACAGTGCCTCATTCCTGGATTTTTAATGAGGAAGTGGGCCTCTGTACATTTCAGGAACTTGATGGCATGAAAGCTGCTGCATTGTTCTACCAAGAAATGCCTGGGTAATTGAAGTTGCCTATAATAACCAGATTGTGTTTTAACTAAGTGAGCTAAATGTTGATTTGTTGGCTTTATCTTCCTGATTTAAGGTTAGTAGCAGATGCCAATTGTGAGATCTCCCCCTTGACCTAGGGGCACTTGACAAGGTTTCCATAATCAACACAGTTAAATTCTATCCATTCAAAGTTCTACTTAATAACGTAGAGTGCAACTTTTCCTTCTCTTCCTCACTGTCTTTACAAAACAGCCTGTAGTGACCCACTGTGATCTTTCAGTCATGTGAATTGTCCCACCACATTTCAGTCATTCCTAGTAATTATGCCAGAGTAAGATAATGTCCAATCTCTCTAATTCCCCACAGGACATGAGGGAGTTCTTCACTTCTTTTTCAATACCACCAGTCTCTCTTGAAGGCCTACCACATGTGACTGGGCTTATGATTTTTGTAATTGCTCAGTGACAAGTGCAGGATAGGAGAAAGCTCATCTAAGAACGGAAAAGGGTGACAAACAGTGCTGGAAGATGTATGTATGTGCATTAGAAGAATTTCAGGAATGTTTGTCAGAAAAAAGGTTTTATCTGGCATATTCATTATCTTAAAACACAGCAATTTTCTTATTACTGAAGATGTAATAAAATAAAACAAACAAAGATAAATGATTATGATCTTTGGTCACTTGTTAGCAGGCAAAGACATTTAAGAGTTCAGTAGCAGGGTGGAAATCCTTGCTGGGATTCCTAGTCTCTCAAGGGAAGTCAACAATACGTGGACCTGATCTTCTCTTGGCAAAAAAAAGAAAAAACTCTAGAAAAAGTTGTCAACAGTAGAATCTTTTTTGCAGTTTCCTCTGTCTTTCCTTGCTACGCCTATTTCATAGCCAAAGGAAATAATTTTCCAGAGATGCTAATCCAACATTACCCACAAACTCACTGATATTATATTGAAGCAGGGGAGTGGTGAGCAGGGAGGGAAGAAAAGACGTGAGTTCATAATGAGAAAGTTCCATACCTAGCACTCAGAGGGGCAGGTTTTAGAGGCTGATATTAATTATATCAGCCTTTAAAAGGACTGCAGTAAAAGCATGAACTTATTTTCCTTAATCTGAACAATCATTCCAAATCAAAAGTCCTTCAGTATTTCTGTGAGAAACTTTAATACACTTATTATGTCTCCACCTCATAAACCCCTATAGACAAGATTGAATTTAACAAATGTATACAAAGAATGACAGCTGACACTAATTTCATGTGATGGAAGTTAAATGCAATGACAGCCCCTAAAGTAATGTAGTTGATAAAAGTATGCAAATCTCAGAAGAAGTAAAGAGATTAAAGGAGGCTACACATCTCCTTTATCTGTAACCGCTAGAAAACTGCAACTATACTTTAGATGCGTTGACTCCACAGCCTAAGGGGATTTTTAAATGTACCAAATAAGTACATCTCTCTCTCTGATCCAATTGTCCTGCAATCCCTCAAGCTGCTAGGCTCTCTCATGAAAAATATGCAGTAAATGTTATCAAATACCCTTCTTCCCACCACAATGCTGACCACACAGACCCTATGGACTACCCTGAATTTCAGCTAACTGCAGAGAAGAAGTACAGTCAAGCATGTTCTGAAAAGGAATCTTTAAAAGCATGATAAAACCAAGTCGGGTGGGTGCCTGGGGAATGCACACCAAAGATTTGAAAAACATTTGAGTTAGCATCTGTAGATGAAAGTGGTGGACTAGGAGTTCCCCAGGGAGGCAACTATGGCCAGCAGCTGATGGTAGGTAACAGGACACTGCAGCTGGGGCCCTTTCTTGCTGAGCCTGTAACAAGCCTTCTCTGTAGGGTGGCAGATTAAGAATAAGGCTAAAATAATGGAATTTGTGCATGCCTGGTCTGCTTGCTCTGCCTGACCAGAGCACTGATATCACCCTGACAGCTGCCTTCTCAACACTCTCCCCTTGCAGCAAATGGTGGGCCAGTCTGTCAGCCGCATGTGTATGCTTAACAGTGACATATTGGCAATTAAAGAGAGAATTATTCACTTTTGTACTGGATACGGGTAAATAATCCATGAAACACACAAGTATGAAATGTTAGGGTAGAGGAGTCCTGGTGTAATTCAGGGCAGTTTTAGCAGGATCTGTTTCCATTTTTACAAAAAGAAAAAGAAAAACTCGGAATTTGAAATTACACATTTATTTTAATACTGGGAGTAAGTTTGTAATATTCACTACTTAGTATCTTGATCAAAGCAGAAATTCTGACTGCTTAGCAGTAATCCATAACTAATAAATTATTAAAATAATAAAATATGTGCGAAAGACCCTACATTTAACTATTAACTTTTGAAAACCTCAGCCATAAATTCTATACCTGCCATAAATTCTGAAGCATTGGTGACATTATTCAACCCTAGATTACTCTAAGGCTGGTGGTTTGCTACCATTT
Source organism: Ammospiza caudacuta (assembly GCF_027887145.1). NCBI lineage: Eukaryota > Metazoa > Chordata > Aves > Passeriformes > Passerellidae > Ammospiza > Ammospiza caudacuta. The sequence goes on from NC_080632.1 coordinate 17,699,797, forward strand.
GGCATTTAAGGACTTGTGAAGACAATAAAAAAATATTTTTCTGATAAGAAGAATTAAAAAGGGGAGTGAAACAACAGCTGTCAAGCTAAATCTACAGAAATAGTATCTCAATCTCATGCTCTTTAATAAAATTTTAATTTTTTTTTTACTGAGGTTTTTTTCTCTCCTATGGAACTAGGGATTATAGATAATATTTTCATCCCTGATGAGGGGAGAGAATGATGCATCTGACTTCATCTTATCAGAAGGTTAATTAATTACTTTATTATACTATATTATTCTATACTATATTACACTATATTACATTACATCTAAACTGAAACTGCCAAGCACTCAACTCTGCACACAATTGCACAGAATCTCGTGGCTGTCAGCCCACAGTGCCAACACACACACACACACCTGGCCCTGATAGGCCAAGGAAACAAAACACCCTCACTTTGGGTAAACAATCTCCATATTGCATTCTACTTTGGCACAACACAGGCACAGCAAATGACATAAGAATTGTCCTTCTCTTCTCTAAGGTTCAGAGAATGTGAAACCAAGAAATATTCTTGGGAAAAATTGTGCCTTGCTTTTCTCTTTGAAGAAAAATGTGGCAACAAGAGATAGGCCAAATCCAGTATATGTGGTCAAATGCAGAGAAGAGGGAAAAAAGGGCTATTTTTATATACTGAATAAACAGATGCTGAGGATAAAAATAAATTAGGGATACTCTGAACCAAAAACAGAAGAAAGAGAAACTGTAATAGCTGCTTGTGGGGAGGAGACAATTCCTACCCAGCGAGAACATGCATTGAAAGCTTTGTAGATCATTCTTCAGACAGACCATTCACAATAGAGGTGAATTAATCAAATCTCAACACCTAGATTCAGATTTACTTGAGTTAGTTTGCATTGCAAGGTCCATTTAAGCATTTCCTGGGCTCTGCTCTTGATTTTAATCACACTTTCTCTACTGTTTACTCATCCTAATCTCTAACCATCTACAAATTTGGAAAGACCCTACTTAGGACCACCATCTACAAAAAAGTGAGAGAAAGAAGAAATAATTTTTTTGAGAGGGATTCCTGTTGTCAGCTACTTTTCATTAAATATTTCTATGGCTCAGTTTGCTCAGGTGCTGTTACCATCAGAAGAAAAGTGTGCCATGCAATGGTGGCAGTGGCAGCAGGAGCTGGTGGTATTGCTACTCCTGTGCTGTTGCTCCACCTGCCAGCTGTTCTCTTGGCAAAAAAAGCAGAAAGAGCTTCTGCCTCTTAGCTGGGGAATTGACAGAAGTTTTTTGGTCTATACACAGATTGGTGTCTATGCCTTAAGATGCCAATAGGAACGTTTAGGATGCCCTGCCTAAATTGCTCTGTGTAGCTTCATTGGCTGCCTAGCCTTTAGGCCTTTTGTAGCCCATGGCAGGGGCTCTTTCCTGATTGTGGTACATCTTTGAACTCCTAAATTCTGCTCAGCTTTTCTTTTTGTTTTGGTTCTTTCAAACACTAATTACAGAGCAGTTCCATTTCAGAAATGGATTTTTGATGTGATATGTCCTCTATTGTACTGCCATGCAAAATTTTTCAGTCTTCCCTTTTGATGAAAAAAAAAAAAAAAAAGTTGAATCTTAAAGAACATACTATTTTAGAAATAATTCATTTGGACCAATAGAGAAGCCTGCATATTTTTTATATAAAGTTTTTGTAGTTAGTGAATATGTTGTGTAATACCTGGCTTTTGATAATCACTGACTTCTTTTCAAGAGAACTATTGATTGGCAATTATTATTGGCTTTTGGCATGGTACATTCTGCCCCTTTCATGGCTTCTCTTTCTTTGATTTTTTTAAGACAGTGTAAAAAGAGAAAGAAAGATTCAGAGTCTTTAGGATATGTTCAGTAGTGCAAGGTACTACTTTGGCTACAGAGGGACATTTCTCCTCATTTAATAAATTCTTTTCCTTGATTTTTCAATTATCATGATGCATATTTGTCTGTCGTACTTAACCTTTAAACACTTTACTATGATTTTTCAAATGTGTCTCACAGGAGCCAGAAGCAATGGCACAGAACGGCATTTAAACTCTCTCCCAACTTACTCGTGTAATTACAAAAATAAATTTTCTTCCTTTTGCTTTCCTTTTTTCTCTCTGTCACTGTCTGTTTCCCCACCTCCCTAATGTGCTTCTTTTCCCCCTTTGTCCTGGAATATTCAGAAAGGAAATCAAGCCTTACAGTATGTATTCTGTCAGTGGCACCCTGAGAAGACCACTCCTTCAGCATGCCAGGCTAGTGATAGACTCACACTGACCATTTCCACATTGCTGGGTGAGACTCTCACAGAATGTGGGACGCACCAGAATGTGGGAAGGAAAAAATTATGGTGAGAAACAAAGACTAAATGGGATGGCATTCTTCATATACAGGTTGTTTAGCATAATGCCTTGCTTTGACACATTGATTTTACAAAGGTTTACTCCTTTCTATTCCTCTGTCTTCACTGGTGTCATGGTTTAACACTGGCACAATGCCAGTGCCCCCATGCAAATACCTTCTCCCTGGTGTCTATTGTGAGATGTGACCAGGAATAGACCAGCTTAAGAATAGAAGGAAAAAAAGTTTAGTAACTTACAATATATAAAAGAAACACACAGAACTCAGGATGAAAACCTTCCAAACATTCCTCCTCCCCCCAACCAAGTTCCCAATGCATCACAGTAACACAAAATCTTGGACTCTCAATTCAGTTGTCACCCCTCAGATCACCAACTCTCGGTCCATCACCACCCTTCAGACAATCAACTCTCAGTTCATCAAGAGGAGAGGAGTCCCTCTTGTGCCATAGGCTTCCCCAGCAAACACCGTTGAAACCTCGTGTGTTTCCATGTCGCTCGTGGCACTGCCCAGAGAACATCTGCCATCGTGACCTCTTCCTTCCATGCCCAGTGCTCTCACCACTGCACAGGGACCAGAGCTGCTTCTAGGGTCCTTTTAAGGGTGCTTTGTCCAGTTCCAAAAAGAGCACAGTCTCACCTTTGGGACACCTGTCCCCCCCAGATTTCACCCCCTGGGCCTGAGGGGTACCAACACTGAACCGTGTTAGCTCTGAGCCATTGCCTCCCCCTGGATGCAGTCTCTGTGTCCTAGGAAAAATGGTTCTGTCCATGGCTATACAAGAAGAGTCCAGCCAAAGGCCACTCCATCATCTCCTGCCACCTAGAATTCTTCTCAACTTCTCTCAGACATCTTTCACTTTCACAAACTTGCATCACACTTGCCCATTTCCTGCTATCCATCCCTATCTCTCTTCTCATTCAACTCCAGGAGGATCAGCATTTGTAAGGTTTCCATCATCCAAGAAAAGGGTTAAATATCTCAGTCTCTGCCTGTCCAGAACTCCCACGGCTGCCTTGCTGGGCACCTTCTCCTCACCGCATCCCTCCCCTTCTCCTTCTCGGCCGGCCCTGCTATCAAATCTCAAGGTGGCCCAGGCACAGACACCGGCTCTCGCTCTCTCCCTCTCCCCTGGGGAGGGGGTGGCTGCCCGGTGCCTCCTGGAGCTCCTCCACCCTTCCACCCTCCAGGCCCAGGCCTACCTCACCCGGCCGCACGGCTTCGCCCCCGGCCCAGCCGCAGCAGCCGGGCAGGGCAGAGCTCTGAACCTTTCCCTGACCGGAACCAAGAGAAAGTTTTCCTGGGAGTTCTCTGCTTTTAACCCCCGTGTGGTCAGAGGCATATCCATGTCCCCAGTGGCCACACCAGGTGCCAATATTCAAATCTGAGCACCCATTGGTTTGTCCACAGCATCCCAAAAAACACTTCCTCTCAAACCACAACAAGAGGAAAGAGAGAAATGGGATTACAGATCTTCAGATGGTGTCCTGTTTTTGTTATAGGTTGAAGCTTACTCATGAAAGTGATCAGCAAGACTGCAATAAATTGGTGATGAAGAGAGAAAACAGAGGACAATGATCAGATCATTTGCAGCTAAGTATTCAGTATTGCCCATGCCAGTTATACTGCTAAAAACTGCTCACATGTCTCTAAAAGAGATCCCCACCTTTTAATGACACATAGGCCAGTAGATATTGATAAAGTTTTACAACAGCGTTCTTTATTGAGAAGTGAGGCTGCTGCCAGCAACCCAGGGCAGCTTGTGTCAGAACATCCCAGGAATGTTGTCTGGTGTTGGCTTTTTAACTCAAATATTAGCATCTCCTGTGGTTTATTCTTTGGAAGCCTGATTCAGTACCTATGTTGGCTAGGAGAGCATCTGCCTGAAAAACAAATCCAGTCTGGAGCTGTTGCAGACACACATTTCTTGTAGACTTGTTGCAAGCCATCATATATAAAATATCTAGTAGTGATACACTCTAGGTCAGCAATAAAGAACCCACATAATAATGTAAAACATGTCAAATAATCATCCAGTAATGATATTAAGGGTGGAAGGGGTGAAGAATTTTTCTTTTGCTTTTTCTTGTATGTGTGTGGAAGTCAATAAAAGATTTAAATATGAGTTTATTTCTAAACTAAAAATAGTGGATTTGGGCAATTCAAAGGGGTTTTGCTGTGGAAAATGAGAAGGTTTTTTTTTTTTTTTTAATTACTATGTTAGTTGTACTTATGTCAGTCCAGCACTGCCATCTTGCACACTCTGTCTCAGACACTGCAAAAACTATGAATACATGAGTAAAAGGGATATCTGAATGTGTTTACACAAAAGTAGGCATTAACTGCATGATGTAACTCAGTTCTGTAGCAGACACTTGGTTATGCACAAGGCGCTTTATTTCCATAATGAGCTGAGTTATCCCTACAGAAGCCTAGAGCTATATAGTCAACTTTGACCTGACCATGGAGAGGATAGGAAGAGGAAGAGCAGCAGTGGGAGAGTAAACATGTTAAACCAGTTGTGAGAAAGTAGTGATGAAAAGAGATCAATAAACAACTGCTGCCACCATATAATCCTTGAAAAAACTGCCCCTGAGTTATAATTTCACAGAGCTCCTCTCACAGAGCAGACCAGTAATTACTGAATGTTCTTTTTTAATGAAGTGAGACCATGTGGGAAAAATCCTGCTTACACTATTCCCACTGCCCCTCTCCTAGTGGAAACATACAGCCATGAATTTGGATATGAATCTCAGAGAGCTAGGTAAAAAGAACAGTTGAAAACAGATGGCAGCAGTTACAACTGGCATATTCCCAGTTGGTGGCTTTAGCATTTAGAAATGAGCATCTGTTCTTCTTCTCTATTGCAAAGTGTTTTTAACTCAGAGGTGTTAAAAATACGTTTTATTCATTTTTGCTGTTTACTGACTTTAATGACATATTGAATAAAAGTACAATGTTTACCTGTGTGGCAGGGGAATCAAAACAGAAATACAGGTCTCTGATGTATACCCTGATGTTATAAAGTAAATTTTAAGGGGAAGGGGGAGAGGAAATTGTGTGTTTATCCTAATACTGGAAAGAAAGAATTATTGAAAAGTGGAGCTGTAGGAACTCAAAGGTCTAACCTTTATAACATATTTCTGATGCTCATTTAAAGTATCACCTTACTTTTTAAATAGCTGTTAATAAAATCTCATGACTAAATAAAACAGTAATTTACTTAAATGTCTCAGTATTACATCACCTAAGACCATTGAAAATTCCAGTTCTGCCTTCAGAGAGGATCATTATTAGTTTGAGGTTGATTCTTTAGTAGACTGAATTTTTACATACAATATGGTTAGGTGCTATTAAAGTTTAAAAATAATATCCTAGTTTATAATACCTGTAGTTTCTGGATAAGATCTTAAAGAGCAAGCAACTCAAGAGGTCTACAAGGATGTTTTGAGGTCACGCAAGGACAAAAGCAAAAGGTCCAAAGTTTAACCAGAATTTCATCTTGATACTGTCATAAAAGAAAATGAGAAAAAGTTTATATGAATGCATGATCAGCAAAAGGACGGCCAAGAAAAATCCCCATCCTCTACTGGATACAGAGGGAAACAACAAAGGATGAGGAAAATGCTGAGGTACTTAATGCCTTCATTGCCTGTCTTTGATAGCAAGGCTAGTTATTCGGGGGGTACTGGAAGTGTAAGAGCGGTATGGTGAGGAATATGAAGCTCCCATAATCCAGTAGCAAATGATCAGTGACCTGCTACACCACACAGGCCCAGCAAGTTTATGGGGCCTCATAAGAACCACTGAAGGGTACTGGCTGAGCAGGCAGAAGTGCTCATTGTGCCTCTTTCAATCATTTAACACAAGTCCTGGCTAACCAAGAAGGTCCCAGCTGGAGGGTGGTGAATGGGACACCCATCTGCAAGAAGGGAAATGTCATGGGTGATATCAGGTGGCACAATAAAGGGATCAGGCCCACCTAGCATGGATTCGGGAAAGGTACGTCCTGCTTGACCAATGTGACCTTCTTCTATGACATGGGTGACCAACTTGCTGGATGAGGAAAAGGCTGTGGGTGTTGTCTCTCTAGACTTCAATAAATCCATTTGACACCATTTCCTGTGGTATTCTCCTGGAGAAACTGGCTCCCCACAGCTTGGACAGGAGCACCCTTTGCTGGGTTAAGATCTCTCTGGATGGCTGAACCGAGAGAGTGATGGGGAATGAGGTTAAATCCAATTGATGCACAGTCACTAATGGTGCTCCCCTGGGATCAGTGTTGGATCAAGTCATGTTTAATATCTTCACTGATGGTGTGGGCAAGGAGCTTGAGTGCACCCTCAGTCAGTTCACAGTTGACACTGTATTGGGTGGGATTGTGGATCTGCTGGTGGGCAGGAAGGCTCTGCAGAGGGATCTGGACAGGCTGGATTGATTGGCCAAGGCCAATTGTGTGAGGCCAAGAGATGGGTCCAGCCCTTGAGTGACAACAACCCCTGCAGAGCTGCAGGCTGGGGAGGGAGGGGCTGGAAATCAGCCCAGAGGTGAAGGATCTGGGAGTGCTGGTCAACAGTGGCTGAACATGAGCCAGCAGTGTGTCCATGGGGGCCAAGAAGGCCAGTGGTGCCCTGGCCTGTACCAGCAATAGTGTGGCCAGCAGGACCAGGGCAGTGATTATCCCCCTATACTGGGCACTGGTGAGGCCCCATGTTGAATCTTATGTCCAGTTCTGGGTGCCTCAGTTCAGGAAGAACCTTGATAGGTTGGAGAGTGTCCAGAGAAGGGCAATGGAGATGGTGAAGGGTCTGATGAGGAGTGACTGAGGGAGGTGGGGATGTTTAGCTTGAAGAAAAGGAGGCTCAGGGGAGACCTTATCACTCCTTTACAACTGCCTGAAAGGAGAGTGCAGCCAGCTAGGGTAGCAAGCCATAGAAAGAGAGGAAATAGCCTTGAGTTGTGCCAGGGGAGTTTTAGGTTGAATATTAGAAAAAATTTCTTCACCAATAAGGTTCTCAGATATTGGAACAGACTGCCTAGGGAAGTGGTTCACCATCCACTGATTCAAAAGATATGTGTAGATGTGGAGTTCAGAGACATGATTTAGTGATGGTCTTTTCAGTGGGAGGTTAATGATTTAGCTGGATCATCTTAAAGGTCTTTTCAAATCTACACAACATTATGAGATTTGTGAAATGCAGAAACACTTACAAGCTAGATTCGTAAGACATCTCTATGAATATATTTATCCATTTTAAGCTAGAAATGGGTATGACACATGACAGAATTAATTAGATGTGACTGTGCACAAAATATGGCAATCATACTTTTAAGCCCTAACCTGTGCTATTGGGTCTGGATGAGAACTAGAGCCCATCTGGATGGATCTGGCCGTATGACTAATTCTGCAGGGCACAGTTTTTTTCATATCTTTTGGAACCTTAATGCCTTCACAAAAGGAGATGGAATTATTTGTGTGATGCTAAGCTTTTTAACCTTCCTGAAGTACTCTCTTCTCTAAGTTGTGTCAGGGTTCTGTTGCCGTATGTGTTTACTCAACACATGTATTGAGGTGAGGAAGAAACTGAGTTGCTTTAAACTGTGCCACCTTCAAAATATTTGGTTCTCTATTATTTTGAACCTTAGTAAGGTTTTGGTTTACTTTTCCAGTGTCTGGACCACGCCAACCCTTTTTTTTTAGCTGAAAGTCAGAGAACTAAAACAGGATCCTGATAAAATAGAAATTATGCTAGTGAGTGGAGCAGCAGTTTAACTTGTGATTAGACCTGATGGCTACTGTTTGAATTTAAGAGCTTTTTTTCTTCCTTCTTTTTGTTTACTTCCAGACACAGGGATCCTGTTTAGTCTTGAGCTGCTTGCAGAGCAAGGCAACATAAAAAGTACAGTTTTCTCTATTCTCATTAAACAAGTGTGCAAGTCATATGGCATCCTTGGGAGAGTGAGGAATGTCTTGTTCCCAGAGATGAAACTATTAGAATATGATATTTAGGTAACCATGTCAGATGTCACATTACAGGCTTTTCAGACTTGTGAAATATATATATGAGAAAAGTTGAAGAGCAAGTTTTGACACAGGAGGTTTTTTATTGGTGTTTATTTGGTAAACCATTGTGTTTGGTAATCCATGAGTAGCATGTGAATTGCTCAGGTTCCCAAGAATTAGCAAATGGCAATATGCTATAACTGGAAATGTGAAAAAATAAAGATTAGCATGTCACCACTTTTTATTAGAAATTGATGTTGAAGATTATTGTTTTTTGTCTATCCCTGGTTTAATTACTGGAAAATTGATTATTTTCTCTAAGAAAAGTGCAGTGCATTGCAAAGTCCAGTCGTTTTAGTAATTCTCTTACAAAAAGATTGAGCCCTTCTGTTGCTTGGTAATAATTCTTTAAAAAAAATCTCTATTTTGATTCTTTTAGCTGGAAGAGGCCCATTATATTTTTGAATGGCACTTTTTTTTTTCTGTGCCTTTCTTCTTTCTTTCTATGAAAAAGTTCTTAATAGAAATGTGTAAATGTTGTGAAAGTGTTTAGGGAAGAGTATTTACTGAAAAGTTTGTTGTTCATGTAAATACAACAGCAATGAGTTACTTTAGTGGTTCAAGTAATTAACATTCATCACAATAACAGATACTGACAAAAGCCATCTATCAGCTCTGCAATGTGGTGTTTGGTTCAGCAACTGTGATTCCCTGCCTCAGTATTCATGGAAAAGTAGCATGCACAGCCCTTTAAGGACCAAACCTACCTCAAACCACCCTTATTGGGTCATACTGACCTCACGCACATGTGTTGCTCGTTGTGAAAGCACTTGTAAAGACCCGAGGTTGCTTGTGCTACCTTGTGGTATTTGGCATTTAAAGGTATGAGCAAGCCAGACATACAGGATCTAATTGTGTCTTTTAGCCTCAAAATTGTGTTATTTTGTGACACATTTAGCTGACTGAACATAAAATTGCAGTGGACAGAGGGAGGATCAGTAATAATCATTTACGTGTATGCCTTTGCAGTGATTTATGTTCTTCTGTTGCCTGTAAGCCTGCCTTTCATTTTTACTTCAAAATTCTATCTTTGATAACCTTTATTTGTCTTTGTCAAACATTTCTGTTGAATGTGAACTACTTCTTTGGTATGCATTGTGTCAATTTCTCTTTGCCCTGCGTTTTTATTTTTTATAGAAAACCTCTGAACCTCTAATGTATCATTGTCTAGATAGTTATACAATGTTCTTAATTAATAAATAGAGCTGAATTACCTGGCTGAAATCAAGCTTATAATTATTTTTTAATGGAAATATGTTACGATTAAGATAAATGGATGTAGTCCTATTTTTTATGAATGTTTACCAAGAAGCTTGTGTCCATTCATTAAATTTTGCTAACAAGCTAGTCTCCCTTTATTTAATTTTGCTAGAAAAACAGCCAGCACTAAAGTGGTTCAATCATCTGTGTGTTAGCAAAACTCATGGAGGATAATTGATCAGAATTGTCCAACTACCTCAACTGAAGTTAAAGAAAAAGCAAACAAGAAATCTCTAATGGAAACTCTCACCCTGTGATACCTATATCCTTCACAGCTTTTATACTTCCTATCCTAGGTGGTATAAAATTAATATTACAAGGTGAGGCTTATTTCCTAAACACATATGAAGACTGTAAGCAAACACCTTTATCAGCAGAAATTTAGTCCTGGACCTTTTGCCTGCCACCTGGATTTCCACCTGAACGTAATACAGATAATTTCTGGTGTGTATTAAGTATGACAATTGACTAAGGCCATGCTTGTTACATATTTATTTTGCAATCACAGAGATGTTTAATGAAATTCAAGTTAGGAAGATCTTGACTCTCATGCATAGCCCAAAGTATCAGCATAATAGGGTGAACTAGCTTATTGTGTTCAGACCCAACATTTTGTCTATCATAGTGGTATAATCTTCATCATCACAGTTTCCTCAACTATCTTTTCTTTCATACCACATGTAAACACTATGACAGCCCCATTTCTCCACAAATTACAATAGACACTGAAGAGTAAGCAAGACATAAAAATTACTGTAATTAAAATATTGTTACTGTCTAATAATAATAAAGAGAACATTTCAAAGCCAGAACTAAGTAACTAAGCTACGTATTTCAATTTCTGGAATATTGATATAAATTGCTGGGCAAGTTTCTGTTTGCTTCTGTAGAAGTATGTTTGTGAGACAGTGTTTATGTTTTGTGTGTACGTGAGCATTTTTATAGACCTAAGCAAACAATTTGCAATAAATTATTGCAGAGAGCTATGTGGAATCTTTATGTTCATGTTTATTAACAAATGGCACATATTTCTAACAGTCTGTTGGTACAGAAAATTCAAAACACTAAGGAAAAACTATTTTGTGTTACCGTTTCCACCATTGACTGCAAATGCTAAAATCTTAAAATGAGATTGTTGATATGAATGCTTATGAAAAATGCATTCAGTTTCTGTGGATATCCTGAGAAAGTTCTTATAATATTTACATATGTTGAACATTTGTTCTGGAAAAATTCATTTGGATTAATATGCACCAATAGGAGAAACATTAACTGTTAATATAGAATGCTATTGTGACAGTCTTGTACTTGAGACTCACTCAGACAAGTAAACTTGATTTCTTCTGCTTTTTTTTCCCCCGCATGTGCAAGTTTGGTCACTGAAACCCCTGGCCAATGCAACTCAATTAGAGTTCTAAATAGAGTTAGGAAGCACCTGCCTTCCATTCATCACAGAGTAGCAAATGGAATACATGTTCCAAGAGTTATACACTTGTCTGTAGTTGCACATGGTACTGAATCATTTCTGCCACTGACATAGTGATAGAGGTTAAAGCTTCTATAGGATCCAAAGCTTTTATAGGATATTCCTTCTTTATAAGGTTTTTTTGTATCTTGTGGTCATATACTAAGACTACCACTGAAAAGCAAGGTTAGACCTAGTCCAACATGGAAATGTTGGCTGATTTCCCAATATCAGCTTTTAACATGAGAATATTTGCGGATAGTCTTTGAAAAAGGTTATAGAAGGAATGCCAGGATAAAAAAAAATGAGATTGTAATGCAAGATTTGATGTACCAACTTCTCTCTAAGTCCCTGCTGCAGACGCTGTGAACAGTTCTTCTGTTTTAGGATTGTCCTTCAAATTCCCAAATACAACTGTATAAGGCTGACAGGTTTAATTTGTCCAAGTATGCCTTATTGTTTTCATCAGAATTGGGTGGGCCTATTATGCAATTCCTGTGTAGGGAGAGCCTGTGAACTCAATTCCTGTCCTCATTTAACTCCAGCCAGCAGCTAGCAGTACCACTGAGTTCACCTGCACCCAGTGGGGAGGGGCATCAGGAAAACCCCATGGTTTGAGATAAGAACAGCTTAATAACTGAAACAAAATAAAATGTAATAATACTAACAACTCCAACACCAATCATAATAATAATAGTAAAGAAAAGGAGGGGCAGAGAAATAAGCTCCAAGAGAAAGAAATGATGCACAATATAATTGTTGACTATCTGATGACCAGTTCTCACCCATCCCCAAAAAGCAGTTGACCACCTCCAACACATTCTGTGGTGTGGAACATTCCTTTGGCCAGTTTGGGTCCCCTCTCCTGACCTCGCTGCCACCCAGACCCTTGTGCACCTCCTCGCTGGCAGAGCACGAGACACTGGGCACTCCTTGACTCAGGGTAAGCAGAGCTCAGCAACAAGCAAACCATCACTGAGTTATCAACACTCTCACACTGAGTCTGAAACATGGCATTGTACCTGCTACTGACTAGAAAATTGACTCTATACCACCTGAAAGCAGGAAGACATCTCCTCAAAGGAGTTCAGGCAGTCCCTGCAATTTATTTGAGACTAGTTCATGAAAAATGCCAATATCTCCATTTTTTTCTGCTTACATTGGTTCTATAACAATTACTCTTATGAGAATACTCAAAGAGATTGAATTGTTGGTAATTTGGGTTTTTAAAGCAATTTTTCTGAAATCAGTCTTTTATTTTTAGTCATAAATAGAGCAGTTCTTTAGTACTTTCTTAGTATAGTGGTACCTCAATATAATTGTATAATTGTATTGGTGTCTGTTTTTCTGTTTTATAATAATCACGCAGATTTTCTAATTCCATCACACCTCAAAGAAAACAGTACTTGGTGGTTTTTTTTATGGTTACCAATCCATGTTTGTGGTGGTTTGACCAGAAAGAAGTGGGAATTCTGGAATGTTCTGTTCAAACCAATGGGTGCTTGGATTTTGATATTGGCACCTGGGGTAGCCAGTGGGTTTTAGGACACACCTCCGAGAACACCCAGGGGTTAAAAGCAGAGCTTCGGGCCTGGGAGGCTCTCTTGGGACTTCGAGGGACCGAGGTCGGAGCTGTCCCCCGTTCAGCCGCTGCCGCTGGGCGGGGGAGGGGCAGCCATGCGGTAGGCCTGGGCCTGGACAGACATGGGGGTGAGGAGGCCCTGGAGGATGGAAGGGTGGAGGAAGAGCCCCAAGAGACATCGGACAGCCTTCCTCCCCCACCCCCCCCCGAGACAGATAGAGAGAGAGTGCAGCCTGTGTCGTTACCTTGAAATTCAGTAAATATGTGCTGGCAGCAGGCAGCCCAGCTGAGGAGATGGGGGGGGGTGCAGCCAGGAGTCCAGCCGCCTGGAGGAGTTTTTAACCCCTTTTGGACAATGAAAACCCTACAGAACATTAACCCTTCCTAGACGTGTGATAAGAGTGGAGGAGGACGAAGGAAATGAACGAGTGATGGGTGTCTGGACCGGAGAGAGAGAGAGTGAGAGATGTTGAAAGAAGGGAGAAGATGGAGTGGCATTTTATGCTGGACTCTTTTGTGTAGCCATGGACAGAGCTATGTTTCTGTGTGATACAGAGACTGAGTCCAGGGGGAGAAATGTCCCAGTGCCAGAGAAGATTCAGTGTGGGTACCCCTCGGCCCCAGGGGGTATATAAAATATGGGGGGGACGGATGTCCCAAAGGTGAGAAGGTGAGATACTGTGTTTTTCTGGAACTGGACAAAGCATCCTTAAAAAAAGACAACCCTGGAAGCAGCCCTGATCCCTGTTCGGTGGTGAGAGCACCGGAACAAGGATGGAAGAGGCCACCACGACACACAGAAGGACTCCCTCTCCTCTTGAGGAGCTGAAAGTCTGAGCAATCTGAAGGGTGGTGTTGGACCTAGAATTGGTGATTTGGAGGATGTATTGTATTGGGAATTTAGGGGGGAGGAGGAGGAGAGTGTTTTTTGTGAGGTTTTCATTTTCCTTGTTTTTTTTTTTTTTCTTTTGTGTGTAGTTTAGTAATTGTTTGTGTGTAGCTTAGTTAATAAAATTTTCTTTATGTTTAAGTTTGGAGCCTGCTTTGCTTATTCCTGGTCACATCTCACAGCAGACACCAGGGAGAAGGTGTACTCATGGGGGCTCTGGCTTTGCCAGGCCCAAACCATAACAATGTTGGTATTACAGTGAGATGAGTGGCCTGAGCCCTGTGGTGAGTTTTGAGCAGGAGCAAAAAGAAAAACTAGTACTTCATCAATGAAATCAAAATTCAGGCAGATAAATATGAAATATATAGTGCTTAGGTGTTTTTGAATTTGTTATTTATTTGGTTGTTCTGCTTCCAAGGATAATTTGATAGGATGTGAGATGGAATTTTCCATTTTTCATTGTCTGGTCTTAATAAACTTCTATTAGAGTTCATGTATTAAATGTGGACGAAAATAACTTCGTGCAGTACAGTTGATTCATAGATTACACTATTTTCATGTATACATTATTACATATATAGCTTCAAAAAAGGATCTGTTAATAAGATGTCAGTATTAACCTGTGTGTTATTTCCTATATGGTCACATTTAGATATCACCTGAAATGAGTTGGAGAAATATTAGACAGACAGTTTTGCTGTTTTGAAGGCCATTTTTGGTACGTAGTAATGCTGTGCAATGAATTCTGTAGGATGAATTTTTCTTCACACAGTATTGTCAATACAGGGCAGGGCTCATGGCTGCCCTGTTGAGCAGTGTCCTTTCCTGCTCCCCTTTGCTCTCAGACAGCAATAATTTTTGCCATTCTTTCCATGGTTACAAATTGTCTCCTCTCTTTTTTTAGTTGATAGGCTCTGTGCAGAGAGGTCACCACAGACAGGCTCTGCTCTCCTTGTTAATGAAAGGGCATAAACCATCCTGTGGATCTTTGATTTGCTTGTCTGGCACCTATCCCATGATGAAAGAAGCCAGATCTTGTGGCAAGCTTGTTCCATGCTGTGAAGGATGGGCCCAGGGATGGGTTATAAGGGGCCAGTTTTGTGATCCAACCCCAGTGCCATTCTGCCACTTGTGGGGCATCCCATCTCTGCCACTTTGAAGCCACAGAGAAGAGTTCAGCTCTTAGCAGGGGCCACTTATGAGTAGACTTTTTTCTCTTAGGGCTGAAGATTAAATACTCCACAAAAATATCCCAAACTGAACCAGTTGTTTTTCTTGGGGATACTGGCACTCTCTTGACAACAACAAAGAAGCTCTGAATTGTGTAGTAGAGATGCAGTGAGCTTTGAAAGGCAATCACAGAATCACAGATTACTCTGAGCTGGAAGAGAACCAGAATCATTATGGAATCCAACTCTTAAGTGAATGGCTCATACAGGGTGGAAGTGTGCATGAAAGCAGAAAACCTTGAGGGAGTGAACTTTGAGGTTATTGTGGCAGTGGTCACATGGGAGTAACAGACTTGATCTACTCTGAACAAAGCTAGCAGTGGAAAAGCAAAGGCATCTTGCTTACTCAGGCCTATCCCTCCTACCTAGAAGCCTCCATGTGGTGCAAGGTCACTCTTGTTTAAATGACTGCATTCAAATGACCAAGGTACTTTGTTCTTTCCTTCCTCTAAGTTGTATCAAATTAATTCCTCTCCTTAAGTACCAAAATCAGAATTTGGCATTTAAATTGATGGTCGCTTGATTGCTGGAGCATAGGTATTGGCTTCTTGCAGCTACCTACCTGCACCTGCAGTGGTTTGAGGCCTCCAGGTCACTACTGAACTTCTATAAACCAAATGTCTGAAAGAATGGGGAGAGGGAGATTTTGTGTCCTCTCTGATATAATTTTTAGAAATATGTCATTAAAGGCTTAGAGGAAAAAAAAAAATGCAAACAACCAAATAAAATGGACTGAGTGACCTGTGTTGTACAATCTGCCATTTCCCTTGTCTATTTGGTTTTCTTTATTTTCTTTTAACAGTGTGACTAACCTCACCTCTTTGTGTTCAGCAGCTGAGCAAAATGCACACTGCTATATTCAGAAGCACCCACTCATTCTTTACAGCTTTTATGACAAAGCTGTCCCTCCACATGTCCATGTTGGCCTCTGACCCTGCATGTTTACTCAAGTAAACATGCCAGATGGCAGAGAAAGTGGTAGGGTAAGGAACAATTCTCTGGGGGCCAAGAGTCATGAAATCCTTCTTCACAAAGCAGACGTAAAAGGAACAATTTCAAGAAATGCCTTAGAGCAAGTTCACAGCTAGAGTGAAAGGGAGAAGGAGAAAAAAATGAGCAAAAAATCCCCAAACCAACTCTCCCGTTTCATATTTTGCTTTCTGTACCACCAGTTACATTAGTAGGAAAAACAAATAAAAATATGAGTGATCATTAGGAAAGACAGACAGATGGAATGAGATTTTAGGCAGAGCAGTGGAGGCGGGCTTGTATTTGGAAATGAGCATTAAAATCTGGTGCTTAAATCTTTCAGTGACCCCTGCAATATTTCCCACATCACTCTCCCTCCACAGGGGCACTGTCAAAAGACAGTTGCTGCTGTTGCTACTGAACCTGTCACTCTTCCTTGCACAGAAGTAAAAAGTTGAAATCAGGGGACACCTATGTTGGGGCCATTGCCTGCTACAAGTGATCACGTCACAGTCATAGGCACCGCAGAAAAGAATAATGCACAGAACAAGAGGAGCAAAGTCCGAGGAGTGAGAGCCACCTCCAGTTAGCCTATCTGACATGGAAGGAGGAGACCAACATATTTTATGATGCACCCCCCCAGCCCCTGCTAGAAAGCAGCCTTAGGAGGAGATGTTACTTCTACCAACAGAAGACACCTCCCTGACATCCATTAATTGTCATCCCATCAGCTTTGCTCTTGCTGTGGTTTGGTGGGCAAGGTGTGTTCAGTTTGTTAAACTTTTCGGTTTTATCCCAAAGGGGAGGCTGAGTTCTCTCCAGACTGCTTCTTGTTTGCAGTTGAATTTCAAATCCTGGGTGTTTATCACCATTTGTATGACCAATGCTGCATTCAGACTGGGACACGGAGGCATTCATTCCACGTCCAAGTGATGATTTAGGTTACCTAGCTGTAGAAACAGCTGCCTTAAAATACATCTTGCTGCAGCATCTTCTTGTTTGAAATATTATGGACAGCCTGACCCATGAATGAAGCTCAAGACATGCTTTGAATGCAGCCTTTATAGCTATTTCTCTGAAACATTTTTTTCTTGTCAGCCCCAAAGAACTTGACAGTACACAGGTAAGCAGCCATTGATTTTTCTTTTTCTTTGCAGGCAGAGAGGCAGGAGTGTGCAGAGAGGAACAGCATTCCCAAGGCCAAACCACAAGCCTTTCAGCACCTCAGCTTCTCTGCTCCTAAATGCCTGCCCCGAAAAGCCCCAGGGAAGAAGGGGAAGACAGGTGGGTGCAGACTGCCTTCCACGTACCTGGCCATAGACTGCTACCCCTGGTTCATGCCCTGTTCATTTTGGGCCTCCTGCTGCCATTTTTTATCCCGATGCCTTGCTCAGTAATTTTAAACTGTCTCACTTCTACCAGCTATCTTTGTCCCAGAGATAGCTGTGAATGTGACAAGATCAGAGCACCTTGTCCTACAGCTAATCTATCTACCTACTTGTAGTTCATCTCTTTTCTCTGAAACAATGTCATTAAACCCTCCTGAGGGTCTGGGCCACAAACATATTGTTTCAAAAAATAACTTCACTGGTAAGATTGAAAAAGTAAGCAAAAGACCACCCGCAGTAATGTCTTCAAACTTTCCATATGCACTAAACACCCTCCATATGTTGGCATTTCTTTGGTTTAGTTCTGTTAAAACAACATGGAAGTGCATTTGGAAGAGTGCTTTCTGCTCCATATTCTGTACATAAACCCTGAAACTGCAGTCAGCATCTTTTCTTAATTGATTGCATAATGCAGGCTTCCTGCTTCTGAGCTTTTAAGATGCACTTGAAATATGCTTTCAAGTTTTCCTCACAATTAGAAAGGTTAGAAGCTTGCCTTTTTGAAAAAAAAAAACCTAACAGCATCAGGTATCATGGGACTTGAAATATAAATGTAACGCTGCCAGTACTCCACCACCCAAACCTTATATGAAAACTAGAGCAGTGAAGCCTGCTGGCATGAGTGGAGCTTGGAGAGAGGAGCACTGGGGCCATGTCACAGCACTGACTCCAGAGTCAGGAACTCCAGATTCATTAATCCTTCATGGCAAGCCCAGCCATGCTTTTTCTGGAGACAGGAAGACATATAAGTTACTGCAGTCAGACAGCAGTGACCAGCCCTCACTGTGCCATCTGACTTGAGAGAAACTAAAGGGAATGTGAAGAAGTGACCTTCTGGCAGCGTGTGGAATAATGATGCTAAAGCAAAGGTCTTCCAGCATGAGTATTTTACTGTGAAGGATGAAAGTTTCTCCTATTGCCAATTTACATCTACCCTTTCTCAGAAAGTCTACTTGGTGCTGCATTTTTTAAATATTCTTTTTGTGAGCAAATGAAAATGCACATTACTATACAAGTTTTTGTTTTATTGGATATAAAACTTCTCATTTAGCCTTTGCTAAACTGTATTTCTGGTTACTTGGCCACCAGTCCAAATCTATTATTGGGAATTTATTGCTCCATTAGGTACAACAGGTCTAAGCATCAGTGTACAAAACATTCCAGTGCTGCATTTCCTCTTGAAATGTAAGTGGTCTGCTGATGAATCTCCATTTCCTTTTAGTTCTTACATGGACATGGAGAAATGGAACTCAGTAGTGGCTGGCCAGTGGTTCTGGGTCATTTAAAAGCGTATCTGAGTGGTGCAGGTTAGGATGAGATGAGGGAATTCCTCAGGGTGTCTGCACTGAGGGTATCTTCAGGGGGCTGCTGCTGGATGAACTGTACCTCTCCTTGCTTATTTTAAGGGCACCTATGCTGATAGAACAGTGTGCTGGCCTGCACACAGACACGTGCCCAGCAAAGATGATGAGAATCCAGTTCTCCAGGCAAGAACCCTGAAACCATTGAGATGATGTTGCTTAGCAGGGCAGGACCTCTGAGCTTTTCTCTGTGAGATGTTGGAAGGTGTGGGAGTGGGAAATCTGAACAGCAGTGAGGGATAGAGTGCATGTGGGTAGCAAGATTTAAAGGGAGGACAGAGGATGTTGTGTTCGATTGATTGGGGGGATCAGGAATATGATTTTCTTCAAATACTACAATAAAAACTATTACAAAAAATTAAAAATATTACAATAAAAACTATTACAAAAAATTGCTATCACAGCATTGATATTGCTATCCCAGGGCTAGACACTATCATCCTCCTAGAAGTGAATCTCATAAGAATATATGAAACCAAATACATTTGGAAATAAAAATCTTGATAAAAATAGAACCATCATGGGTATTTTTCAATATTGCAGAAAACACTAATCAAGCTAAAATAAGGTGTTTGGAAGCTCAAATGTTTTCCTCATGGGAGAGGTGCCCAAATTACTCAGGCAATCCTCATACCTAAAATTAATGATGAAATTGTCATAACAATATTAATAATTGATATGCCATAATAGCTCTGTGTCTTAAAACATTTGGATGAAATTGACACAAATGGCTGTGACTAGGGAATGCTCAATGCTGCTAGCATACAATGTTAGCTAAATAGAAACATGACTTCTGTGTGTCTCAGTATTTCTAAGCAGCCAAATATAATGAATAAATCCATTTTTCACTGTATATTGAGCTATATTTGGGTAAAGTTTATTTACAGAATTTGTGGCTTCAGTTCAGTGTCTATTTATGAACAATTAATAGAACCTGTATGCTCTACAGACATTTTAATAATGAAAAGTTGCTTAGAAGTAGAGCTGGTAAAATAATATCCACAAATGAGCTATCTGCATTTTTTTCCTCCTAGCAGAGTTTGAATAAATTCTGGTTCTTAACACTTGAAAAGCAGTATTTTAAATAATGGTACCCCATGGTTCTTCTAGTAATCTGAAAGTTGTAGGACTGATCTTGCATGACTGGAAACTGCTATTTGATCAGCACATATTGTTAGCATAGGTTTATTTAGATACTGTTCATGTGCCATAAAGTTAATATTTTGGGCGTTTGACCCTCTAAATTGTTGTTTGATGCATGATAGCTCAACACTTGCCAAGTTGTGATACCTCCCTGAAACTGTTGGGTCAACAACTGTGGTATGTTTAGAAATTGCAATTTTGTTCCTTGTGCTTTATATATAACCATATCACAGAAATGAAGAGCACAGTTAAAGCCATTTTATTTCCTTGTTCTTATTGACCTCATATACCTCAAATACAGAGAGGGAAGAGATGGGATCAGAGACATGTCTCTTTATGCACTGCCAACCATACAGGTTGCTGGCAGGAGTTGCACAGTGCACCTGCCTTTTTTATACTGGTCATGTCTGAGCAGAGATGATAAATTTTTTGGCACTTTTCCAGCAGCATATCGTCTTTAGAAGTACAGAATTGATCAGTATAGCTCTACATGGTGCACTGCTGTTGCTGTTTTGGTTGGAAGAAGAGGAGAGAGGAGGGAGCAATATGCTTCAGTTTTACTCACTGGGGAGATCAGAGGATTCAAATTGCTAGGGCAGAAAAAGAAGGTGAAGAATTCACATTTTGGTGCTATCCCAAGCTTGACTGGCTCTCTGCTGGCTTTTACTTCTGCAAATGCTCCTAATCCGTGCTTTATGTTTCCCATCTGACTTTATTTTGACACTACGACTTGCACAAATCATGACCTTTAAAGTAAAAGAAAAGGCTGGAATGTGTTTTAATGCTGCCCAAGTCCTGGTGAAAGCTGGAATAACTGCTTGTTTTCAGATTTTTTTTCACAAACATGGAAGTCAGAGACTTGGGGAAATTATGTTCCTTATTCATCTCTTCATAGAGTGTATAGATTATTTATTTTCTTTTAATTCCTGCTTTATTTTTAAATTGCATGCTCACTTCATATTTCACTGAGTAGAAAGTGTTAAAAGGATGTACAGACTAATGAAACCAGGGAATTTTTTCTATGTGCTTAATAGATTGGGTCCTGATGCAGGCACTGGTGATCTTAAGGCACAATAGCAGTTAAGCAGTGATACTTAAATTGCTGTTATATCACAGCAACTTAGTTACTAAAAAAACATTTCTTCCTTTAAGAAGATCCTTGTTAAGGATCTTCTGCTCAGGCTAATAGTAGACAACAAAGAATAGGCAAGGCAATGGGAACCCTGCTCTGTCCCAGGCAAATGGGTATTTCCATGAACAAGAGATTTTTCTCTGCTTCTTCTCACTTCATTTTTGGATGTTTGGGTTGTTTGTCTTGTTTTGGATAGGATTTTTAAAATTGAAAATATTGTTACTCTGTTCAGATATGGACAGGGTTATAGCCTGAAAATCCTCACATAAAAGATACAGAACTTGCAGTGAAAAAAAATTGGACAAAAGACTGTGGAGAGACAAGAATAAAGTTACTGAAAAACAGTTATGATAATCTGTAGCAGGGTTTTCAACTAAATCAATGGTACGTCAAAAGTAATAGCATTTAAGGGGGCTGGCAAGTCCAGCAGAATGAAGATTTATCACTGTCTATTTATTATTCCCCCCAGGAACATGTACAGACACCTACAGATGAAGGTAATCACAGTGAGTAAGATATGTCCATTTTTTTTTGTTCACTATAAGCTTTATTTATGGATGGTATGAGGCATGTTTGTCCATCTTAGTAAGAATGGTTATCAGGTCCTTGCCACTCTTTTTGTCATAGCAAAGAATATGGCTCTAAAGTATGTATTTTGGCTCACAGCCAAAATTCATGAGTGGCTCCTCAGATCACCATTTTCTCTATGTGCACAGAAGCACGTTGTACCTTTTCAGTGGATGAACTCTAGTGACACATTTGTTTAGAAGATATATCTCCTAATGCAGCTGTCACGTGTATTTTGTTATAGAATCAGAAAAAGCCCTCTTGGAAAAGATGTTTAAAGGTGCTGTCGTTCGTCTCTTTCTGCAAGATAGATCCAAGGCAGGATTCTGCAATGTCACTGATAAAGACTCCAGATCCTCCAAACTACCTAGTCATGTGCTGTAATATCTCTTATCACTAAATATTTCCCTGATGCCAAGCTTCAATCATCCACTGCAGTACGAATCTTTTACTTAGAATAGACAAGAGATGCGTCCCCCTTTCTTCTTTTACTGTTTCTTTTTGTGTATTTTCATTAAGAAATATGTATCTGTCTTTTTGCTTCTTTAAACCAGATATCCTTCCCTCCCTCCCTCCCTCCCTCCCCCCCTCCCCCCCCTTCCCCCCTCCCCCCCTCCCCCCCCTTCCCCCCCTCCCCTCCCTCCCTCCCTCTCTCCCCTTCCTCCCTCCCTCCCTCCCTCCCCTTCCTCCCTCCCTCCCTCCCTCCCTCCCTCCCCTTCCTCCCTCCTTCTCTCAAGTTTCTATAACTGCCATTAAGTTTTCCCTAGATCCTCTGCATTTGATAAATGTGTTCTGTGGATTCTTGTTGAGACCCTGCCATTTCTTATTGGAGTGGAAATATTATTTTAAACATTTTACTGCCAATTTTCTTAATCTTTCTATATATCTTTCTTTGATATTTGCCCCTTTTTTGGAAGCAGCACATCATTGTTAACCTGCTTTCAGTTTGTGATTTACTATAACTTCCGTATCTTCTTCAGCAAATCTGCTTAATCAGATCTTCCCTACCAGTTAGCTGCAGGATTGATTATTCTTGTCCATGTGTAAACTTCACATCAGTCCTAGTCCATCAGATATGTTTTCCAATTTTTAATATTTTTTCAGTTCTGTGCTTTTCAATGTGTATATAGTTCTTCTGAGATCCATTAATTTAATAAGTACATCATTAATTTAAAAAATGACAAATATCACAGACCCACACCCATAGGATATTCAATTGTTTCTTCACATTTTATAGTCCACCATTGATAACCACATAACTCCAGTTATGTGGTTTGTGTGTTTGAATGTTTTACTTGGTCCTGTTTCATAATAACCATGATTTTCTTACTTGTTCCTAGAAAGACTTCGTGTTAATAGAGTTTCCTAGAAATATCTCATGTTCTTGAAGTGTTGAGGTTTAAGAACAGATGGAAATTAAGCACCATTCAGCTGCTCACTTAGTCCTCCTCTTCTTCCCCCCCTCACTGGGAGGGGGAGGAGAACCAAAAGTTAAATTTGTGGGCTGGGATAAGAATGGTTTGGTTTCCAAAACAAAAAAAAAATACAGTAATAATGGTAAATTATAATAACAATGATAACTGAAATGGAAAGATAAAAATCAAGCAAGTACAATAAAACTGCTGAGTGATGCCAGATTCCCCTTCCCAAACCGAGACTGGCTGTGCTTCTGGATAATTCTCCTTAGTTTATGTACTGGGCATGACATTCTGTGGTGTGGAGCATCTCTTTGGTCAGTTTGACTCATCTGTCCCAGATACAGTTTGTTTTACACTCCTCCTCACTGGCAGAGCACGAGACAAAAAAAATTCCATAGAGTCCTTGACTTAGAATAAACACAGCAGCAGAAATAAATCATCAATATGTCAACACCCTTCTCATTCTGAATCCAAAACACAGGTCTGTACATCTACTGAGAAGAAATTAACTCAATTTTAGCTGAAACCAGGATATGAAGGTAATAACAAACACCTCTATTTTCTTGTCTATCTGTGAGGCATACTTCTCTACGATAATAGAAAAGAAAATCTGTTTTCAACAATGCACAGTGAAAGTTATTCATACTTTTGTTTCCCTCTAACTGTTCCTTTGAAGTCAATTCATGTTTGATTTTTTTTTCCTCAAAATTTTTTCAAGAAGACAAGTAGAACTGAAATTCCCTGGCTTGTTTTTCTCTTATACCTATTAGTAGTGATAAGCATTCTATCTGCCCTTTTCCAATCCTTTGAAATCTTGTCCTCCGTGGGTTCTTTAAAATTGCTAAATCAGTAATTAATCTGAAAATATTTTTTTCATTGGGACCACAAAATTTGTAAGCTTAATCTATTTAAACCTTGTCTGACATATTCTTTATGTGTGTCATTCCTTTATGCTTTGTCACTGGACTTGATACTGACAGGAAAATTATAATAGCTAAACTATAAAATGAAACTACACTTTGAAAGACACTAATAATGACTTTAATGAAGTTATAAGAAAAATTCATCAAGTGAAAAAAATTGATGAATACTGCTATGCTGGTAATATTCTCAAAGTCTTCCAACTTGTTTATGTAGTCACAAAAACCTCTCAGTATATTTAGGTCTTGGATTACTGAGTAATGTATCCTCTCATTAAAAATTCATAGAATCATGGAATTATTAAGGTTGGAAAAGATCTTTAAGGTCATCAAGTCTAACCATTAACCCAGAGTGTTATCTCAAAACCCTATCCCCAAAATGCATGCAATATCCCTTAATCTTCTTGTAGTGACATTTCTTATATGACTAATCCTCTGACTGTGGTTTATGTTATTAATGATTTTATAATTAAATGTATATTAACTTTAATAAGAATAAAAGAAAATAGTGTGTCTCTATTGTTTCATATCAGAATGCTTTTTTATCATAGGTAATTCAATCCAAATGGTGGGTTGGCCATGATCTCTGAAAGTCTAAATCTTTCTCTGAAGTAAAGAAAAAAGAGTGGCAGCTTAAAGCTGAGTTACAATTGAGAACTTTTAGAGACAAAGTTTTTACAGAGATTATTCAGTATACTGTAAATGACTGACACATTTCTGGTCATTAATGGTCATTGTAAATGACCATTACACAGAATGTAATAGAATAGCTTTTCTGAAGCTCATAGATAAAGCAGTGTGCTCGTAAAACAACATGTTTGTAATTTTTTCTTGGTCTCAGGATTCCTATACATAGGTGGTTTATTTATCTTAGAGGCCTAAGGCCAAATTATTATCAGGAGTGAATAATTTTAAGCTGGAATGATCACTCCATAGAATATAACAAACATATGCAAAAGCCACAGCACATTTTTTATTAGAATTTGGAAAGCTTACATTTTCTTCCCATTTTTGATTGCCTGCCCCCTTTAATTTATGAACTTTGAGAAGCAGAACAGAATCTATGAATGGTAAGGAGGTGGAGTATTTTCAATGCACTGCTGTTTCAGAATTAATGTATGACAGCAGTCTTCAAGTTATGCCTAAGAATAATCATGCTCAGTTGTACGGAACTACTTCTTTAAGCCTTCTCTCATTACTTGGTGGTATTTTCTTTTCTCACTTGTGGACACAATTTTTTTTGTTTTATAAATATCTGCTCTTGAGATGCCCCACCAGGAGCACTACACCCAGCACAGGAAAGATGTGGACCTGTTGGAACAAATCAGGAGAAGAGCCCCGAAGATTTTCCCAGGGCTTGAGCGCCTCCCCTGTGAGGACAGGCTGAGAGAGCTGGGACTGCTCACCCT
Source organism: Ammospiza caudacuta (assembly GCF_027887145.1). Taxonomy (NCBI): domain Eukaryota; kingdom Metazoa; phylum Chordata; class Aves; order Passeriformes; family Passerellidae; genus Ammospiza; species Ammospiza caudacuta. The sequence continues at coordinate 17,724,976 of NC_080632.1, forward strand.
GGAGGAAAGGAGACTCCAGAGAAGTCCCTCCAGTACCTAGAGGGACAAGAAGGCTGCAGAGGGACCTTTCACAAGGGTGTGTAGGGATAGGAAAAGGGGAAATGGCCTTAAGCTAAAAAAGGGCAGAGTTACATTAGTTCTTAGGAAGAAATTCTTTCGTGTGAGGGCAGCAAGGTACTGCAACAGAGACCACCAAAGAGAGATTGTGGTCTCCCTTTCTTGGAGTGGGTCAAGACCAAGCTGGATGAAGCTCTGAGTAACCTGATCCAGTGACATGTTTCCATATAAGGCAATTCATCCTTCTCACCAGCTGAAATTAAAATGATTCGATATGAGGTGAAAAAGGGCAGTGAGGTTTCTCTGCACTAGAGAATGTATTAAATTCTATCTTGTGCTGTCATGAAGGCTGTGTAAATGGATCTGGTTTTTTTCTTCCCAGAAGAAAATTATTTAGTAGAGCAACTAGATCTGCATGAGACTGTAAACCTTCCTACAAACCCAGACCCTTTAACTGGATCATGGATTTTCAGCTCCTGCTGTATAAAAAGCAGCTTGCAAACAAAAGTTTGTCTTGCTTATACTTCAAGGGCAGGGAGCAGAGGGTCTGCCAGCAAAGTCACTCCTCAGACTCAGTATCAGTGAGCCACAGGGAAACCCCCAAACTTTTCCACTGCAGGAGTGAGGGGTGTCCCCTCTTCCCTGCCCCTGTGTAACAGATGCCCGTGTGTGTAACCAGTTCTTATCCCAATCCATAATCCTCACCTCTTGGGCTTCCAAATCTCCTCTCCATCCTGCTGGTGCAGAAGGGGAGGGTAAAGGGGAGGTGAGTGAGCTGACTGTGTTTTGGAGTGTTGTGGTGTGAACACTAAACTGAGGAAAACCATTCCTAAACAATAACAGTTGGATTCCATGATTCATATGTTCCCTTGCACTCCCAGGTATTCTGCAATTATATGATTAAAAAACACCTGGTGTATGTTAAGGAACCTTCCCAGTTACTGGTTTCCCCAGAAGAGAAATATGTCCTTCTGTTGGGAGAAAGTAAATAAATATCACTTTTGTTATCTTTCTTCTTGGAAAATGCTTGCATAACTTGCCCTGAAATTAAAGTACAAAAAGAAAATAATTATTTTTGTAGGTCTTAGTCCTTTAGGCTATCCCAAATTCAATAAATGCCAGCAGCTGATATATGCATCTATCTATATCTATATCTATATCTATATCTATATCTATATCTATATCTATATCTATATCTATATATCTATATATCTATATATCTATATCTATATCTATATCTATATCTATATAAATCTATCTATATATCAAGAGCTATCTATATGTATATCTATATAATCTATCGATATTTATCTATCTATATCTATATCTGTAACTTCAATCCAATGAAAGGGTTTCTTATAGCAACACTGTATTTTCAGAATTTGTGTTATTAATTTTGTTATTTTGTAACTTAGCAGTGTAACATTTATTCTGTTACAGAATCACATTACGTGAGAAATTAATTCCTTTCGTTCCCATCTTACTCCCTCTAAGTAAGAAACAGGAAGTTAAAGGTGCCTGGACTCTGGGCAAGGGGTAAAGATGAGCAAATATGTTAATAATCCTGAAAAACTTAAGTAGTCAAATATGAGTGGAAAGAAGGACGAAAAGGAAAAAATGGACTTGATTAGTAGAAAAGGCACTTTCCTTTTCTATAATTTTTCCCAAAATTTCTTTTAGCTTTTGTCTATTATCTTCCTGAAGATTTCCTGAGAACTAGCGAAATTCTTTACAAACTCAGTACAAGTTTTAGTCATAATACTAACACAATACAGCTCTAACAAAGGGCCAGAATCCTCACTCATAATTGTGCTAGTAAGTACAAAACACAATTGTCAGGTAGAATTGTTCAATTTCCCGTGGAAATTGTAGAGTGTATTGGGCGAATTCTGCATAGTGGATTTTAATTTCATGGGAGATTTTTCATGACTCATTCTTTTATGCAAATTCACTTTTAATAATAACATTTTATTTTTCTGCCTCCTCAGAGGTCACCCATTTTGCTGAAATATATTTTTTCCCTAGGCATAAGCAATACAGCAGTTTCTACTATAATATTTGTCTTTGTCTCTTTTATACAAAATGTCCATTATATCATACTATTTATTTCTTTTGCTTTGTTGATACTGTTATTTTCTCAGTTTTCATTGAATTCTGCAAGTGATTTTTTTCATGGAACCCACACAGCAAATTTTTTGAAAAAAAGAATTACGTGCCATCCTAAATGTTTGTGAAAAGTATTATTTCAAGTTCCCTTTGAAATCACAGGGTTATAAATTGATAATAATCTACAGAGGTTTTGGTAATATTCAATAATCTCTTGATTGCATGACTACAGCCATGTGCATCACCTACACAGGAGTTTAAGTTGTCTGTCTATGCAAAGCCATTTGCTTTTCCTTACCTCTCTTTTAATGTCCTTTCTGGTCAAGATCTACTACAATCTCCTGATCATTGGTTTCATGTTTTTTTGTGCATTTTTTGGAGATTTGTTGAATGGGGCTTATAACTTGTTTCCTTCACTAAATTTGGTCAAAGATGCATGCTTAGGCCACAAAATTTGGGATCCCTTTTCCCAGAGAACTTTGACAGCAGTATGGTTGGGAGGCAACTGGTCTGGGACTACCCTGTCACTTCTTGCCATGACCACTCTAAGTCACCAGATGATACATGTTATTTTTATAATTTATGTAAGGGATGCAGCTATCACCCTGGAGTTTGCTATGCTTATTGCTTATTGTGAGCATTATTACAAGAGCAGAGGGTTTAATTTTAACTCACCTTGGTCATACTAAATTTGGGTATGTATACTCTCAATGATGTAATCAAAATCTTTTAACAATGACATAGAATTAATTTTTAGAGTAGCTTTAATTAATGAGATTTGTCATTGGAAAAAGTTTGGCTTGGGGTTTATTTAATCAAGTTATTTTTATTCTAACAAAAATCGATAATATTACTAGTTTTCACGTGAATCTGGGTCTTACATGTGCTCTTTTGCAGCCCCAGCATTGCATAATGCTATTGAGTCTTCATATGAAAAATCTGCAAAGTAGCAAATTATGTAGTTTCAGATTACTATTTTCACTTGATTAGGAAGGGCTTTTGCATTCTAAAAAGATGTTAGAAATGGAACAAGGGGAATGAGCTAAAAACTCACAGTAAATATTAGTGTACAAGTCACCTTAAATCATTTCTCTCTATGATCTTCAGGGATTGCCAAGGCAAGCCCACAAGAAATATGTGACATAGTTGCCTTGCTATGCTTTATCCAATCACATTTAGTAATACTGCAAAATATGGCAATGTCCTTTCTAGCAATCTTACAAGAAGTGAAGCAGAGATCAAGATTTCAAATGCCAAGCTGCCAGTCTTCCAACTTCTGAATTTTATGTTGATTATTCATATAAGATACTGCTTTAGTGTTCACCTTTCTGAGTCTATAACTTTGTATCTGGGGAAACAGATTATCCTACATCTGCCTGCTACAGGGCTATGGCATCTTTTCCTTCAGCATATGGTGCTATGGGCAGCTGTTTTGGACCAGATATTGGGCCCAAAGGACAGGTCTTGTGTGAAACTGAAGTTTTGAGAGGATGTGCACAAAATTAAGAAGTGGTATATGGCATGACAATATTACTGCAAGAATTCCTCTGTAAAATTTTCCTTAGGTGAAGTGTAATAACAGTGTTTACTCCTAATCGCTTTGACTACACACAAATTTTCTTCTTCCCCACAATGAAAGCAGCAGTTGCTTCTATTTTTTGTTCTGGTGGCAGTTTTTACTGGGCTGCTCATTTAGTGGTTGAATGCCTAGTCTATGTCTATTGTTTCCAATGAATTTTATACATGTTTAAAAACAAAAACCCTTTGCATGCCTGTTTTCTCATAAGCTGATAGAAAATGCACATCTGTCCTTACAATTGGGACTTGTTATTAAATGTTAGAAAAGTTCTCACATTTAAAACTAGATAAATACTTTAAAAATTCTTTGTAATGTTGTTTTTTGTTTTTTGTTTTTTGGTTTTTTTTTGATTACCAGAGGCTGGCACTGGTACTGGCTTCTTTTAGATAACTGTACTATATAAGCATTTATGACTTAACCACATTTGATGACTTTCCACAGGAAACAGCAAAATAGTGTTCTTGAGCACATATCATTTCAGTAACTAGTGTGCATAAAGTACCGTGTGTCTATCTGCATATGGGCATATATATTTATGTTTTTCTGTATGTACGTCTGTATGCATATATACAAATACATGTGATGTCCATACATTTTTCATATTGTTGATGACTGCTGGTATCTCCAAGATTTCTGCAGAGAGGTTTTCAGACCACTCAAGATCTGACAGGTTGACTGTACAGGGTAAGTCAGATTAGGTAAAACATTCTATGGTTAAACTTGGAAATTTTAGAAACAAGTGTTCAGAAAATATATATATTCCAATTTATTTATTTTCTTCTACCATTTATACATAAAGGTATCCTGCTTTTGAAGACAGTGTAATTCTGTTTTATATTTTCTCAGGCTTTCTTATCTGATTGACACAACTTCAGATCAAGGCAGTCTCTGTGTGATATTGCATCAGACACTGCTTTCCAACAGTACCTACCTATTGTTCATTCTGAGTGAAAAATAAAAGTGCCAGCAGGAAACAGAGAACATTCTTTGCTCAGTACTGCAGAATTAGAATCATAGAATCATTAAGGCTGGAAATTACTTTTGACATTATTCAGTTCAGTCATTAATATATCACCACTGTGTTTACACCTAAACCATGTTGACAAGTGCTACATTCCCACTCCATCTGAACACTTCCAGGGGTGGGGATTTCACCACCTCCCTGGGCACGCTATTGCTGTGCCTGACCACACTTTCATTGAAGAGTTACTCTCCTAATATCCAGCTTAAAGCTCCTCTGGCACAACTTGAGGCCACTTCCTATCCTGTCACTTGTTACTTGGGAAGAGAGACTCAACCCCGCTTCACTTAAACCTCCTTTCAGGCAGATGCAGAGGCTGATGAGGTCCCTCTGCATCTTCCTTTTCTCCAGGATGAACACACCCAGCTCCCTTAGCTGCTCCACACAAGACTTGTGCTCCAGATCCTTCTGCAGCTCTGTTGCCTTTCTCTGGACACACTCCAGCACCTCAGTGTCTCCCTTGTAGTGAGTGGCTCAGGAATGGACACAGAGCTCAAGGTGTGGCCTCCGAAGTGCCGAGGATGGGGCAGACCATAGAATCTCTGTTCTGCTGGTCCCACCATTTCTGATACAGCCCAGGATGCCACTGGCTGCCTTGGCCACCTGGGAACGCCTGTGGCTCTCGTTCAGCTGGATGCTGACCAGGTCCTTTTCACTGGGCCACTTTCCAGCCACTCTGCCCCCAGACTGCAGCACTCCAGGAGGGTATTGTGATCCAAGGGCAGGGCCCAACTCCTGGTCTCTTTGCACCTCAAACAATTGACCTTGGCCCATCAATCCAGCCTGTCCAGATCCCTCTGCAAAGCCTTCCTACTGTGTTATGGGGTCTTACTTCTGCTTTCCATCTCCTTGTTCCATCTGGAGCTGCTGAGGACAGCTGGTCTTGCTGTTAAAGACTGGGGCAAAGTAGACATTCCAGTAGCTCAGCCTTTTCCCTCTCCTTTATTAGTATGTTTCCTTCCACATCCAGTAAAGGACAAAGATTCTCCTTGGACTTCTTGCTGCTGATGTATTGGTAAAAATATTTTTCATTGTCTTTTCAGCAGTAGCCAGATGAAGTTTGGATTCTCACCTTTCTAACTTTCACCATGCCTAACCTCACAACACCTCTATAGTAGATTTTATATGCCTGTTCCTTCTTCCAAAGGTGATACACTCTTATTTTCCCCTGGATTTCCAGTCGAAGCTCTCTCTATATCCAGACCAGTCTTCCTTGCCCTCTCATCTTTTGGCACATAGGGACAGCCTGCTTCTGCATCTTCAAGATTTCCTTTTAAAACACTTCCAAAATTCCTAGACTCTGTTGCTCTTCAGACTGCCTTTCAGCCTCCCAAACAGAAAAAAGTCTGCCCTCTGGATGTTCAAGGTGGCAGTTTTGCTGACCTTACTTCCTCAAGAACCAGAAACTGCATCATTTCTTGTTCCCTGGGCACAATATGACCTCCAACTATCTCATCACCCACCAGTCCTTCTCAGATCACAAGGAAAAGGTTCAGCAGATGCATCCCCCAGATGGGTCTCTCATGAGCTGTGTCTGCAAGTTCTCTACCACACACTCCTGGAACTTTCTATACTGCTTCCTCTCCACTGTGTTGTGTTTCTAGCAAACATCTGATAAAGTTGAAGTCCCCCATGAGAACAAGGGTGTATGACAATGAGACTTCTCCCAGCTGGTTCCAGAATATTTCTTCTGCCTCTTCATCCTGGGTGGTTGGTCTATAACAGAGTCCCCCCAGGATGTCTGTCTTGTTGACTGTCTCCTAATTCTTACTCACAAACACTCAAGCTTATCACCATCTAGACAATTGAAATACTGCCTATAATACACAACTACTCTGCTGCCTCTTTTCCCTCCTAAACAGCTTGTAGACATCCAATGCAGCTCTCCAGTTGTGTGACTTACCACATCAAGAGACTCTGTCATGACAACTCTGTCACAGTTTTTCGGTTCCACCATGGCTTACATTTTCTTCTGTTTGTTGCCCATGCTACATGCATTGGTGTAGATGAACTTAGGTGGGTTTTTGATCCTGCTGTTTTTCAGTGGAAAAACTCTGATTCCTGCATGACCTCTCTCAGACGGTTTCACAGTTTCCAGCACATTATTAACCCCTAATTTCTTGTTGCCACATGGATCTCCATCCCCTACTTCTACCAAGACAGCAGACTGAAGGACCTTTCTAACACATTGTCTTTCAAAAAACAAAATGCTAGTCTTATCTCCAATGACCCTGATTTTATCCTCTTTCCCCTTTAATTCTAGCTTAAAGCTCTCTCAATGAGCCCTACAACCTTTTCCCTCTTTGAGTCAGGTGTGCCCCCTCTGTTGCCAGCAGACCAGGTGCTGTGTTAAGCCCATCCATGATCAAAACCAATCCATGATCAAAATCTCCAAAATTCAGCTGGTGGCCAAGCTCAGAGTCAGGTATGAATATGTACACTTTTCTTTGTTCTAACCCTGTCATTCCCCATAACTGGCAGATAAGACCCCTTGTGTCTTTGTCACCCCTGAACTCCTCTTGCTGACCTGCCCTTTGGGCCCCCTCCTCCAGGCTAGTGGTAAAGATGGTAGGGGATTTCTCCCCTCTGGTGATGCAGCTGGCTGATGCATGTTCTCTGGGATGGTAGGAAATGGCCCCACCATTGAGTCTCCTACTCTGAGTCCCTGATAGCTTTTAACCCTTCTGCCTCCTCTTGGCTCTGCCACTAGGCTGAGCAGATCATCCTCCTGGTCTGGCTGCGCCTCACACAGCTGTTTTCTCCACTGCCCTCCAGTACCAGTGCCAAACTCAGGCCCTCCCTGCAGCCTGACACCTGGCAGCTGCCTGCTTTTGTGAGACCCCTGTCTGTGTCACCTCATCCTTTCTGGTAGCAGGACTGTGCTGAGGGGATACCGAGCTGAGTTCCTTCCACAGGGGGGTGACCGCTGACTTCCACATTGCTTTACTAAGAATTCAACCCCCACTAAGAACTCACAGACTAGAAGAAATCAGAAGCTATAAACCAAATTTTAACACAAGTCTCCTTTTGTATTGTTCCACAATTATTTGTGTTGCAGCCACTTTTATTCCCATTGTGGATATCGCCTCTTTTTTTAAAAAAATGATGCTACCACAAGAAAGGCTTTTGGTCAGCAGGGTGCATGCAGGAAAGGCTTATAAGTCTTCAGCACATTTCTTTCTTGTTAATACTCCAAGTACAGTGAAATGTGTCAATAAAATCTAGCTGAAGTACTGTGAATTGTTCTTTTTTTTTCTGCAGCAGTCAAAACACTGTCAATACTGATGTGAGATGACATCAAAATATGTTGGAAAGTGTTGTGAATAGCTCTTTTCAGAGAAGGGGGCTTTTAAAAAAGAAGTTTCTGTCAAAAATCCAATTTGAACTCTTCCTTTGAATTATACATCTTTGAAGAGCATGACCTGCTTTACATCATTCTAAGGCATAATACAAGATAATTTTTTTTTTCATATGACCCTATGGGAGATGTTGTACACCTTCAGCACAGGTGACCTGATACTGATACAGAAGATGACACATAAATGGAGTAACATCATTCACAACTGGTTATTAAATAATTCCTAGGGACTCACAAAATAATTCTGCAGAAAATGAAAATGGTAAGTAGGCAATAATTGGAGCCTATGTGCTCTCCTATTCTGAGTTTACTTTTTCCCTGAATGTGGTATTCCTGCATCTAGTCTTTTTACAGTAGGTTAAACATTGACTGTGCTTTTTGTACTATCAATGATTTAAATGATTGATTTATGCCTAAAGTAAAGTAGTGCTATTTGTCAGAAGAATATGTGTTACATCTTAATCTTCTAGAGACCTTTAATTCTAGGACACTTTATATTGACGGTTTGAGGACATTAACCTAGTACACCCATGTGCTGTATCTTTATTATAAGCAGGTAACATGGGAGCAGGGGAGAGCAAGAACAGTGACAGATATGGATACCAGAAGTCCCGACTATTGGATACTGTTTCTGGCCATTACATGATTCAGACACTTAACAGTTTTCTGTGGGCAGCAAATGTCTTCTCACATCTGTGACCTGGAAACAGCATTAATTACAGATTTCCTGAGAGAAAATTTTATAACTTGCAACTAATAGGAAATAGATATCCTAATAAAAATGAAATAGTTGCAGCATCTCTGCTGTGGTTAACAATTCTACATTTTTGACTTTACAAAAAGACTGGCATTGGTTTTTAGTTTATTCTTAACTTGTGATATGTAGTTGTGATATGTAATGGAAATGTGCAGTGCAAAAGGAAGTGGCAGATTGTTATTTTACTATTAATTAAGATTTCTCTATATTTAAAAATTCTTATTTGAGGTATGATAAACTTCTACCTGAACATGAGAGAAAAAGTGATCCCTCCACAGTGATCTTTGGTATACTAAACTTATGCTTCCAGTATAAAGTATAATAAATTCCAGGTTGTTTGAGCACTACCTGTTTACATTAATGTATTCTATGTTATATTTTAAGTCATAGATTTTCTCTCAGCAGTTCTTTATATTTGTGTTGTGTAATAGGTTGAGCTGCAAATAGAATACTGTGCCTGGCACTGTCTATGCTGACTTGCTGAATATTTTTAGACACATGTAAAAAATATACTTTTGTCTCTAATTACAGCTCAGTATTGCAGCTTTGAAGGAATAACAGCATTGCTTTGGGAGTTAGTCACGATAATCCAGAAAAAAATGAACACACATCAATAGGGCTTGAGACATTCCATGAAGAAAAGGGGGATGTATGAGATTATTAACCTATTAAAGAAATGTGACGCATGAAGAAATATGACAGCATAACCTTCCTGTCACTCAGCTCAGGCGTCAGATCTCCTTTTGGAGGAGGATGGAGAGGCAGAACATAAAGCAGAAAGACTTTCGTCTTCTGCTTTTAAGGGCTGTTTTACATTCCTCATTCTATGGAAATGAGGAATGACAGAGTGATTGTTTCCATGACCACTGCCCACCCCTCTGCAGTCACTCTGCCAGAACTCTTGCACAAAAATATTAAATCCCTTGGGATGCCCTTCCCAGGCTTCATCTCTTGCCTTTGCAAACACTACTTCATTAGGCTGTTCCCTAACACATTCAGAATTTTTGGCTGCTTTGGTGGGCACATATCATTGCTTTTCTCATTTATTCAACAGAAAATATGGGATACCTAATACCTTCATCCCATAGATCTATCTGCACACACAACAATTACAATACCTTTTCTAGTTATATGACACTAAATGCATGTGAAAATGGAGAAACTCTGAACTCTAGAAGGTGTTATAAATCATTTATTGTGGAGTTTGAATGCAGATGGCAATACCTGAGATTTGAACTCAGTTTTTCATATATATTTTCCACATAAAAAACCTTTGATTTGTTTTTTCTAGTTGATTTTAACTGTTTTTATAACCTTTATTTTACTTCTGTACTTAAATTCATTCAGTTCTGCTTTTTGGCAAACAGAGCATTACCATTATTACCATTTATTAGCATAAAAATTACTCTGACATTTCGGGAGGGTTTAGGCAACAATCTGTTTTTTTGGCAGGCAAAACCATACTGTCCTCAGTAGAGTCAACAGAGTCTGCCCATCAAACAAGATCATCAAGTAGCACAAGAGTGGTTTCGTAATCCAAAATTTGTCCCTCAGCACTCCTCTCCTACACAGTGTCTAACACAGAAGCAGGACTTTAGATTCTACCTACAAAGTACTGAAGTATGTAAACATCCTAAAGTTCCTGAATACTTGCATTTGGTTCAGTGGGGCCATTCAGGTGCTCACTGTTGAGCATCTGATCCAGTGCTCCTGGAACTGAATCCTAGACTGAGCCAGGGTATGTACCCTGGTGTTTCTTTTATTCAAAGAGAGATTTACACAGAAACAGGCTTACCATATTTTTCTTTTCTTTTTCAATGGCTAGAAAAATGCTGGTTTAATTTTCCATTGAAAAATGAAAATTTAAGTTTTTAGGGAATAATGTTACAGAAGCTCAAAACTCTGCTTGGTTCCTCCTTCTTTTTTCCCCTAGGAGTGTGAAATGAGCTCTTTTCATTAATATTAAATTATTATTTTTTAAATTATCTGGTTTCCCCTGCCCTTCCCACTGAATAACAATGTTCCTTCAGTTCTGTGAGATCATGGCTCTATTTCATATATCAGGCACCAAGTAGTAAACTGGAAGCATTCTGTGCTCTTGAGATGGAAGGATTTTAGAGATAATGTGGAAGCTGGCATTACTGTTCTATCCAGCAGAATGCACACAGGCCTCTCAGTACCTTTTTCAAAATTATCCCTGTGCAATCCATGCTGCTAAGTCAAAGCCCCATGCTAGTCTTTACAGATTCAAATGTGGGTCACTGCAGTTTATAGACAACATTTTCTTTAAATTAAATAATTCCTGAGCATGATGATTTTTTATTTTCAATTTCTTTCACAAGTTGTTATGGCCATGCATTATAATGTGCTAAACATAAAAGAAGGCAAAATGTACATTTGTAAGGGGAAAAAAGCACTATATTATACCAGAAAACTTGCCTTTGGTGTACTTTGTAGCCCTTTACACTCTGTATTTTGTACTGTTTGGTTGGTTTTTTTTTTTCCATTAACACACAAACATGTTAACTGAACACATGGACATATAATTATAGAAGATTTCTGGAAATTAAATGAAATTGAAAAATGCCTAGATAGTGGCAACTGTAATGACAGATCACATCATAAGGATGACACTTCATTCTTTCTTCTACTTCTGCAAAATTTTAAGGGCTGTTTTACATTTGTTTTCAGATACTGTCAAGGAGTAGTTTATGCAAAGGAAAATACTGAAACAGCAGGTTCATACAAGACCAAGCTTAGGCTGGTGAAGGTGTGAGGTTAATGTATCTGATTTGCAGTCTTGTGCAACAGGAAATTTCATGGTCAGCTGTTAAGTACAAATATTTTCACAAAGAGCAAATAATTTATATGAAAAATAGTGTATACATAAAAGATATTCACAATGACTCGGCTTTATACATTGTTGGTAAGAGTCTTTAGTAGGTGATAGAAGTACCCCCAGGATTAATTCAGACCAAACTATTTTTCCTGATGTACTACGCATAATAATTTTTATTTCTTGGGAGACATTCATCTTTGCACACAAACAGCTTCTCATAAATTCCTTTCCTTGGGAGAAGTAGCAGGGGAGATGATTTTTTTCCATAACTAATGTCAGCATCTGTGACAGGACACTGTCCTTGTTTTGTATAGCATAAACATAGCTCAAATTTTGTTGATTTCTTACTAACCTCTATAATACTTTTAGAGCTCTGCATTCCTATTGCCTACCATTAAACTTTTTTAAGTGCCTGGCTAAAATGGAAATTTTTTTCCTAAACCCACTCTCTTAATTACTTTGTTTGAATGTCTGATTTTAGGTAATTTTTCTTTACAGATTAAAAACTGTGTAGTTCATTCAACACAACTTTTTTTCTTAGGCAAATGGTAGGAAATGTTCTATAACCCTGATAGAGTCATAGATAACAGACACAAGAAATTCAATAACTCTCCACAGTGGGCTTTATTCTAGTTTGCAATTTCTCTGTAGTCCATTCCCCTGAGGTCAGGAATGTTAAATACTTCTTAGGTAAGACTGCAACATTTCCCTTCCAAAAACTCTAATGGGAGTGGATGTGAAATGCATGGAGTGAGAAGCATTTGTGTGAACCAAACATGATCCAGAGAGGTAGATCTTTCTGGATGGATTATGTCTGAAGTGAACTAACTGGCCTCAGGAACTTGCATGCAGGATACATGGATCACTGCCTCCATTTAGGGGCTGGGGAAAGGACCAGAAAATTAGCCATATTTATCTATAGACTTCAGTCTACAACAATACTCACACAAAGTATTACTGCTATAGGTGTGTTGAAAAGTATAAAGTGAAGATAATTTAGCATTTGCAATTTCCTTTTAGGGCCAGTGGTATCAGGCTACATTATTATATTTCTATACATGATGGTGACATATAGGACAACCCATCAGGTTAAAAGATATAAAAAAGAGAATTATTGCTCTTTCTAAAAACATATTTTTGTACCATGTGAGGTGATTCACTGCTTTGTGTTTATTTTGGATCATAGATGGTCAAGGGAAACTTTTCTGATCCATATCTTACGATATGTACAGCACAGATAATAAGAGAGTTCACACTACTTAGCTAGTAGTTTCCTTTGTTAGGAACCCTATGAAATATTTCAGTTGTTGTGAGACTACAGCCCTTGTGTGGCTGGGAACTGCAATTTCAGAGACGGATCAAAGCTGTGATCAACAGTGACATTTCTTGTCTGCTGAATAGAGCAAACGTGTTTCAAAAAATATATGACAGTGTTCCTGCAGTAAGAAGAATGGCAAACATGCACGCTGAAAGCTATTTTTAAAAATGGCAGTGTGAGATAAATAAGATGGTGATTCAACACTTAATCATTTAGTGTAATTTTCCCACTCACTTCACTAAGTACTTTATTTATTTTGAGCCTACTCAGCTTTGCCAAAAAGTTGTTTTTCTTAATTTGTCTGTCATTAGTTTTAACTCATTGTAAATTGTCTTTAAATTCACTTTAAACAGAATCAACTACTTTTTAAAGCATAAACATGGAATTTCTTATTATATTCCATGTACACAAATACATTGCAAATGAAGCAAGAATCAGATGCTTTGGCTAGGAAATGATTTGTGGGTTTTTTGGCCAGTCGATTTTTAGACATTATACACATATAAATAATGCTACATAGTGGCAGAATGAAGGTGCCACCGGAGATTAAGGAATAGAAAGTATATTCTTTTTCTTATAGTACATTTTATGATTTTAAAAACCTATGTTCCTTTGAAAATAGCTCCTGTTGTAACCATTGAAATTAGGGGATGTAGCAGGTTGACTTCTCATCAAGAATGGTGACAGAATGAATACAGGGAAGGAGGTGACTGACTGAATAGACTTTATGTTTTTTGATAGGATCCTCACAATTAGCTTCCTAATAAACTGATAAAGAACTTTATATTTGAAAACATGTTTGGGGATGTGGTTTTGAGGCCCTTCACCTTATTGCTATTGCAAATGTTGAAAAATCTTCCTGTGATTTGAAAACCAATTCGACATGGTAGCACTGTGTGGTTAGGAAAAAAGCAGCAGATTAGAATAGGACAGAACAGGTTCTCAAAATTGCTCTTCTCTCTATAACATAAGTTTAGATAGTTTGGTTGTCATCCCAAATCGTTTGCTTGCAGCATTTATTTTACCTCTGTCAACTAAGAAAGCCTTCACAGACAGAAATGATACTTCATTTTCCATCAAAAATTCCAGTTTCCTCCTTATATCAAAGTAAAAGGTGAGATGCGCGACTACAGTGCCAATGTTTCTCTGATTAGTTAATTGTTATTATTAGTAATTATTTTTTAAGGTTTATGAAATAACATAATTGTTTCATATTTTTCTGACAGTCCAGACTGTTTCAGAGTGCAGACTGCATTCCATTGCAGACTTGACTGGTGCACAACATTACTTATTCCCTGGAAATTAAGCCAAATATGTTGTTTCTAAGTCCTTAAATTAGAGGGACTGCTTACAAGGTTCTTGTTCTTTGCCTTATTAGAAGACTGGACAAAATCACTACTGAAATAACGTTGGCAATGAACATATTACCTGCTGTTTTGGTTGTCATATTATTTTCAAAAATAGAAAACAGGACAAAAACAATCCGCAAAATCACAAACCCAAAATTCAGATGGGATTTAAGAGATTTGGCATCAATGGTTCGTGCTAGAGACTTCTAGTGTGATCTTTAGGAAATCCTTAAAATGCTCTTCCTTTACTTTCATATTACTATGTAGAAATGCCTAATAGTTAAATTGTTCAGGAAGGCTTAATCTACCAGATTTTTATAAAATGTCTAAAAAAGTGTTTCAATATCATAAACTGGAGGTTCTAAAACAGAGATTCCTTGTATGGAATGTAAAGCTATTTATTGCATGTTCCTCAGCTAAACTGTCTCCTCTGAAATTAAGCAAAAAAAACTTGGAAAACATCTTATTTAAAAAAAATTAACTGGTTTCTGTTACACTACTGCATTTTTCAGTGAACTGTATCTTCTGAAATGCCAGATCTGGGGTAAAGAGAGAATTAATATTCATGACCAGTTATCTGTAATGTAAGCAGCAACATTAAAGCAAGGCCAGATAATGAAGACTAGCAACAGTTGATGCAACACTTGTAAATTTTTTGGGGGTGAACTTTCACTTCTGGATTTTAATTTCTTTATTTTCAGCATTTTTCCAGTCTAGAAAAGTTACCCCACAAGGCAAGTGGTATCACCAAATCACATTTCATACAAAATCTCAATGTCATGGGCTGTTTTCCTGCATTTCATTCTTTCTGCAATGCAGCATAAGCTGAATTAAATGTCAGAGGTCTTGCATTCTGGTCATTCCCCTGCCACTGTTGAAACATTTTGCTAGTGGTTCATTAGCCAATTCAGACAGCTGTTATTGGTGAACTGACTGTGAAGGTGCTGAAAGCAAGGCCCGCAGGAGTTGTGTGGTGCAACAATTCATTCAGAATTTATGCTGCTGTGCTGAAAATTATCCATACCTATTTTTCCATAAAAGGTTTTGTAGGAAAGGCAATGCTGGAAAAGAACACAGGTTCTGGGAGAGGTTCAATCCCAGCTAGGTGTGTGGGTAGCCGTTTGTGCCGGCTCAACCTCCTAGTCAAAAAATCCAATAGCACTTGTTGATGGATCTATTATGTAGGAGAAGGAAATCTGACCTCAGAGGACCTTAGAGAATATTTTATTCTTCTTGTGGCATATGCACACGATAAGATATCTGTGGTAAAAGAACCCTTATGGCAGTTGTGTTACTGTGAAAGTTCCTTTCCAGAGTCACTAATGAAAATCTCAGCATTGCTCTTCATTAGGGTTTTTACGGAGTGCTGCAAAGACAGGAGATGAACAGAATTTGATTTGGATTAATCACAGTGTAGTGGGGGGGGTCTACATATTTACCTGGGAATGTTCCAGATAAGATCTTATCTTTTAAAGCCTGACTGGTCATTTGCAAAGTCTGGCAGCTGATCACAGAGATCTCAATGACGGCAGAAGTAGTTGTTTTGCAGCAGCATTTCTCCTGGGTGCAGGGCAATTTCACCAGCAGCTGTTCATCTCTGAAATATTGTGAGCTTGAGACCAGGCACACGGGCCTATGGAATAGATGAATGAATGACATATCAGGGGTGTACTGTGCTCATGACTTGCAGGTCTCTGCTTCTGAAAGTTGTAATACTGATTACATACCAATGAGGACCCTTTGTATATCATAAAAAGCCTATTTGGATGAACTATTTTAGAAGATTATAAAATTGGGAAAATAATTTCATGTATATGTGTATACCTGGACACTCATACCTATGTTTTTCTTTCCAAATGTTGCAGCTGCAGAAGATAACATCATACTCAGTGAGTCATGGTTGATTTATTTCATTTTTCTGGATAGACATAGCAAGACATTTTTTTTTTACTGTCTAGCTGGAACTTAGAGTTAAAGGTTGTTCAGGCTTTGGATGCTAAAGAGAGTCCCAGGTGATGGATTCATGAGTACAAGGCAGGTAAGGCACATATGAAATTAACTTGTCACAAGGTAATTAATCACCTGATTGTGCAATTTTTCACATGGTTCTTACCCCTACAAAATAGCTGTAAGTGCAACACGTATAAGGTAGAGAGAATGTTCTGTCTGCTTAAGAGGAATTCTTCATTATATACCCACCTCAGATGTTTTTCATTTCTATAAGATTTCACTTCAAAACAGTTTGAATTGCATTGGCTGTAAGTGAATGTAAACATATTGAAGTAACAAAAAGATAAACCCTTATCTTTGAAGAAGATATTGATATTTTTTTCCTTGTGCCATCTAGCATCTCTGGATACATTTAGATAATTAACTATTCACAGAATATTTGTTTGACAGTCCCAATAGTTAAGCTCCTTCTCTGAAGATCAGTGCTTTATGTTTTTGAAGATAAAGCCACTAAAAACAAATGAAGACAGAAAAATTCAACAGCTCCATAAATGCTGCAAAAAAAGCAAAACCAGAAATGTCCTGTACAGATATGTATTTCACCATTTCTTCAACAATCCAAAGTCCAGTGTCAAGTATGAGACATGTACTTCTGTATGAAAATTTCCATTGTTCTAGTTGATGGGAAGAGGAGATACTCAGTTGTTATATAAAAAGTGAACAAAGCAAACACAGGAATGAATCTGTACACTCTCCTCTATATATAAAAACATATGTATGTTTTCATCAGCTAATCAACTTTCATGGAGCAGTATTTGAAGATGCAAAGGAGGCTGATGGGGAAAAAAATCTTCAAAAAATATTCTAAATTTAATAGAAATAACATTTCTATTAAATCAAGAAAAAGCGTTGTAAAATTCATGGAAGTGACATGTGGTAATGGGATTAGAACCTCAAATAGACAGGTTTGATGTAGGATCTTAAAAGTTCCTAGCCTGAGGTGGAAATACTGTCCTCTGTCCTTTTGCATTTCTATGGGCTTTTTTTTTTTTCTAGACAGTTGCAAAAATGATGTGTTCTCCTAATGTTCTCCTTCTCAAAGGTTATTATAGCAGAAAGTCTAAATTATCAGTGCTGATATGTGTAGCTTTGAGAACTGCTATTACTTATTTATAAAATAGATATAGTTTCAATGTTTCCTAAAAGAAAATGGCTAAGTTGTTGACCCCATTAGTATCTGAATATGTTATAATAGTACTAATAATTTATTAATATTGATATGATAGTTACAGTGGTGTGTTCACCATATTTATTCTCATGAGAGGTATCCTAGATGTCAGCTACAGGAGATGTATTTTTGAAATTTGCGTCCAAATTTCAGTGTTTAAGACTCTCAAGAAATAGTAATATTTTATTTATTGTATATTTTTGGTTGAAAATGGCCATTAAATGAAATTACTAAAGACTGGGTGCATGGGAATTTCCCAAGTAGAATTATGTCTAAGAATGACAGGTGAATGGAGTTACTTATTCAGAGCTGATATTCTGAATGGTTTATAAAGGCCTAGTAAACACATCTATGTATTAAATGTGCTATAATTAGCCAATAAATTTTAAGTGAAAGGCAGATATGCAGCTCAATGCTTCCCCTGTGTAAAAGTAACAGGAATTAGAAGAGAAATAAAGAAATGTTTTTGTACGGAAATGTAAGAGCCAAGGGCAGTTGGAAATCACAATTTTACTTAGTGGTTCCTGAAACTGAAAATGCAGGTATGTCATTAGTCTTAAAAATAGCTAGAATTTCCCTTGCATTCCTAAGTATCCTACGAGAAATACCAACACTCCTGTTTAATCATACTGTTTCTCCTTTACCCGTATGGGTATCCAACCAAAGATTTTAAATCATATGCAAGTGCAATTGAATGTTGGATACATACTGGTCTTTGCTAGATGCATAGAGTTGCACTAGGTTCGTTATTTCTCTAGCCCAAGTGCTAAATAGAAACTACAAAAATGTCTTTTTAAAATGTGATAATTAAATTACCAATCATTATATTAGAAGCCTCTTATAGATTATATGGGTGTTGTTCTTCAAATAATATGTCAAAATATATAACAAATTAGACACAGGCACACTTAATATCTAAATTAGGAGTTAATATAGATTGGAAAAGGATAGCTAATTTTAAATTAGGCTGAAAGAAATGTTACTAAATACGTCAAAGAATGGAGAAGTTTAATGGAATGGTTTAGGTAAGTGGTTTGGAATTGCTGAAGAAAATTAATGTCTCAATTGTATCTATAAAATTTTAGGAAATGTAATTTTTTGAAAATAAACACTTCCTTTATTTAGTTGTGCATGTTTTAGAAAGGATGTCTGTAGCTCATCATTTCTCCAAAACTCTTAACTA
The DNA here is from genome assembly GCF_027887145.1 of Ammospiza caudacuta. Classification (NCBI taxonomy): domain Eukaryota; kingdom Metazoa; phylum Chordata; class Aves; order Passeriformes; family Passerellidae; genus Ammospiza; species Ammospiza caudacuta. Next base: position 17,743,721 of record NC_080632.1, read on the forward strand.
CTGTGCAAAAGCATATTGTAATTCCTGCATGACTTTTAGTCTAAATATAATCAGACGTCATCTCCTGCTATTGACAACCAACTAATGAAATCACACCAAGGTCCTTGAAAATGCACCTGAGATTCTGGCAGGTATTTTTAGAATATGAGCTCCAGATTAACCCCTGAAATTCAGCTGAGGAGACCAAGAGTGTGCAATAGTTCCTAACCCCTGAAATTCAGCTGAGGAGACCAAGAGTGTGCAATAGTTCCTTCTTCAGTTCCTGCAAGCAGCTTTTGTTACTTCAAACCTAGAAAAGAGAAGATGCCAAATAAGCAAAGATGTTACACTCTTTTGTGCTGTTACTGCAAACCACAGGGCATTCTCCTTGTCTGCCACTGATGGCAATTTTAATTTTAAAATAGACACAATATTACCATAAAAAAAAAAAAACTAAATGTTAACAGATGCAGGGCTGCCACAATCCCCAGGCTCAGATTTTTAGAAATGAAATTTGTGCAATTAGGAGTCCAGTTTTTTCCTTCTCTAAATGACTGAAGTGCGTCATTCAGTGGCCGAGTGCTTCTCTACCAATCTTGTGAAAGTGGAGCCCCTTGCTTTAAATCTAATGCAACTAAGAAGAGCCAGCAATATGTGACTATCTAATGTGCACCCGAGAACTGCTCCACTGCAAGGATTTTCCTTTAAGTACATTGGATAGAGCACATAAAAAACCTTCTATCTTCATTAATTGGCTCTGTATGGGGCAATTTACACCTTATGTGGAGACAATTTTTCCTCATGAGAAAGCTGATTAAATTACAGCTCATTAACAAGAATACCTTTATTACTGAAACTTTCTCTTAACCATATGTAAGGCTCACTGTGACCTACTTCTATTACTTTTAGAATTCTCAGATTTTTCATTTTTATTTGAGTACCTATTTTACATGATTGGCTGCAGGATAAGACAGTCTCACAGTCTAATTTTAGACTGGAAGATGTAGGTTTTCTTATGTGAGAAATAAATTAAAAAATAATTTTTAGATAATAAAGATGCTGGCAAGTTCATGGAAATAGCTCACTTTTCCATTCTAGCAGTGGAGAAAAGGGAAAAGTAATCTTGAACATTTATAACAGTGTTCTGATTCTTTGTATTCAGATGAATATTTTTTTTCTGTCTGTGGCCCCAGAGGACCTCTTTCTCAGGAAGTTTTTCCATTGCCTGAATAACTGTAAAACCAGTATTTCTTTCTGGAAGATTCTGTAGAATTGAATGGGAAACAAAAAGAAAGGTTTTAGAGAAATATAATGAGTTTTAGAACAATTTCTGTGAAATTCTTAATAGTTTTATACAGAATTATTCATCATTTAATTTCTTGCTTGCCTGTAAAATCCTGTAGTATGAATACAATTTTCTTCTACAGATTGGCTGGAAAATTTTGAAGAGACTAAAGAAGTATGTATTAATCACTATTGTTTTGGTTTTTTTTCTCTCTTTCTTATTGAGAAATGAACTCTAAGTCATTGACATGTATTATTAAGAGATTCCTAAAGTATTGCATCACCATGCAACTTTGGATTTCTGGGGGTTTCTGAGCAAATGCTACCATTTTCTGGCACTGATAGAAGTGGATTCTATCCAGTGATTAGACAATGCTATTGCTACATCTACAGACAGCAAGTGATCTAAGTGTGCAGGGAAAGACGTGATCCAGATACAAGACATCCTTCTGATGTCTTTCTTTGGTGCTCCTTCATTTATTCTACAGGAAAACTTATTTTTGATCTGATGATCAAATGATCTACACCAGAACACGGAGGCATATTCAGACAATAAGTCAGAGATTTATATTTAAATCAATTGTCTTGCCTCAAGGTTTTTCCTTCCTTCAGATTTCACAATTTGGATTTTCAGCTTGTAACCTTCTGAATACAGAATGCATGAGCTTAGAGATGTGCTTCAGCATGATCGAAACAGCTGTTTAGGTCTAGGCACTGAAATGGTCCTGCTATAAGGTACTGGCCAGGTATTAAGATTTCCATAAATTTTGTTCTAATATACAAACACTAATTAAATTAAAAGTGCCATTTTTATGCATTTTTTAAATGAAAATAAGAATGACTCTATAATCGTTCATCTAAACTGTGGAAATATTTGAAAATTTAGGAATTTAGTCATTTAGGAATTTAGTAATTTAGGAATAGTACCTACCTATTTGCTAGGTAGTATTCCTAAATTACACACTCACTGTCAAGTCCCTTGAAAGAGCAAGATTATACCTGTGATCAAATCTAGTACCTGCTGAATTGATGCCTCAACTGTCACACTGTTTTGCAAAAAATATTTAGCTCATGGCCTTTTCAGCGATCATGAAACAGAGCTTTTCTTTGGTAACGGGTGTCAGGACTACTGAGTAATTATTTAGAACATTAAGAAATAAAATAAAATGGCTTGTCTGGTGTGGAGATGGTGGTTCCTATGAATTCAAATATAACTATTATAAAGGAAAGCTTGACTTCTCAATGTCAGGATTTAAATATCCTGATTAATGACATTGAAAACTAAAATTATTTAATTTTATTTGTTTTCCTCTATGCTCTACTAGGAGGAGCTGTTTTTTCTTTAGTTTTTTTACCTCTGTAACCTAGATTTCTCAAGTGCACTGCACCTTCCAGTAACACCAAGGCCAAAAATATCTTATTCCTTCCTCAGTTGCCTTCTCTAACCACAAGCAAGACTGTTCTTCATCACAGCAGTAATAGACATTAAGAAGTCCAATTTATACAAGACCACAGGAGGGAATGAAACAAGCAATTATTTTATGTCTCTAAATCTCATTACTGTTTCCATTAGCTTCCAGTTTTTACCTGGTGGCATGTCCATGGTTACTTAAATCACAAATTACTTTTTAGAAATTAATTATTACCAAATTGTCCACAGAGAAATGAATGTCTTCAGGTATTGGTGATTTTTCTTTTTATTTAACTTACAAATTAGGTGTGGTTTGTTAGGCTCATTAATCTAGACACCTATGTAGTAAAAACTTGGATAATTAAGCCTGACATGGAACCACACTGGTGACAGTGACAGCCATCTATACAGTCTCCCTACGTGTCTAAGTTGAAACTTAAAGGGCAGTGCTGCAAGGCAGAAAAAAAGTGGCATTCATGCTTTCTGCTTGTAGGGATAAGAAAAGTAAGACTTTGTTATATTTACTTGTGCATATGTTCAAAAATGCAAGTTTCTAGCAGTCTTTTTTCTCAGATTCCCATGTCCAGCAATTCTTTAACATACCCTTGACATCCTCAGAATGTGATACGGAGCAAAATAAACAATTAATCTTCCTTGTAAATTAAGAATATATAAATATACATATTTATATATAAAAATATAAGAATCAGAGAAGGTAATGTTACAGGGCAGAATACAAAGCTGTTGGCTAAGACTTCAGCTTCTTTTGAGAGATTAACACAAGAGCAACAAACATGTTGATCAGCAGTTATACAGTGCCTGGCATTTATGTTCAGGATAATACCCAAGACAGCAAAAGGACCAGATGAGCCTTTCAAAAGTTATGGAACTGACATGTAAAGAAAAAGCGATTAAGTTAGGCAGAGGAACTTACATCCTTTTTGTCAGTCACTGTCCTGGCACCCTGCTGAACTGAAAAGCACAATGACATTTGTCTGCTTTCTCAGACAGCTCTCTGCTATGCTACAGTCACATCCAACATCTCAGGGCTTGTCTTCAGCCGTGAGGAGAATTGAGCTCAGTGCACATGAATGAGATAGCTGTACACACATATGTAGCTCTGCGTACATAAGATCATGTGTATTGGATTTGTTGATTCTTTTCCTTTGCTGCAGTTTTTACAGGCAGATTAACACTCATATGAAACTTGAGAATGTAGCTTGGTCCCTAGATGCCAGTGCTAAGATGCTAAGATGCAATCCTAAGATGATGGAAACAACCTCTCTAAACAAAACAAAACAAAAAAACCCCAACCAACCAACCAACCAACCAACCAACCAACCAACCAACCTAAATAACAAAACCAACCATCCAGACAAACAACAAACAAAAAAACACCCCCAAAAATCCCACCCAAAGAAACAAAACCAAAGCTGAAAAAGAACAAAATTTTCTAATTAATTTTTTGTATGAACTGGTAGCAGGAGAACACAACAGCAGAAAAAGCCATTACAAGGGAATTCACAAAGGCAAGGTAAATAATGAAAATGCTATGATATTTTTTGCAGTCTCTTGTAGGGTAGAAATGCACTTTGAGTTAACTTAGCCATTACCATCTCTGTTTAATTACTCCTTGATAAAGAATTTCTGTTACATTCAGTGGCTGTTTTACAGCACTTTACAGTGCAAAACCATAATTGTCCTTATCTCATTGCTACAAAAAAGATGATGTCAGGAAGTTAGTCTTTCTCCACTCCTTGCCATTTTACGCATTGTTAACAATAGCAGTGTCTGACAATATTATGTGGTGTGCTTACTCATCCTGAATGAAACTAGTTCGACTCCTATTTTAAGAGATTGGATTTGTGCAAAATAGCATTAACTCTTTTATGTATTTTGCATAAAATGAATACAAATAAGTTCTGTAAAAATATGAGAGTTGAGTGCATAATTTGTTATTCTTACAGCATATGGACACATGCCCTAATATTGATATTGCACTGTAACTAGAGTAGGAAAAAAAAATCATGTAAAGTTGTTATGGCAGTCTCAAAATTACAAAAGCTGTGTTAACAGAAATTCTTTTTACATCAATTTACTAGGTTGCTGCATAATTATACTTTTTAAACAGTCTCAGAAAAATGAAAACATAAAACTTCCTACACTTTGAGATTTTGCTTTACCAGTATTTGCTGGAAGAAGTAGTGCCCATTTATACACATCATATTTTTAGTAAGGTTATAACATTATATCATTCTTAGTTTCCTGCAGAAAACCAGAATTAATTAAAGACATCCTTATTAGGGTGACTCCATATAATGACTCCGTAATTTTCAGCTAAAAAATCTGCTTAGTGTCGTCTTTATTGCTGATTTTTGACCATCCAGACACAGACAAACAAAATTGCAACTTCAAATCTGATTAATGAAATCTAGATTAATGACCAAAGAGGACAAGATTTCCTCATGCTAATGAACTAATTCTGTTTATAGTTTGGTCTAAGGCCAGACTACACCTGTCATTCAATTTTATATCTTTCTAATGAGGGAGGCAATGTTTCAAGAAAAGGCAGGATTTAAAATTAACTCTCTTATAGAAAAAACTTTGCATGTACTTTTAGGAATATAACCTCTGAACATGGGAATCTCGGAACTTTAATGCTTGTCAAAAAACTACTATTTCCTAGACAGCAGTAATCTTTTCTGAAGTACAAAATGCATGACATTTTTTCATATTTTCTCTCAAAATCTGCGAAATTATGCAATTATTTCAATAATAGAAAGTATTCAAGAATTGTAAATATGAGCTACACTTTTGAAAAAAAGTAGAGCTAAGTTGCAAAACATACCTCTGTAAAATTGCATGAAATTCCCTGTTCTGATTAGAAATAATAAGGTCATTGCATACAACATTTTTTCTCTTTGTATATATTGTTTTGATAATGTGTTCATCTGCACTTGTAGTGGCTTCAGAGTTTTTAATGATTTCTATGGAACATAAACATAACAACCTCCAAATATATTTTTTTCAGTAAAAATTGAACAAATTTCTCTTTTCCTAAAATATTCCTGGATTTACTTTGACCTTTTTAATGAAAAGGTCAAACAAGGTCAGTGTGATTAGAGTTTTTATAACTAGTTGTAACTGGAGGTAATTTTCCTTCATTTTAGAAACAAAGCCAACTGTTTAACAATGAACTCTTTTGAATGATGTTATTTTGTTGGACATGTGCGGGGAGGGAATGCCATCCTGCAAGAATCCAGAAAAGATGAATTACCCACAGTCACATGATATGTCAATTACATAGGGAGAAAAAAATTAGGTCTATAGCACTCTTCCAAGTCCTTTGCTTCATTTTCAGACTCATTGTTCACTTTAAAAAGTACTTGAGTTGGAAGTAGTTCTGGATTTTTTTATTGCATTCACAATAGTAAAGAAAAAATCTTTTTCTTATGGCTTACAGAAAGTCATGCTTGTGTGTGTGTGTGTATTTTGCAGGATTAACTTTTGCAAGAGTTAAACAATAAATATATTTATCTTCTTCCACTTTTACACAAAATAAGTAAGGGTGAATGAATAGAGAAAACCTGTTCCCTTTTAATATTTAAAATGAGACTCTGAGTGGAAAAAAAATATGAGTATTTGGTAAAGGGGTTTGTAAAGGGAGAGCAATGCTCCAATTTACGGTACAAAAATGGACCAAAGAGGACCAAAAAAGAGACGTGGATTGAGGACATGCTAAAATGGACCAGGAACCTTTCAAAAACTAAATTTTAAACTGCATCCAAAAATGATACAGAAATTGGCAAAAATATTGCTAAGGACAATTTTGATTAAGGTTCCAATAAGCAGTTCTTGCAATTTTTGGAGGTTCAGACAGGATGTGAGATGGATGTTTGCCATGTAAATAAATTATTCATATGTAAGGATGGTATCTTGGCGTAAACACTTGGTTCTGTCTCAACCACATTGCATAGGCTGCTAGAATGAGTCACTGCAATTCTTTGAAAAAAGGTTATGCTTCTTGTCTTAGGGCTGAGGGAAGTCTTGTAGTCATTGATGGACAAAATAGGGGCTTTTTTCTGTGTTTATGTAGGCCAGTCCTGATAAGGCTCATATTAAGGTATATGGGTTAACTGGGAGAAGGAAAAATGGGCACATTTAAATTATTAATCAAAATGTCAAGAATTAGTGCAGAGACTGAACAAGAATTTACATGTTTTCCAGCCTTTTGAGAAGTAGTACACTTTATGAAAGATTTTCTTCTGCTGTGATTGACAAATGTTCTTTTTCAGTAGAGTGAGAAAAAATTACGTTTAAGACCAGAGGGAAACATTTAATAAGTGCTTAAGGGCAAGAGATGAAGATGAGATGTTTGCTACAGAAGAAACAGGTAATTACTCTTAGAACTCTTTTCTCTTTCAAATAAGTTTGCCAATTGATAATATGCTAGATATTAGTAAAAATAAAAAAATCTTATAAAATTTTCAGTAAATTTTACTGAAAAGATAGTCACATAGAGTCTTTTTTTTTTTTTTCTTTTTATAACAAATACATGAAGGAAACATGCTTATTTTCATTTGCTTGTTTGTGTCCATAGATTATTTTACTGCATGCATTTTATCTTTAGGAAAATGGAAAATGTCAAATCTAATTGCCACTGATTCAGTTAGAAGATCATTTGCCATTCTCTGGTACATCTAATGGAAGGACTGGGGGAACCCCCCTGCAAGGACCTCTGAATTTGTATTCTTAATGAATCCTTGTGTTTAAAGAGGGCTAAAATCTTCACCGTTGAGTTAAATGGTACACTCTTTGAGAAAACTGGTTGTAATACTTTATGCATCTCTGAACATAAGCTCTCCCAGCCTTTCTGTGTTTTCCTGTATTAATCCTTTACTGAACTTCAAGACATCTTTTTACTTACAGGGGAATAGCTAAAATTACATTTGAAAAGGCATATAGTCAGGTGTTGTGACTAACTGATCGAGATAGATTTACAGAGTATATGAGTATTTGGGGCAGTGACTTCTTCTTAGAAGTAAGTGATATGGTTTGTGAAACAGAAGGGATCTATTTTCTGCCTGGTACATAGAAATTTATATACAGAGCTCTCTTCAATAACAAATAAAGGGACATGTCTATCTAAAACCTTGCATGCATGTCTGAAACTCTACCAGATATTGTTGGCAGAAGATTTGATGTTCTGATCTCTGAAATGAAAATAAGATTTAAAGCATTTCTGCAGCTGGATTTTCCTTCTGTTCATACTTCAGCCATCAGGTAGCAGTCAAACTCACAGTTAAATAGTTAAATGACCTATTTCAATAAAGTATACGTAGTTTTCTCTTCTTTTTTTTTTCACATTATATAAATGAAGACCTGCTTTTTGCAGAGTTGCATATGGAATTATATTTTGGGTGTTGACTACTTCATCTTCTGTTATTTTAAAGTTAAATCTGATCTTGTCTGAAAACAGGGTTTTCTAGCAGGTATAATCAAAAGATGTCATGTCAGGAAGTACCCATACTGTCTGTCTACAGTAGTAGTTTAGAAATCAGAGAAAGCAGTCTAAGGAGCATAGCATTAAGTCTGCAAAAAATGGCAAGGAAGAAATAAATCATAGAATCATAGAATTATTTAGTTAGAGAAGACCTCCAAGATCATTGAGTCCAAATTTTGAGTCATCAGCACCTTGTCAAGTACACCATGGTGCTAAATGTCATACAAAGTCACTTCCTGAGCAGCCCCAGGGGATGGTGCCCCCATACCTTCCTGGACAGCCTATTCCAGTGCTTGACAACCCTTTCAGGGAAAAAATTCCTCCTGATGTTTAACCTGAGTGTCCTCTGGCGCAGATTGAGGCCATTTCCCGTTCCTCTCACTTGTTACCTGGGAAAGAGTCTGACCCCTACCTGGCTACAACCCCCTTTCTGGTGCTTGTAGAAAGTTATAAGGTCTCCAATGAACCTTTTTTTCTGCTGGCTAACATCCCCAGCTTCTTCAGTGGCTTCTCATCAGCTTCTGCTGCCCTTCCCCAGCCCCGCTGCCCTTCTCTGGACACTCTCCAGCAACTCAATGTCTTTCTTGAACAGGGGGGCTCAGAACTGGGCGCAGGATTTGTGGCGTGGCCTCATCAAGGCAGAGTAGAAGGGGACAGTCACTGCCCTGGTCCTGCTGGCCCCACTATTGCTGATGCCAGTGTTCTTGGCCACCTGAGCAGATTCCTAGCTCATGTCCAGCTGATGCCAACCAGCAGTCCCAGGTCCTTTTCTGCTGGGCAGCTCTGCAGCCACTCTTAGTCAAACCTATTGTGCTGCATGGGATTTTTGTGACCAGAGTGCAGGATGCAACCCCTGGCCTAGTTTAACTAGCTTGTTGAATCCGGTCCTTAAATACCTTACCAGTCTCTGGTAAGTTTTTTTTTATTTATTAATAAGTCTCTTATTAATAAATAAAAAAAAAAAAAAAATTTGTTGAAGCTCTATAAATATGCAGGTCTGCCAAAGCAGCATTTCAGTCTCAGCTTCCATCCTGTCTTTTTGTCACTGTAGTCCTCCTTCAGCAGTCAGCAGTACCCTCCCATCCAGAAATGTATTACCATGTTGCCTCATAGATGGACACACATCATTGCCAGCCAATTGTCAGACATCTTCTATGTACTCTCCAGTAGCCCCTGGTGAAAGTCCCAGCAAATGCAGAAATACAAATGTGGTGTAAAAACTGCGTGTTATTTCTCACTCAGATCCTTTCTAATGGGTCTGCTTACAAGGCATTACACAACCTGCCGCTCTAAAGGAAAAATTTATTCTCTTTTCAAAACAAAAGTGGAAGAAAACTATTAACTACTGGTTTTGAGCCATTTCAAAATTATCAGGAGTAAAGAGGACTCCTGAGAATTCTCTGGAACAGAAAAAATTGAAGTGAAAGCCTTCCCCCTTTAGCTATTTGCAGACATGCAGTCACTGAAATTCTATACCTGACACCTCTCTAATTTCTCTTGTCTAAAGCTTCCTGTCTGCTGAAAACCGTTTGATAAGGCAGACAGAGAAGCAGCATTTGTAATATCTGTTTAACGTAACCAGAGGCAAATCTTATGACTTTTAATATGCATTGTAAATCATAGAAAATGTGAAGCCAAGCTGCAGATTAATCAGGCAAAATATTTAACTAATCATACTGTGATTCCTGTGATGTTTACTGGAGCGTCATGTGTCATGTTTAGTTCTGAATCAGAAATCCCAGTCAATAAATATGAGAGAATTGGAAGGATCCATCTGCATCCCTGTGTCCAGATTAAATGATAAGGCAGTGCTCTGGTGGTAATGTCGTTGTGAAACCTATTAACTGGACAGCTTTGTCTGTGTATAATCTGTCAGGAGAGAATTGTGAATCGTCCCAAATTGCAAAACACCATGGTTTACAGTTTTAAATGTGTCCTGTTAAACAGTCATTATTTGCTTTCCTGATATTACTTGTTTGATCCATTACACTTGTTCCTTATCTTTTATTCCAAAGCCTTTATTGCTTTCTTTTAGATTTCCTTACTCCGGGTACCAAATTAGTGGAATGGACCTCATCATATTTGAGTGTGTTTATCTCTCTTCACCTGACTTGAGTGCAAATTACATCATTGTGCTTAGGACCTTGCTGGTAGCCGGCTGAATAATTATGAGGGCTACTGTCATTGACAAGGGTTGCATGCTGAAACAAAATATCATAATTGTAAAAACATTGTGAATTAGATTGTGAGGTTTTAATTATAAATGAGGAAATGCAGCTTTTGAACTTCAGACATAGAGACCACTGGTCTCTATGAATGTTGCATCAGATTGAAACTATTCAAGGATCTCTGCATTTGCCTCAGTTTTTAGATTACCATTATCAGTAAATTAGATGGTGTAATGCTAAGGACCCAGATGCCTGTGACCATTTTGCCCTGCCAGTTGTGCCATGGGTAGGTACAGGTGGTCTCTGGGACAATTTGTAGGATGAAAACTGCATCCTTGAAGCCCAGGTGATTGTGCCATCCCAGAATAAAGGCTTGATGCCTTTCCTTTCGGAAATCACCTGTTTTTTACTGAAACTTTTGAAATTATTTTTTTTCCAAGCAAGAGGGCACTTATGCTAGCATTAGAATTTACCGATAACAGCTTCCCTGCTGGTGAATCCTGTGTACACTGTCCTGTGTTTCAAGGAAAAGACACCCACGGGAAGGCAAGACAGCTTGGTGGAGGAGTCAGAGAAGGAGAGAAGAAAATGGCCAAGGCTAGAGGAAGAACAAAGTTGAAATATCATGGTTCAGTCAAATTCTTTGCATGGCCCATCTTCTCTTTTCCAGAAATTCTGTTGTGATCCTGCCTTTTGCCTGTGCAATCTACACCTTCATGGCAGCCAAAAACTAAGACAACAATAGTCTTTAGCAGGCGGTGCTCTGTTAGCATGGATTTCTGCCAATAGCAGTCAGCAGGAGGGCTTCTCTGAGCTACTCAGCTGGTAAACAGCACCTTTACATAACCTTTAGTCATTTGATGATACATTAACATTTGACAGCTGATTTAATGAATTCGGCTGGGCTTCTTAAACAATACAGGTGAGATCTGTGTGTATTGTGGAGGAAGGGCTTGGCACAATCAAATGGAATTGAGTGGAGCTATTTTCTTGTTTTGGTGCTTGAAGTATAAAAATACATGCCTTAGAATTCCGCATAGATAGTGTGTATAGATAGATAGATAGCCTTCAAGTTTTCTCTAATAATGACAAAAAAAAAAAAGTTAGTCTAGGCAGTTATCATATGCAATTTGAGTTCTATCAACCTCACTCTATATTGATCTGTCAGTTTCTTTATCTGGTTATGACTCTTAGAGGTACAAAATGGAAAGTAAGAAATTATTTGCTATCTTCTCACCCTCTGAGAGCACTGTACTGTAGTTCCTGTATGCACCTGAAGTGTTTTGAATATTTCACTTATATACCCCAGTCTTAGGGGGTTGGCACCTGCACAGCACTACAACCCTTAACTCTCCACATGCATCATCCTGCTCAGTAGATAGTTTGAAAGAAACTGCTGACAGCAGCACTTGAGTACCCTGAATATTTATGGGTTTATATGTTTTCATGAATGATTGGCACTTTTAGAGAACTCACCTTTCATTACTATTTGAGAACTGGAAGCCTCTAGCAACCGTAGGGAAAGGGACAGTTTTGTGGACTAAATCTTGTTTAGATTTCATTGTTCTACTATTAAGAATCTGGTTTGAGTGAATTGAACATTTTCTTGCTTGTTTATTTTAACAACGTCCTTTGTTCGATTCTCTGGGAACTGAATTCCCATAAATACAAAATCAAGCTTATCTGAGGCAATGAAAATATAAATAAGTCATGCCCAAAATACTTGTGGCAGGATCACTTTGAAGATAATGAATAATTATTTAGTATCTAATGCCCATTCAGTTCTTGGTTCGTGTACTCTTTCAGCAGTACAGCATAACTGGTTCCTCCAAATACTGTTTTGTTACTACTCCCAGCAGCCTTAAAAAGGCCTGACATCACAACATTGCATCATGTCTCCCTTCCTGTTGCAACTGAATAAGTTCAAGACAGTGCAATATGTCCAGCATGTAAATGATATCCCAGTTCAAGGCTGCCTTATGTAAGTCAAATGTTATAGACAAAAGACTTAAGTGATGAATAGAACCAAATGCTCTTTTGGTACTGGCTTAGGGTTTACCTGTCCTCTGCAAAACACAGCTGAATATGAGGATGAAGGTGTTCAATGACTTACATAGTTGCTCAGTCTAGAATTTAGAAGTAGCTTGAGATCATCTCATTTATAAATGTCATTTACTACTGTATTATTTTAGCAGCAGGGTCAACTATTTGGCTGTCTCTGCTTGAGTAGTAGGTACAACATTTTCTTACTCAAAAGCAAATTACCCTGAATGTGCTCTCTGAGCCAGAGCCCCAAGTTCATACAGAAGTGAAAGCTGGTGGTAAACACATGACTCGCTTTCTTTAGGTATCTGTAAGGCTGCATCAGTAAGGATAACACTCCATTTGCTCTATTGTATCATCTACTGGCAGATATCTGGTAAGAGTTTGAGATAATGCTTGGAAATATAAAGGACTTAAATAGTGTTGATTCACAGGGAAAGTCACCACTGGTGGGACATTATGCACAGTGGCATCTTTGTTCTCATGTTTGGTTCAGCCTCTTTTAAAAATTATTCTAAAGTTCTTAAACATTAAGGTTAGCTTTTGAGACTATGTACCTGCTAAGGCTTCGAGGTGTTGCAAAGTATAAATGGGATATTATTTAACTTTTGCATTGGATTCCTGACTGTGTTTAAACAAATTTTGGTGGCCATTTTTGTTGCGGTTAAAATTCTTACCTGTCAGTTGCCAATTTAAATAATTACATCTGTTCTAATCCTTGAATGTGATGCTGATTGTTTAAATGGAAATTAATGGTATGCATATATTCTTTCAGCATCAAAGAAATGGAAAACTGTAATAATCAGCATTTACAGCCACACACTGTACAGTACCTACATACATGGTCTGTTTATAATGGAACACCTTACCTTTTATTGATCAGTCATGAATGGGGTAGAAGCAAAGCAATGTTGTCAGTTCTATATGGGTGTTGGTATATCTTAATTTTAGATTAGGTTTTTGTGCATATAACAAACCAACCCAACCCTCTGATCCAAATTCTAATTTCTGGTAAAGATTAGAATACCTCTGTATATACTCTTTGCCCTTCAGCTTCTCCCTCCATTTATACTACAGCTGGATAATGGAAATAAAGATGATGGTATCTAACATGTTTTTTTAAGAAGGAGGCAGAAAGAAAAGTAGCATCTTCATGATTATGGCCTGCTAACCCTCCCATTATGATTATTACAATGTTTTATGCTTTGGTTACTTCATTAAGCATGTTTGTGGAAAGATTTTATTCTTTGCAGCATCTGAGTCACAGAAGATGATCTCACTGAAATGTAAAAATTCGCACTGTACTTCTTTAATGTTGTTTTACTAAAGTGACAGGTGTTACCCCCTTGTTTAGCTTTTTACACAATTGTATTCCTTCCTAATCATTTTGTCCTCCAATACTTAAGCATCGCCATAGTTCTAAAGTACTTGGTTAGCCATTCTGTGATTATCTCTCTCTATTACCCTTGAAGAAAAAGCCACAAAATAACACAATTCCTGTAAAGTGGAGCTAAACCCTTTTGTTCATTTATTACCCTGCATTTGAGAAGGCTGAGAAAAATGGCAGTTCTCATCTAAATTCTGTGCGGGGGGGGGGGGTAACATCAGTGATGTCCATGCATGGAATTGTCTTTTGTAATTAGTTTTGTCCACAGTGAGGTACTAAACCTCATTAACACTTTGTTAAATGTGGAGCTCGGAAGAGCAGAATGTCCAGTAATTAGCCAGTGACTTGGACAACTCTGACATAACTTAGCATTTATTACTGTTCTGCTCATTGTGCTAACCTAATTCACTGACCTTTAATTTGAAACACACTTTATTTTCAGCAAGGAAAACTAGGATATGCATTTCCACCTGGGGACTGGAGAATATTAGGAACACCTGTTGAGCCCAGTGCCTCTCTGATGTGGCCAGGACCTGGAATTGCCCTTGCACCTGTGGTTGTTGCCAGTTGTGGTGAGGTTGCCAGCAGTCAGCTAGGAGAGGGGATTTGCAGGTAAAGAGTAGGGATGGATGAAGGACGCGGTGCCTTGGATTTTGCTTTTTCACACTGAGAATCTACAGAATGGCTGAGAAAATAGAAGCAAGAGTAAGTAAAAAATTCTAAATTACAAAGAAAGTCTGCATGCAGCTGTTCTACACAACTTGCAGTGGCTCTAACAAAAATGGTGGTTCAGACGGAGCTTCTTTAAAGATTCATTTAACAAAGTAAATTTTTGCTTGAAGTTACCCCAGCTGTAAATTCTAGTATGTTCTGCTGTATAGTCCTCTCTTTTAAAGTAAGTGGATTCTTCTCCAGCCTTTATGTTATCTGTATGTTTAATTTTTATGCACATGTGTATATGTAGATGTGTATATATATCCCCATACATATATATATATATATATATACAAATCAAATGTTCTGTATTTCAGCAGTTTTATAGATTTCTTCCCTCTCTTTTTCCTTCCATATAATATCACTAGATGTAGCTTAACTTACATTGCAGTCTTCTGAAGCAAGGCCTATATTTATGCTTTTTTTTCCTTCTGTTTCATTATTGTTAAAGAATAGTACCTACATTTTAAATAATATCCTGAGTTTTTTCCTCTAAAGATGTACCTTTTTCAGCCAAATATTCCTTCAAAAATGTATTAATAACATTGATTGATTTTCCTGTAGTTATCCTTCTTTAAATATCCACCTCTCTTCCATAAATAAGCTTTTAAAATGGATTCTACTATATTTGATTAGGTGGATATAAAGAATAACTATACATGGACAGTTTTAAGAGAAAATGGTACATTTGCTATGTAAGCCATTTATGCTATTCTAGCTGTATTTCTTTTAAATTCCAAAGATTTTTATAGCTGATTGACTCTCTAGAGAATTCTTCTCATGTATGTAATTTAGATTTCACACAGTCTGGGTTTTTTAGGGAAAGGAAAATAGGCAGGGAATATTCACATCAAATATCTATTGTCTTCTCTCCATTCTCTATCATAAATTGGAAAATATTTTTCTTCCTATGGTTTCTGTCTCTCTTCACTTATTTATTTATTTTTAAAGCCCAGAAAGGAAAAGCAAATATGAGGCATTCTTAAAGAGAAAATGACTCAGATGGCAGAACTGATTGTGAGAGATTATTTTAGTCATGTCTAATTCTGTCTCAGAACAGAAGTATGTATTTTTTGGATTCCTTCAAACTCTGTATTTCTATGTTATCTATGAAAATTTGGAGTAACTCAATTTGGTATGTATCTGGTTATGAAATAATATATATAAGCTTTTAGAAAAGGAACTGTAAGGTTAAATAATTTGGTTTTATAAGCTGGAGAAATGAAGGTTGAATTTTCTTGTAGAAACATATCTGCTCCCTTACCACCTGTCATAGTTCCTTCCTGAACACTGTGATTGGATTTTAATTAAATAGGTAATTATTTTTTCATTAGAAACTTTAGATCCATTCAAAAGCAGAATAGAAATACCAGAGTATGAATGTGATAGGCTTTAAATTTAGTATTAAAATCAGAAACTGAGTAATCACACCAGGTGGAATTGATAATTTTGAAGAGTTACTATCTCAAAGGCCATAGCACAGGTCAGACAGAGAAACCATAGCAGACATTGCTGGTGTTCACCTCTCCTTTGTCTGAAAAAAATTAGAAATTTCAGGGTGAGCAGGGGTGGGCAGCAACTGGAAGAAGCCTATGAATGGACTGAGACAAGGTCTTCTGTTCCTGGCTTCCTGGATTACACCTGTATTTTGGCATCTATTCACAAAGAAAAATAAAGGATAAAATCCCTGCAGTATTACACTAAGCTCAGAATAACTTAAAGTCAAAAGCTTCTAAACCCAACATTTGCCAGGGCATCTTCTTACTCTGTCTTTACTAAGAGTATATTATCACAAATCTTCAAAACATTAGAAGACAATGACTTTGACTCTCTGTATTTCACTGAGCATATCTATAATTTCTACTCCTCTCAGATATAAATGCAGCCCTCTAGTTTAATTCCTAGCTTACATCATTGCTCTTTCAAGCTGATTCTTTGAGTAATTCCACCAAAGTGTGCAGCAAGAAATGTCTCACAACAGGACCAGTATAAAATATCACAGTCAGCTTCACTTGTAGCATTTCTGAGCATTCCATTCCATTGCTAAAATACTTCATGTTACAATAAACATGAAGACTGAAGTGCTGTAACACTCTTGGAAGAGGAGCAGATAAGGGAAGTGAAAGATATTTTCATGGGAAACGCAATGGCAGAAAACTGTAGTGAAAGTCAGTATTATAAGAAGAGGCAAATTTACAGCTAAGTGAAAGTACCTTATGTTCTTGAAAAAGGAAACAAATTTTCTTGAACTCTTTGTTCTCCTCAATGTGAAGAACTCTAGAAGAGGATATGTGAAGTATGAAGGTTCTTGAGCCCATGAGCCTTGGAGGCTCTGTGTTCGTCACACTTCTGACTGTCTCCGCAACAGAAATGTTCCTTCTCTTGCCCTTCAAACACCTGAGTTTTCAACCTGTCATCCCAGATTAAAACATGGGTAGAGACATATAAAATATATATGGACTAAACACTGACAGAAAGACATTTGCACTGGGCTTTCCCAATCACAAGGCATTAAAAAACCCCAACAAAGAACCTCCTGTAGGTGATATGGCCTTCCAAAAAGTAGGGAACTAAGTTATTACACCACCTTACGTACAGTGGCACACTGGTGTACTGTAAAATTTCTTTGCCACTGCAAACAATGATTGGACCTGAATTAATGTAAATAGTTTAAAACCCTGGTCTGATTTAGGTTAAAATTCCATTTTAACACACACAAAAAAAAAAAAAAAACAACCAAAAAAACCCCAACCAACTAAAAACAAAACGACAAAAAAAGAATGTATGGTGTGACAAAAGAGTCTAATTTAAACCTGGAAATGAAGGGATTTTTTTAAAGAAAATAAACCTTTTAAATTCTAAATTGAAATTCGCTTAATACATTATAGTCTCAAAAAGAAAAGGCTGTGCTACTACAGCACATATCTTCAGCACTGAGATAATTAATTAATAATTATTTAATTGTATTTTTTCCACAATATGAGCAGTTATCTGAGTCAGTTCCTCTAGGAGACCACAATTTTGAAACAATGTGTTGTACAAGTACTTTAAAAATCTTCTTCAGCCCCTGCTCTTTATCCCCCAACATGCTGAATAAATCATACAATTCAGGTTTTTTAAAAATTCCTAGATGGCTGTGAAATCTGATGCACCTTGTGAGAAGTCTCATTTCCTTCTGAAAGAAATTATTTTTTCAGCTGCTCTCTGGTTGAACAGATCTATCACTATATAACTTTGGGGATGGGATAATGTAGTGGGATACTGCTCATGTAATGTTTTCCTAGCTTTTAAAAAGGAATCTCTCTAAAGTAGTGGACACATACAGAAGACTGTTACACTTCCTAATCAAACTAATTGATTAATTTCGTTAATTAATTAATTGCATTAAGAGATTGCATGAGACTCTTAATTAGCAAAGATATTTTTTTCCCTCTCTGCTTGTGTTGTAATCTTCAACCTTTTCCACTTCTTTGAAAGTTGGGTAGAATTTATAACTGAATCTTGGAAATGAAATGTTTAAGGAAAGTAAAAATATTTGAAAAATTTTCTCCAGACTTGTTTTGAATTTTCTGAAAATGCCAACTGTTTTACTTTTAAAATGAGGTGGGGCAATTTAGCTCAAGTACTGTGACTCTAGCTTGATAGGTAGGTAGGTAGATTGATTGATTGATTGATTGATTGATTTAAATCTCTTTTATTATTCCATGAGGTGAGATACTTATCATCAAGTTTTGCAGTTGAAAAGTAATAGCATAAAATGAAAAAGACTTGTAACCTGCTCAGACTGCTGGTAATCCATCCAATGGACAGCAATAGTGCAGTTTTTACATCCAGATTCAATTATTTTAAGAGAAAAATGCTAAATATCTGCACACAATTTACATGGGACTACAATAGATGTCAGTGAGTGTAAGAAGGTCATTTACAGGTTTGTGGAAGTTTACTATGCTAGAAGTCAAAATGTGACCATGCACTGTTATAAAACCTTATCTTTTCATATATTAGTGCTAAAAAGCTATGAGATCCGTATAAGACGATTACTTCCTATGCTTATTCTCCTGTTAGTGAAAGGAAGAAAACACCTCTCAAGAGAGCTCAAAATACACCTGTAAGAATTACAGAATTGATGCCTCTTCTATAGTGATAAATGGTACAATAAATAGTGCAACATTAATTTCTTCTAGGCAGTCACCTCTCTTTGTTTATTTCCTAGAATAATATGTTGACTAATAAGAAACTAGGTCACCTGGTTTCAAAATAGTGGTTCAATTTTGCTGCCAAAATGCAAAATGTTTGTCTCTCTTGTGGTTTACTATGTCTGTAGTTTTCTATAACTACAACAATTCTAGATGTACCTGAAAGTAAAATCAGTAACATGGTGTCCTTGAGATTACTTCATACCCGCTTTTCAAAGTAAGAGGTAGGTTCAATACTCAACAAAAACTACAGAAGAAACAATTGGCTGTGTCACTACTGAAGGTTCTGGTGATAGAACAAATCTTATTTCTGAAAATACTGTTCACTAAGGCTCTTATGAGGGCCAGAACTAAGGACTCCCAATCAGAAGGTTGCAGTAATAATGCAAATTTGATTAGTGGCATCAGAACAGTTAATTAAGGTGTTTCAGGTGAAGGAACTATATGAAGATCTGCATACATCTGAGGGAGACAATCTATACTCCAAATGATAGAAAAAAATTTGTAAGACTCCTTCAGCTAATCACAGATCAGCTGTCTGAAACAATGCTTGGTTGGTGTTTCTTGTCAACTCCCATCAAAATAGAAATCCTCATCATGCAGTAGGCATTGTGGGAGGTTAGAAACAACAGAGAACCTTTGGTCATGATTTCTATTATTTTTATTTTAATTTTTAAATTTGAAGGTGAGATATTAAGTTTCATGAATGCAGAAAATCAGAGGAACAACGCAGATTCTTAAACCTAAATTCTTAAAATATCAGGAAGGACTTCAGACTTTAAATAAATTAGAAAAAAGTAGCAGAAGGTCAGTTGCTCCAGTTTAAACCAATCAAATTCAATCTCCTGATTTCTTGTTTTATGTCCTTTGAATCATCTTTAATATGACTACATGTATTATTTAAATCACTGCTGATCCCTTCATACCTATGGAATAGGACATTACCTTTTATGGGAGTAAATAAACACAAAGTCAGGAATTTCTGTCTTGAGCAGTTTAGAGAGATTTTTTTCCTGCTTAGTCTTTGTTTTGAATTTTTGGGATGATCTCTCTCATGGTTGCTGAAGCAGGTTGCATTTTCAGTTTTACCAAATATTTGTGTTCTGTTCTATTCTATTCTATCCTATCCTGTCCTATTCTAAATATTACATAATCTAATACAATACCTCTCTTGATTTCATGTTTTGTTGGGTTTTTTGGTACTCTCATTAGCTCTATTTTTAGTTGTTGTTCATTTCACCCTGACAATTTTTCTCTCATTCTAGCATTTCATTTTCCAGCAATATTTACATTTTCTGATATTTCATTTTTTCACCTTCCCACAAGGAATCCACAGTGTCCCTTGCCAACTTCTAAATTTTTATGTTTATAAAATAATTTATTATTCATCATTCACCTTATGTTTTATTTTTAATTCATTTTAATTACAGTATTCTCAATCCTTTTAATTTCTTTCCTCACTTTAATCTTTTATGCAGTCTCTTTAAAGCATTGATCCTTTTGGTCTTTCATTTATTTTTCTGTCTGTTTATCTAGTTACCAACAGTGGTCACTTATTTCTTGAAGTTTGCTAAGTTATTTCTAATCTCCACTTTTTATGTCAGTAACAAAATCATAACTGTTTTTAGAAAGTGCGTATGTATTTGTAATTTACACAAGCCTTATATTTACTTCTCACAAAAAACCCCAAAACAACATAAGGCTAAGCATAGCCTTTGTGTCACCAAAGCATATCAGGGATACTATAAAGTAAAACTTCTTTGAAAGATCATTCAGTCAGCTCAAGGGTGTCTGAAGCTATCACAAAAATAGTATTATTTTACCAGAACTGTTTAATGTATCTGTGTTGTCTTTAATTTTTTGCAACCCAGTTGAGAGAAAGTCTTGTCAGTGAAGGCCAGTGCAAAGGTGGTGTTCTGTAACTCTGCCTTTCTGCATCTTCAGCTAGCCCAGTCCCCTCTCCATTTGCTAAAGGGCCCACATTATCCTTCATTTTGCTTTTGTAGTTGGTGTATTTAAGAAGCACATCTTATTCTTCTGGACACCTGTATCCAGATTTAATTCTAGATGGCCTGGAATTCTTTCTACTTAATCTGACAAGCTCTTAAGAGTCCTGCAAAGGCCTGGCTCTCTTTCCATCTCCCATCCTTTTCATTCTTAGGTCTGACTCCTTCTTCATCCATGCAGTTCTCTTGCCTGCTTTTCCTGATATTTTGCTCATTGGGATGCATTGTTTTTGAGCCTGAAGGAAGTGATCCTTATATATAACTCAGCTTTCTTGTACTACCCTTGGACTACCCTTCTCTGTAGGGCTTGTTTCCATGGAGTTCTTCCAAGAAGATACCTGTTACAATCTTAATTTCTGTCCTCCTGCTTTGTCTTCACCTAAAACTGAACTCTACAAAGTCATGGTGGCTACAGCCAAGCTGCTCCCAACCTTCATATCTGCAGCAAGGCCTTCCCTATTGTTCTGTATGAGGCTGAGCAGCAAATCCTTCTTTGTGGGATCCTCTACGACCTGCAGCAGGAAGTTGTGACCCAGGATTTCCAGGAACCCCCTGAAATGCTTGTGCTTCCCTGCATTGCCTCTCCAGAAGTCTGGCTAGTTAAAGTCACCTAAAAGACCTAGTGCCTCTGACTTTGAGACTGCTTCAAGCAGCTTCTAGATGATTTTGTCTACTTCCTCCTCCTGGAGGAAGCATGACAGGAGTCACCCTTAACTAGTTTGCCCTTTTATCCTGCTCCATAAGCTCTTGACTTGCTCATAATCCACTCCACAACAGACCTCGACACTTATCAAGTGTTGCCCGGAACAGAGAACAACTCCACCACTGTGCCCTCCCGATCTGTCCCTCCTCAACAGTGTGCACCCTTTGGGCTTCACTGCAGATCTTCACTGAATAATAACCTCATAACAGTCAGATGAGACTAGGGAGTAATTTAGACAATAGGTACAATATCTCTGGAAGAGAGAAAAGGTGTAAAGAGAAGGTTTCAATTAACTCATGAAGGTTGAGCAACTCTTTTCCATGAAAATATGAACCACCTGCATTGTGTATATATATGTACACTGTGAGAGAAAAACATTGAAAAATCTCAGATGTAGTATTACTTGGTACATATTAATAATTTCATTTTTTTATTCTTTTGAATTCTAACTTGACGACATAATGTTGTATGAATATAAAACCACGTGTATACACATACATATACACACTTCTTTTTTTGGCCATGTAGTTGCGGAAAACGTGCAATGCATGTCTGTTCTTGTAAATATTATATCTAATTGCCATATTTAATTTAAACAGTTTCCTGAGTCCATTCTATTCATGAATGTTACAAATTCAAAGTTTCATACACAGGGAGCCATTGGCCAAACTTATGCATATATATGATTTCCAAAGAATTTGATCTAGTAACAAACGCCTAAAAGTGCACCAAGATAGAACATTGTGTTGGTTTTACCAGAGGAAAAGGCTAAATTTCCTGCTTTTAAAATGGATTCTGATATCACGTATAATAAAGAATGTGAGCATATGTCACAACATGTGGCTATCAAACTGGCATGGCTGCTTAGGGTAAACAGAGTTAGTCTGGGATGGTTCTAGGAGGGGACCACCGGAGTCACACAAAAATTGCTTTGGTCAATATGTGTGTCACAGTGTTTCAGGTGGTCACAATGAACATAGCAGCTTATGATCAAAAATGTTACCTGGCTACAGATTTTCTACCAGAAGCTGCAACCATTTTCTGTTTATATGGAGGCTTTTAAAGAGATGTTTCATTTTCCTTTCCTTCCCCCAGTTTTCTTCTATCCTCTTTAGTTAGAACCTCACACTGTGTCTACAAAAACACCTGTGGAACACACCTAGAGAGATTATTCATGTTAATTTTGCAAGGCCTTCATTTGGCACTTTTCAATCAGGCAAAATATCTATTATTTCAGAAGTCTGAGGGGATGCTACAGAACTGAGGCTCCATTTCAAAGAAATATTACTAATTTTTAATTTTTTCTGTACCTTGAATTTTGTGTGTAAAACTTACTAAGTGGCAAAGTGGAACAGACTTGCACCAGCACTGAAAGTAATAGTGGAAATGTATTTGGCATAATAGTAAATTCTACCACAGAGGATTAAACTGGTGGGCTTTAGAATAGGGTGCCAATATAGTGTCACTGAATAACCTTAAAAATTAAAGACAGAAGTTTCAGATGCCTGGGTCCAGCTACTTGTGTACCTGATATGTGCTACAACGGCATTTGCAAGGAGCTAGAGCCAAAGCTTTTCCTTTGGTTTGAGATGGAAATAACTGAAATTTCCTATTTCCACCCTCCTCCCTACACATATTTGAACTTAAAAATGGAAGCTTGACTATACTTTGAAATTTCATTGCCAAAGCCTAAAATTGTATTGCCATGGCCAGGCTTAAATTTACTTTCTTCTTAACCATTACAAAGACTGCTTCTTACCAAAAATATATTCTGAATCAAGGGAGTTAGTGAGTTTAGTGGAAATCATCCATTAGGTAAAGTATCTTGCTTGCAAAAGTGGCTTTCAGTAACTGCCACTCCTCTTCTTGTATGAATGCTTTATTTATATATTCATTTTACAAAGTATTCTACAACTAAGTTCCATAAAACTTTTGTCAATAGAATGTAATTTTACTTATACAATTCTGACAACAAAAAGGCAAGAGAATATAATCTTTTTGTCCACTGAACTAAACTGCAGAATCTTTTTGCATGCGCTTCTCAAATACAGAATATTTACTAACTGAAAATGTGATATTTTCTCTGAACATATGGTAAGAGAATATCAAGAGTGTTAAATAAAGTTGAATTCTATACAACATCTTTGACTTAGCACTTTTGCCCAAATGGGATCAGTGCTGAGACATCCCTAGCTCTGTTTCTCTGTCCTGGCAGTATTTGGGAGACTTGTTCAAAAAAAGTAAATTTGCTCCTTAATTTTCAGTAGGTAATTGCTACCAGGTTGGTTGTTTTTTCTATATAAATATTTCCTGGGAATAAGAAGCTGTATGGGCTCATAACTGTTTTACCTATACCTTAAGTTTTACTGCTCTGTTAATTCCTTCTTGGATGTGTAAGGGGCAGGTAACTCTTCCTGTTACGTGCAGTGGAGAAAGTAGATGTCATAACAACTATCTTTTTCAGGTATGGTTTTATAGCTTATGACACATTTTGAGTGTCTCTGTGTTGCCAACTTAATTCTTTCATTATGGTTCTCTTGATAGCACTATATTGCTATGAAGAACCTGTACTGGAGTGACTACAATGACAAAATTAATGAAAAATTGCTACTCCCTATCTTGGGTCAGGTTATTCCTGCTGTATGGAAGAGATGGACATCTCTGGTTACATGGGAATCTTTTTCATCTCTTACACCCTGACTAAATGATGGGAACAGTTACTTGGGAAGAGGAGGTAAACATATAGACTGACCTTACACTTGGAGTACAGGTGATCCAACTTTTCTTTCTGAATTTTTCACTATGACCTCATGACCTTATGTAATTCTCTTCAGCATGTCTCCAGTTCCTGGTGTTCTGTGAAGCACCTGGAGATTTATGGAGAAATTGTTTTATCACATGTTGTTATCATACTACAGGAAGATAGGATTTTGTCAGCATGGCATATGAATCAACTTTCTAAAATGAGTATTAATCTAGAGAAAGAATGGTTTGGGTTTTTTGCAATACACAGAAGAATGCCCATCAATAGTTCTTGTCCTGGTTTAGGACAAATTAGGGGAAATCTCCAAAAGGGAGCCCCCCAAAACAAAACAAACCTCCAACCACCCCTCCCCCAATACCGGGTTCGGGAAGGAATTTCTCGGAGGAGCAAAGTGGAAAACAAAACCTATTTATTTACAAGTAACAAAAGAACACTCCCCAACACAAGAAAAGAAAAGAAAACCAAAACAGACTGTGTTGAGAGGGCGCCGCTCTTCTTTGCAAGCTTCGGGTGTCCTGGAGCTCTCAGGTCTGGTCCGGAGCCGGTCCAGTATCTTCAGGGAAGGGTAAGAAAGAGGGAACAAGAGAAAAGAAAAAAAAACAGCGCAAAAAGCAGAAAGCAAGCAAGCAAAGCGGCTAGCCAAGCCAAGCAGCAAAAGCAAAAAGCCAAAGAGGCCTGGTCAAACACTCCCCCCTCTCTTCCCCGCCCCGCCGCAGCAAGACGGCCGGGGTGGGGGAAGAGAGAAAAGGCACAGCTGCCAGACACAACACACGATATTGGGATAAAGGCTGTCAACCCACGACAGTTCTGTACTTTTTTCTTTTCAACAAGCAGAAAAAAAAAATTACTGGGAAATGGCATTACACTGAGAAAATGGATGTTTTTTTAGAAAATGAACTACTGAAGTGATAACTAAGTGTTTGGATGCAATGGCTTATCAACCATTGCATTCTTACATCAGTAAGAAAAAAATAGCCTCCTTAAAAATAGAAAAAGGACTTTAAGGATAAAAAAGAATTTATTTTAGATTGTTCTCCTTTTAGAAATTGTCTTAGTTCTCCTCATGGCACTGACTATAATTTTAAATTTATTTTACCATTCTGCATGTAGGTTTGATACATAAAATTTCGTTCCATGTTGCATTCATCAAGGGTTCACATACTACCCAGTTTAGTTTTTTCCTGCAATAAAGGAGTGATCAGAAAAAGTGACATGAAGTTGCTCTATGCTGAACAATGCCTTTGACATTCCCACCAGTCTTGCAAAAAAGCTGCTCACAAATTCTTCATTGGGCAGCTGTGGTTCACATGTTGTTTTCATATGCTATTACTTTTCCCCCAGCATTCAGGCAGTTAAGATAATGATGTTTTCTTACACTACAGAGATGTTGTATTTCCTAGTACAGGTAGCAGCTAGAAGTATTTGCAAACTGCAAAGCAGGTTTTGCCTCCATGAATTCTTGAAATTTACCCTAAGGAAAAAAAAAATTACAGAAACCTAAACTACAGAAAATGATTTTATATTTTGTCTAACTTCCTGATTTCTAACTTACATTTATTATATATTTGCATGCCTATTTGTATGTACGCACAGATATGAAGATTCCTACAGACTCATGTGAACATCCTAAGCTGCATAGCTCCCTACATATGGGAAAGAAAACAGTCATATCCCTTTACTCTTCTGCTGTTTTTGTATTACAGAAGCTTGACAACTTCCAAACACAATTTTCTTTCTCTCTTCCTCTCTAATTTTTTTTCTTCACTGTTCTGCCATATTTGAGAAAGAGGTTCTTTGTTTTTTTTGTCACAAGCTTTTCCTTGGGTATCTGCAAAACCAGAGCTTTTATTCCACAGTGTCACAGACATCTTTTGTGAAAAATCCTTTCTTTAGGATTTTTCCCCCTTCTGAGAAGCTGTGGCCTCAGCAACAAAATGTAAACCATGGTTATCTGCTGCTGTGGAATGCAACAGGTGATCTGTGATTGGTCTCCTGTGGATGTTTGGATTTACTGACCACTCACGGCAGAGCTGGCTCTCGCTCTCTGCTGAGACACAGAACTTTGTTATTTCATTCCTTTTCTATTCTTAGCTTAGCTAGCTTCTGAGAACTTTTTCCTCTATTCTTTTAGAATAGTTATAATGTAGTATATATATCATAAAATAATAAATCAAGCCTTCTGAACACGAGGTCAAGATTCTCGCCTCTCTCTTCACCCTGAGGACCCTTGCAAGCTCAGTAACACCACAGCATGACCCTATAGGGCCATAAAATTCCATCAGCATATGTGTGTTTGTGTTTGCACATCTGGGCTGGGGGGTGTGTGGAGGATGCTCTCCACTGAAATGGCATGCAACTCTAAAAACATAAGTATAGATAAAATATTCAGGGCATCTGTCCAAAACAAAATCTGCAGTTTTGTTAAAGCTGTACATGCAGGCAGTATTCTTTGTGACATAACACTTACAAAAACATTATGACAGCATTTAAAATGTTTGGACAAGCAAGAAAGCTATTTGAAATAGAAGAGAAACCCAATTAAAGAAAGTCAAACTAAGATGGCCATCTTGAAAAGCTCTGGGAAGGGCTGTGGTTTTCCTGCACTGCATTCATTTACTGTGAAGTGAGGGAATTGAAGAGATGTTGCGAATAATTTCTGCTAACTAAATACCAGTCCACTAGTGAAAGAACCAGAAATAAAGTTTGAAATTAAAAGTGGTGAAAAGAGAAGGATTTTGTCTTGAGGTGCTGATTGAGAAGAGGATATGAATTGGGATGTCTGGTTCCTGCCAGATTTGCTGTAAGGACACCAGAATCCTATTTAATTGGCTTCTATAAAATTAATATCTCTTTCCTTTTTCAAGTATCTCAAAGAAAGTACTTAGAAATTTTAGGGGTAATCTGAGGACATATTTTGTTTTTTCTCATTTCTCTCTGTAGTCTTGTTTCTGATTGTGTAATTACAAAGGTATTCCTTTGATTTGCTAGAAAGAATATGTACTATTTCTATTTTTGAAGTCTGACAAGTGTGTATTTTTAAAGTATTTTATAAGTGTGAGTCCAGGTTGAAACTAAAATGCTAGAAACATTTTGACTGTATTTGTTGCCTTCAAAGGAAAAAAGCCATGTGTGCAAGCAACCCTTCATGGGAAACACTAGGAGGCCCTGGAATGGAGGAAAATGCAGCAACTTGCTGAA
The DNA here is from genome assembly GCF_027887145.1 of Ammospiza caudacuta. NCBI lineage: Eukaryota > Metazoa > Chordata > Aves > Passeriformes > Passerellidae > Ammospiza > Ammospiza caudacuta. Next base: position 17,771,077 of record NC_080632.1, read on the forward strand.
ATGTTTTTCAAATGAGTTAGTTTGACAGGGAGTTGTTTGGTGGATGTGTGTGTGGGGGGTTTAGTTTTTGTTCCTTGTTGGTTTGGTTTTTGTTTTGTTTGGTTTTGTTTTGTTTGTGTTTGTTGCGTTGTATAGGGTTGTGTTTTTTGAGGCTAAGAATTGTCCCTTGTGCAGGTCCCTGATGTATGTAGCTCCCAAACAGTTTTACAAATCAAAGCAGAGAAAACGGGAAGAATTCCTGGCCCAGCTATTTACTGATGTTGTGATTCGACAGACTGCTGTCTGGAGTTTGCATTATGTTTTAGATGGTATAAAAGATGCAAAATTTGCTCTAGGAGAACCTTATCATGGAGATATTTTTCTGCTTCAGCCAGCCCAAATGTTCATGTTTTCTTTTATGATAAGTACTTCATCTGGTCTGGAATAGATGAGTAAGCAGAGCAAAAGTAACAAATTCTACTTAATGAAGGAAATTGAATACTCCTCCTACAGCTCATTGAGGACATTTTTTTTTCCACCCTGTCTTAGCACTACTGTCAGGTCTTCTCCCCAGCTCTCATGCCCTTCTGCTTACCTTGAGAAGCTTTTACATTCTGCCATAAAAATAATAACCATAACAACACTTTGTGGTTTTTATCTCACAGTTTGCCCAGACTGTTGCTGCTTTGCAGTGTTTCCAATCTTATAACAGTGTGGTAGCCCTGTTCTAACTTCCATTTTTTCAGCTGTAATTTCATTCTCTGATCTTCCTTCCCTCTCCCCCTACTTTAGCTGTAGTTGTATTAATCAATACCATTTTGTGCAATGGAACATGCAAATAAAGATAATTTTGCAGAGATGCCTCAAAAAATTTCATATGAATATGAGTATGAGCTGTAATTTTATATATGTTTGTACGTACACACATATTAAAATAATTTCAGTCTATAATTATTCATTAACCTGGTAAAATGAAAACTCCAGTACAACCTTAAATGAAATGTTACTCTCTTGCCATAAGACTATAATGTGTATCCACAGAGCTAATGATATAGTTGAAAGTGATGTTAACACTTACTAGTATATAAAATTCTTTTCCTAGTTTTGGAAACTGCTGTATGTATTTGACCCTGTCCTTACTGAATCTGATTAATGTTCCTCCTAAAACTGAAAGCTGCATTTGGCATCATACCAGGTTTTCTCTTTTTCCCTTCCGCTTGCAATTTGGCTTAAATAGTGTCTCATTTCCATTTCTAATTTAATTGTACTTTAGTTCATTGTGATAGTATCTGCACTTGACAGATTTGTCACAATATTTGTCCTGTTTCTATCAGGTTTTTCAGGTTCTCCTTCCTTCACTTGTCCCAGACTAGCATCTGCTAGTCACCATATTTATATCAACAGAACATAATGGTTTGAAGTAAGATTTGCCTCACTCATTGGCACTGATCTTAGAATGAATTTATTTTCAAAGCAGTTTCATAGAAGAAGGCATATAATATTTTTCTGAATATCAATCCTTGTACTATTTTTCCTCTTAACTTAGTGGGAATGTTGATTTGTTTAGGCTGCCTTTACAATGGATTATGAATAGAGCAAAAATAACAATAAACATAATGTCCCAGTTGTTTCTTACATAATTATCAGCAAAGAGACCAAGAGAGCTATTTAGACATGTGAAGCATCAAACCACCAGAATTAGATTTATTGTTTAGCAGTGGCTTTTTTCTCCTCTCCCGAAACTTGAAATGCTCTGTCAGCTATTTATGATGACTGTCTGGCTTCTATCTTATCTTTTATCTTATTTCCAGGACATATTTTACACCAATATAAATACTTATCTTTTATTCTCTTAGGTCTTTTTGTCTCCAGTGCCCTACATTGGACCTGTTTCAGGAGCTCCTTGTCTGTCTGCCACATATGCCTCACCAGGGCCAAGGAGAGGGGCAGGATCACTGTCCTTGGACTGCAGGCAATGCTCTTTGGAATTTAGCTCAGGATGCCACGTGCCTTGGTCACCACGAGAGCTTGCTGTCCACCGGGACCCCCAGCTCCTTCTCCACAGAGCTGCTTCCCAGCAGGTCACCCCCAGGCTGTGCTGGTGCCTGGGGTTGTTCCTCCCCAGCTGCAGGACCCTGCACTTGCCTTGGCTGAATTTCAGACGGTTCCTCTGTGCCCATCTCTCCAGGCTGCTGAGGTCCCTCTGAAGGGCTGCACAGCCCTCTGGGCTATCGGCCACTGCTCCCAGCTCTGTGTTGTCAGTGAAATTGCTGAGGAGGCCTCTGCCCTTCATCCAAGTCATTGATGGGTAAATTAAACAAGACTGGGCCCGCTGTTGGTGGGAGACACCACTAGGGACAGGCCCCCAAATAGAGCCTGTGCCACAGATTGTGAATCTGGGTTCTGTTCATCTTGCTCTGATCTTTTCTCAGTTAAATTATGAACTCTGGAGCATGTGGTCTATTGCTTGTGAAAAGTCAGTGTGGTTCTTTCATTCAGTTTCCCCTCAGTTACAATAGAATGTTATCTAGGTAGGCATATTTGCTTATTTTTTAAAAGGAAGTTTAAAACACACCACCTAAAAGTAATGTTGCAAAAATCAAACACCACCCTTCCACCACCAGTTAAATGATATTTATTTACATGTGTACCTGAATGTCAAACGTGTACAGATTACTATTGAGAAAAAGGAAATAAAAACCTTCTTTCAGTGTTATGTTGCAAGACATCCACTAGATAAAAGAATAAGAACAAAGAATGCCAATAGGAAACAACTTATTTCTAATTATTTCTGCCATGTGTTATTACTGCGCTGAAACATCTCCAACATGAATAGCATGAATAGATTCTGGTGGTGAAAAACATGAAAAGGACATGGACTATGCATTTTATTAGTGATGTATGTAAGGGCTACTGATCTCTTCAGACTACTTTTTTTTCCCTATGTCCATAGGGAAATTTGCCCAAACAGTCAATAGGAGGCTGTTTTTTGCGACTTCTGAGTTTTAAAATATCTTGCACTCTCAATGAGATGTTAGACAATCCAGTGTTTTGACTACATGTCATTGTTTTCTCATGTTTTCTTAGCATATCTGTGGTTCCCAAATGAATACTATCAGACAAGATACTTGGGGGAAAATTAGAAAAACAATGGATCAGAACTTAAAATGAGGTAATTTAATACTACCAGCATAAGTTAGCAATTAAAGCTAATTACTCTCTGAGATTTGCCTCTGAGTCCTAAATAAGCATAATTCTACTACTATATCAGCGGTAGAGTAAGAAGTCACCGTATATCTGCAAGAGCTTTTTCCTCTCTCAAGAGCCAGGACCACCTTAGCAGGACTAACTTGATCAAGAAAGGAGCCTTGATAAAAAAGCTAATTGTATAAATTTTCCAATTTTTTGAAAATGCACCCATGGATCTACATTTCTGTCAGACTTTGTAGCGCTGAACTTTTGCCTCCTGTTAATTTGTGAGTGTGACTGGCTGCTCCTTCTGCACCCTTCAACACATGAAACTAATATTGTCATCAAATGTAACTCTTTTCTTCCTGTAGGTGTGTGCCACTGTACTCCATTCTTAATCCTTGTCTGATTGGTAAAAGGTAATTTTACAACAGAGTTAGCCAAGAAGATATGACAGAAGCCTTAATACTCACTAATAAATGGGAAATGGGAAATAATATTTTCAATCACACTGCCTATGTGTGGTTTAGATTTACAATATAATCAGCTAGTGAAGTTTTAAATGTTAGCCTCTTTAGGATCAGAAGCATCATCTCATAAATTCAGTGTGTTGTGTCTCAGAGGTTAGGAGCCTTTTATAATATATATTTCAAATTTAAACAACCAGAAGATGAATAAAAATGTAACTAGTATTATATTTAGCTTTCATTATTGAGGAATATAAGATTGCACATTAAACAAAGTACATTTGTAATACAAGTACTTCTGCAGTCAGAACTCGAGGAGAATTTTATTGTCCTCAGAATAAAATTGAGAGACCTGACAGTACAGTTAGAGATGTCAAGAGTCACGTATTAGTCTGGTTTCTAAAGGCATTTATTTTCCTAATCAGACCCTAATTTTGTCAGATCCTTAGAGATATACAAGCAGCAAGTTTTTGACCTTGCTCAGAACAATTTGCCAAGCCACAGGGACTTCCCTGACAAAAGGAGTTCATCCTGAAGGTTATTTGTGAGTGGCTTGAATAAACACTTCAATTTTAAATATGTACCTGAAAAAAAAACAAGATGTACAAGAAGTATTTCTATCTCTAACCTGTAAAATATATGTGGTTATTTTATATTATTCAATCTCAGAAACCAAATTACCCAGAATATTTTCTGAAAGTGAAAATAAAAGCAGTCTAAATACAGCTAGGTTTTTTTGCTTTCATTTGGTGAAAAAATTATTTTTAAAAGTTAAATATTTTGACACATTTCTTATAATTAAAATTAAATTCTTTGAAAAACATATTTAACCATAATATCACACAATTAATCTATTATGCTTCATCTGTTGTATTTGGTTTTGATTTCTCCTATTGCATTTGAAAAAGTAATAAGCAGAGAAATCATGCTTTAATAAATCTATAAACAAATAACAGGTTGTATTTTTAAGCTACCTATTTGTATATATTCAAAAAGCTCTAATAAGGCTGAATTTGAAGACTACTCTAGAGTGGAAAAGACTTTGTATATCATGAATACATAGCAGCACTTACCTAAAGGAAATATTTTTTGGCAGATCAGATCATTTGATTGGTCACAGTATGATGCCTTTTTTGCAAAGTGTATAGGTGCGGTCATTTTTCTGGTGCCCTGTGAACAGCCATAATTACCCTGTAAATGAGAACAGTTAAAACTGAAAAATGCCTGAAAATATCAGTGCACTCTCTTTTTTTCACCCGTGATTTTTCCTAAGATTTCCTGCTGTCTACTGAAACACATGAGCAGCTGACTTCTGAGCATAATCTGCCACTTGAAGCATTTTGGTCTTTCTGTCAAAAGACCATTACATGGTCAATAAGCAGCCAGCATTTTTATCGAAGCCCAAAGTCCCAACTTGGAATGCCAAGTTTGATGCTCAGTTTCACATTTTGACACCATGCAGACAGTCCAAAATGTGTATATGCATGTATGTAGATGTGTGAAATTCTGTGTAAGGTCATGTTCATTTTCAGAGTTTCAGTTCATCTTCAGTCTCCATAACACTGATATAACATTAACTATCAGTCAATCTTGCTCAGAAATACAGGTTATCATAGTAATAGGTAATATTACTAATTTTTCTTTTATTAATTATTAATTTTTTGTTTTCCCTAAGGCAAATCAATATCAGGAAACAAATAATGGAGGTTTATCTTAGATCTGCTTAGATCTGCTTATTTGTCAGAGCATGACTAGTGTGTACGTCACTGACTTGCATGGAATAAAGTGCACAACCCAGTGGTATTGTGGTTCAGAGAAATTTGTGATACATACTGGTGAGTGAGTTAATCTGGAAGAAAAAAAACCATTAAACTGTATTTTCTAGAAGCATACATGTTTTGACCCTTCAAAAAAGAAATCTTGTTCCAAATCTGTTTGCTTTTTAAAATTTTACTGTGGTAGATCTGTCAGCTTTTCAAGAGATTAATAACATAAAGAGGAGTAGTCATTTTATGCTTCTCTTACGACCCTAAAATTAATCCACTTTCAATCCATCAATCAGTGGTCATAATTTTAGGCTGACTGTTCTCATTGTAATGGAAAGAGTCTCATTTAAATTGATTGATAAACTGAGAAGCTTTGATAAAATACAGTCTGCTTTTATTAATCTTTTGACTTAATAACGAGCTATCTGATTTTCTTCTCTCTGCTCACCCACCCTCTCCTTACTTCAGGTCTCCTTGATTTATGCTATGAGCACAGGGTTCTTTCCATTCTGTTGTGATTTTTTTCCTGATATGCCTGATAATTTTTCTGTGCTTTTTTTGTGTTTTATGTACTGTCCTTTTATTACCTCTTGGCTTAGACATGAAAAAATCTGCTATAGATGTAAAAATTGCTGTAGTGAATTAGACCATTGATTTACCTGCACTGGTATTATCTCCTTGACAGTGCCAGAAATACCAGACACTCCTTTGAGAAACACTTTTTCCAGCCACATCCTTTGAAACATGGGGATTGTGCTTTCTGCACTTTTAGAGGGGTTTTTTTTCAGTATTTTGTTGTTTTCGTAGTAGGTGCAGATGTATAATTATTTACTTTTAACTCTCCTAAGCCTTTGGTTCAACAGTATTTTGAACAAATGTAAAAACTACTGCATCACTGTGTTCAAAATGTGGACTTTGCTTTTATACTATTTTTTTTTAATTTTTGTTGCTGTTGGCTTGCATTTTTTTAATAGTAGAACACAAGAGGTGGTAAATCCAAACAATATGATTAGTTTCTTTTTTACCAAATGTTTAACTTTATAGGCTTTTGACCTCAGAGAGGCCATAATAAATTCTTGTATACAGCAAAATAGGGGAAAATAGGCAATGGAGTGAGAGATAGTGGGAAATGGCAGGTGGTGGTTCTGCCCACAGTACAAACACATTCAAGTGTGCTATGTTGTCCTAAAATTATGTTATGTGTTATGTCAACAGTTACAGAAAATAAAATTTAACGGGAAGAAAGGAAAATCAAGATAATCTTTCAAGAGATGCTTGTTAGAAACTAAGTTCTAATAGCTAAAATAAAAAAAAAAAAATGGGCCTTGTACTCAAATAAAGGGACTTTGTGTCCTCCTCTGTTAAAAATTCTTGACTTAAGGAAAGAAGAGTGACTTTAGAGCTGTCTTTGATCTTTGTAACATAATAAAGTATTTGGTTTTGGGCATTACAGTAAAATTTCCAAATTAAAAATTTAACTGTTATGTGAAATCTGCTTCCCTCTGAAGTAACAAATACTGATCAACTTTGAAGAACAGGTTGTGAGGGTAGAAGACTGGCTTTTTTTGTTGCATATGATTATGATTTTTTTTATCACTCTGTTAATTTCAATGTATCTTTCTCCTGGATATTTTTTTCTACTGACCAATTTTTCTGTTCTGAAAAATTGCTCACCCTCAATATTTTTAATTGAAAAATTACAATTTTTCCAAGGGACAGACTTTTCTAAACTGAATTCTCTAAAGTAACTTATTAGCAGAAATTAAATGTTAATGAACTTAAAATGTTACTCCTAAAAGCCTTGCACTGACTGCTGAAACAATATTTTTAAAATATATTTGAATAGATAACCTAAACCTGAAATTTACTTTCGTTTTTGTAGTTTGGATTGTAATTTCATGTAGCTGCCCTCTTAGCCTGCTGCTCTATTCTAGTGAAAGCATGGTGCAATTTCTGAAACTTGTTGTGCCCTCAGAAGCACAAGTGAGAGTAAAATAATCAGATGTGGGGAATGTCAGAAAGTTTGACTTATGGGTAATTCTTATCTGACCTTACTTGAAGAGTAAAAACAATTGGCAAATTATCAGGATATTTGTGTTGGCAAGGGTGAGAAATAAGTGCAACTCAGATAAATGGGTGAAAATCATAAAGAGGCTGAGGAATAAAAATTCAAGTAAGAGGGATCTAATTTTTTTGTTGCCAAATTAAATACTATTATAAGACAAAAAGATGAAATCTGAAAAAATTATTCAGCAGATGCTTGAGAGATAGTGCAATATGTATTGCCTGGTTACGGAAAAGACTTGTTTATTTTAAATATGTGTTTCACCAAGACTAGAGTAAGACAGAAACGGCAGCCAAACTGTCTTAAATACAGAACGTGGATTTCTAAATCCGTGTTGAACACAAGATGTTATCACGGTGGCAATGAAGTGAAAGGTAGTGAAGTTCTAGCCCTCTCATGGAAGCAGCAGAGTACAGCAGAGAGGGCGGCTGTCCTTCTTACAGAAAATTCTCTAAAAGTCTAGCACAAGAAAGAACATAACCTTAATTAACCTTAATTTGTAAATTCTCTTGTCTTTCTGTTTCAACAATTTATTCCTAAAAGGCTAATGTGAAGATAGTTTGAATTCCAGCTGATGTTACAGGGATACCTGGTGAATATGATTTAACAGAGAAATCAGAATTGATGTTCTAATAACACTCTGTGCTGCAAAGTACAAAAAAAGGAATCCTCAGAATTTAACAAGGTGGAATTTCACGGAAGGAAGAAAAACTTTCCTTTCTGCTCTTCTACAAATATGTCAGTTTACCCAATATTTGCAGTGAAACCCAGTTTAGGCAATGCTATTATGTGTCAAATTACCTCTCTAAGCCAAAGGACCATCTGCCTTATTATTAATTCTCTAACAAAAGCTTTTGTGTTCCTACCCAAGGTTATGCTCTGTATTTATGGAGCATTTTTGTTATTCAGCAGGACTGCCTTCTAATTGGCATATGCTCATTTGCTTGAACATAATCATATAGGCATTAGTTACTTTCCAATGTCTCTGGGTCCTGTCAGAGTAAAGGTTGCTCATCTCTTATAAGAGGTCTTTGGAAGATTCTGCCTTCCACAAAGCTATGTTTGATTTTATTCAAGGGATTATACCTGCAGTAGGGCATTTAAGGTGTCCTATTTGCTGACAGAAATTTTTTGCCCTGAAATTGGTCTAAGAAGAGATATGGAAGGGATCCAAATATTTTTGTATTTTTCCCGTTGTATTTTATCATTTGCTGCATTAGGTCCAATTTCAGGGAGTGGAGCACTGAAAATTGAGAGCAAGAGCATGACAGGCAAAAAGTGGAAGGGGTCACTGTGTAGTCTGGAACAATCCCCTCTCTGTGATGCAGGGATGTTAAAATTGATAACTTTTATTTCAATATGGAAGCAAAGAAAGGATTTATAGTAATTCTTCCCAGGGGACAAGAGAAAGGAGAAATAAATGCATTTCCTCACACACTTTTCTTCTCCCTCCAGGAAAATCCAAATAGGAGAGAAATGAACACTGCCTTCAACAGCAGCTCAGTTGGTGGGAGTGAAGGATATGTGAAGAAGAATAAGAGATACTGGAGGCTAGAGCTGCAAGACAGGTAAAAGAAGAGGAGGTAGAAAGATGGATGCGTGATGAACATGTTTTAGTGTGAAAAAGCGGGATAAAAGAGAGATTCTAAGAGTCACAATGCAGAATTTGTAAGGGAAAATATAAGGGGAAAATTAACTATATTATTTTTATAAGAAAAAAAATGATATGAAATTGTCTGCTTTTTGCCCTATAATGTAAAAAACATAAATTGTATCAATTCAAGGAAGACAATACACAATTAGCAACCTCTCCTAATTCAAAGCTATGTTTATCTGAAATGTCACATATAACACATTGCCATAATGTCTGCTTCTTAACTGTATCCATAAATGAAAAGTTGCTGACAATATTAATGTTTGCCTACAGGCATTATATATGAGATTCTGTACACCTTCATGTTCTGCCTGATAATTAGTCTTGAAGGCTTTATCTGACAGTTTTAGCTACCTAATTTTTCAGTTCTGACTCCCATTACCTCCTGTAGAAACTTAGGTGAATTTAATTTTCTGACTGATTTTTTCCAGGACTTGCTTCCAGTTTGTCCCATCTAAAGTTCCCAAACACTCATCATTCAGTTTATGAAGCTTGTGGTGGAAACAGTGGGTCCTTTAGTTTTGACCTGACTGTGCTGATTTCCTTATCATTCATGCGGACTAAATCCAAGCAAACATATTTTAGAAATAGACATTAGATTTGTTAGTTTCTAGCCTCTGTAAATACTTGTGCTGATTTTTCTACTAGATAAACACATAGAAAGGTCAGGAATATAAAAATTCATATATTCATCAGTACCAAGAAACTACTGCTATTAAGCCTGGGCCCTCCCACAATTCAAAATAAGAGCTTTCCCTGTCAGGCAGGGGTTTCTTAGTTGTTTGAGTTTTTTTGGTTTGGTTGGTTGGTTGGTTTTGGGTTTTTTATTGGGGTTTTTGTGGGATTTTTTTTTATTATTGTTTGTTTGTTTTGTTTTGTTGAGTTGTGGTTGTTGTTACTTTTTGTTTGTTTGTTTGTTTTTTCCTAATTTGTCACTTTAAAGTAACTGTATTATAATGCAAAAATAGAACCATGATGAAGTTCCCAAAACCATGAAGTGTTGCTTTACCCTGCTCCCACATGCCGACTCCAACCAATTTCACTCTGGCAACACTGCGACAGTCTGCATGGTTTATTTGCAGGGGGGAAACTTTCCTTTTTTCATGCACTATATGTGAAAAGAAAACAGATGATAATTTTATCTTTACTGAAACTTCCTGGTCAATAAAACCCATCTCCCAGAAGAGCTGCGGTTGCTCAGATGTCATCATACTGTTTATGATGACAGTTGCCTTTTAAAGAAGCAAGGAATGAAGCATCTGAGGAATGCATGTGTCCTGCCAGGAGCACAGTGGAATAAATGTCTTCCATTTGAGATAATATGTACTGAGAGCTCAGTAGGACCAGCTGAAATTAACTGTGCATTTGGAGATTTCATACTGACCTGTACCACTTGCATGTGTCTTATAATTTGAATAAATCTTGCTTTTTCTGCAGAGCAGTAAAAAGAACTATGTGCATAGCTAATGATTATAATTTTTGCCGCAAAGAGCAATTGCAGTTTTTAAAAAAGAAACAGCCAAAAATTACTTCAAAAGTAATTTGTTGAGCATTTTATTAAAAAAAAGGATGAAGAAAAAGTGATAGAGATGAGAGTGGAAATCAATCAGTGATTCGTAAGCTTTGACTCTCTGCCTTTGCTGCAACTCAGTCAGGAGATGAACTAAGGAGGTGGCTCTGGAGCTGTGGTGAGCAGCCAAGAGTTCCTGAGTACTGCATCAAAAGAAGGGAAGACTAGTCTCAAAGACTGTCAATATATATTTAAGGACTAAAAGTTTCAGCAGAAAAATTTATGTGGATAAACCACAGGAAGAATGTCATGGGTGCATCCCTTTTTCTTGCAAAAAAATGAATTCAAGAAGACAAGCTTCTGGAGAAATATCAGTCCTACATATCAAAAAGCTTCTGCAACCATTTCTGATTCCTACCTGTGTTTCTGACTTATATCAATTTTCTGTACTTCCTTAAATGTATTAGAAGATGCAAAAAGCCCATCAGGACTCTTGGTGCTTCTTTTCTGTTTAGAGCTGACAATTACATTGGTTTGCAAAATATTTGAGAAGTGCTCCAGTCCATGCTCTGCCTCAGTTCTGGCTGAGTTTATGCAAAATTCATTGAAACCATAGACATGTTACAAACACTGCCCTTTCCTTCAAGCTATACAAATTATAGACTGATACACCATCAAGCTCTTGTAGCAGAAAACAGCATCTCTCAAACTTTTAATGGTAAAACTACAGGGTATGCTGGCCCAGCCTCTAGAATTAAATATTGCCCGTTTATTTATTAAATGGATTAAAGGGATGAGGATTAACGGCATCTGCATTTCAGGGGAAGAAATGTGGAAAAACAGAGATGCACTTGCCAACAGCAGCCTGGTTCATGTTCACAGAGCTGCACTGCTGGCCCTTGGCACTAAGGCTTCTCTGGAGCTGTGCAACATAACTGCAGCTTCTGAGGGTTTCCTTAAACTTTCCTTGTTTAAGGAAAACCATGTGTAAACTAGAGTACAACATTAACCTAGAAAGCTGATACATAAAGAAAAATCAAAGACAGAGGTGAAGACTTGACAGACTAGAAAAAGGTGAGATGACAGAAGAGAAATATTGAAGCAAATCTCCATAGCTGCTGAAGTTCCAGATTCTTGAATGTGACTGCGCTGATTACATTTTTTAAATTTTGTCAGACTAGACTACAGAAAAATGTACCAGATTTGGACCAAAATAACTTCAAAAGTTTTTGGTACTTGTATGGCATACACTAGAACCACAGATCCCCAAATTGTGCTGGGGAACTCTTTGACACTAAAAAGTAGAAAGGATAAAAATTAAAGGCTTGCAAGAAAAAACATAAAATAGGCAAAGGTAAGATTTTATTTCAAATTTGAAATAAATCTGAAATGAAATAAATAAATAAATATAAATACTGAAATCTGAAGGTTCAATTAAGATTAAAAGAAGGATTGTACATTTTGCACTTTAGAAAATGCTTTCTAGGCCATATTTCATTTCTGGAGAGTGTATTATACTTCTATATGACTTCAGGATATGGAGCATCTTCAGGGTTTATAGTTTTTTTTTTTTCAAAATACCATATCACATGATGGTATCAAATATTTTCAGAGTATGAAAAGGAAAAAAAGTCACATGCCTTGTCTTCAGTTGTGCTGTCTACCAGGTGGCCAAGAAGGTCAGTGGTATCCTGGCCTCTATCAGAAATGCTGTGGTCAATACTGGTAAGGTTACAGCTCAGTTTCTGTGTTCAGTTCTGCCCCCCTCATTGCAAGGGAATATTGACGTGCTGAAGTGTGTCCAGGAAGGGTAACAGAGCTGGTGAAGGGTCTGGAGCACAAGTGTGTTGAGGACCAGTTAGGGAAATTCGGGTTGTTAAGCCTGCAAAAAAGTCTCAGGGGAGACCTTGTCATTCTCTACACCTGCCTGAAAGGAGACAGAGCAAGGGAAAATGCCGTCAAGTTGCATTGGGAAAGATGTAGATTGGGTATCGGAAATTATTTCTGCATTGAAAGAGTGGTCAGGCATTGCAATAGGTTGCTTGGAGAAGTGGTGAAATCACACCTCCCTGGAAGTGTTCAAAAGGAATGTGGTTGTGACATTTGGGGACATGGTGTTGTGGTAACCATGGACATGCTGGGTTCATGGCTGGACTTGATCTTTTCCAGCCTTAGTGTTTTTATAAGAGTATGATTTTATAAATCTGGAGAATGTAAACCTTGGTGTTGTAAATGAGATATTTAATAAAAACCTAGATGTGACAGATTGAGTTTTATAATTTCTTCCTTCCCTTCCCCAACAGATTCAGTGTTGCTGCCCAGGTGAATCTACACTAAATCTGCTGTTGGCATTTTCACCTTTGAATCCAGCAACAAGTTGAGGTTGAAGTCAGTGACATTGGAGAAAGCCCAATCTCTCACTGGAACAGGTACTAACAGCCTATAATGACTTTTTATTATTCCTGCATAGAATATCTGCCTACTCCTTAATCTTTTAAATGCATTCCCCTTTGCTGATTTCTTTACCAATGAATGTATATTATCAGAGTTATTGTGTGTTGCTTCTTTGAGTCAGTTCTTAACACAGCTCTTAGATGCTAGTAGCACAAGTTAGGAGATGCCACCAACAAAACAAACCTTAACAGGTTGTTTGTAACATAGAGTGGATGAAAGAGAGATATTTTTAATTGGATTTTGCAATTGTTTCTTCCTTATTCCCAATTAGTCTCAAATCCATTTCTACAGCAGAGATGTAGTAATTTGCTTGGAATCACAAGATTGCAGAAGCCTGGATACAATGTCTTCTGCCTAAATCTCCTTCATTTTTTTAGTGGAATTAGATGCAAGAACTTATATATCTTATTTCAGTCTGCTTCATCTGCATTTTTATTGCTTCTGTAAAGAATTATGTTAGGAAAGGGGCACCAGCCAGAGTCGGTCTGGTACCAAAACTTGTATAGAGAGCTTGTTGAAATCACGTCTTCCCTGCTTCCTTTCCTTATAGCCTCACCAAATCAGGCCTCTTTTTCCACTGTTGTCAGCTGTTATCCATTCCTTTGGACAGCTTTTCTCCCTGGAGTTCCTAGGTTCCTAATAACTTTTTAGTCTTTCCAGAGTCGCCTTCTTTCTTTGCTTTTTATTCTAATTGAGCTGTTCTCTTTCTTTCAATCTGCCTATGTCTAACATGATACACTGAGAGTAAAATTGACAGCTTTCCTTATTCTAAGTCTTTGTCTGAAGCTACCACATGTACCAAAAGGGAAAAGAAAGTTTTGTATCTTTGCATTAACAAATTTTAAAAGAAATTTCCATTTTCCCTTTCTGAAAAAGAAATAATCTTTCAAAGTAGAGCTGTAACTTCTAGTCTCTGCTCAAAATTTAGCTCTCTCACTGAAAAACTCTCAGATTTTTAAATATGAAACGACTTTTTCTCACACAGAATGACTTTGAATAAGACTGAATTGTATTACGTGGGGAGGGAGATTGAATAGTAACAGCACCTTGCACAAACACATGGGTCACAAGACTTTGCCACCACTAGCCTGTGAGTGAAAAAAAAATTCTCATGGCTTTAAAAGAAGAAATTCTCACTATAAACAATAACAACTAAAATAACATATCATAAAATCCAAACCAGATTGAATATGTGAACCTTCAAAATCATCAAAAATATAAAACCCAACGAAAACAAGAAGAAAAAGAAAAAGAAATGCAATTGCAAAGTAAAACAAGAAGTCTTTAAACAAAAACAAAATTAGTAAATTAACACTCTAAATTTCACAGAGAGAAATATGTACACACTAGTCACACTAACTTAACATGTATCCAGGTATCATTCTCCAGCTTGTCTAGTAAAAAGCTTCATTTACTTAAATAGATGACATGAGATTTTTCATGTATATCAAAAACAGGATGGTTCACTTACATTGCTAATTGTCTCAGATTTTTATCTGTTTATTAATAACTTTTTAATATATTTTAGTATAGCACAATGTAAAGCTATTTGATAATTGGTATAGACTTGCCTTAAGAGGCATAAACTTTTCATGTACAGTTGGGCTAAATCATAAAAATGATAGGAGACACTATCACTGTAGCTCAGTTTCCTAGAAATGAAGTTGGAAAGACTAAAGAAATCGGCTTATTTTCTTTTATGGTGCATTACAGAACAAGATGCAGAAGCTATCATCAGATGTATATAGCCTTTTTAAAGGGTAAGAAGATCTGCTCCAGTATAATATTTTATGAATCCCAAGTAAGAGCATCTCAGGTGTGCTGTGTCAGATGTGCCTTGGGTTTTTCCTTTGCTTGGACTACTGACAAGACCTGCTATGAGATGTGAGGAAGGCAGAATGGAATCCATTACCTGTGAAAAAGTGGCATGCTTGCAAGGGATACCAAACTGCATATACAAGTCTAAGTGAGAAAATAATCGCTATACACTAAGTGGGTTTTATTCCTTTATATGCTAAATAGACTTTTGACCTTTTCTCTTCACTAAAGTATGGTTGCAATCACTAGTTATTATCATTAAGGACTAGATCCTGCTCCCCTCACCTTTTGTGTTTAAAGTTTCCATGCCTGCACAACTTGAACTCCAGAGAATTAATGTATTTTCTAGCATACATGGATACCTTTATGCTTGCTGGCTGTTGTGCAGTGTGCATCCCCTACAGAATAAATAACTCAAGAATTGTATAACCATTGTCAATTCAGTAGTGTTTCTGGATGAAACTGCAGTGAATGACTAGGGAAGCTAATTCCTCCTATCCTTGAAGCACAGGAAAATAGTAGACACAGGCTACAGAGACAGAATTGCTTGGAACACATATGGCCATCCTTTCATCATAACAGTTATTACTTAGGTGTGAGAATATCCCTGTTATCAGTGCTATTGCCTCAGAAAGAAAATTAGTATAGCATGTATGTATAAATATCCTGTTTATAGAATGTTAAGGATACTTTTATTTTACTTAGAAATAGGGGGGAAGCTTAGGGAAGCCATGTTAGAGAAATCCACAGAACATATGATTTTACTGCTCACTTCATGCATTCCCTGGTTCAGAAGAGTAAGCAAGAAATTTGAAAATAGAAAGCTGTGAAAGAGTCTTAAAAATAGAATTTATAATTATCTTGTTTAACGTCTAGGGAATACATGTAAATGAAACACAAATTAGAGTTTGGAGTTTTCTTATTATCTGTTTAAGTAACTTTTGTTGTTCTTGTCTCCATGGTATCTCATTGTATTTGCTTCTATAAGCTAACAATTTATGTCAAAAATACTGAAAAAGACAAAGACTCAGCCAGAGAATCAAAAAAAATGCACACATGAGGCATAAGGAAAGATTAATACACAAAAAAGAGCACAGTACAAAATAAGGAAATGTCAGACTAAAAGGAATACAGAGACCCCATTTACTTGTGGATAGTTAACGAAAAAGCAAAAACTGCTCTTTCATTTAGTTCTATTTGTAGATTTGCTGAAAACAGGTGTTTGATATTGCATTATTCCAAGCATTTTGGTTGACAAAAAATCCAAAACAGGATGAGAACTACCAGAAATCCTTCTGTATAGTGAACATGAACTTACAAGGCAAAATGGAGATTAACTCAAATCAGGTAAGAGTTTTTCAGAAATATTAAAATTAAAACATGAACAAAACAAAGGAAGGGAAAATGTAATATGGGGTTCGTAAAAATCCTGTGGAATTAAATGTTCATTCTGCAGTAACTATGAGCAAATTAAAATATAATGTAAGCGATGAAAATGAAGCCTTATTCAGGTTTCAACTTATTTGCCAATTCATTGCTGCTGTTTATAAAATATTTCTTCAATGTCTTTTCCTTCTCCCCAGAAAACATCCTATTTGACTTGAGTTCTCTGGTAATTTCTAAAGGGAGCAAGACTAGGTTAAGTCAGCTTTGTTTAGCAAAGATAAAAGGGTGAATTCTGTGGGAAGATACTTCTGTTCCTCTACCACATCTTCATGCCTCCTCCCCTATCAAAATACTCCTATCAGTTTGTTCCAGTTATTGAAACAGTAGCTTCATGAGTCATCACTCATCCTTTCTACCTTTCTTTCCCACTAAATTACCAAAGACTGTGGGCATGCACTTGTAATTCAGACCCAAACGTTATTTGTATATTATCATGTGAAATTCCACAGTAACACAACACACCTTCCTTGTGTGAATTACAGCACAGTTAATGCTAATATGCCTGTATATGTAAGACCAATAAACAAACCTGTGAAGCTGCCAGGGTTCTCAGAAAGTTCATCTCAAAAATTAAAATTTTAAAATTGACTTCTGTTCCTAGACCTGTGCATATATTTTCTACTTTAGTCCCATGTAAGATGCTCCCTGTGTCAAAGGCTACAAATATAGAATGTTCCAACTCCATCTTTGCTGGAATATCATAAGTGGCACCAAGAATTAAGAAATACTAGCATAAGATTTGCCTTGACCAAAGTAATCCTAAAAAAAGTATTATAAATTATCATTAATTGGAACAAAACTGTCTGGAACTAAAATTGTCACACCTCTGGACTTTGTACAGCTTTTCTGAAATATTCTACTCCGGTTCTCACATTTACAGGGACTTCATGATTCATCTCAAAGCACTGAAATATGATGTTCTTGTTCTGTTAGTTATAAGCAGACATTGCCTTGCTTCCACAGTCTAATTTTTGACAGAGTCTGGAAATAATCTGGAGGGATCAAAAAACCCTGCCTACACTTCTCAGTGAAGAGAAGTGGGGGATGCACTTGGCTATGGAACAATCCCTTGGTTTTGGTTATAGGAATAAATGAAAATCTTTAATGCTTGACATTAAGTTGTAGCTTGACATTGACTCTAGGTTTAAAAGAAAAACATGAGTACAGAATCTGAATGACGTGCTTTGATGCACAAAAATCAGCACTTGCAGACAGTACCATTCCTAATACTAAGGGAATATATGCATTTTTTTGATGTAGAACCTGGTGTTCAGGATCAGCATGTAGAAGTATGAAAACTGTACCCATTTATTTGCTCCAGATTTTTCTGCAAAAAATACTGTATTATTTCCCCAATCATACCTTTCTGACTTCATCAGAAAAAAAAAAATCCTAAAAGGCAATTCCTAAGCTTTTGGTGAGTGTATCTCTCTCCTTGTGGAAAATTATGATCTGTCATATACTACCCAATATTGTTAAGGACGTTCAGATAACCACATTGCCTCAAATAGCAGATTTAACTTCTGAACTACCCATTTTAAACTTTGTGTAATTTTGTGGATATTTAGTTTAGATGGCGTGTTTGTCTCAACCAACTGACCAACCAACCAACCAACCCAAAAAAAACAAATCCACAGTTTCCATGTGGTTCATGAAGATTTTAATTTTAGAATGTAGCATTTAATTTTATGACGTGAAAGATGGATTGTTCAGTAAATATTTAATCTTGGGATTGAAAAGGGTTGAGGAAAACTTTTGCTTTTGGTGTTATGTTTGTTTTACTGCCATAGGAGATAACAGAATCCAGAAAGGCAAATAACTGATGAGTCCTTGGAAAGAGCAAGACCAGGTACTGAAATGAAAAGTTTGGCAGCAAGGAAAGGCTGTATGTACAATGTAGCAATGAGAAAAAGAGAGAAGCAGATGGGGATGGGATGGGATGGGATGGGATGGGATGGGATGGGATGGGATGGGATGGGATGGGATCGGATGCGATGCGATGCGATGGGATGCGATGGGATGGGATGGGATGGGATGGGATGGGATGGGATGGGATGGGATGGGATGCGATGGGATGGGATGCGATGGGATGGGATGCGATGGGATGCGATGGGATGGGATGCGATGGGATGCGATGCGATGGGATGGGATGGGATGCGATGGGATGCGATGGGATGGGATGGGATGCGATGCGATGCGATGCGATGCGATGCGATGGGATGGGATGGGATGGGATGGGATGGGATGCGATGGGATGGGATGCGATGCGATGCGATGGGATGCGATGGGAAGTAAGGAGGTGAGCTAGAGGTGGTAACTCATGAAGGAGGCTGGAGGTGACAGAGGAGGAAAGGTGTGTAACTCTTATTTTCATCACCAGGGATTGAAGAATGGAATCTGTTATTGAGCACCTTGTCAAGTAGCTTTTATCCCTATTATGCAGATAAGATTTAATGGCTTCCAAATCTGAAAGAAAACAAAAATCCTGGTATTGATAAGGAGAGAAACTGTATGTTCTGTCTCCTACCTTTATGCATTTGCCTATATTTCCAGTATCTGCCCTGCACAGATATTCAAGGTTTCATTTCTAATTTCTAAGGCTAAATGCAAACTGTGGTTAAAGGTCCTGAATTTTATCGGCAAGTTGTGGAAAAAAAAGCAAGGTATTTCAGATATTAGATTTCAATTTTCTGTATCATAGAAAGGGAAGATATATAAATGTGATTTCAACCTAGAAGTATATAAGAAGTAAATGCTATAAAATCGGCATATGACATTCACTGACACTCAGATGAGAGTTTCAGAGCTTAATAAATGTCACTCCAGCTGAACTCAGCAAATTGCTGATTATTTTTCTGTGCACTTTTATAGGAATGTACTGTTTGCTTTGCATGGATTGACAAGAACCATTCAGGTATTGATGAAGAAAGAAATTCAGTTGCAACTGGGTGTGTGAAAAGAGTATATGAATTGTATAAAAAGATCTCAAAAGGTCCTTTCTAAGTTCAACTTTTGTGTGATTCTGTAGCACCAAAGCTTTCTAAAAAACATCCCCATGTACGTCTAAAAATATGTACATATGCCTTAAAACATGTATATATGCATAGAGCACCTGCCTGCTGCTTAGTCATTTGATTATAATCAGATTCAAAACTAGCACTTTCTAGTTTTTGAATTATTAGCTTGGCTTTTTTAACCTTTATGGGAGAGAAGGTCTAAGCATGGGTTCAGTAGGACAGCTTTCTCATATATATGTGTATCAGTGCTCTGCCATGAATAAAGATGTATATTGCATTTGCTGTTCTCCTGATTTCATTTGTCAGCATTGTTGACTTTTTTGCCTTCCTTATTTCATAGTTTCTTCCTAACAGAATTGTGTCTTGTGCACAGTACCTGCAGCCTCCTGGGTCATTATGGTGAGACATAGGATTTGTGTAATTATTTCATGGTTTATTTTCTCCTTGGTTCTCATTTCTTAATAGAATAGTTTCAGCATTGATTTGTGACAGATTGTGACACCCATTATTAATGATTGCCAGGAGGAATGATCCTCTCTATCTGGCCAAGTTTATCTCTTTTATTTTATTAGTAAACCACTCCACAATTCACACAAGATGTCTATACACAAAAGACTCTGAGAATTCTGTGGGTTTCTTATTACTGAATTACTGTATGTTTCAGGACTTGAAATCTTTGTTCAATTTTTATACTGCAGACTTTCAGAAAGGATTGAGTGTTCATGCTGTGAGGTCAAAGGCCTCAAATGGACTACTTAATTAGGAGATCAATGATTGTAGCATGTTTAACTAAAAAGATTTTTTTATTGTAATGACAAAATGTTGG
This sequence comes from Ammospiza caudacuta, assembly GCF_027887145.1. Taxonomy (NCBI): domain Eukaryota; kingdom Metazoa; phylum Chordata; class Aves; order Passeriformes; family Passerellidae; genus Ammospiza; species Ammospiza caudacuta. The sequence goes on from NC_080632.1 coordinate 17,791,268, forward strand.
GAGAGAAGTTGGGCATTTTTAGCTCTCAATATGAACTTTGCAATGTGAGATAACATTGAACCAATTTTTTTATTCTTATTTAATCTGAAATACACCAATCCTTCTGTTGCAGTTCTGCTGTCTATTTTGTCAGTCTAATCTTTCTATTTTTTCTTCTTTAATTAACTGCTGGCATTATCACTAAGAGAAGAACTGAAACCTTGTCTATTTTTCCACCTTTTTTGCTACATGGGACATTATTAATAAGCAAATTTTTGCATATTATTTTCAGTGTATGTAATTTAAAATAAATTATAATTTAAAGTTACATTTTAGCATTTTAACAGTTGCATATTAGCAAATACTAATCAAAGATCAACTCTGTAAAGAAAATTAAAATGAAAATTTTATGCAGCGTGGAATGGGGCGAATGATTACCACAAACTTCTCAGAAAAATCTCTTTCAAATGTCTGTCCACAGATTGAGGATTCACTCTTTCCTGCAATTTACATTCTTAGGCCTATAAATGTTTTATGACCTCCCTCTATGAGCACTTTCAGGCACTCGCAGCCAGAAGGAGGTAATGCAAAATTGATCTGTGTAATAAAACTGCTGAGCCAAGCAGACATCTCAGAATTACAGTGATTGTGCTTTGGTTATTCAGCTGGCCTTCATGGAAATATTATTTGCAAAAAGTTTATCAGTTAAATGTGAATTTCCACTGTGATAACTTTTGTGGTTTTCAGTACCTTGCATGTGAGGTACCAGGTCTGGGATATTATTGAGAACTCCTTTTATAATGTTGTTTTCCAGATTCAAATTAGGCTTAAAACAACACCATCACCAAGCAGTGGGATAGATATAATGTCATGGTGATGTTTTAAATTTTTGTAAACACTTTTACTTCCAGCTACCAGATTAGCATTAATAGATAGAGATAGAGATAGAGATAGAGATGTATAGTTGCTAAAAACGAATCTAACAAGGTTGAGCCTGATTATGTTGATTTTGAACATTACCTCATTTCTCTAATTAGAAAATGAACTAGATTAGCCCTACAAAATATCTTATTTAAGAATTAAAAAAAAAAAAAATCTGGAGTTAGAAATAGTAAACCTGTGTTTGTTCATGCATCTAATTTTCTATCTTCTAAATGTCCAATGCTAAGGAAGTTATACCACAAACTGCACTTGATGGCCTGTATGATTTTTCTAAACCGTTTCCTATTGCTAACACTAAATACAATATTAACACATACAAACCATGTATTTATATGTAGAAAGTTACATATCCATGCCTGGAATGCTATGTATAATATTTTTGTGTAGCTTTTAGAAGTAAGTTTATCCAAAAAAAGTCCCAAAACTGTAATGCAAAATTAAAGCTTATTACAAGCATGGACTTTATTGTTTGAGTGCAATAGTATTTTTTTTCACTGAGAACTTAAAATATTCTATGGTCTACTTTTAAGATTCTAAATTCACATTTTGGGTGATTTTTTGTTTCTGTTTTTTTGTTTGTTTTGCATGTAATCAGCTTCATGCAGATAAAAAAATATTAAAAAAAAAGAAAAAGAAAAAGAGTGGGCTTTGTGCAGCAGCATTTTTGTGTTGTCTTATGAATCTTCTCTCAGTCACATAGATCTTGATGTGGAAGAAGTAGACTCCTGGGGGAATGCTGACGAAGCCATAGGCTGCAGAAAAATTCTTAGACCTGGAAGGTTTATGGTCTTGTTAACCGTGAAGATTTCACTGCAGTGGTAAATCAGAATTTTATGAAAAGTTTAGCTTCTCTGTGGCTAAAATTCTAATCTTACAATTCCTGAAAGGCAGTAATATGAATTAAATTCTGAACTTCATTTTTGCAACAAGCAGTCCTAAAAATTTACCTTGTTTGTTTATTTTTGAGGAAACAAAAGGAACCTACTTTTGAAAGGTGTGTTGAGGACATTAAGCAAATATGATATCTCGGTATATTATTCAGTTTCCAAGGAAACTTTTACTAAGTAGAGTCTGGATTCAGAGGTCATAGTTCTCAAGTGCTCAAAATTTTCAACCTTGTTTTTGTTATTTTGTTGGTCACCTCTTTGTTGTTTCACCTGGCTGTGTAGAGCACTCATTTGACCAAAATAAAATGCTTTGAACTAAATCAGAGTCAATCAAAAAAGCCAAGTCAGAGGATGAATAAGAAAATTCTTGAGTAGTGGCAAACATATATGAAAGTACATAGGGACAAGATAGGGAGTCACAAGGGACAAAAAGTGGTAATCTCACAGCAGAAGTCAGCAGCAAATGGGTCAGTTTTCATGTTTGCTTTGGTGCTTGTTCATGTTATCTGCTGTAATACTGAATGTTACTAAACAGTAGATCCAAGAGTGTTAGCTTTTTTTTTCCTTATGGTTTATGATATTTGTGTATTTTAAATGGATTGAACAGTATATTTTTGTAGGGCACTGAAAATTAGCTGTGAAGATGAGAAGTATATGTAGACAAAAGTTTAAAAAAAGATCTCCTTGGCAGCCTTGTGTGAAAAAAAACCCAAATAAATGCATTATGATCACAAATCTTCTACATATATGTGATCTTTAAAAATGCCACTTGAGTCTTACTATATTCCTGAGACAATCATGCATATATATTACATTGTCCAAATGATACCAAATTAGCTGCTATTTCTGTCATTAATCTATTTTCAGGAAGTACCCAGGACTATAATGAGCCCTTGAGAAACTGATCTATCTGCACAGTCTGTTTTTCCCGCTTCTGACTTTTTTTTCACAAATAAATGAAGGTTTTCTTCAGGAGAAAAGCTTACAACAGGAGTGTTATACAAGAATATTTTGTTAATATATGTAATGATGAAGGTTTTTAGTTAGGATAAAATTTTTGAGGAATAAAGTTTCAGAGCTTGATATAAGTACATGCTTTTAAATAGATGTTTTTACATCTTGATACGCATGGTACAGACAAAAACACTTGGAATATTTGTAATCAAGTTTTGCTCTTTATCCATGGAAAGTATAGAAACTTAGACTTCAAGTGAACTCAGATTTGCTGCAGATTCCAAACCTTTACAGACATAAGTGTATATTTAAATTATTACTCCTGTCTTAAGAGCTGTCTCCTTGAGAAGAAACAATGCACAATGAACTATTTCCTGATCTTTGATTACTATGACCTGAAGAACAGAGTGTATGTGTCTCTGTGTGTGTGTATTTATTTGTTTGTTTGTTTTTCACTTGTACCTGAATCCTTTTCAGTGGCCATTTTAAAGTACAAAAAGAAACTGAGAGGCCATTTCGGGAAGGAACGCACTACTTCGTCATGTTTTAGTTTGAGGAGAACAATTATTTTTGCTACAGGACCAGTTTCTGATTTCAAGGAAGAATGCTGTTGGTATAAGCAGTCAAACGTCAAAGTTGGGGCTCATGAGTGAGGCTTTTTCCTTATACATTTTTTGCATACTGGTGCTTCTGTTTGGACTTCAAGTAGGCAGTCAATAACAGGCATAACTTTTGAAGAGTACCTAGTAGTAGAAAGTACCCATAGATGCTCAAAGAGAATTTGAAGAATGCTGCAGATTTTGTGTCAAGATTCAGTATCAAACTGCAAATTATTAATTCATGAGGTAGTAAATTAAATAGAGTTTTCAATCAAAGCAAGCTCTCTGCATTACTCCTCTGTGACAATAACATAATTTTATTTTTCATCAATGATGCATTTGAGACAAGAAGAAGTATCTCACGTTAATTTACCACTTATTTTCAAGGTCTTTTCTCTCCTGTTAATGCTATTTTTATGAGGTAGGAGTGCCTTTTATTCTGATTGCATTATATAATAAACAAATTTCAGCAGATAGATCATTTTACATGTAAGTATTATTTTGCAGAAAACAAAATGCTGGTACTGTGTTGATTTTTATGTGCTTTGATGGATTTTTAATATAAAAGAACATGCAGGCAAGTTTTATAAATGGAAATTTTTAAAATGTCATCCAAGGAAATCTCAGCCTTGTGAAGAATTATGGATTGAGAACTGGATATACAATAATTTTATGTTATTATTTAAGAAAAATAAAAGACAATTTTCTTGCTTTTTATAAGTGCTGAACTGGGGGAAAAATAAAGAATAGAATAGAATGGATGATTTAAGGTATTTAAGAGAAACAACAGGTCTAGTTTCAGTCTCAAAAACTACAGAGGACAAAAGAACCTGAGGATTTATCATACAGCTACTGGTCACAGAAGGGAGGTAGCAGGATAAAAATATTTATCTCAGAAAATATGCTTACCATGAATGTAGGGAAGAGTGGCACACTTACCTGTGTTATTTCCAAAGATTTTGGAAAGAAAAAAATCAAGCATTATTTAGTATTCAATGCCCCTCATTACTTTTTGTTTCGAGAAGTCTCTATATTTAAAATTAAAGACATTTTTATTTTTAAGTGTCAGATTTTTCTCTCTCTAAGGCCTCCCCCAGTGCCCTGTTTCCAGGCACTGGGGGGAGGCCTTAGAGAGAAAAATTTCCTGAAATTTTTCTCTCTCTTGCTGATAAAATTTCCTGAAACTCAAGTTCTCAAGCTTTATAGCTAGCTTAGCCACACTGGAGTCAAACAAAGTCCATCATATTGGATCTGTAAGTTTCTCCTTCCTTGTTATAACTCTTATAATGCAAAAAAGATAATTTCTATTAGAACTGTAGCTACTGACTTTAAATTTCCTTTGCATCTTTTCACCAAATTCTTAAATGAACTAAATTTTTGTGTTTTTTCTATTGATTTCAGTCTATTTCCCCCTCAGTAATATACTTTATAAAATTATACAATTAAAAAAAATCTACTAAGATTCCTGATTTCCAATCAGTGTATCCTCTATGTGAACATCAATAGTTTTTAACATCAAGCTAAAAGCACGACTAAGGTGTCTCTTACAGAAAGACTTACCAGTAAGATGCAGGGATACAAATCCCTTCACTATGCAGTATGAGTAGTAACCAAACAGAAAGTTAATTCTCCATGAGCACTCAAATTTTATCATTTATGCCAAGGATTCAAAATTCTTTAGCATTTTATGGTGCCTGTAGAAAGTCTTCTCTCTTGTAAGTGAAAACATTTGGAACCTGCATGAAGTACTCACTCATTTTGCAGAGTTCTCTGAAGGCAGCTCCTCAGAACATCTTGAGACAGGACACTTACTTTTTTTACTAACTCTTTGAAGTTTTGATCTCTGAATTAAGCACTGATTAGATACATAAAGCTAGACAGAAAAAATTTTTTTGGTCTAAGCTGTTATATTTTTGGTCTAAAACAAATAATTTATTTTATTTCATAAATATCCAAATGTGGACCCTTTCCAATCCATTAAAAGTGATGTTAGAGAGTCAGTTTGTTTGCCTGTGTGTAGATCAGAAAACCAGCGTCTTTTTAAAATAAAGAAAAAAACCTCATTCTTTAAAGGAAAAAACCCTTATTCTTAAAATAAGCGGTGTAATTTGGTTTAGGAAAAAATTCTTTATTAACAAATACCTCAATATTTTGTTTTCTGAAACCATCAAAAGAATTGAAAGTCCCCCTAGGACTTTCTTTTCTTCCTACAGCTAAAAGTTCTGGTGCAACTTTGTTTAAAATTCTGGGTCCCCATGTCAGCTAACATGATTATAACAGGGTAATCCAATTCAGTTTTCTACACAGATGTTTATAATTAAGTGTTATGAAAAGAGTGTCATAAATTATAAAGGAAATAAAATAGTAAATTATTTTAAGGACTAAATCATAACATAAGAGTCTTTAATAAATATTGTAGGTGAGCTTTACTATGTAGAATGTGTCTGCCAGTTTGTAAAAGTGACATGTGAAGGGCCACTGTGCAATCACTGTGAAGAGGTGCAAGAACTAATTTTAAGCCTATTTAGCATTCTATTAAATAACTTCCTGATTTGGTATTTTGCTCTTGATGTCTCCTTTATGTCAGCCTGTTAATTTTCTTGAGTTCTTTGAACTTTAAAACACACCACTAACAGAGCACAGAGGATTTAGAAATTCTGCAGTGAGTCCTTGGTGGACTGAAACGAGAGCTTCTAATTTTCCCTTATGACTGAAAGAATGCAGATCTTTAATTATGTTTGTGTACTTGCTAATGGTGAAATCGCTGTAGAACAGTTGAAGGATGACCAGCTGCTGGAGTGTGTGTGTTGGCGTGTGCGTGTAATTATTAGTGCTTCTTTATGAAGGAGACAAAGCAGTACCCTCTGTAAATGACTTTTCTTTCCCTGGACATATTTTTTACATCAGATACTGTGACCAAATTTAGCTGGGAAAATCTATAGCTGTCTGGGACAGGGTGGCTAGCAGCCTGACAGGCAACAAGAGTCAGAAACACTAAAATTTGAGCTGGCCTGCAACACTTAGCAAACAATAGGAAAGAAGTTCCATGGAAGGCCAAAACAATGTTCTTTGGCAGCATAAATCATGGCTTCATAGTGCTCTGAGGAGGTCTCTTGCAGAACCAGGATAAGAATTTGTTCCCCACAGAGGCAGCCACAGCTGTGCTGAAAATAGATTGCCTCTCACTCTTCTGTTTGTGCTGTGTATTTTTTTTAGAGGTGATATGAAGAAATTAATCAGAAATCATTCCCAGTTTTAGAAACCCATGCCCAAACTCTGTCTGTATGTTTGTGTGAAATAACTTCATTGACTGTTAAATGTTAATGATATTTGTTAAAAACATGTTACCTATGTTGAAAATATGTAAGACCTGTCTGTGCATTTGTTTTTTTGCTGTATTTGGGGGTATGTAAAGTATATATTGCATAAATATATGCTTTTTATATGTGAATTATTTGGCGCCTTTTAAAAGAAATTTATCATGACTATTGCTATTTTAATGAGACACTGAAAGAGTACATATCAGCCATTCTTTATAGAACCATTACTTACTCAGAACTGAGCTATTTGAATTTGAACCAAGAGCAGAAGTCATACCCCTGTGTAATTATGGCTGTTTGATTGATGGTCATGGCATTTTTTTTAAATTTTATATATTGTAGAAGATGGAAAAATACTTTAAAGATTTGCCCTTTACAAAATTAAAGAATTAAAAATTAATCTGACTGAGAATCGCAACTGTAGTGAGGAATTTTGAGTTATCATTTCACCTAGTAAAGGGCAATAGTCCTCCCTGACCTGCTCCGCTCCTGTACTGAGAAACTAGATTCAATATTTTGATAGTGCCTTGAGATGAAAGGCTAAATCTTGCCAGGAATGTCCAAACATAGATATTTGGGTAATGGGCTCAAAACCTGGACAGCCCTTAGAGAAAAAGAATATAATATTTACATGAGTAATAAAAATAGAATTGCCTCTCAGTAAAAAATTCTATACTTTTAAAGAGAGTGTACATGTGAACAGTCAGCTATGTTTTGTAGAGTAGCATTTTTCCAATTTTCTATGATGGTTGTGACACCAAGCATGGCCTTAGCTGAAGGCCCACCATCTCAGGATCAGACTTGGGACTTAGCCCCTATTTCTGAAATTGTTCTTTGCTATGTGTTTTAAATTTCAGGTCCTTTTTCTCCTTTTCAATGATGTCTAAGGCAACGATTTCCTATACAAATTTCCAATTTCTCTGCAGGAGAAAGAGAAAACAGGGTGGTTTCCTCAGATCAATTGCTCATATTCATCCTCACAGACTAGAGAATTTTGGGGTCACTGAGTTCTGTCTGAAAAGGTGAATGCAGAAACATAATTATTCTCTCCTGGTTTCTCTTTGCCTTTCTTATTAATTTTTTGGAGGGAATTCTTACCAATTTGTTTGTGCTTTTATCCAAGCATACTGCTGAGTAATGTGAATGAGACAAAGAAGTCAAAAAAACCCAAAAAACAAAAAAAAACCCCCAACCAAACAAAAGGACCAGTGTCATAGTGTTTCTCCCATGACTCAGAAAGCACATTCCTACCTGGATATACATAGATCTGTTCTGTACTGGTGCAGATGGTGATGGTAAAGTGTTATGAGTAATAATTCCTAGAAGAAGGTTATTTTCTTTAATATAAGGCAGCATTATTTTCTGAGAACATTCAGGACTTAATTATTCCTTGTGCCATATGTGTATATATTGCAAACTATACGCTATACTTAGAAAATGTCTTCAATTTTCAGATTTGTTTCAGCCAATCTCAGCAGAAGTTTTGATAAAAATTTCAAGAAATGAACAGAAATACTAGGTCCTACATTATAGCCCTTCATAAAACTCATGGTGAGAACTCAGTTGCATTTTAGTTAGTATTTTACAACTATTAAATTTGATTAAGACACCCATTGGTGCTTTTGTTATTAGTATTATAGAAGCTAAGTTTCTATAAGTAAAAGTTTTGCTTGATGCTTCTGTAGAGGCAGAGTTACTTTTCATGGATGTAGCGATTACAGTATATTATTAGCAGGAACTTAATACCTAAACAATTCAAATTAATTTTTTAAAATTCTATCTGTTTTGATGTTTTATTTTTGAAGGTAAAATAATTGCAACTAATGTAAGAATATCAGTCTAGTTTCAAGGAATAATAATTACATTTTGAGGTTTCAATTAAAATTTATTAATACATTGTTACTCATATTGATTTCTTTCCCTACTAAATTGCTAAAGGAAAGCTGCTGAATGTCTGAGATTTCTCCTGACAGAGAACTATGGTATGATCTCTTTATGAAGGAAAGCTATCCCATCCAAAACATCTCCTGAATAGAAATGCTGACAGTGGTTTTGGCATTTTTTATTGAGCTGACCTTCTTCATCTGCTGTTGGTCTACTGTGGAAAAAAATATGTTACCACTGACAAAAATAATGCAGTCCACATGTGAGGCAATTTATGATAGGAAAGACATAGAAATTAATGTGAAAAAAACTAATATAGCTGTCTGATTTAGTTTTCTAAATGTTAGTTCTTTATTGTAAAATAAAGACAAACATTCGTTGTCACAGTATTTGCTGTATTTTGACTATTTTTTATCTTTCAATATGGATGTGACTGCTAAGTGAGACAGTATAATAGCTCACTCAGCTCAGAGTTACATTATTTCATATCCTTATGTTCAGACAGGTAAGATGATCTCAGCTGGAAAAATTAAGTTTTGTTCTGGACTTACTATGTAGAGTCTTTAATTAAGAATTTTAAAAGTCCGGGAGGTAGTGGAAATCCAAGATCACTCCAGATCAAATTTTGTAGGAAATGTAGGAGTCGTTTTCCATCTTGCAGATGACCCATACAGACTTGCACTCACATCTAAATTTATATTCAGAAACAATCTCTCTCCTTCACCTTCACCTTCTGGTTTTGAGTTTGCCCAGATCAGCAAACACCAGCTCCATAATTCAGAGGTTTTAGGATTGCTGGCAGCCTCCATGTATCCTGGCTGCAAATCAAAACAAATTTTTTGAAAGAGGAAGAGAGAAATGAAATCTTGCTGATCTTTATATATTTAAGATTTCAGAACCAAGTTGGATTATTTTGCTATCCAGTTTGTGTTTAGGAATACATGTAATGGGTTCCTTGATACATCAAGAACCTTGATTTCCAATTATAAATGCTCTTCTTACTGTTTGATATTCTTAGATATGTCAAAGTACAAGTGTAAGAAATCTTTCAACCGCTCATATCTGTCTTTCAAATTCACTTCTGGATTGAAGATTGAAACAAATGTGCAGGGAAGAGGCATATGAAAATAATCCTTGCTATTATCTCTCCCTCTTTGTCACCCTGTTAGATGTATTGCAACACTTGCTTAACTAGTTTGATAAAATTTCATTAAAAAAAAAAAGGATTTTTAAATATTTTTATTTGCTTCTTTGTTTTCCTTTCATGGTGGTAGTAAATACAGATATTGCTTCTTCATCTGCACTTGTAAACATCCATTTCCACTCATCTGCTGGTACTGGCAAATGTATAACAACGAGACTGAGGAAAAGTGTTTCAGAAAGTGGGCTATTGACTTTGGAAAACATGAAGACCTACTGAGATTTTCTGATGCAGAGCTACTCCTAGATGAAATTAGTGTCAAACCTAAGTAAAGTTTCACAGAAAGAAGACAGTAATCTTTTTGTGTGGTACTGAGGAAAATAAAACCTCCAAACAAGAAATCTTTTCTTCTTTTTATAGTTTCTTTCTTTCTTTTACGTAGAAGTAGAATGCACTTTAGTAAAATACAACATAATTCATTCTACTTTGAAAAGTTTGGTGGTAGGAGTTAAAAACTTAATTCATATGCCAGGTCCCTGTTGTCTAAAAGACTCATACCTGGAGGTACAACCCATTTGGACTCTATTTTCTCCATCCAAGGACATCTATAAAAATCTCTGAAGACACTGAGCAATGCTTCTTTGCAGATTTGTATTCTTTTGTTACTTTGGTTTTGCCATCAGGAAAATAGAAACATTATGAGGTTGAAAGTTTTTGTCAAGTTCAAAAGCTATGCAGGGAAAAATTATTTTAGAAATGACGCTGTTTACCTCAAGATTCCATCCTGCTTTCCATCCTCCGTGTTTGTGCATACCTGTGGGTTTCTATATTCATCGTGCAAACTTGTTAAGCACTAGCAAAAAGAGAACCTATATATGATTACCTGCTCTTGTAGCATAAAACCTCCAACCTCCTTACTTAACAACAACTGAGTGTCTCAATGACGTAAAAATCCCTCTACTTTAGAAATGCCCCTCCACAACCCTTTTGTTCTGATCCTGCCATATCAGAGTCCCCTGAGTGTTGGCTCTGGGTTGACGCAAATGGAGAATAAAGGGCTCATTCTTTTCACAAAATGATATCTTAAAGCTACTAGGCCAACATGTTTTCCTTTCTGAGGCTGAGGAGTGCCAGCAGGGCTCTGCAAGCATCTGTGTGTGTTTGTATCTGTGTGCATATGTGAATTTTACTACGGAACATTCCCTCTCCCTGCAACTCAGGAGACTTTGTTTTCAGATTTGTTTTTTTTTTCTTGAGGTTTGATGTGCAGGAAGTTTTAGGAGGGGATTGGAATCCCATTTTGGCCTGGGGATTTAAATGTTACCTATACTGGTGTTTCAATCCATTTTTAGAAAAAGATGGCTCTGAGAAAAAACATTTCTAGATACGTGTCCCTGCAGCTAATGCCCCTGCGATGGATGTAAAGCCTTGGTTTGTTGTGGGTTCTCAAGTTCAGAGTGGTAGCAAGAAAGCCACATACAGGAGCATACAGAATTGTACAACTTGGGTAATGTCAGCCTCTCTCTGCTATAAAAAAACCCAACCTCTGAACCTATGAGGGTTAACATGGAGCTAGAGTGATATAAACACAGACTTAAATTGATGAGGTGCAGATGTAAATTGATAAAGGGATTTGAGGCACCATAGTATTGAAATGTATCTGAATCCAATATGGTTAAACATTCTTAAAGATCAGATGAATTATACATAAAGTACATGGATTATTTGTCCAAGGCAAACAATGATGACATTTCTATCTGTCACTTAGTATGACAAGGTTGGCATGTTTTATTCAGAAGTTTTAAACAGTGACAAGGTTGGCATGTTTTATTCAGAAGTTTTAAACAGTAACTGATTTGTCTGAATTACTTTTTCATTGGACTGCCAGGTAAAACAGAAACTAACACAGCTATTCTATGATGTGAAGTCAGATTTTGCATTAAATAAATTAGCATGAAAATGTGGTTTTTAACATCTAACATCTTTAAAATTCACCTGACATTGTCTTGTCATTTGGAGACCAAAAAACTAAACATTTAAAAACAGTGATGGAAAAAGAAATAAAGCAGCATTCCACTCCCCCAAAAATATTGTATATGAAGCATCAAGGTAAAAACCAAAATGGCTTGGTAATTGAGACCATGGTTTCATATAACTCAAAAGACCTATCTGCTGGAAGATAAAATTGAAATATACAGAATGAAGAGAATCTGCAGAATTATAAAAAAGTTAAAAATGAGGGAAAAAATCCTCCTCCCTTGATCATTCCTTAGGGCCTAATGAAGTATAATTTAGGGTTCAAATTCAGGAGTCCACTTGATTTTGGAATAGTCTTTGGATGATGTTTGCTTAATATCACCTGTTGAACTGGAAAATAAAACTAACCTTTCATTGAACCAGAGAACAGAAAAACAGGAATAACTTTCTGCATGTGTGGTTGTGAAACTCTGCAAAGGATAGCTAAAACTGGATCCAATACCTACTCTGGGATAGCAGAAGCAGGTAATTCGCATATCCCAGATAAATGCCCAGACTTTTTCACCAGTGTGTGCCATTCTATGCACTGAGGTGAAAAAGTCTGATACGACAACTGTCACCTTTATCTGCTTCCAGGCTTGCTATCAGCATTTCTAACAGGAGTCAAACAGGGCAGGTTGTAGCATGATGGCTACAAGTTGGTTTTGTAATACCAAGCAGGATATTTTATGGCCTCTCCAATGCATCTGAGAGATCTTTATTGTCCTAACACTTTTAACACCATTTCTGGTTTCTATATGTTGTCATTAAGAATCTCTCAAACCTAAGAGTGTTGTGGCATTCCAGATCCTGCTAGCATTTTACAAGGACCGTAAACAGCCCAGCAATAACAGAGATGACAACTTGCTGACAGAGTACTTGTCCCTTTATGGCAGTTCAGAGAATAGTAAGAGATTTAAGTCATGAGCCATATCGTGTAATGCAGGATTTACTTGTGTGATATCATCTCTGACAGTGGTCAGTTCCAGATTTATTAGCAGAGAGACTTTTTCCTTCATTAACTTCCATTCCGGTTACTTATCTTATTGGACATATAAATCCTTATTTGGATTTTTTTTTCACCTCGAAGGCAATCTGTTGCAGAAAAGTTTGAATCAGAGCTGTGTACTGTGGGAAAAGAGTTGTACTTTGTGCATTTTTTTATTATAATTTCTGAATTTTCTATTCTTCACATGCTTAAAATTTTGAAGTGGATGATCGATTGTATTTATGAACAGGAGTTGCAGCTGCATTTTGTCAAATTTTAAACTAAAAATAATTGTTTACAATATTCCCAAGGGACACCAATTCAAGACTCAAGTAAATCAAACACTGTTCATAGCAGGTGTCTGCTATAGATCAGTGGCACTGAATCTTTCACCTTTATCACATTTTCTTTCCTGGTGTTCTTCACAGATGGACATGCAAAAAGCAAGTAGATACATATACATGAAAGGTGGACTGAGAAAATGAGGCCAGGAGATTGTGGTGTAGAAAAGAACAAGCAGGTGGATGTGAATGGAAGAGTGAGGCCACAGCAGTAGCCCTCACCTTGGCAATGTCAGAAATCACATCTAGAGTAAACTGCCCTCTGACACGTTTCTCTTTAGACTTGCTGGCCATCACCAAATATTGATCTGCCATTCACAGTAGCTCTTAGTCTCAAAAGCATTGTTTTTTTTTCTTGAAGGTAGCTGTACTACTCAAATATTAGTTAAAGTTATATTGACAAATTTATGATATTTAATAGAGTAATAAATTTCTACAACTTGGAACACAAAATTGGTGTTAGTGTTCAAAAACACATAATCATGGGGGATCATATGCGGTGCTTTTTATTAAGAGCTCTGGGAATCGGGGTATATTCAACCCAAATCTGACTCCGACCATACATCCGAAATGATCGTGTTTTATACTCTATCATTACATAACTTTCATGTTAATTATTAAACTTATATTGTTCTATTGTATACATAAATTTAGCCCCTGTCTGAATTTCCAACATAGTTGCTCACTATTCTTCTTATGGTTATATAATAATTACATTTAATTACTAAACAATCATCACATCTAACAATTATATAATTTATCATACTGCTTACGCAGGTGCAGTTGATCTGGGAAAGCACAAAGCCTAACATTTTAGATTCTATCTTTAACTTTTTCCAGGGTTCCACTATCATTGGTACTGTATAATTTCACAGTGCTCTGGCCCATCTCGAATCTACTGTACTGTCAGCTGTACTGAAACCTCTTTTTGGTCTGCAAGCTTTCACCATAATTTCTAAACTTTTAAATTACTTTAATTTGAATGTGCACCTTACTAATAAGAGCATTATAAAACTAAATTAAATCCATAAAGTAGGAACCAGTACTCCTTCATCTGTGTTTATCTCCTGAAAAATTACATTCCTTTATATTTATATTTATATTTATATTTATATTTATATTTATATTTATATTTATATTTATATTTATATTTATATTTATTTATATTTATATTTATATTTATATTTATATTTATATTTATATTTAATTTATATTTATATGTCTCCAATTCTGAAAATGTTGCTGTGCTTGTTGTTCTAGCTTGGGATGTATCTTAGATGAAAAGTGAGTAACATCTCACAGAATCAATTAGGTTGGAAAAGACCTCAAATCCAGATTATGACTGAACACCCTCACCTCAATAAATCTGGGGCACTCAGTGCCACATCCAGTACTTCCTTAAACAACTCCAGGGACAGTGATTCCTGCATCTCCTTAGGGAGCACATTCCAATATCTAGCCATCCTTTCTGCGAAGAACTTCTCCCTAAATATGATTAAATAGAACAAATAGAACAAATAAAAAAGTAAAAATGTTTCTATGTGCTTTTGAATTAAGAAACATGCATTTGATTTCAAATATTATTTATTTAAACTGCCTGTGGGTCGAATTCACAGTTCATAAAATCACAATTTAGTGGTTTACCAGCTGGTTAATTTCTATTTATGATTCAACTGTCATAATAATATTTTCACTGTTTAAAACTTAATCTCAGTTTTCCCCTAATGAAGAAAACTCATTTTTCTACATGTAATGCTTCATTGTACTTTAGTTCTCCTTGTTTTCCTCAAAAGCAAGTGGCAAAGAACAAATGAAAAAAGTTTTTTATACTTGTGTTGGTAGTCATTTGTAGTTTTCAGCTGGTAATTTTCAGGAATCACAAATTGGAATTAATTGGAAAAGTATTGTCTTGCATAATTTGAGCATAAAATAGTTTTATGCTTCACCCTCCCTAAATTTATTTTTTTATTTTATTTCTGAAGTACGAAAAATTTCAGAAATATCTATTTCTATCTCTTTTTGTGTGTCTCCATTTACCTGATTCTGTGAATTAATTCAAGAAAACCTTGTGTTTCCAGATGGATAGAATACTCAATGAGCACACCTTTCAAAATGTGATAGAGACTCTTTATTGAAATACTGGCAGTTTAATGACCTCTCCACCCAGGAACATTTTGTGTGTCTATATTTTATTGTGTAATTGTTCTTTTCAAACTTCTCATTATCTTATTTTCACTGGAAATGAAGCTCATAAAATGCATCCCTAATTGAAGAAGTGGTAAGAGGAAAAATGTTGTTCATTTTATTGGTGCAAATATGTGACACATTATTTGGATATTTGCCCATGGGATGAAGAATTTGCACTGAATTTCCCTCATGCTTTTTGTAAATCTGCAGCCTAAGCTATAGCCAAATTCCCCATGCCTTAATCTGAGATAGGGTTTTCTGAGGTTCTTTCATGTCACAGGCTAGCACATAATGAAATGATATTTTTTCTAGAACAATAAACTGTTTGCCTCATGTTCTATATAGCTTGTTTACCTATATTTATAATACTTTTAAATAGAAAAGGTATATTGACCTACCTGACTCTTAATTGAATGTGTCAAGTTTCTCATTATATTATGCACTCAGTGTTAAAGGATATTGTTGTTTAAGATATCATCTGGATTCAAAAGATTAAGTAATGCAAATTGTTTTATAGTTTCTTAATAGAGCCTGTTTAATGAGACAGTCAGATTTCAAGGCTTACTCTGTTTGGAGTTAGTTACACAGAAACAGTGGCTATGGATAAGACCTACTGCTACTAATATTAATTATTATGCTCATGGAAAATAGCTACCCTCTGCATTTGTAAATATTACTGTTCTGTTAATTTATTGGTAATAATACTAAAGGAAAAGAAAAAGAGGAAAAAGAAAAAAAAGAAAAAAAAATAAAAAGAAAGAAAAATAAAAAGAAAAAGAGAAAAAAGAAAAAGGAGAAAAACAGAAAAGAGAAGTAAAACAGCTTGCTCCTTCTCACCTCCCTGCTCCTCTATCTCTAATTTCCACCTGGACTGTCATTCTCTCTCTGAATTTGTGCACTACTCCTGGAAACCAGAGGGAGTGACACTGTGTATGCTATGGGCATTTTCAGCAGGTTGAAGAGTTCAGAGAGAGGACCTGGAAATTTTTCTGAATGCTTGCAGCCTCCTGCAGAGCAGCCAGCTACTGAAATAAATGGAATAACTGGATGTATGGCTTCATGCACACCGGCCAGCGCTGTGCCATCTTCCTGGTGTGCCTCTCCTTGGAATAACATCACACTGCCAGGCTTGGTCTGTGTTGTGCCACGTGTATCAGGAGCTGCTCTTTTGGGAAAGGCAGTCATGCTTGCTAGCTGTCAGAGCAGATTGCCAAACACCGTTTACTTATGAGATTTTTTGTTTTTTTTAATTCATGTGCAAATAATTAATTTCAGCTTTTTTTACGCATTACAGACCACGAAAGATTGCTAAATATTTAGGGGACCATTCGCAACTCATTCCATCAGTCAGAAAAAAATAATAAATCCTTGTCCTTTGTCAATACGCGTGCGGATAGAATTTGTCTCTGAGTGAGACCAGGGCTGGCAAGTGCAAGAGCTGAGGGCCCCCTGCACTTGGGGCGGGAGCGCTGCACAGCCGTGTCCCAGGCAGGCAGAGCCCCTCGTGGGGAAGGCTCTGGGAGAAGGTCCTGTGCTCTGCTCGGCACAAAGCTGAGCAGGGACAGAGGGGCTGAAAACAAGAAGATTTTCCCCAGTGATAATGGTGGGTCAGTTGGTCCAATCCCTCCTTGGAGGGCTTTCAGTTCCTGTGGGATAAAACACTCCAGCAACCAGGTCGACAAGCAGAGCGTTGAACTGGAGACCTGCTGTGTTCCCTAATGACCTGAAAGGTCCTGTCGTCTTAAAATTATTTTCAAATTATGGAATTAGTCTCTGGATTATTATTTTATTATGGAGAAAATATTTTCCTCTCTTGGTCAGTCAAAATTTTACTACTTTATGTAGTGAAGAATTGTCGCAGATATTTCTTCACAGAAATCCTTTCTTTCGGATTTTTGTGTCTTCGGGAGGCCAGAGGCCTCCGAAGACAAGGTAAACAATTATTATCAGCTGCTGGGGAATGCAACAGGGGCACCTATTTTGATTGGTGATTGGTTCATGTTTTATGTTTATAATTAAGGGCCAATCACCAGTGCAAGCCAGGGGACTGAGTCCTTGGCCACAGCTTTGTTGTGAATTCTTTTCTATCTCTTCCTAGCTAGCTTAGCTGCTCTGCAAACCTCTCTCCTTATTCTTTCTAGTATAACTATAATGTATTATATCTTATATTAATAAATTCAGCCTTCTGATTCAAGAAACAAGATTCACCGTCTCTCTCTCACCAGCTGCGCCCACTCAGGCGCGGTAATAAAGAATCTTTTAAAGAAAAGAATTTGTAAATTCTAATATGATTGCAAACTATGATCTCCCTGTTTCCTGCTAAATATAAGCAAAGACACAGAATCATTTAGGTTGGAATAGATCTCCAAGATCATAGAGTCCAAGCCTTGGCAGATCACCACCTTAAGTAGACTATAGCACATACCACACACAGTTTTTCCTTGTACACCTCTCTGGAGATGGTGACTCCACCACTTGCAGGGACAGTCAGTTCCAAAATTTGGCAACACATTTTATAGTGAAGGAAGGAAACTTTAAAGATTCTCCAGCATCTAGAATAATTTCATATGGATATTCCATATTCATATAGATATTAATATTTTTTATCTCTCTATGTTATCTTCTTTATAGATATTTGCATTTCTATTTTTTTTTTGTAAACATTAGAGATGAACTTATATACAGGCTATGTAGTATCTGTGATTAATATACAAACCACATAAATAATAATTTTCCATTCTCTGTGCATACACAAAGTTTTTACTGTCATTTGCACATTTTGATATTTATGTTTTTTAATTACAGCAGACAAGTTATTTATCCCTGGTGTAAATTTGCTGAAGAATGCTGATTTCTGGTTCATCTGCAGTATGAGCCTCCTGTTTCTCCTTCTGTCATCAGTGTTCAGCTGGGGGAGATTAGATTTAAAGGGCCCAATTATTCACTGCTTACACAACCTGATCATTGATTAAGTTAGTATGGGCACACAAGGAATGTGGAGCAGATTGAAAATCAGAAGCGAGCTTTGTCCATTGTGACTTTAAAATATGCACAGAGCAAATCCTACTCATGTTTAGTTGTACTGCCTCATAGTAGATTTTTTTTTCAGCCTTTTTAAAATAAGGTGCAATAACATAATTGGTTTTAGCACTGCCTTCTAGTTGAACATTAAATAAAGAATTTATCTGAGAAAATCCTAGTATTTGTCTATAGCAAGCAGGCCTAGTTCATGCCATGATGTTACACAGATTGCAGATCACATCATGATCTAAGACTTAATTTAATCTATGAAGTCATTAAACTTAGACACTGGCATCTAAGAGTAAAAGCCAAATTAGTGCTTCCAAAAAGATCTTCTTACCTAATATATAGGATCAATATATATTAAAAATTAATCTGTTGTGGTTTTTTTTAAAAAATATGTGTATTGACACTCTTTGATAAATAAAAAGCTAAAAAATTAGCAGGTGAGAGAACAAGCAAGATGTCTCTTCTGATCCTTCTTCCTGGATTAGACTTTTTGGTGCAAAGGGAAAAAACCTTCAATATTCTTTCATTAGGCAGTAGTTGATACATGTATTCTATATTGCAGATAACCTGTACTGTGGATTGTTAATATAGAATTTTATGTTCAGAACAGCAGATGTTATCCTCTTCCTCATCTCATTCACTACAGTACCAAGAAGCTTTAAGTGGTCAGTGATTGGAAAATACAGATTTCCAAGTCTACAGTAGGATCATCAATATGTAAAGTATAAGAACTAGCATGCTCAGGTAATTAGCATTATCCATCCTTCCAAAAGTAAACTTGCATTGAAAACATTACCAACATTGCCAATTATTTTCCTGTCTTTCTCATATTCATCAGAGACAGGATAGTGTGCCATTTTTAGTTTAAATGTCAATTTTATGACTATATCATTTTCACTGTTCATAAAACATATTTTCAGTAATTAAGGATATGAAATAACTATTAATGAGGTTCCTCTTAATTTAACTGAAGGATAAAGATTTGTATCCATCCACCTATGATAGTTTTCACTAGTGGACATTAAGTGTCTCTCTATGTTCTCAATTTCTAAAATTTTTCTTTACATATATTTACAGCCATTCTCCAAGAATTAGATTCTTGCCTAGCCAACCATTAATTTTATGACATGCAAAAATTATCTCAAAATGTAATAATGCAATCAGTCTATAATTATGTTTTGACAGTGCTACCTTTATCAATCAGACTCTGTTGAAGCCTATCAGAAATTCTCTCTATTAAAGACAAAACAAAATGCCTTCATGAATTTTCTGAGAAACCTCAACGTAGAAAGTTGTCTCATTTGAAAAAAAGGGCTTGAATCAGACAAGATAAGGGTGTTTTTCAGAAAAATAAAGCTAATATACCTTTAGACAAAGAATAAGCATTGAAAAAATGTGTGCTGTCTTTGTGAGGGATTTTTCCCTGGTTGTACTGTGGTATGGAAGAACCACGAAGGAAAGTGACTCAGCAGCTCTCTTCAGTGTGGGAGGAGCTGAGGACTCAAGAGACTTCTCACAGCCTCCAGTGGTATCTGCCTGAAAATCTCTTAATCCATCAGGCTGTTGATAAAACCATCACCTAAGCTGTGTCTTCAATCTGCCTTAGCTATCATTAGCTGAGATCAGAGGATAAAAGTTTTCCAAGCATGGTTGCACTAGGAGCTCTTGTTCCTTGCAGAAGTCATTTGCAGGTAACTCTACCTAATACATATCATAGCCTCTGAGACTGGGGGGAAATATCATAGTATACAGGATCCTGGGGAATTAATCCATGTTCTAAGAAACTAAAAGTTTAGCATTGATAGTACTAAACTGAAAAATAAGAAAAGAAACACTGGAATGATCTCTTTTGGTTTGGCTGAACTTAGTGAAAATTAAGTTTTAGTACTCAACTGTGCTCAGACCTTTATGTGTATATCATTCAGAAAGGCTGTAAAATGTTTATATTGAGGCAATTATTTGATTTTTGTACACGCTGGTCATACCGATAGCATTGAAATATCAGTGTCAGAATCAGTGTTGTGTTCTGAACGGTATCAAATTGCAAAACTATCCTCACTTTGCAGCCTTAAAGAATGTGCAAAGAAGTTATCTAGAAAGACAACAGGCTGCAGAAGAAAGTGTCAAAGCTGAAAACATGGATCTAATGAACTTGGTGGATATTTATGCATATATAATGTGCATATGCAGTTTGCACACAGACATATTGATATAAACCCCAACATTGCTGATGCTTCCAAATGCCCTTTGCCTTTCCAGCAGACAATTTAGAGCTACAGGAAATACAAAAGGCAATGGGACAAATAGGCCAAGGAGGAAAAGTAATAAATGCCAATATTTTGCCACAGCATCTCTGTTTTTTCAACTTTGCAAGCATTTTGGATGATGCTGCTATGAGGGTAACAGAGATCAAAAAAGAGAAATAGGAAACACCATGGAAAGAAGGCAGAATAGTCACATGAGAAAGCAAAAATATGCACATGAGAAAGAGCATCATCAGCAGGATGATGCAGTCCATCTGCAAAGATAAATTGCTTGAAAAATCTTTCCTACTAAATGGAAACAAGAAAATGAGGGGACATGAGGTACTGTGATTACTTTTCCTTCCTTTTTTCAACTCCACAAACTTTTTAGACTGAGTGTTCTACTAGTAAGACCTATTCCTCAGAAATGTCTTTTTGCTTAGATGCAAAACCTTCATCTTTACTTTGTGTAAAAAGGACCTATGAAGAAATTTAGGGAAAGTAATGAAATGCCACTGAGAAAATTTTACTATTCAATTTTCATCTCAGCCATGAAAAGGCAAAAAATTTGTAAGACCCTTTAAAAGGTTTAAAAAATATTTGACCTTCAGATCATTTGTATTTATCTGAATCTACTTGTGGGTCACCAAACTCAGGTCATTACTCACTTCACCTTCTAGTTATTAAGAGCAAAATTTAGAGGTTCTGATCTAAGGGGAACCAAAGCAATAATATCCTTATTTTACTATGCCTAAACTGTTTATATCTAGTTATGGCATTATAATAGTCCCTGTGAAGTTATTTCAACAAATACATGGACGTATATGGCAGTTTCTTTATTCTGAAGACTTGAGAACTACAGAAAAAAGCAAATGCTTTGCACAGTACTTAGACATTCTCTGGAGGAAAAAATTCATAACCTGCCATTTTAAAAGCCTACATAAATTATGCTCTTCTTCAGCCATATGGGTACTTTAAATGGTTGAAAAAAATAATCCAGGAAATATAACATAAATTTTCTGCACCCATATGGGAAAATGTATTTAAATTGTATGCAGAGTGCACTCTGCTCAGTTCAGAAAGTTAGTTCCAACTCTGATAGTCTCATTTTCTAGCAGCTTGCCTACTTGTAGGTTTTTAAATGACAGGTTTTTGAGCAGAACTGCACAATAAATATTGTAGTCATATTGACAGCTTGGGTAAATCAGTTGGTAGACTATGCAGTGCACATGAGAAAATGGCCCATTTTGCTAATTGTATTCTACACACATGGTTCACTGTCATGGTTTAGGAACGGCATTTCCCACTCAGTGCTCCCACTGAAATACCCCAAACAGTTCACTGGTTGATCATTCCTCATTTCCTCCCCTCCCTGGTGGTGAGCTGGAGAGGATAATTGGAAAGACAAAACATCTCACAGGCTGCTGTAAGAATAATTTACTGGAAACAGCATAGAGCATCAATATTGAGGGCAAAAGTGTGCAAGAGGTGAGTGAGTCACATGCAAGTGCTCGCCTTTGTACCATGTGGGACGCCCAAGAGCGTCTGACCCTGCCAGGTGACCTGACCTGCAAGGGAATCCCTTTCCCAAAACCCAGAAGTGGCATGAGGTGGTACAAAGCAGACTCTGGGTCCTGGCCATGCCTCTCCTGGCAACTGCCAGAACCAGGACATTCACAAAATATTTGGTATCGCCTATTCCAGTCCTTACTCTTTTCTATACCTTCGGTACACAGCTTCACACAGCAGAGATGAACACTTTTACCTTCAGAGGAAACAGGGACTGATGAGCATCAGTTTATAGCTATTTATGATTTATGATAGAATTTGAGAGGAAATAGGGCAGAAAACTGTAGTTGCACTTTGTGTAAAGCCTGCCTGAGACCCAGAATTGGGACATTCTTCTTGTATGTTAGATGCCTTGCAGCAATGACAACAGCAGAATTTTAAAGGCCATTTCTGAACCAGTGCACATGCTGAATCCTGTTCTACAAGGTGCTCAGTGTCCCCAGCTTTTTTCAACAGGATTTATGGAGAACATGTTTATTCCAGATACTATGAAGAGAAGTGGTGTTTTTTTTAATAGTAACTTATGATTGAGCAATACTTTCATCATCCTTGTTATAAATTTGATGTCTTTGGTAAAATAGGAGAGAATCAATACAAAAGAAAATGTTAATACTCATTGGAGCTGGTATTCCCACGATTATTCATCTATTAAAACAGCTCAAGGCAGTCAAGGAAACTATGCCATACACAAAATAACCAGACCAATACATTTGTTTTTCTGGAAATATTCCATAAGGAAAGTAGACAGATCCTTCATAATTACATTATTGCTTTTACCAAGTATCAAATATTTAAAACCAAAACAAAGGCACAAAAATAAAGAGGATTTGCTCTGAATTTCCTAGCATTTTTGTCCTGCAGTATACCTTTCACCATTTATTTTTCTATAATTTTGCTACTTGAGTTTATTGTGTGCCTACACAAGATGAGCACAGATACTGGAGTAGAAGGATTGCATTAAGTGAAGAGTACACAAGTGTGCAGAGCAGAGAATGTGCTGGATGCAGAATGTGTGCAGAGAATGTAGTGGATGCATTCCTGAACTCTACCTGTCCAAATAGTACTGGCTCTAGAAATTGCATTAATTCTGTTTAAACACTTTATTCAATCATCCATCCCAGCACTATGAGGGCTACTGAGCATGAGAAGTTCTGTCTTGTATCTTTTGATGTTACAGAAATTTATTTCATGCTCACACCATGAATGGGCCTAAAAAACAAACTGGAAGGCAGAGAAGGTTGAGGAAAGCCTTAAGAGAAGCATTTAATTTTTTAATTCATTGCCTGCAACATGTGTAACAAACAGGAGGAAGTGGAAGCCACCGTGCTGCTGAACGGCTGTGACCTGGTTGCCATTAACAAGAATTAGTGGCAAAAATCCCATAACTGGAATGTAGATGTTGACGGCTAAAGGCTGTTCCAAGGGGATGCAAGAGGAAGAAAGGGTGGAGGAGCTGCTGTCTACATCAGAATTGGCAGAGCTTGTGAAGAGTTGTCTCTGAAGAGCAGCCCTGAGCAGGTCAAAAGGTTATGGGTAAGAATCAGAGACCAGGGCAACAAAGGGACCTCTGTGGCCCCTGATCAAGGGGAGATTATTGACGAATCTTTCTGGCTCCAGCTACACACCTGCATCTCTTGGAAAAGTAGCACCGCAAGCTGTAGTCAATCCAAGAGACTCCTGGAAGGCATGGAGCTGGCAGCAGTTGAGAAAATGATAGAATATTTTATAGTCAAATCAATGTTTATATAGTTAAGTATTTGAACAAAGGCTTCTAAACTCTTTGTTACTAATACATGGCTTTTCACCTAAATTCCCCTGCCTCCATATGAGTGAAACAATTACTTAAATCCCCTGAAAGTTAATGCATCTATCTGGAGGAGTCGGACTGTCTCCATGAATGGCCCTGTTTGCTACCTCTGTCACTTTTATAGAGCTGTGTCTGCAATTACTCCTACTATTCAGAAAGTAAGAGGTGAAGCAAAGTGCCAATGACTTATGTCAAATTTCAGAACGCTGTTTACTTCTCCTTGGATTTCTTTATAATTTTATTTTCAATCTTATAATTTCAGTTGGCAGGTCTGAAGGAATGCTTGCAGCAGTCGCACTGTGGAGGGGATGGCGTTTTTTAACTCTTGCTGAAAAGATGGGAACACAGTCTTTGGCATGCCATTTGTCATGTATGTTTAATGAAATGTGAAGCCCTTCTTGAGAAGCAGGAAAATATTAATTATTTTGCCAAAATGTTACCCAAGGCTTATTTCAATCAGTACTTATTCACAGAAATTTTTATAGGGTATCAAGCTGCAAAAACTTGCATCATAACTCCTTGTTTTTGTATGCAGTCCATGACAACCATCTGCTTAGAATGACATGTTTGGGGTTTTCTTAGTCTCATTCAGTCTAACTGATATTAAAATATTGAGAGCAACAGTTTCTACAGTGCATACAATTTAACAAAAGGGCTGCTGCTATACAGGCTCTTTTTGGAATAAAATTGCAAGTTTATACAGTAACACACACATAATATTTGGAACTAAATATATTTTTATAAAAATAAAGACATAAAAGAAGAACTAAATGAAAATTTTAACTGCTCAAATATTTTAGATTCCTAGAAATAAACCCTATATTTTACTTTAATTATTTATTCAATGTAACATTCAAGTTTTAAGAAAATAAAATATATCTAGCAACTTTTGCTTTCATTCTCACATTAGGCTTTCTTCTTTGCTTGTTTGTTTTCCATTAGGTAACAATTTTTTTTCACTGGAAAGATATGGATACTCTGACATATTTCAGTAGAATGACTTTTGGAACTCAGGGGATTGAGTTCCTTCTGCTCCAGCTTGGAGAATTGCTGAGGGCATTTAATTCTTTTAATCTCTAAACTGTTGGTTTAACTCAACAGTGAGAAAAAGATCACCAAAAGTCATTATAGATGATTTTTGTTCCACACAGAAAGGTATGCTTTCAGTTCAGTTCCTAACAGTCAGATGTCTCAGCCATAAACATCATCCCAACTGACTATAATTGTTTGGGTTTGGGGTGTTGCTGTCCTTTTTGTAATTTTTTTATGTGGTTTGGGTATTTGGTGGGATGCTGAAGTTGTATCAATTCATACATACCATCTGAGAAACTGATAAATCCCTCTCATTACTTTCATCATAACAGCACCAACTCATGGGTGCTGTCTCTCAGTGAAATCTGAGCTGGGTTGTAAGCTGTTCTGGGGACACCCAAGTAGGACAAATACTTCAGTCAGCCTGGAGCGTGGCCTTCTCTAAGGGTTTTTGTTTATTAATTTGAGATTTTTTGGCTAATGCACTAATTAATGTGGTGAGTTCAGTGTTGGTTAAATGCCAGTGCACTCACTAGAATATACTAACTCATTTCTTGTTGTGAGGAAGGATGAGGAGGAAGGCAAAGAATACAGAACAAAGAATGCAGACATAAGAATAACTTCATGCCAATAAGCAGTTAGGGAAAAAAAAGGGAAATAATATGTGAAGAACGTATCTATTTATGGCATTTAAATTTGAACTTATCCTACAGGTTTATATGGATTCCAACATTCAGACCTTGGAGAAAATATCCCTGTAGGTCAGACAGATGAATATCTTGTCTTTTTACTACTAATATTAGACAAATTATTGAGAACATTTTCTTTGAATAAAATTAGTGGTAGCAAGTGCAAACAGTCCTGACTCATCCCTTCTCATAAACAAAACCTATTTTTCTCACTATATCAATTACAATCAAGTCACATACCCAAAATCTCCAAAATGCTGTG
This sequence comes from Ammospiza caudacuta, assembly GCF_027887145.1. Taxonomy (NCBI): domain Eukaryota; kingdom Metazoa; phylum Chordata; class Aves; order Passeriformes; family Passerellidae; genus Ammospiza; species Ammospiza caudacuta. Next base: position 17,817,138 of record NC_080632.1, read on the forward strand.
GTTGGCTATGGATGAGCCCCATTGTCTGCACAGCAGGTAGTGGAACCTTGGTAATCCTTTGCAGAACTTTAGATGACATACTCTTGCTGAAAAGCAGTAATATTGGTCATTCCTCCACAGGTGTGCAGAACAGAGACTTAGATAAATTATTCCAGGAGGATTATTTCTCCCTCATTAAGTGAAGTCTCAGCTGGTGCAAACATAGTCTACCACAAAGTATTACTTTCTTTTATTCTGGTTTATTATTGCTTGATTGAATCCCAGAGGAGTGTAATGGAGTCAAAATTTTGCAAAATTATGTGAATCTTGACAGAAATCTCAGCTAAGACAAAAACAAAATGAAAAATCAGCTTAGCCTTTTCATACGAATGTGGTCTCTTTGTAAATATTTATTAGAAAAAGAGCCCATAAAACTCTCAGATGATGTGCCTGAATGTAATTTTCCTTTGGATCTACTTTTAATTCTGCAGACAGAGTGTTATCAATGAAACAGAAAATGTCACAAAATGCCAAGGCTAAAAGATGTCACTTAAGGAAGAAAAAAAAATAGAAGAAGAAGGTAAAAGAAAAAAAGAAAAAGAAAAAGAAAAAGAAGAAGAACCTAAAAAGAAGAAGAGAAAAGAAAAAGAGAAAAAGAAAAAAAAAAGAGATAAAAAGAAAAAGAGAATAAGAAAAAATGGAAAAATATTGAACCCACACTAAGGGCAAATGAAATAAATATGCTTCACTGGTAGTGAACAGCAGTTTGGCAGGGAATAATATTTTGTACATTTTGTATCCTATTCATTTTCATGACACTGATGAATAAATATTAAAACTGTGTGAGTGCTGAGGACAAATTAGCTTATGAATTACATGTATGGGGCAATGGAGACTGAGTTTATTTCACCATTTCCAATTTCAATAAAACTGTAATTATTAACTTGTGGTATCTTCATTGAAATCTGCATTTATTACCACTTAATTTGAAGTCAGTGACTGGTGTATACTTAACTTTTCTGCCATCAAATGCAGAGTATTAGGAGGCAGCTCAGAATCAAGCAATCTTTCTTTTGAATGCTCATAATGGTTTTTTCTCTGCACTTATCTGAGCTGAATTTTGCCTGTGACAGTAAAGAAATTGGTTTAGTTCAAAACAGTACAGAGAAATTTAAATTTGCACATGGACTTATGTGTCTCTGCTTTCTTGTCTTGTCCTTGTATGTGTATATCTCCTTTCTTTGAACACATATGAGGTTGCATTACCTCAGGAATAGATTCTGCCACTGTTACATTGAATAATACTTTATTTTGAGTGCAGTCTCACAGACACTGATAGATGATACTTCATGTGAATCAGTCTAGAATGTTATAGGGAAGTGCTGGCAGCAACCCATTTCTTTCATCCCTGTTTAAAGTAAAAGAAGCACAAAATCCATTATTACTTTGTTTCTTAAAATAGAAGATAAAGGAATGAGGACATATATTGGAAAAAAGCTTTCTGGATTCCCTTGTTTCAGGGGAAAGAAGCTTGCACTTGCCAATTCTTTGTTCTTTCATTAGTTTTAGTTTGTTTGATGGCATGAGGGGTTATGTCAATCTGCTGCTTCCTCCTTATGCCCTGAGATCTCCACCGTGTATGGACCACCCACAGGTGACCTAACAGATTAGATCATGAGTGGCAGAAAAACCAGTTCAATCAGTATCTTGCATTTGGAATCCATGTCGATTCATGTGTGATCATGCACTAGAAATAGAGTAAATCATAGGCCAAAATTTGTCTTTCACATCGGTCATTCTAAAATAAATAAAATATGAAGTTAAAAAAAAAAAGAAACTGTTGTGTACAACCCACACAGAGTGGGAATTGGTGGTCTAACAAATAGAAGAATGTGATCATCTGCAGAGATCCTTCTTGAGTTTTAAATGCTTGGATGAGGGAATGAAAAGTTTATGTAATAAAAATGCAGCAAAAAACAAAGCTGGATTAAGAATTGCATTGGAGAAAGGGTTTGAAATTCAAAATCACCCTGAAAAATTAGAGATAGTATATGGAAAATAGGATACAATATAATAAGATAAATAAGAAGAACTTTATTTCTGCAGTAAAAATAGACAACAGTCTGCACACTGGAGGGAAGGGATACTATCCAGAGGGACCTTGACAGGCTTGAGAGGTAAGCCAGCGGAAACTAAAAAAAAAGTTAAGCAAGCAAGGTCCTGCCTCTGGATCTGGGCAATCCCAGATATATTTACAGGTTGGGTGGAGAAGTGACTGAGAGCTGTCCTTCAAAGAAACACTTGAAGGTGGTGGTTGATGAAAGCCTCAACATGAGCTGGTAGTGTGTGCTCAGAGTCCAGAAAATGGAATTCTGGGCTGCATCCAAGGCAGCGTGCCCAGCAGGCTGAGGGAGGGGATTCTGCCTCTACTTTATTCTGGTGAGATCCCACCTGGAACGCTGCATCCAGCTCTGGTGTCCCCAGCACAAGAAGGACATGGAACTGTTGGAGCAAGTCCAGAGGAGAGCCAATAAATTAGTTAGAGGACTGGAGCGCTTCCTTTACAAAGATAGGTTGGGAAGGATGGGGCTATTCAGCCTGGAGAAGAGAAGGTTGTGGGGAGATCTCACAGCAACCTTCCAACATCTAAAGGGACCTGCAAGAAAGCTGGAGAGGGACTTTTCATTGGGAATTGTAGTGGTAGGATGGGGAGGAATGGGTACAAACTGAAAAAAGGGGAAAGAAGGTCAGATATTATGAAGGAATTTTTTACTGTGAGGGTGGTTAAACACAGATTGTCCAGCAAGGCTGAGGATGCCCCAATTCTCACTGTGTTCAAGGCCAGATTGGGTTGGGGTCTGAGAAACACAACCTGGTTGGGTTGGAGTGTTCCCATAAGGGCAGATGGACTGGCAGTAAATGCTTTTTAAGGTTCATTCCAATCCCTTAATATTTTATTATTGTAAGAAATTCAGGATAATATTAGATGTTTAGAAAAAACTTGAAAAAAAGATTTTTTCAGATGACGGTGACAAAGAATTTAGTAATGATCAAGGCTGTAAAAGAGACTAGGTTGCCTACTAGGTTGAAATGTGAACAGAGGTTTTAGAAATGTTTAAGAATTGTTTGCTTTAAGAAAATATGTACCACTAGTAATGGATTGTGTTGGTAGGGTTTTTTTCTTGTTTTGTGCAGCTTGAGAATAATGTACTACATTTTGAAGAACATATGGATCATTAAAAGGGATCTGAAAGAGCTGGATGAGACAGATTAGGGGTATAAAATAAATCACTTCAGCAAGCAAGTAAAAGAGCTTGGGACATTTAATTCTAAAGATAATAAAAGAACACAGAGGAAAAAAACAGAAATAAGGTGTACCAAGGCTTTCGCAAAGATCAGAAAGAATACATTGGCTTAAAATGCAGCACAAAAAAATCACATAGGAATTTTCTCTTTATTTTTATTTCGCTTCATAAAGGTAACAAAACAATACAAATAATTGCTTAAAAGGCTGGGGAATCTGAGTAATGAACAAATTATACAATATATCATATGTTTTAAACAGTGACAATAATATGCTTTTCCTTGGGTCTTTTCCAGTCCTATTTTTCTATAACTTTAATTCCAAGAATGAGAACAGGGAGATTTTCTCAATTCACTGTTATCTAGTAGTATGACTTTTAACCTCATGTTTTGCAGACATGTGCTGTAAAACCTTAGGAGATATGAGTTGTGAAGGCATCCGTGTTAAGAGCAGTATTTTCCCTTGAAAGTAGCTTGGTTCCAGCTGATTTAATGTATTGTTCCCTTATTGCTACTACTTGTTCTAGTAGGTCACACTGTGTTAATTTATACTTACACTTAGAGTTTAAACATCAAATGAAATTTTTTATAAATAAGTATACTGTGAGTGTTGGATGGGTAATGAAAAAGCAGTGAGTTGTGGACCACACATTTCGAAACATTTTAAATATTTAACTCAAAGCCCATAGCCCTAGAACTTTAGGGGACTAGCTTTGATATAGTCACTGTTAAAAAAATATCTCAATAATAATGGGCTTTTTAGAGCTAAGGAGAAAGACGCTTAAGTGAAGAGGGAAGAAATGAAAATACTGATGAAATTTTATGATTTTATTTCAAAACTTAGTATTAAAATAATATTGCTCTCATGTCACTTTGTGTGAGTAATTTTCAAGCTGGAGTCAGTTTCTGTTGAAGTTCCTGGAAATATTCACACTGGATTTTTTTTTTTTTTTGTCAGAGTGAATAGAGAAAATGCAATCACAGATGTTAGAGGACTTTACCTTTGGATATAAGGACACAATAGGCATAACTGAAGCACATTGTAACTCCCTACATTTACATTTGCCCAGAAGCAGATGCAGAATAAAGAAAGCAGGGCTTGAAATCATAAGCCCTGCTAGCTCACATTAGGTTTGTTTTGCATATGAAGTAGATAACTGAAAAAAATCTGTCTTAAAAACCCACTATTGAGATATTTCTGATTTTTGAAAGAACAGACACTATCCACAAAGAGATTTCCTGCATAGGAGACAAAGCCTTCCTTTCCTGACATCCCTCTGGAAAGCACTGAGTCTCTGCATGCTGTCAATAGTACTTCTGAGCCTGTACATCCCTCATGTGTGGGATGATTTTGACTGGTTGTGATGTCAAATGCTGCGATGTTATAAGAGATACGTACTCTCTACAAGAAATTGGATTAGTTTAAAATCAATCACGGATACCATCCAGAAACTTCATTAAAGTTTAGAGCTTCTTCTTTTGGCAGAACCATTTGTTCCTGTCTAGAGGATAAACAATGAATATACAACACAGTGAAGATAAACAAAAACAAAAGAACAATTAGGTACAAAAGGTTACATCTCCACTTAAGCTCAAGAACTGAGAAAGCACAGGATGTGAAATAAGTTTGATATTATAATAAATGTTGGATTATCATAAGGAGAAATATGATACACAAAAGTAATAAAACCAGAATTATTAAGTCAGATGTTCTATTTGCATATTAATTTAATCATGCCAAAGCATTTCTTGCATGTAAAAATCTGATTAGAAATAACTGTCAGTGTTTTGCTCATTTGCTCAGTGTTTTGCTGATTTTGTGCAGGGCAACACCACTTTTTTCTGTAGCCAAAGCAAGGGAAGAGGGACAAAAATGTTTAGCCTAATGCCTATATTTTAGACAGTAAGATTCCAAAGTGGTATGTCAGTGACAACTGGTTAAAGTGATTTGCCATGAAGTTCAATTTTCATGTTTTGTACAATTTGTATAACATTCCTCTTACAGCTCAGGCTCAAGTAATTCTTTTGTAGAATGTTTGCCTGAAACTCATGTAGTCAGTCAGTCTCTTTGCCCTTTCTGGAAAAAAAAATGTGGGGAGTAATAGTGAGCAGAAATTAAGCAGACATGCAATCTTTTTCCTTATCATTACAGGTGGATCATGCAGGCTTCCTAATGACTTCCTTCATCTACAGGGTTTATGAAATTAACACCCACCTTTTTGTCCCCTTTCTCACTGCATTCCTTTACCTTAGTATACTTCAGCTCTTACCCATTTTTCCCTATCTTTCTCTGCCTTATCTTGCTCTAGTTCTGCAATCCACCCACAGTGACACAGAAATCCTGTATGTATTGCACTATTGTGAAGGGAGTACATGTCATTTTGCATCACAGAAGACTTTTGTCAGGACCTTTTTCATTTTGCTTTTATATATATACAAAAAATGAGTCAGTATATGATAAAAAGAAGATAGAGGGAAGGCTGTGGGGTAAGTGACGGATAAGGAGGAGTACAAGCAGCTGATAACCCATTTTTCTTTCTTAAAATCAGATCTCTGTATCCGTGATGTAAAGGCATGAAAAATCTGAACAGAAAATCTCAAAAAACAGACTGGGGATTTAGAAAATGACCTGTGTAGGAATGAAGCAAGACTGATGTGGTGAGAATAAGCACAGGCTGCACAGTCTCAGCAATGATAGACTCAGAAGACATAAATGTTATCTGCTGCACAGAAAGACTATACTTGAGATGCACATGTGTACTACTGTCACCAAATGTTTTTAGTACAAACCACTTTGCTAAAATAGAGAGCAAGTAAGGGATTGAGACAATCATTTCTCATGTTTTCTAGACCTCTCACTTTTTATTATAACTTGTACTTGAAGTAAGGGCTTTCCCTAAGTAAATTGTACCTCTACCTAAAGGACTAAATAATTCTTTGCAATTATGGTTACTTGGAAGGGTGTGTGTTCCTGATTTGTTTGATCTAGCTGTGCAGAATTAATGAAAAGCAATCATTGATTTATCAGATTCAAAGAATACTTTCAGGAACAATGTGTTGAAATCACACAGAAAATTAATTTTTTTAAACTTTTATGTAGTTTTTAAAAAATTTACATCTGCAAGTAAATGTTTTTCCTTTCCTTCAGTACTTGTCTGAAGTAACAATAAAATATAACCACATGTTTTTTCAATCAACAATAATGATTTTTGAAAAATCTTAGTGCTTCTTTTCAATTAATGTTCCTAAATTATTTCTTTGTCTTTCACTTAGGTTATAAACTCCTGAAGATCCTTTAGTGTGGTCTTTCTACACTACCTTGTAACTTTCAATGGAAAAAGATTATTCTGATTTAGAATAATTCTTTGTATATAAACTAAGGTTAAAAATGAATAATCCTGGCAAAAGTTGAGATGAGAAATTCATGTGCTAGTGAGAGCGTTTCATAATTTTTGGTCCATTGCTTGGCACCAGTGCCATCAGTACTGTTCTTACATCGGGAAACTCACTATTTGTCTCCTAGGATTTTGTTTTGCCTTTTTATGTCATATTTTTAAAGCTTTTACAAAATTGTGCCTTTTGGTATCATTTGTCATTGACAGGATCTTTTAGATGTATGGTAGGAGTGTCATTTTTGAAAGCCTTACTCAAAAACCTCACTTTTTTCTAAGAAATGCCCATGGGCAATGGGCTGAGTCAGTGTGCAACATTCATGAGATTGCTGATAACTACACACCTAAAAATATTTAGCAGCTAACTGGAATGTTGTAGGCATTTTGCTGCCACATGAATACGTTTACGTTGAAATCTAGGGATAGAAAGCAGTATAACCATGATAAACAGAGTAAATGCAGAGGAAGTTTATGCTTCAGTTTACGCAGTAAAAGCATCATATTTCCTATGTGGAATAGGAGTGTGCACCACTCAGTTTAAGCTTTGTATCAGTGTCAGCCACAGCCCACGGCGGGCCGGCTTTAAGTGCTGCAGATCAGGCAGGGTGCAAACAATCTGCAAAGCTTATGCCAGCAGAGGAGCAGGCTGACAACTGGAGCAGTGCCTGGTTTCCTAGCCACCAATTCCTTCTGCATACAATGTTCTCTATTTTACCTCCAGCAAGAAAGCCCTGAGTACCAGTCTCTGCTTCATTTCCATTCTTCTTCCTCAACCTCTTCCTCCTCCTGCTGGACTCCCTTCTGCTCCTTCCTCTCCCTCTCACTCTTTCAGCACACCAAGGGAAAAGAAATGAATGCTAATGCATGAAGGGACTGAAAACAAGAGGAGGAGACAGGGAGATCCCCGTGTCTCTGCTGCTGAGACTCCAAATGAGCCCATCCACCCCTTTCAACTCTCAGCCAGTAGCAGGCCAAACCTTCCTCCTTTCTGTATTCTGTATGAAAATCCACCAATAGCCAAGAAAGAATTTGTGATCGCTTCTCAGATGTGATAGCACCAAGCAAAACAGAAAGTTGTGGACCATGAAGCCAAGAGGACCTTTTTTCAAGCATTTTATCCTCCATTAGATCATGTAAAATTATGGAATAGATTCCTGGATCTGTAAATTAGTTGGGATGTACTTTTTAATTTGCACATTTACTGACTGTTTTGATTACACTTAAATTCTAGACTACTATCTTCCTCTTCCTTACAATGATTTCTCAAGCTCTCTGAAGTACCACTACATTTTGCAACTCATAAAGCATTGTTTAGCCTTTCCAAAGTGTAATACCTGTTGAACCCAATGATGCTCAGAGAAACACAGTAATAATGATCAAAGACATTACATACTTTCCAAAAGAGGGACTAGTGGGTAAGGTAGGGCTCTGATCTGGAGAAGAAACAGTTGAAGGGAATAACACAGAAGTCTAAGAGACTTTGAAGAACTTGAGTGGTCATCTCACTTCTGGTATGGGAACAGAGGGAAACTAATGAATCCAGGTTCAGGAAACAGGAAAACAGTGATATCTTGTGCATTGAGTTAGCAATCTACAGAAGTTTTTGCTTAGATGTGGTGGATTTTAGGTGTCTGAGTTTTATTTAGCTTGACATGACCTAAGGAGATCCATTTATGGCTGCCAAACACAGGGAACATACCATAGCACCTTATCCTATATATGGTGTAGGTGGGAAGCCATAACTTCAGCTATGAGGACAACTTATTAACAGTTGATCCAGTCAGGACAACTTCATTTTTGTGGCAAGTGACAATATTAAATAAATGACAGTAACTACCCAGAGTTTTCAGTTCTTTTGACTCCCTAATTATTGCAAAACTTATACATTTTACTGAAAAAAACACTTCAAAATACATTTAGTTCAATTGTGGAAAACAACTACATTCTTCAGCCAACACCTGCCAACAGATATTAAAAAATACTATGATAGAAAATTCTGTAAAATTAATAATCTTGCCTAGTAATTCAGCTGCTTGAAATTGTCTGAAGTACAGAGAAAGTTGTAGATTGTGTTTAAAGTACAGATCTTTAAATACAGTCAAACAGTATTACTTGTTGGCATGTGGGAATAAGCGGGGTATATGATGCACTTCTGGTTCATAAAGTTCCAAAAAGTTTGAAGTTTTCCAGATTCATGGTGCAAACACTCAGCCTGAAAACAAGACAAGGACTTCCCAACTGGAGCCCAGGCCAACTGAAAGAATGCAGATCTTCCCTTTGATATTGAGGGAGATCATTGGCTCAAAGCCAGGAACACTTAACTGCAGCGTGATCTGCTCTTCATCAAGGAATTAGCAACAATTTAAAAAAAAAAAAAATTGTTGGTGTGTTAATATTTGAGATGTTGTCCAAAGATTGTGCTAAATCAGGCATGATGCAACTGCTAGTCCTAAATCACAGTACCTCTGCAAGGCATTTAGGATCTTTTTCTTTTCTGTCTTTGTTTCTGTGAATAAGATGAGCAGTTGGACTTGCATAAACGCAAGACTGGAAATACACCTTCAGAGCCTAGCTTTTTCCAAATTCAAAATGCCTGTTTTGTACAATTTGCAGAAGTCCCATCTGACAGGAACTGAAGGCCCATGTGAGGAGTGCTCTGTGCTTGTTCATAAGCTCTTTCACCAAATCATTTAAGTAGATAAGGCTGCTGATTGCTGTTGTCTAACATCCAAGGTGATTATGAACATGTGACATTTCAACACTTCCTGTATTGATGCAAATAAACATGACAAGTAGAATGGAAACACTGAGACCATTGTAAACAAAAAACAAAAAAACCCCACCAAACAAAAAAAAAAAAAAGCACAACAAAAGGTACTGAATACTAAGTGTTAGGTTCCTGAGTCACCCTTAGTATCTTTAGAATTTTAAATAACTTTATGTATCCTGCCTTAATTGACCATAGTGACAGTGCAAAAATGTGAACTGAAGTGCAAATCTTCTGCTTTGAAACAATTCATTCCTTAAACTGAAACTCAGCAAACTTGAGGACTGCTGCCTGGACAAATGTCAAAGTCATGCTGCAAATTGAAGTAATTCTGCAGCATATTTCTAAGAGGTCATAAAAATGCTTGTATAGGAAAATATTTCCTTTGAAAAGGAAGATATGGCCAAAGATACTGCCTACAGATATTGCTCTATCTGTACTTTATTAATGGAGTATCTTAAATTAGAATACAAACTAATTGCTATCTCAGTTTTTGCACAGTGGTAAGTTTGTGGCAAATGTTCCATTTTGACCAATATTTCAGTTTACTTACTTCTGTTTTGTATTGCTTATTCCTTTCAGGTCATGCCCTTCCCCTGCTTTGAGATAGAAGTCCTGCAAATAAATAAAGAGAAGATTCGTTCACCACTCATTCACAGAGTAGAAGGGCATAATACATTGTTTAAAAAGCACCAAGACAGAAAAAAGGGAAAAATATGTTTTCTCGGAAAAAACCCAACCAGTTTTATAAACAGGGAAAAGAACAGGATAAATTGATTGGAAAATAAGCTTTGTAAGGGACTTCTAAAAAGAATTTCAGAAAAAAATATTACTTTCCCTTTTTTTTTTTTTTGTATTTTTATGATCTTGAAGAGAGTTTTATGTATGTTTTCTGGGGAGAAAATTAGGTATCTTTATAAGGAATTAGTCTCATGATCCTAATAATTGAATCACAAAAAGAAAAGTAAATATTCTTTTGGTGGCACTGTTTGATCTCCTCTGAAGCATGTTTTTACACCAGCTGGAGGTAGTATAGATATTCTCTTTGAATCTACTTTCTTTCCCAGAGGTACGGGAGAAAAATCTATTAGATGGGTGCAATTCAGCAACAGTGGTGTAATTTCAATTTATAGATCTGAAAAAAAAAATTGCTTTTGCAATTGTAACTGTAACTATCTTCAGGTTTTTGGTTTTGTTTTTTTTTTTTATTTTTTCTGAGATAACACACATGTCTAGAGTGAAAGTAAATGAGGAAAACATTTCAAAGCAAGGTCTGTCTATGTTTCACATTACTGATCTAATTTAGCTCTGGTCAGCGTGGGAAAATCACAGCTTGTTATGTTGGTATGAATATTTTTACACAGCAACACTGCACAGAAGACCTTGTTCCCTAGAAGAGAACTCAGGCCGATAAAAGTGACATTTTTCTGAGATGAGCCCCGCAGTACCTAAACCAGCTGCATCTTCTGCCTCTCAGCCCCTCTCAGCCCCCAGCTCTCAGACTGGACACTCAGTGAAAAATTATTTCAAACAATCATTATCGAAAACCATCCCAAAGTAGGGTGAAACAGGAATGTGGTGTGGCTGAGGGCCCATGGCTGCCCCGCAATGGGCAGAGTGCTGGGGTGCCAAGGGAGGGAGCAGAGCAGTCCCCCAGCCCCGGCTGCCCCAGTGCTGCCCCGCGAGCTCCAGCAGGGAAAAGCTTTCCGTGTGTAATGAGAACCTTTCTCAAGATAGTGTACAACATCTCCTTCTGTCGAGAGCAAACGTGGGGAGTCAGACAGCACTGAGTTAATTACAGAAGAGCTTCAGCTCTCATTTTAGCGAGATAAAGCTCTGTCACTGCTTCGATGCACTTCTTCCCTTGCACTTCAGCACAGCAAGTTCACATCCCAGCTGGGGACTTTGTCTCTTGGTGTGACTGTTTGTTGGAACATAATGTTCTTGGTGCTAAAAGCAATTATTACAAAGGGGGAAATTCAATCAGGAAGGCAAAAACACTGTGTAGTGCCTGTTCACTGATTCATAACTAAGGATAGTAATTAAATAGTAGGCTGGTTTGGACTCTGCCTTTCACAGCAGCTTGCCACTAAGGCAGCTGCTGTGGTGTTTTGTGGGTTGAATTATAGAGAGGGAAAAAAGTGACAACAAAAATAATAATAAAAGTGTCACAGCTGGTTTGTCTTTTAAGAAAATGCAATTTCTTTCTCTTGCATCGCATATATTTTTATACTGTTTTTAATGTTAGGATCATCCAAGTTCTAAACTTCTGAGTAGCCGCACATTCTAAATTTAGTACTTTAAAGGTGCATTTAACAAAAATGTGTAATGCAAAACTATGAGTCATATGTGTGAATCTGATAAATTTCATTTTTTCTACTGCTGACTGTTCAGAGGTTGTTTTCACAGAGTGCCTTCCAGAAATGGGGCAAATACATCGCAGCTCAGGGAGGGAGAAGTCCATGTAGTTCCAAGCTCAGTGTGTTATGTGCATGAGTCCCTTTTGACATTTATGGTTAATAATTAACAATTAAGATCTATGTGGCCATGCATTTAGAATGTTTCTTGTTTGACAATTCAAATGTAGAGCGTGGAAGGTCTCTCTAACCTGGACAACTCCAACAGCTCACCAGATCATGCAGACAAGAAAGCATGATGTTTCCCAAAAGAATGTACAACATTTTTCTGCTTAGAAAACTAGAGAGAACTGCCAGAGAGATATCTATCAGGCCATTTTGTGTCTGCAAAAACATTCTGTCCTTGCTTTCAGTGGTCAGCTGCGACCAGGAAAATAAAACAACATTTTAAGAAAGAAGATAATTTGCACCAATTAGCAACTGCCTAGCTAGAATCCTGTTATCTGTTCAATACCCATTTCTGCAGGATCTTCCTGCCATTGACACATTCTCACAGAGCACCTGTGGTGCCCATGGCAGTGCAGCATCCTGAGCCCCAAAGCTCTGATGGCAGACCAGACCCCAGACTCCAAACTGTTGTCCTTCACCATGAGAGAGTCAAGGCATCTCCACTGAATGCAAAAATAAATCAGCTAAAAACCTGTTGGAAAGACATATGTTTTTAGTATCTCCAAGGATAATGTTGATCAGAAAATGCAGGTACGAGAAAGAAAATCTGCAAATGTAAAATCAAGCAGTTTTGAAGGTTTCCAAAGGTAACCAAATGTTTGTGCTCTGTCTCTGATTACTGTTTGTATTCATTCATATTCTTAATTTAAGAGCTCTTGCTGTTTTGACTTAAAAATTTAGTGGCAAACATCATCACTGAAATTTGTTTAGGTATTTTGATCTCATTTCAAAGCAATTTCTTGCTGGAATGTGAGAGCTCTAAAGTTGATAAATCTATGGAAGAGGATTCTGTGCAAAATCAGATTTATTCATATACACCAAGTGACCTATTTAGCATCAACCACTGAGTAAAAGGGAGGTGGTGGGACAGAAACAGAAGTGTGAAATTCAAACCTACTCTGTAAGTGCAACCCTTCTTATTTTCTTTTCCTTTTTCTTTTTCTTTTTCTTTTTCTTTTTCTTTTTCTTTTTCTTTTTCTTTTTCTTTTTCTTTTTCTTTTTCTTTTTCTTTTTCTTTTTCTTTTTCTTTTTCTTTTTCTTTTTCTTTTTCTTTTTCTTTTTCTTTTCTTTCTTTTTTTTCTTTCTTCTGTCTAGAGATAGGAATAAGTAGCAACATGAGTGGTCATGACTTGAAAGTAACTCCAAAAATGAAAGAATTGTTTTCATCAGATACAGGCTGAATGAGGAGAAGAACAGCCATGAGTAAGCAAATTAATTTCTTCAGGAGGGTTTAAAAGAGATTAAGTGCCACTCTACAAAGCAAAAGTAAAACTACTTTTTTGGATATCCATTTCCAAAAAAAGAGAGGAATGCAGGGTAGAGCATGGGCTGTACAGAAAACCAAGAGACACATCTCTAGAAAAAGGCCATTGAATAGTTTCATTCATTTAATTCATAAATACCAAACTAGATCACTATCAAACAATGCCTGGACCTGAGAGCTACAGTGCTGGTTTACTTGCAAGTTTAAACAGAACAGTTAAGGTAAATCAGAATTAAAAACATCTCATTTTCAGGTATTAGGGTCCGCAAAATCTCTTTCACCAAGGGACTTCTTTTGAGGAGAGGGTGTGAAGCTGGACAGGAGAAGGAACAATAGGCAGTTGGAAATGTAATAGCATACAAAAAATGATTATGCAACACCAGTTTGAGGCTGGACTTGCTACTCCAAAGTCTTTCCTATTCCTCTCCTCCTTTTATCTGTTCCTAATTAGCCCTTGAGACTTGATTGTGACATAGATACTCATTTTTTCTTCCTGTCCAGCTTAAACAGAAATATAGGCAAGTAAGTTTGCATTTCTTTTTGCTGAAAGTTCTATTAGGCTCTCTAATATATAGGTACATTCTCATGTATCAAAATATAATCACTGGAATGTGCAAGAAGTACACTTGTCACTAATGGAATTTGACTTCTGCAGGCAAAGTATAAAATGGAGAGAAAGAAAAAGGAAATAAAGCAATAGCTTGGTATATTCGTTATCATCAGCTAATCACCAGACATAAAAAAGTAAAATGTAATTGCTATCTTGTCTGCATCCAACTTTTTTAATGTTATTGGAAATAAAACAAATGATTAATAAAATCTCAAAAGAAAAAGGAAAATAAAAAAAAGAAGGAAGAAGAAGAAAAGGAAAAAAGAAAAAGAAAAAGAAAAAGAAAAAGAAAAAGAAAAAGAAAAAGAAAAAGAAAAAGAAAAAGAAAAAGAAAAAGAAAAAGAAAAAGAAAAAGAAAAGAAAAAAGAAAGAAAAGAAAAAGAAAAAGAAAAAGAAAAAGAAAAAGAAAAAGAAAAAGAAAAAGAAAAAGAAAAAGAAAAAGAAAAAGAAAAAGAAAAAGAAAAAGAAAAAGAAAAAGAAAAAGAAAAAGAAAAAGAAAAAAAAAAGAAAAGAAAGAAAGAAAGAAAGAAAGAAAGAAAGAAAGAAAGAAAGAAAGAAAGAAAGAAAGAAAGAAAGAAAGAAAGAAAGAAAGAAAATAAATACATTTTTACATCCATCCCAAGCCTTCATCCCACCCCATCTCTCTGCATTTCCGTTTTTTCTTTATCTTTTTTTTTCCTTTACTGTGTCCTGATCCTTCCCTACATTTACAGCGCCTCCCAGATTTGCAAGTCATCTTTGTGCAGACATGGATTTGTGCAAAAATAAAGAATGAAATTATTGTTAACAAAAATGACTGCCATGGCAATACACTAAAGAACTTTCATCTTGACATGGCTCAAGTCCCACTGATCAATTTACAGTACAAGCCACTGCCATGTTTCATTTTATCATTTTCTACTGCCGCTATATGTTCTTCTACCAACAGAAGCTAATGCTTTTATGGGATATTGGATCAAAATGTCCAGTCAGAAAGAAGCAACATTATTTTCATTTCTAAGGCTATTAAAAAACATACTAACTCATTTTTTCTGCTTAACACATTGAAGAATTTCTCCCAGCTTCAAATAAATAATCTTTTATTCTTTTATTATTTAGTCCCTTTAAAAAAATAACATCATATTAGAGAATTGGACCTTGTTATTTTTTTCTTCTGTTTTCTTACATACAGACACTATGGGTGCAAAGTTTTAAACATAGCATGCTTAGCTTGAGTATTTATTCAGGAATCCTGATAATCCAGCCAAAAGCTTGAATGCAGAAAAGTCAATGATGAAAGTTATCCAAGAGATTAGGCAAATAAAAGCAGCAGTATCATAAATTTGTCTCTTTGGAGACATGGAAAGGAAGAGCATTGTGATAAAATCAGCTAGTTGAAGATGTCTCTGCTCACTGCAAGGGAGTTTGACTACAGGAGCCTTTGCCATCACTTCTAACCCAAACCATTCCACAATCCTATCAGTATTAGTATATACCAAGAATTACTAGATAATGAAGTTAAGGAAAAGGAGTGAAGTGGAATAAACACTGCAGGTTTTACAAGAAACTAAGGGCTATATTACTGGCTTGAGTTTCAGGAGGGTACCGAAAGGAGTTCTGTTCCTGGTGTGCTTGGCTCCTCTTCTGTTTGATTTTGAACTTATTACTGTGTCTGTTTTCCTATATTGAAATTGAGGATAGCATTTCCTAAATTTACAAACTAACTTCAGAAATATCTCTTTTATAATATAGTTATTTGTGTTTTAATTGATATAACTTGTAGATAACTTTTGTTATATTTATATAATTTATATAAATTTGTATAAATTTAAATAATTTGTGTAAAGCATTTTTAAAAAGATTTGACTTATTTTGATCAACTAGATGTGAAAATATAGATTAAAATCTTCTTAAAAATTAAATATATAGAAGATCTTTCTTTTCCTCTCTAAAGGATTGAAATCTGTCCTCACTATTAATCCTGCTGGCTTTTGTGGAATAAGTACACTTGGTATTAGTAGTGGTCAAGACAGGGTCTTTCAGTCAGCAGCTGGTACAGCCACATGAGAATGTCTTTCATGAATAAATTATTACTGTAAGTCATTTAGCAATGCAAGTTTTTAAATCTTGTTTTGAACAATAATATTTTATCTTAATTTATTAGCACAGCCAGGAGTCTAAGTGGAAATTCTATTAGAGAAGCTGAAAAGTGTTTCCATGGCCTCAAGATGCTGTTACAGCTAGCTGTGGCTGCACAATGTCCATGAAATTTTCAACACTATGAATTTTTTTTCTTTTTTAAGGGGCATGGGGCATACATAGAAGTAGGTACTCTGATGTCTTTCCTTTACTCATGTTAAAGACCAATGTGTAACCTCATTTAATTGATCATGAAAACTTTTAAGCTTCATTGCTTGAGTGAAAATGCGGGAGCTCAAGAGTTCCAGTGAAGAAGGGGAGACAAACAGTATTAGGTTTGTAAAGCCCTCCTAATTCTAGCACTTTGAATATCACTGGATGAATCAAGTTGCCATGTCGGTTCTGTATTTTAGAGCATATAACACATTCTTTGACAAACCATTGCACATCTACAGAAATGCTGTATTTTCACCCACTGTAGCTCAACTTATATTCAGGTTTGTGGTATACAGTTTTCAGAATTGCCACTATTTGCTTGTCTTTTGAAATATGAAGAATGTGTAAAGAATTATTGGAAGTCAGTGTCTTGCTAGCTGAGTTCCTGCCTGGAGTTGGCTTCAACCCTTTTTGTTGGTTCTGCATTTCTGCTATGCATTTCAAGAATTAGATCATCAAAGTGAAATATAATTTCTCTCAGTACAAGCAGTCTAATATTTCTACACTTGGGAATTTTAACTGCTTTCAATCAAATTTTCTTAACTGCTGCCAGCAGATCTTTTACCCTGAAGATATAATTGGGTTCCCTTTAATGCTTACTTTGCCCTCTTATGGGGAAATTATCTCTTTTCTATTAGCATTTCACTGATTCTTCCTTATCATATATCTTAGTAGAAAAGCATGCAAATTTTTTAGGGTATGTTCCAGGGCACTGTGTGATTTGTTCACATTACCTTTTCTTTGGCATTGGAGCAATCTGCAGGATGCAAAACAAATGTTTCAGAGTCTTGCATTTTTCATACACACATGCAAGAGAATGAGAAACCTATTTCATTACTTAATCTGAATTTCTCTCTAAGATTTATTCAATGAACTTTTCTCAAGATCTTCAGTGAATCAGTATTTTGTGCCTAAGAGGAAAAAAAGTGGGATACGTGTAGATCCATTTTCAGGTAGTTGTATAGGATTTTGACAGCAGTCATAATAATCCAACAGTTAGTTCACTTGAATACAATTTTTCCTTTATTAGTCTCTGCTGATTACCAGTTAGAGGAAAGTCTGTAATATTTCATTTTACTCTCTTAGTGCTTCAGATGAACTTTTACATTTTTTTTTTATCTTTTAAACTAAGATTTTTACTGCAGCAGTAGCAACCGATGTATAGATCCACTATGTGAAACACAAAATTAATGAGCATCTGTCCCCCAAAATTGAATTAAAGTGCAGCTCGTATACATATAGATCTTTAAACAAATCTGAATGTATTGTCATGAAAACATTTAACTTGGTAGTGAACTTTTTTATTTTCATCATTCTTAGAGCATATCCCTATGCCAGCCTTTCACTACTGAAATCAGAAGTACAACCCCATTTTTACCAAATAGGAGACTTTATATCTTCTATTAATAAAACAATTCAGCTTTGGGATTCTCAAGAGTTCTCATATCCTCTGCTTTCTTTGCAAGCAATTTTTTTTTCTTTTTTTCCTCTTTTGCCTCCAGAGAAATAGATTTTAAAGCATTTCACTAGGCTGCAGCGCTTCACTTCCGCCGCGGCACGGTGCTGCGCCAGGCTGTAAACGCACGGCAGACCTTTGCACGCCCTGTGGGAAGTGTCGCAGTACATGAGGGCTGCTCTGCCCAGCTCCCAGCCCAGGCAGAAGGACACGGAGCCGCTTCCAGAGACACAAAAGGAGCTTCCTTCAGCGCCGCTTCCCTGCGGCAGGGGCGGAATGGGCGCAGGGAGCTCCTGGGGCCTGCTCCTCCTCGGCCCTGCTTCTCCACACGCAGGCTGACTTTGTGGGAAAATTAGTGCTCGACCTCCTCCGGAACACTGTAAGGGCACCTCGGTGGGGTTTAGCAGCCACACTGTGAAAAAGATGAAAGCGATAAGACACGGTAGCAGCTAAACCACCCCCGGGTTTCCAGCTGCATAGGGGGCCAGGGGGAAGTCGAAGTACCAATCTCTTTAGGTAAATTTCACTTTTTTCCTTTCCTTCAGCTGATTATCCTGCAGAAGGAGGAGTAATTCAGCACCACCAGCCAAAATATCAAAGCCAAACTCCATGTGAAGGACGGCAGAGGGTTTTCGTTTTTACCGCTGAGAGCAGGTTTCAGGCAGCAGATGCTGGACAGTAGTAAAGCTGGTTATTTCTTTTGTGGAAATAATAACATTTAAAAAATATTTCTCCACATATAAAACGAGCCCTGCAAGCTTGTAGAGTTGCTGCAAATGCAAAGTGCTCTGCAAGGGGAAATTCACATAATAATAATAATAATAATAATAATAATAATAATAATAATAATAATAAATAGTGGAAAGAAAGAGGAGTGCTAAGAAAGGTATGAAAAATTATACTTCCCAAATAAACCGCTTTTTTTAAAAATAGGAAGCATATGGTGTTAAGATAAAAAAATTGAAAAAATGCTGATTAAAAAAATTATATATCAACAATCACCAATTCCTTAAACAGTTACTCAAGTTGTTTTGCTTTCATTGAGGCATTATTACTTAGCAAATTAAACATGGCATATGTAGCTAAGCTAATTTGATAGTTATTTACTTTTATAGGAGTTATAGGTGTGAGTGGGATGGGTTGCATTATTGTCCTTGATGCACAGATTTTTCATCTTTCTTCCTCATTTGATTTGCATCTTGGTTATTTTTGCAGAAAAGTCATATTCTGACAAAATTATGCTTGTATTAAAATAGAAGAAAGGTGAATTTCTTTAGTTTTGTGTGATCAAAATTGTATATTTAGAATATATATTAACCTGGGAGGCCCAGTGGCAACAAATAATGTTTTCTTATATTTAAGGATATGTGACTTGATGTGTTTTCAATGTGCTTGAAAATATTTTGATATTAGTAGTGTGAGCTAAGCAGGTGGGTAGGGTGCTTAATAATTTCCAGTGTGTATTTAAAAATAAAAGTATGACCTCCAATTTGAATGCCTACAGTGTAAAGATGGATTGAAGAAAATGTGGGATCAAAGATTTCTGGGTATTTCTAGGTGTGGAAGATATGAGAATGATAAAAATTTTTTATTAAAGTTCTCTATCCACGTTTGGAATACAATTGGTTAAGAACAACATTCGTCTTTGAGGAACGATCTCTCTCTAAACTAGAAGTACTTTTAAATATGGGGAAAGTTCCAAATAAAGATTAATGAAAACATAATCTAATATCATACTGTTAAATTGTGGTAGGTCCTTTTAATATTTAAAATGTAAAAAATAGTTAGATTTCTAAGCAATGATTTAATTGTAGGTTTCCTTATTATTTTTACTATTTAATCTTTAAAAGTTAGTTCTTCCTTTTTTTATGTTTCCCTGATTTATTAACTTTATCTCTTAAAACGTTTAAATTTGTAGATGTAAAATTTAAAAAAAAAAATTGCAAAGGTTGTTTCCTTTTTATTGCCTGTGCAATATGTTTTTGCTTCTTCCTATCAGAACCGTCATATTGCAGTGGAGATGCTGTGTCTTTTCATTTTAATGACAGTGAAAATGAACAGATTATAAAACAGAGAAAGATTTTCTTATGTGTTCAATAAAATATTCTCATTTATTAATCATTCAGGAAAAGATTTTGAGTCATATTGCAGGAACATATAAAACAATCATTTTGGAGGTTGATGAAACTACAGCCTGTGATGTGGAAAGTCTTCTAGTTTTCTTTATACAAAAATTACACAAGAATACACAAAACCCAGTTTATTTTAGAATGTGTGGCTATCTTAGGATTGTCGTAAATTGATTTTGTTCAGAGAAATTTGATCAGAACTAGAGATCAGGTATGAAGGTTGCTCAATCCTCATCCTCAATATTTTCAAGTCTAAAGTGCTTAATTCTTCAGGTTTTACACCTGCACACTGGAGTAGGTTTGCAGGGGTGTTGAGTACCAAATATAGCGGTTGAAGTTGTTTAAGTGAGCGTAGCTGGAAAAGCTCTATATCTATGTTGTCATTTCCATTGAATCCAGGATGGAGATGGAAGAAACATGTGAACTTGTTGGCCTTTCTGATGCACTTGTTTCCTTCCTCTATGGTTTCTTCAAAGGCTAAAGCTGAGAGGCTGGATAACAAAACTGAGATGTGAGAGATCAAGACAAGTATATTCTTGTTATTTGGTGTTGGAATTTGGTTTGGTTTCTTTGTAGATCTCTCATGTAAATTAAAAATGGGAGAAAAACAAAAATTGTCTTTTTGAAATAATCTGGTTTTTTAAATCAGTATAAAAATTCTTAACGTTTTGTGGAGATCTGTCAGTTAACATTCACTGAGAGATCTCCACATTCCTACAGTGCCTCATATTTGTCTGGTTACAGAAGCAAAATAATTTCAAAATATTAAATTTACCTAGGTTGCAAGCAGAAAATAAAAACATTGCTTAAAAGAATATACAAGCTGCAGTCTAAGGAGAAAACAGGTAAAATATAATGCTCTAAGGACCACCTTCCCCACCATTCTGCTGGTGGGTTTTTTTCCTGCACAAAACTACTTCTGTTTGCTGTTTACAAGACAGAATTTTTGTTCCCAAATTTTGTTGACTTTTTTTGCATTTAGTCATCTTTTATCTCCCTTCTCTTTTCTCCACCTTTTAAAATGGTATGCAGGTTTTCAACCTTTTTTTCTTGCTCCATGCTTCCTGCATTGCCAGAACTTTCCTCCTCCACTCGCAGTCATCAGTTTGACTGGTTTTGACAGTCCTCACCATTAATGCCTTTTCCTTCACTTCAAGGGCAGCCCTGCTGGTTTCTCTCTTTTACATAACCCTATTGACCAGTTCAGACAGCTGGGCTGGTGTCTCCATGTTTTCTGATGGTTCTGTATCCACTCACTTTTTTCTTTGTAAATGAAGATGCTGAATCACCTACACTCTCTTGTTGATCTCTATTTCATCTTGGACAAATCCAGAAGTCTGTAAAGGATTAAATCAGTTTGTTCATGGAATAACAGCACAATTCAGGGCTCCATATTCTCTCTGCACTCAGAAAATGGGACCCGAAGTGACTAAGAATGAAAATAATGAAAATGTTTGTTACAAATTCTTTGATTTTACCAAAGGATCAGATCAATCATACAAGTGACTTTTGACTGAGCTCTGATCTTTTTTTTTATCTATTCAGTGTCTTTCTTCTTTGTCATTGAAAAAAATGAGTCAAGACCAAAACTTTAGCTTGTGCCAGACACCTTTCTAATTGCTAAAAACGGGATATGGCAGCATAGAAGATGAAGTTTTGGTTAATCTGTACTTTACAGCGTTGTTCAAAGTCTAGTCATATTAAATGTGAGTTGAAGAGAGAAGATAAGGAATGTTAAGACTTTGAAACCCTGTCAGTGAAGTTCACCTAGATTGGCAGTCAGATGAATTCATTGCAAGTATATGCTATATGTACTTAGGAAGTATGATGAAAGAAAATAAATGAAGCAAAATAAAATTCATGTGTCAAGCAAAAATAATATTTGTTATTGTCATCTTTTGCTATCCATACATTTGTTTTCAATAGCAATGGTGACCTGGGCAACTTTTATATGAAACCCAAACCTGGTCCAGTAGGGTTTGATATATATTACTCTATTATCTCTGTCTACTGCTCTTAATCAAGGGGACTTTGGAGATGGGGCTAATAAATGAGGAGGAATATAGAAAGGATATCTGGTTTTGGTTTTGAAGCAGTGTTTTTACCATTAATAAATATCAATAAGTGGATTGGCTGTGTTAAGTATGGATTTTTTCCTGTAATGTATATACTGGATATCAATTACCATAGTAATCACATTATTATCTGCCTCCGCCTTCCTAGTTCCTTGGCCAGATGTATACCCATAACTATTTAGAGGGGTGAGGTGGGGCTTTTTCCCCCTTCTTCTTCAAAATTGTTCTAAATTATATTTCTTCCTAGTACCTTTAGTAGTTGTTTGAACTGCTCATTATCTTTGAATTCAGAATGTTTTCCCCCTTCTCCTTTCTGTTTTGCTCACATTTGTCTAAACCAAACCTATCACTAACTTTAAATCTGTCTTTTCTGTTTCATATTCTGTTACAGTGGTGTCTTACCTTAGGTATATTATCACATAAAACAGCACGTAACAGTAGGGAGAGGGAGAGAGAGAGAGAGAGAGAGAGAGAGAGAGAGAGAATGCCCTTTAGAATAGCAGACTTCAAATGTACGAAGGATCCCAGATTAGTAGGGTTAGCAAAGCAATACTGCAATGCCCAGAGAAATTAAAGTGAAGGAAGATTTTAGAAATAAAGATAAATAAAGATTGGAAAAATAGGGGAAAATTAGGGTGGTCACAGGAAATTTATAGCTGGGATTTAAAAAAAAAAAAGAAGAAAGAAATCTTAGAAGTGCAAGAAGCAATTGGAATGGTTTAGTGGTGAAATCAATCTAGGAGCACTTACTTCAAATGAGAAATTAGGATGTACCCTTGATATTAATTCAAAATCATGGGCCATGATCTCCAGCCAACTGGAAGCCATTTTTAATTTGCCTCAGTTGTCAACAGAATCTGAACTCTCACTCAAATACCTAGATTTGCCAGTTCTAGTTAATATACCATTTCCACACAAAGAGTATGTTAGCCAAAAATGGGGAATAGTGAAACAAACTAGTAATATTGTCTGCAAAGGAGCTGCATTGACTCTGTGAGTGTCAACACTGCCTTTCTTACACTGTGACCCAGATCTACCATGCGAGGTCTCCATGAAAAAGAAATAATGGTTGAGAAAAGGTAAATTGTCAGCTCTGTAATAAACTTTCAATATATGAAAAATTATCTACTGAATTGCAAATTACAATTGGAAACCATACCAGCTAGCAAAGAACCAGAGATTCTGAAATATCTTCAGTAATACTTAAAGTAGGTGTCTTGCAGAAAAAAATTCAGCATCTAGCATCATCTGGGACCACTGGTGTGGGCTCCATTGGAGTTTATACTTTTTTATTATGCTTTACTTTCATATAGATATATAGGTAAATATTTAAAATATTTATCACCAAACCTGTTTAACAGAAAAAAGTGCCATTCTGAGAATGGTGAAGAAGTCCAGAACAAGCACAATAAATATCTCTAAGTACAACAGAACAGGAAAAAAATAGTGATGAATGAACCATGATATATTCCATTAATCGCACAGTCCATTAAATAATAATTTATTACTGTTAGCCTGAAATATTGTACCAGAAATGTTTTCTGGATTAAGCATGTGGAAAAGTACAGTTTATACAAAAAAGTACACGTATGGATAACATCATAACAGCTTCTGAATAAAGTCACTTTTTAAACAAGTCTGCACTCTATTCATATTGGAAATGAACCGTATCTCTTTATTTAATCAGGGAAAATAAAGTCTGAGACTTTTTTGTCCACTGGCCTTGCCTCTCTCAGAAAGAGCAGGAGAGGCACGTGGGAGGAAGAACCTACATACATCTGAATAAAGCAGAGTATTGTACAGAAATTAATCTTCTTTCATAATCAGTATTACAGCAATGACCAAAACAAAAAATAACCAAGTATGAGTATTACAGGATTTCAACTATCATTAGTTAAGGAAGGGTATAGAATAATTATATATGTGTATATATAATATTGACATGAATAAAAATTAGAAAGATGTCAGAATGTATCAAGCCACTCCAGAGGGAAGACAAGCCAATCCCAACAGAGGATCTCCCATCTCCTAACCCCCTGCACCCCAGCTCCAAAAGACAAAGCAAACTAGTCCCAAGATGGGTCCAAAGGGAGAACAATAAAATAATTTGTCTCAATAAACAATAAAATGTGTCTCACTACAAAGAAGATCCAACACAGTGCCTGGAGTCAGTCAGACATCCCTGGAGAGAGCCAAAGATGCTGCAGAAAGCTTGTGCATGTTTCAGTCTGTGTAGGAAAGAAAAAGGTTGTGACACTTGGGAAGTTCTCAGAGAGAAAGGCTCAATTTTGCATTAAAATTATGTTCTTTTACTATTCTAGAGACAGAAAAGGATGTAGGACACCACAACATCAAGCATTTGGGTGATGAAGTTTTCTGTTCTTTCAAGACAAATTTTTTTTCACTAATTTTTGCCTTCTAACCATGTTACCTTTCTAGCTACTCGCATCTCATTTGCACTCCAGGATTTCATAATTTCACAGGGTAGAGTTATTAGAAGTTAGTTTTCTTACTTGTCTGTCTGATGTGGCAGTCCTCTTTGTTTTTAGCACTTGTCTTCCACTTTTGAGCAGTGTCTTTCTGCCAGAGGGCTGAAGGGATGTTTTTTGATCTGCCGGGGAAAATATCATGAGTAGAGCTCTATCATAATATGTATTTAAATAACCATGAGAGTGTTCGATTAATGTACAAATTAAGAATATTCATTTCACCTTGATCATATGTATTGGGTGTGGCTGAGAAAAGTTCTCGCTACAGCAGCCCTCACCCTCCTGGGGTTTGCATTGGTGGCTGGAAAGGTGTTGGTAACACTACCACATCATGTATTAAATATCTCTCATAATTACTTGGTTGGTCTCAATTTTCAGCATCCAGCATTAAAATATTTCTCCCAAGTAGTAATTGACACATGTGGAGCTCAAATGGCTCCACAGAACTTGTCTTGCTTTGCCCTGAGCATCTTTGGGGAAGGGACCTTGAAGTTAGTTTTAATTTTTCATCTTAGTTTTTCTTACAGTAGGAGAATTTATAAGGGGTAGGCAACTGCAAGTCTGGTATGTACACCTCAAGATTTTTATTCAAGGAACAAGGCTAACAATATTTTCAGGCAGGGATGATCTTGGCATATCAGCTCAAGGCTCAACAGTTTAAGAGAAACCACGATTTCGATATTAGTTTTGCAACAAAAGGCATTCCCTTACTGCATCTGAAAAAACTGCTGGAATGCATTCATCAGGCCTAAATAACATGAAAGAAAGTTGATAATTTACATTTGGTGCATTGTTATTTTATTTTACTCATGAAAACTGTGAAGCCCTGCCAAAGAACTTTGTGCTGAAGGGTGAGTTTCAAAAATAACTCTCAAAATTCAAAAATACCTGCCTAAGACTTTGTAAGAGAGAGTTTTCAGAGTGTTTATGCAGGCATTATTTAGACATACCTCATGCAAATCTTGCATGAATCTTTGAATAGGAAACACTCAACGGTCATAATGTGTGAAATATTTAATAATGACACGTTGCCCTAATATGTATGAAATAATGATTTATGCAAAAAACACTACTTTCAGTAGTGGCAAATGACAACAAAACAAAGAAAGATTTTGCATCTGCTTACCAGGATTTAAAACAGTAACTGTAGGATTAAGAACACATCATATACACTGAAGAATGTACAATTTAAGAACTATTATTTTCCCAATGAGCTGGAGGTGGAAGAGTAGTGATGTGCCTGATTAGGCCTGTGCTCTGGGAGGTACGTGAGGTTTGTATGAGTCACACACTTTTTCCACATACAGGGCTCACTTGAACTGAGCACCAAAAGGAGAGGACAGAAGGAACTGGGACAATCAGGGACAGTAGACTGTGAAATATAACTTGAAGCAAAAACAATCAATAAGGTAAAATATCTGTGTTTGAATATGCAAAAAAAGACAGTGCAGACCCAGCAAGTAAAGCTACTCAAATGTAAAGAGGTACAGCGAAGTAAGACTTTAAGAAAATATGTTATGTAAAACAATCCACAACAATTCTTCTCTGTGCTCATGCCTATTAAAAAATTCTTCAAATGACATGTGCTTACTGAAAAAATAAAAAAATAAGTAAGGTGAGCATCTTCTAAGGCAAAAATTGGCTCCTGGCACATACATAAGTAATCTTGGGCTCTCTGGGTCAACTGTTATTTCCCCATATTCTCCAAGTTCTTGATGTGGCTAGTTAGCAAGATTTAGTAAGCTTGATTTCCTCAAGGAGAAAATATTGCAGGTATGTTTCCAAGTGCAGATTTTATAGCCCTGCTGTTTTGTATCAGTGGCTGTGCTTTCAGCACTGTGGCTACATGGCTGTAAAAGTGGTCCTTGTGAAATGAGAGCCTGGTGCATTAAAGAGGCATAAATGAACCATTCTTTCATCTAACAGCATTTTGTGGCTGCACATGAATGCCGTTAGTCTAACAGTGGCAGGGCTTATGCCCTTCCCGTGCTCTGATTTAACACTGGAGGAGGCAAATGTAAAACCAGGGAGTACAGAGTCAGGGGATGTAGGGCAAAATGAAGGTGGAATTGGTTTTGTGCAAACCAGGTTGCTCTGTGAGATTTAGCACAGTAGTTTCAAGATGGTTTGAACTAGGTTACTGTGAAGGCCAGCTGGGATGAGGATTTCTAGCTGTATCAGATGACATCTCTAATTATGCTTCACACCAAGGCCATGTGGCTATTCAGGAATGTGTTTTTCAAGGCAGTGTGAAGGAACAGGCAGCAACACTCTAGGCTGAATCAATAAAATTGCTCAAATGCATCAGAGCATGCTAGTAAGTCAGGATGACTTACCAAAACATTAGTCTGTCAAACCTGCAGTATGTGGTGCATACTCTCAATGATTTCTGCTAGAGTGATTTCTTAGGATTTCTGAAAGGCACTTCAAATACCTAAATCTTTCTGTGAACATCTAGCTTATACAATTCCTTTCAGGGGAACAAAACTTAGAAGGTCATTTTAAAAAAGGTAGAACAGAAGGACTGAAAACCTCACTTGTGTAAGACAATAAACAAAGATTTTGTAACATGCATTGTTTATCTACCTTTACACATGCACAGGTTTTTTTTCTAACATTAGTCAAATTACCAAATTCTGCATGTTAAGTTTCACACATACCTAACTGACCTGTGCTTGCAGAGATCTTTAGTACAGTTAGGAGGTTACACTTCAGTGATCACTTGTGTAGTGCTAGACTCCAATTATAAATCAGGAATACAAAAATAAGCACAGAGGTAAAAATGGCATGGGAAAGTCATAAGTTGGTCATACACAAAAGTTCAGAGCAGCACACTTACAGATTCCAGGACAGACTGGATGTGAGAATGAATTTCCAGTAATCACTTCTGTTGACACAGAAGGCAGTAGCTTAGTTGTTTGCATGTAATAAGAATAATGATTATCTACAGATATTTGGCATTTAAAGTACCTGACTTCTAGTACAACCAACCTACGTCTTGGTTGCAATCTCTGGCTCATTTGTCTTGTGCTCCTTAAAGCAAAAGAATGCATGTCATATGGCCTTGGTGGGCTTTGTTCTGTGCAAATTTTTCCACACTTTTCACTAATTTTTTGAGTTGAGCATCTTTTATTGTTTGGGAGATACAAACTTTGCACACTGGGATTTTAGACATTAAACTTGAAAAAGAATTTCTTCCTGTTCTCATTAGCTGAAAAGAAAAAAATATTCTATTTTGTCCTGTGTTGCAGAAAGTAACACATTTCACAACAAATGATTTTCATTGTTTCTGACAGCAAAACTTTGCTATCTTCAATTAAAGTTTTTTCCCTAAGCATTCTTCCACAAAATATTTATTTATTAACAGGATGCCCTAATAATATCATAAGTCTGCAAAATATTCTTAAAACAACATAAAAATACTAATAAGAAAGTCTGTATTGGTGTTGATCATAAGGCTTATTATTTGAAAAGAAAAAGAATGTTTTTGTTTGTACAAGTAAATACTGCTGCTAAGTATTTAACCATGCAAGCATCTATAGCTGGTAATTACTGTTCTTTAAATAAAGACAGATTATTTTCCTAAGAACAGATTTCTGCTATTGATTCCACCAATGCTTTTCAATAAAGGATAATGTACTGGCAGTTACAATTAAGAATTAAGAGAACTGAATTTTCATAGTACTCCTAACTAAGAGGTGAATCAATAATGTTTGTCTTATTAACTCAAAAAGAAAAATTTCTCTTAAAAAGATTAATTTTTTTCACTAGAATTGTTATTCTTTTGTAATGAAAAGTGTTCTTGCAAAATGAGCATTTAATATATAACCAATTAGTAAAACCATTAAGCCAATTACCAAACACAATTTCTATATTAAATGTTAATTAAATTCAGAGGTATTTTTAATAGGATTATTATGGAGAAAACAAATTTTAAAAAAAGGCAATTTAGTGTGAGTATAATCTATTAGTCAAGAACAGTGTTTGGTTTTCACAGACATATTTATAGCAATATTTACAGTAATGGTTCATTTAACATATAAAAGTTCAATTCATATCCATAGGGCTTGAAAATTCAGTTAAGCCTTTTGTTTGTGTGGTTGAACATAAGTGAAATATATATTTTAATGCAATTGCTAAAATTAGAATATCAGCAACACTCCTTTGATCCTAACAAAAATGCTGAATTAAGCCTGACCTGTATTGATGTACACTTTTGTGATCACACTCTTTGAATAAATATGCATCGTAAAATATTCAGTAGCAAAGAACTTAAGTTCTTCATGATACTGGAAACAAGAAACATAAAAATGTGGCACAAAGGAGCTCAGTGTCTTTTTTCTTTATCTCCTTAGTAGTCATGGGGCTTAAAGAATATATACCTCAAACTATTAATTTTATTTTAACAGTGTGTAAAGTTTCATTTATCATCCAATATTTCTGTTCTAAATAAATTAATGACCACAATGTGTCCTAATGTATTAGAAATTCCAAAACTATTCTAGTTCCTTGAAAATTAAATTAAAAGTAATTTCAGCTGGTCTCTCTCATAATCTGATAAGATTTAATCTGAAAGTTACTGTGAGGTGGTATAATGTTATGAGAAATTAATTTATGTTTGAAAGAAATTCTCCTTACTGAGAGGTTTGAAGGTAAAAATTTGATTGGATAAAGAGGCAGCTTTGGCTGGGGTGTTGGCTTTTTGTAATAATAAATAAGCAACCGATAAACTTTAGTTATCTTGCAAGATTCTTCATGGGGAGAAATAATTTTTAATTTTTATTAAAAACTAAAATAGAAACTAAAGTGGCAAAATTCATTTCAGTATGTCATTGTGCTTCTCACAGTAAAACTGTCCCTTTATTCTTCTTAAAGCAAAATACCTGGCATACTTGTTATTCTTTGGAAAGAATCTCTTTTGTTTGCTGTGACAATCTCTTAACACAGCTTCTATGGGGAGCGTAGCATTTCCAATTTATTTGTAATATCTCCTTCTGTGTGACTGTGGTTAAACAGCCCAGGTACAGTCAAAAGTGGCAAAACATCCCTCCATAGCAGGTATCATCTTCAAGCATGCTTAGAGCTTAGAGCTGCTGAGGGCTTTTTGTCTCCTTACATTGAGATATTCTCAACAAAACTCCTAAAGAACTTGGCAACTAGTCTGTTGGGAACAGCAGAGAGAGCAGTGTACCCAGTGACACAAAGTCCCAGCTTTTGAAATACTAAAAACTTTTCAGACATCTCCTATCTCATCTGTGAGATGCAGTTGAAACACTGTTACTGGAGTGAAAGGACAGCATGACAGAGCAATTTGTCCAGGACCACTTCTCATGCCACTTCCACAGATTACTTTGTGAGAGTTTCTAGAGCTTTCTTCTTGCCACCATTCTTTAGTTCTTCTATTTTAGGGACTGACTAAAGAATAAATACTAATAATTAATAGCACCCACTGCTAAAAAACAGTAATCAGCTTGCTATTTTTAAATTAGATTACAAACTTTGAGTATAAATTTACAATTTTGAGTATTATTCACCGAATCTGGGAAGGGAAGGGAAGGGAAGGGAAGGGAAGGGAAGGGAAGGGAAGGGAAGGGAAGGGAAGGGAAGGGAAGGGAAGGGAAGGGAAGGGAAGGGAAGGGAAGGGAAGGGAAGGGAAGGGAAGGGAAGGGAAGGGAAGGGAAGGGAAGGGAAGGGAAGGGAAGGGAAGGGAAGGGAAGGGAAGGGAAGGGAAGGGAAGGGAAGGGAAGGGAAGGGAAGGGAAGGGAAGGGAAGGGAAGGGAAGGGAAGGGAAGAATGTGATGAAGGTGACCTGAATGTCTTATTTAGTTAAATTAGCATCCAATAGACCAAGATGCTGTAAGAATTCAGCAAATTCTGTGATGTGCAAATTGGTGGTGAACTGATGTGATTACAAAGACATTCAGCATGTCTAGGAGAAATACTGTAGGGCTATGGAGTGGGTATCGGCTGATGAAAATGTGAATCAATGAAAAGGTTTTCTGAGAATGACACTAAATATCCCCCACAGGACAGGTATGGCCTGCTTGATGTAACCTTCATACAGATCAAAATTTACATGCAAACTTCCGCAGGAAGGAAGAGAGACTGGCAGAAGCATGTGGTGTGAAAACATGATGTAAAATACTGACCAAACAAAGAAGGGCTCAATCCTTACAATCCTTCTTTCCATCATGCATAAACCAATATGAATAATGGACAGATTTCATTATATAGTCAATGAAAAACATATTTCTATAAACTTTAAGTAGATAATTCATGGCTCAATGAACTTCTTTCTTTGGTGGGAAAAGCAGGATATTGGTTCTCCCATAAAAACCCTAAACTTATGTCTTATGTTCTCTCAGCATTGATCTTCTCTCTGCTGTGTTCTTCTCTCATACATTTGCAATTTTCTCCATCTGATCTCACCTTGTGGCTGTAGCTCTTCAGCTTACCATAGCTCTTTGGTTTTTTGTAGGAGAGCCTGACCCACATCTCTTAGATACTACAAAAAGGGACAAGCGCACCAACAGCAGACTCACACTTTGCTCTGTCCTCTCACAGACAGGTTTACACTCAGCATACCTTTCCCAATATCCTCACAAGTGCACTCTGTTACACATGCTTCACATGTCAAGAGAGATTTTAAATTAAGAGTTCTACTTAATGAGGACCCTACACAGACAACACCAGACTAAGCCGATGATTGTCTGCAGTTACCAAAATGTCTTGGAATGTAAAACTTTAACCTACTTTGTCTTTTTCCAGTGGGCAGTTTTCCAGCCACTCTGCCCCTAAGCTATAGCTCTGCACAGGCTTGTTGTAGTCACAGTGCAGTGCCTAGCACTTTGTCTCACTGAACCTCATGGCCCATTGATCCAGCCTGTCCAGGTCCTTCTGTAGAGCCTCCTGCTCTCCAGATGGACAGCCCAATGCAATTTGGTGTTCTCCGTGAATTTGCTAATGGTACACTCAGTTCCCTCATCCAGATTAAAGAAATTAAACAGGATTGGGCCCAGCACTGGGGATGCAGCACCACTTACCTACAGTCCCAGGCCCTACCTCTTAACCCATCAAAGAGTGCACATATCCAGGTCACGGATTGCTAGCTTTTCCAGGAGAATGCTGTAGGAGACAGTGTCAGAGTTCATGCTAAAATCCAGACAGATAACACCCACAGGCTTTTCCTTGTCCTCTAGGTGAGTCATGCAGTTGCAAAAGCAGATCAGGTTGGTGAGACAGGACCTACATTTGCTGTACCTGGGCTGGTGGGACCTGATCTGCCAGCTGTTCTGCAGGGGCCGTGTGATCACACTCAAGGCGATCTGCTCCATATCCTTGCCAGACACTGAGGTCAGGCTGACAGACCTGTAGTTCCCTAGGTCCTTGCTCCAGCCCTTCTTGTGAATAGGTGTCACACTGGTGAGCCAGGACTGATGATAAAGAATGGAGAGATGCTTGCTGAGCTCTTCTGCCAGCTCCCTCATAATCCTAGGATGAATTCCATCCCATCCCATAAACTTGCAAGCATCTAAGTGTCTTGGCAAGTCACTAACTACCTCTTCCTGGATCTGAGGAGGTTTATTCTATTCCCTGTCCCCATCTACCAGCTCAGGAGGACAGTTATCCTGAGGATTACCTGCCTAACTGTTGAAGATTGAAGAAAAAATATTGTTAGGTACATCAGCTGTTTCCTCATCTTTGGTGAGTATAATCCCCCCTTGTCCAGTAAAGAATGGAGATTTTCCTTGTCTGTCCTTTTTTATTAATATATTTAAAAAACATTTTTTATTATCCTTCATAGCAGGGGCCAGATAGAAAGAAGCATATGGGCTCTCCCCCGGTGTGGCTGAATAAAAAAGCATCCATCTCTAGGGCTGCTGCTCCAATATCTTCTATAAACATTAAATTCAAATATAGATATGTTTAATACAGCTTCCTCAGCTGCTTGTGCTTCTGACTTTGTATTACTTTGGTGGGGTTTTACATTAAATGTTCTTCTTGCTATTTTTTACTTTGGTAGTTTACCCTTGTTAGAACCACATGTGATGCACACAGAAGAGATTACAGCATTCCCCAAAGACTGCTCCTTTCCACAGCATGCATATTTCAACAAAGCATACATAAATGGGGATGTTTTGCAGTAAGTGCTGAAAATATGGCTACAAATAACTTGGGGAATTCAAAACTAGTAAGATAGGTCTGTCTGTTTATTTGTTTGTGATTTCTTTTGCAATTTAGGGAGCTGTCTTAGAGTTAAATACTCCAGCAGCAGTTTGTAACCTAGTGGACTGAGGCAGCTATTGATCTCTGGATATGCCTACAAGATCTACTTTTCATGGAAGAGAAGCCAGTCTCATAAGAGGCGCTGGCTTCTCAAGAGATGATGTATAGTTCCACTCAAGAATACTGTGTGAGGAATAGCCTAGGCATGTCTTAACATCCAGATCTGTAATGGAACCTGACTACTGACACTAGGGGTTTACTTTAGGCTAAATTGTTACATTCAAACATGTAGGTAAAATGGTAAGAAATATGTATTTATTAAGTATTTTTAAAGGTCTGTACTATGTGATGAGATTTACAATGTGTAATTTAACAGTATATATTTAAGCAATCCCCCTTGACTTTGCAAGAGGTTCTTCTATGTGGGAAAGCTTTCATTTCACTTCCAATCTCATTCATCCTACAGGTGCTGCTCAAGGGATATCTTCAACAGTAGCACAGTAATACAGGCAAAGAAAGAAGAAAATAATAAGATTTCCCACCGTACTGCTGGAAAAGCATGATGTATTTGTCATTTTGGAAACTTGGGGGATGAATCACGTTGCAATCAAAGGCTATTAACTGTTTAGGAGGGACAGGCAGGGAAAGAAAGGTGGGAGATCTTTCTCTAAATTTAAAAAGGAAAGCAAATAAAGGATTGGATGCATTGTTTTGTTTATGAAAAGCACACAATGAGAACTTTAAAGTGAATATTAGAGACCAAGACAGCAAAGAAATCTGTGGTTCATATTTGCTACAGGCCACTCAATCAAGATGATGAAGAACTACAGGAAGCATCCTGCTCATAGGAATAATCCTGCTGAGGGACTTCAGTAACCCTGACATCTTCTGGGAAAGCAGTGCAGCAAGCATCCAGCAGTGTAGGATAATCTAAGACCGCATAGAAGACAACCAGCCCAAACCTCCACATCTCTTCCTGCAGGGCTCTCCTCCTGCCTCTCTTGCCCAGTTTTTTTTTTGTTTAACCAGGACCATCCTTTCCCAGGTGCAGAAAATGTGCATTTCTCTTAAACTTCATATGATTTCCCAGCTCTCTATCCTATCCAGACCTCTCTTTAAGGCCTCTCTACCTCCCACATCACCAGTCCTTGATTCCAATATCCATGTACTTTCCTTTTCCTGCTCAGCCAAACCATTCTTCTGCCTCACTTGCTTGACTTCCAGCATTATGGAATTTCCTGCTTTTGTGGTCTTTACAAATGTCTCTGAAAAACTGACCAGAATTCATGGACCACAATACCTTCAAAATAAAATTCTCAGGGGATCTTACTAAGTAATTCTTTCATCAGCTTTATGTCTGCTCTCCCCATATCCAGGTTTGAAGTTTTGCTCCTGTTGCTAATAACTTGAAATTCAACTATTTTGTGGTCCAGTGACCGAGACAGCCAGAAATCACTATTTTTCCCATTTCCTTATCTGTTTACAAAGATCAAATCTAGGAGAGTGCCCTTCTTACTTGGCTCCCTTAGTACCTGCAATGTGCGTCAGAAATTTCCACAACCTGTTTGTGTCCCCTGTGGGGCATTCTCATTTCATGGCTGGGAAGATAAAATCACCCATAAGGACAACAAAGGATGGTCTAGAGATATTCTTTAATTCTCTGTGGAACAATTCATAAGCATCATCATCCTGGCTGGGCAGGAGATAGTAAACTCCACAACATCTGCTCTATTTGCTTTCCCCCTTGCTCTCATCCAGAGGAATACAACTCTGTCTTTGCCAATTGAAAATGCCGCACAATCCAAATCCTTCATTATGTTGTGATCCCTCTAACCTCTCCTGCCCCACCCATCCCTCACGAAGAACCTGTGAGTGTTCATCATGGCACACCAGTCACAGGAGGCCTCGCACAAAGTTTTGTGCGACACCCCCAGTTGACACCCCCAGTATGCTGTGACTCTGGGGGAGTCAACACACATGGGGAAAAAAGAGGTAGATTTTGACAGATCTGTTGAACAATCTTTGCCAACATCTGGGGCAAGTGTTCTACTTTCTTTTCTAAAGATGGTGAGATCACAGCTTCAGTTTCAGAGGCTCTTCTTAGTGATACCAGTGTCACGACATAACTAACAATCTTTGTAATCAGAGCTCTGTACGCAGTGTTAGATTTGTACACTCTTCATGTCTGCATCTCATTTTTAAACAAGAGCAGTGCAAATGTCTGTGGATTTTTAGTGTTCACATAGAGCATGAGTGGCAGAAGCTCATAATTCAGTCACAATAGTACTCAAGTTGGAGCCAGCTACAGAGAACCTGTGTGCTTCTAGTGCAGAGCATGCATTAACAGTATTATAAGGATGGAAAGGGTATCTAGCCCTGACTAGTGGGATAAATAATTAATGAAATAGAAATCTACTTAAATATGAAAGGCTTCCTGCTGAACATGGATCAAGACAATAAGGCTGGGAACAGCAACAAAGTGGAAGAGGGTATTCCTGGGAAAGAGTGAAAACCACTTCTACCTGATTTAAAGGAGGATAAAGTTGTTTTCTTTTGTTTGTATTTTCAAAATAAAACATATTTTGTATATGTATAAAGAATTCTTTTGTTAAATACAAAGCATCAAGATTATATAAAATTCACTTCTGATTTTCTGTGGCCTTCATCAGGTCATCATCAGAAAAAACCAGTTTTTTTATGAAAAAATATTGGAAAGATCTCACAGAGTTTTTCACAGAAGATTTTGGATATAAACATTAATGTACATATAGAAATATGATAATTTAATTATTGCAGCATTTAATATCTAAACTTAAAGCCCTTAATTAGTCTTTTGAAACATTACATAAGGAACACAGAATATAAAAAATTCATAAGCAAAAGACTAGCTATGCTAGCACTTAATTTCAAGGCTTAAATAAAAGGTAAAATGTTTGAGAAGATGAATCATCAGGTATCATGTAAATTAGTTTCCAGAACATACTGTGGAGAAGATTTTGTGACTTTACATATTTAAAATAAAATCAAAATGTCTACGCTGTTGGCAACCTGGACACCCTAATGCTTAAAATGAAACTCGTGAGCCAGACAAGCCCAATTTTTGTACCGTGTTCTAAAAGCATGATTTGAGTTTTGAGTGTTCATGCTTAGATGGTAGACACCTTGTAAATAAACTCTTTGGCTATAATCTTTTATAATATCCTTTATATTCACTTCTAGATATGCAAAGCATAAGCTTTCTTCTTGGAGGTCAAACAACTTCATCCTGTTCCCTCAAACTCCTCTTCCTGTCTCACATATTTTAAGCTGCAGCGCAATTCAGATTCCTGCTTGGCCTAATTGCTTGATATATGATGTAAAAATAAACCAAGATTATTTAAACCCAAACAAGGCCTCAACTCTTTCTTTATCTCATATCTGTACTCCTTTTGTTTGGTGTTACTGTGATGATCTGCTCCGTGCTCCTAATTCTGAGGATAACTTTCCTCAATTTACACTGAAACACGGCTTTCAAAATATTTCAGCACTTTTAAGAATTGGAATGCTGAAAATATTACTGCATAATCAAAATTTCATGTAATCGATTTGAATTTTCTTACATTTTTACAATACAGTTAACAATCAGGTTACTGTTGAAATTGAGGTGTACACAAGTTTTTTGTGATTTTTTTTACAGATTCCTTGTGGAATCTGCCATGCAGGCTACTGAATCTGATATTTCACCCTTACTCTTCTGGTTTCCCTGCTTTTCTTGTGTTCAGTACTTCTCTATTTCTCCAAAAATAAAGAATAAAGTAGCAGAAAATCTTTATTATCTTTGATTTTATGAGCAACTTAGGGAACATGAAAATAAAAATAAAAAAGAACCCAAGCATGCCTTCCACAAACCCTACAAAGTACAGCCATATCTTAAGTGGTGAAGTTTAATTGTTCCTTTTTAATTTCAGCATGTATTTTTTTTTTAAAGAGAAACTATCATTGTAGTTGAAAAT
This sequence comes from Ammospiza caudacuta, assembly GCF_027887145.1. Taxonomy (NCBI): domain Eukaryota; kingdom Metazoa; phylum Chordata; class Aves; order Passeriformes; family Passerellidae; genus Ammospiza; species Ammospiza caudacuta. The sequence continues at coordinate 17,853,739 of NC_080632.1, forward strand.
TGAAAGAAAGCCCAATACATTAACTTTAATATACAGTACACTAGGGCCTTATATTCATGATTTTTTTCTTGAATTTTTGAGAAATAATTTTTCTCTGGTACTTTTCATCCATCCACGTACTCTGGTTAGATATTTTTAAATTCCAGGCATCATACAGACAGAATTTGCAGGTGGTTCTCAGAGAACTTTTTCCCCTCTATCTAGCTGTGGAAAGGACAATGCAATTAATAACAGATGGTATGAAATGACCACGTCCTTGAGAGAATGCCTTATTGGCACCTCCTGCTAATTGTATCACATATAATGCAAGTAAAAGCATAATAAATCTGAGCTGGGGGACATTTTATGCAAGAGCACTTCTCCCTTTCCAGACGGTAAATTGCTCAGCTCTTGAAATATCTATAACCTTGTGATACCCAACGTGCATTAGCTTAATTGCCTTTTTCCCATTCTTTCTCCCTTTCCTTGTTCCCCCTGTCTTTTTCAGTTCCCTGGTCTGTAAGAGAAATTACATATTTTTAGTCTACCTGCCTTAGTGCTGAAAGGAAAGGATCTGTATTTGCTGTCTTGGACAGAATTTTGTCGGGTTTCTTCTGCAGAGATATTGGTAAATTGTACTTTTTAAAGAGCTGTAAAGCTCTTTACTTGATATCAGAACATAAGCAAATGCTGAAGGAGTATAATAGAAATCTAGAAGAGCATTATTGTTAACTGTGAGATAGAGTGAATTTCAAATGGATCAACAGATACATCCTATTCAATTTCTAAATATAATACTATGATTAAAAACCCCTGATGCACCAGGATTTTTTTATTTCTCGCAACAGAAAATGAGGATTTATTTTTTTTTCCTGTGGAAAAAAAATACGAAAAGATTGCTGAAATCTCAAGTCCTTGTGCTTCATCTCTGTGTGGGGATGAAAAAACACTGCTTTGGCAGAGTTTGCTTCTGCTGGCAGTGGGGGGAGACTGCCTCTTGCAGAACTTCTGCTGCAATTTTTGGTTTATTTCTCCTTGCAACAATACTTTCAATCCTGGCTTTGTCCCAAGGAGAAGATAACAGATAAGTGTACAGGAGCATGGACATACATTTGCTAGAAGGATCTGTCATTTAAGGCAGAGAATGATGCTACAGCTGCACAGACTGAATTGCATGTGTAGTTGCAAGCGCCCAATGAATATTTAGTTTGCTTTAAGATATCGTCCTAGCTCTCCTAGCGCCTGTATGGCAAAGGAAATTTGACAGAGTACTGTTCTTTGTGGAATATTTCAGTAAATGAGGCAAAGTGATTATTTCAAGTAATTATCTGAACCATGCTTGGGCCTGTATCCAATGTGCGAAGGTGCCAACCATTATAAACCATTCCCCAACAGGCTATCATGCCCTTTGGGTGTTTCCTATTCCATATCATGTCCTGCTGAGCCATCTGGGGAAAGAAAGTCTTCCCTGGATAAGAGTTACACATAGGCATCAATGCAACCCACAGAGGAAGATATGCATTGAATGGGGAACAAGGACTTCCAAATAAAGTTCTCATTCTTGCTACTGAATTTGGGAATGGTTATTGGCCATTTGCTGTGTGTTTTTGTTCTTGATCCCTATTCTGCTCTGTTTTTACCTGCATGATCATAAATGGTGCCTATCCTGAGGATTCCTCAATGCTACAGGATTACATATTAAAATTAGTAACATGAAGAACTACCTTGGCAAGTACTAAAAAACCCATATTTCAGTATAAAGACTGCTTTAGGAAAACTATGCAAACCCAAAAGCTGTTCTTGAGAGACAGCTGAAATCTGAGCTCAGTTATTCTTTTGATTTTTTTTGTTTGTGCACAGCATGTCGAAATGTCCCCTAAAATATGTGTGATTTCTTTTGACTTTGATCAATTCATATGACATTTTCTTACTGCAATTATGAGAGTGGTTATGTCTCTCATATGTGTGTCTGAAGCTATTATAATCAGACTGAGTCCACCTAAGTCAATAATAAGGTTCCTACTTCAGAGAAGAAAACAATCTTCAAAATGCATTTTAGTATATGTATGTAAAACAAAGCCCAAAAAATGAACAAACCCAAGCCCAGAAGAAAGATTATTGTGACTAAAGCCAATAACGTGGCCAGGAGTTAAAGTCACAGAGGTTAAGAGTAGACAGTATGAAAAATAGCTGAAGAAATGGCTGAAAGCCAGAATGGCTTAGGTAATGACACAATAATTGCTTAACTTAGCAGCTTTTCCAGCGTGGTGCATGTTTTGGAATTTTCTTATTTGCCTTATGCATTAGCTATTTTGTTTCTTTGATGATACTACTACTACTACATTCTGAACTAGACCTGTGCAATAAATATGATAACCCTGGCATTGTTTGTACATCTGAATATCAGTTTTTAAATTCAGAGTGACTCAGGCTTGGACAAAATAGAGGAATTGATGTATAACCTAAGATGCTATTTAGTCCCTTAAGAAGAATTTTGCTAATCCTCTCTTTATGTGGAGAGTAAAAATTAAAAGTGCCATAATGAACTTTGTAGACACTGATGGAAATACCTTGTGTCCAAGTTGTTTAAACCTTGTAGTTGCAGGTAGACAATGAGAATGATTTAGTAACCATGACTGTTCACTTGCACATCCAGCATGGAACCTGTTTTCAAGTAGTGCTAATTTCCATAAAGAGCATCAAATTATATGAAGAGGTGCATTCATTCCCCAACTGGCAGATTATTGACCATAATCAAAGGTAAGTTCGTAAGTAAATAAAAATACCAAAAATATGTAAAATTCACACTCTCATTGCAAAAAATTATTAAGGTGTCATTGTATAAGGTATTTATTTACCATGCATTGACTTCTCCTTCAGAACAGTATGGAGGGCACTATTTAAGTGATATTAGACTGATTCAGTTTGGATCCTATTGTGTTGAGTCCTTCTGACTAGAAGACTAAGTTTACACAACAGTGACTTTATCCAGTCTGGTGTTTTCCTATTGCTAAATAAGAACCTGGTGTAGCTTCATGGAGAGATACTGGTTTTGTACTCCAGTGTCTTTTCAGGCTGGCTCTGGCAGCTGATAGACCTTTCTTTCAAAGAGTTCACCTGTTGAACCTGAAGAAAATAAAACTAAGAAAAAAAGGTGAGTAGGACTTTTCTGAGTGTGTTAGGAACTTAAAATTGAATATTCTGAGAAAAGATTTAAAGAAAGACAAAGTCATATAAGGAAGTAAAAGAAAGGAGGAAGATGTGGATTAGGATAGAGAAGAGAATTGTATCTCTCCTTCAGTCATAGCAAAAGCCTAGATTGTCTCAGTTGCAAAATGTATCCATCCTAACAGCAGGTGTCTGTGTTAACATGTTGATGAAATGCTGTGTATGTTAGACAATTATATTTATCATGTCATAGCTTTCCATATGTGTTTAATTTTGCAGGAAATATTACATACTCATTATCACCACTAAAAGACCTCTCTTCCTATACACCAAATGTATATTTCCACTGCTGAAAGTCAGTTTGACTTATGTAAGAAAATTTCTAAGATCATCCTTTAATATTAACACATTCAGTAGAGTTGGATTAACAAACACTCAAATATTTAGATCATGGAATAGGTATTCTTGCACAATGAGTGTAGCAATTCACTCATTCTTCCATATTGCTTCTAAATACAGCATTATCTTTGACAATTCTATAATTTCTTCTTCTTTATGTTTTCAATTTACACTCTAGATTTAGAAATGCAAAGTATTTTCCTGAAAGGTAGTGTCATTTACTTGGGTAAGTAGTTTGGTTGAGTGGATCTGACTGAAATATAAGTACTGTATTCAGATGATGACAAGGGAAAGCTTCCTTTTTTTATTTTTTAACTTTATGAATTTTCTAAGTGGCTTCTATTTCTCTAAACTGTCATGAATCAAAGATTTGTACAAAGCACTATTAAATAAGACAAACCAAAATCACTGCTTTTTTGTTTGTAGATACTTACTGTATGTTATATCACTGGCAGTGCTATTATTCTCTGTCTCTGCTTTCATGATTTTTGGCATTTGTTTTCATAAGGGCCCTCGAATTAGGGGACTAATTTGCCCTAAACTAGGCAGGGCAAAATAATGTGGAAGCTATTGCTTTTCTGTGAAAATTAAATAGTAGAAAAGATCAAGGGAGGGATGAATTTCAACATATCACTTTCCTGCTAAATTTCTCTTATTTAATTCTTCTGCTGCAAGCTTTTCCACATCACACATCACCTTATTTACCTGCCTCTGTACCTTTGTATTTATATTCTGTCTTAACTGACTATTCAAAAACAAAAGCACAGACAGTGATGATAGTAGCCAGAAGCATGAAAGAAGATTAGTGACAATAGTCTGTAGAATGAACAAAGCTGTAAGATTAGTGTAGGGAGGTGCACAGGCAAAACCCGCTGCAGCTTTCTGAATTAAACCTCCTGCTAAACATACTGTGAAGTCCATGCATCTTTCAGACATGGTAAGTGATCTTCTAGGGACTATGAAAACTTACATAATTGTGTAAAAGCAAAATATTTCCTTGTAAATATACTATTAATATCAACTGACAATATTGATAATAAAAACACATTAGTAATATCAGTGGAAATCTGTGCAAGGGATAGACTAGAACAACATCTGGAAGAACTGTAAGTGATAAAACTATGTAAAGCAGGTTTTCTGAGCATTACTCTTGGGACTCTTTTTCATTTATGTCCTTCTGTCCATCCTGATATGTTAATCTAGCAAATCAATAACACTGATGCATCTTTAAGCCAAGATTTTTCATGTGTCTAGCAACCATACTTCTCATTAGGACAACTATGAATTGATTTGAAACAGAGAACACATCACAAGAGAAACTGTCAACCACAATTCCATCTGATGTGGCAAATGGAAGAAAATGTTATCTACGAGATAACATGCAGAATAAAGCTCTTTGTTCCTTCTTATCCTCTTTTACCTTTCTTTGCATTTGCTATTTCTGAACTGCTTACTCATGTAAGTGGGTGTATAAGTGCACATTTATTGTAGTGAAAGGTTAAGGATATTTCATCAACAGAAATGGATGATTAAACTAATCAGAAGTTTAATTTTCAGAAGTAGGAGAACACAGATTTTTCCATATAATTGCTTTATAACCTTGTGCCTGTTTTAATAACTTAGAAATCTTGACTGCCTATCCACAAAGCAAAATATGTTTGGAGATCAAATTTCAGTAACAAGGATCATTGAATATCCAACTTAATACTATGCATCATTGTAAAAGGGGAACATTTTTAAAGGAATTATTATTTTCTTTCCCCTCATTTGTCTTCTTTATTAGAATTAATGTCCAATATCTGATTTTGAAATCACCCTGTCTGACTCCCTACATCATGCATATTATTTCTGCTTATGCCTGTTACTGACAACCTTTTTAGATAACATATATAACAATACATTCAAACAAATACTACATGTAGACGAAACTGAAAGAAGATTTAATGTTGAAAATAAAAAACAATTTTGAAAATTTCTGTAAATAAGAAACATGAAAAATTAATTTGTAACAGCATCACAAAATTACCTTAAGTAGTACGTTACTAACAGTAATGAAAATAAAAATGAAGGGTGGAGAAAGCAATCTAATGTGTTGGTGTACAGCGAGAGAATTGTCACAAATGACAAACGCAAATGACTCCTAACAAGTGCCACGTATGCATCATGATGGGAACAGGCAGTATACCCAAGCTGCATGGGAACAGTAGATCTGGATATTCTGCATGAAATGAGAGGAAGAACTTAGAGCTTATAATGAGTCTTCAACGTGTTCTGACAGAGCAATATGTATATTGCTGTGGATTTGTTTAAACCTGGATTTAATACCCACTACATATTTTATTTGTATGGGGGCACAGGGAGCTCACAGTTTCTTTCTTAATTGTGCTGTTCCTCAATTTTTGATAAAGCAGGGGAAGTAGTGTGCTGATAGCCTTTCCATATTTGCCAGTTAAATAAGAAAGAGGCACAGGATTAAGATAGTGTGTTAAATCACACAAATATTCCTTTTAAAAAGTATTTTCAGGACTCTTGGACAGATTCACAGCTAGAACGAGTTTAGGGTTCTTTTTGACTTAATTCCCCTGTACTGGATTTGTTCTATTATATTGGGAAAACTCTGCTTCTTTCTAATTCCTTACAATGATTACTATCATTATTGTTGTTATAAATATAGAACCATCAAAAATTGATCAATCCAGGGTATATGGATTTGAAGGAAGGGTTCATTTGAGGCTAATTTTCAATACTAATCAATTCAAAAACATATAGCCAATGAATTTTATCCAGCAGCATGCAACATCTGAAAGGGAAATTGTATCAGAGTTGAAACTCAGCTGTGTAGTTATAAATAGTGTGAGTGATAATATGACAGACTGAAAGTGGTTAACTTGCATTTCTCTGTGCAGCAGGAGCATTTTTTAAACTATTCCATCAGAAAACTGACAAACAGATGACATCTAAATAAATAATTCAGATATACACCTTCCTGATTTTTAACCTATTGTATTATATGGTCCTAATCAGAGTCAGCTACTTTCCTTCAATATATTTTACATAAATTAAATGACTGGTGTCTTCTAATGAGATTGTTAAACTCATGAAAAGCTGAAACTACAAAATGCAGCATTCAGGGGAAAAAAAGCAAGAAGGAAAAAAACTGTGTTCTTTCTACTAATGAAAAGGGATTTTCTTTTTCCATAACTGTGTTGAAAGTTCAACTGAATTCTTTAGTGCCAGCTAGTGAATTTGCTATACATGGATCCAGTGGCTTTAATCTGTGGTGCTTATCATGTTGCCGTATCATGATGTTTTTCAAACTATTCTGTAGGAATCACTTAGCTACTAATAGAGAGTCTCATATAGCTGCCTTTTTTGTTTTGCAAAACATGATCTCATCTCTGTTGCTATGGCATTATGATGTTTTAGAGTAGATTTCAATTGCTGTTTATCAGCCTCAGAATGTTTTAATGTGGAGGACAGAAGTCTGAAGAAACAATTCTTCAGGTATGGTTACTTGCTTTAACTCTACATTGAGCAGGTATCTGCTGGAATCATACATAGATTGTCAATAGGAACTTATTTAAAAAATTGCAAGTTACACTATACTAGTGGGAAAATCCAAATGATTGAAGTTCTTTAAAAATAGTAACTGATTAGGGAGAACACAACTGAACACATGAACTCTCATGAATGAACTGTGTCAATGTTCAAAAAGAAAAGCATTCCCCATTATATTTTTAAAATTACAGACTTTGTTCCTTGCTTACTCTATTACAAGAGATTAATTTTTATGACATCTATTGTGGATAGTAAAGAGTATTTGTCTATTTGATCTACAGAGATAGAAAAAGTTATAATCTGCAGTGATTCTTCACTGACACTTGCTTAAATTTGTATCTATGTGAATCAAATAGGCACAGAAATATTCCACTTGCAGAAAAAAATATAGAGGAAAATTCATCATGTCTGCACTGCTCAAACCTTACGTAAACTTTCTAAAATCCTCCTTTTACTACCCTCATCCTGCCCATGTGTCGCATACCAAATTCCCACAGACAGAAAACACTTTCCATGAAAACACTGTATCTGAATTCCAGATGAAAAAGAAAGCCTCAAAATTCAGGATGCACTGGCTTAGGAAAAAGTGGTCTGTATGATTATTAACAGTCAGTGGACAATACTGCTGAAGTTGTGTTCCTGAATGTTTCTGGACGACTTCAGAGGAAAAATCTTTGCTAACCTCTTGTTTGTTTTCTGTCATTGAATGCAGTTCTTTATGCTTGGCCATAATTACTGCCCATACCTAGGGATGAATATCTACCTCTATCATAAGAGTCATAAGAATCTTAAGAATCACCAGCCTTAAAACTTTGGCACCAGCTCTACTAAATAATCATTCCACCTTGTTAAAAAGAAATTCTATTGCTATTTTTTAGATGTGATATTTGTGCTCATCTTGATATCATAAGGTGTCTTGTAAATGTGAAAACAAATATAGACACCAACTCACCCAGAAAAGACAGTACTCTCTTCATCTGTTAGAGATAAAGGTCCTTACTGGGCTTATTTTCTAGTACAGCCAAAGATTGTGATTTGGACCGTTTCCACTTCTTGAACACTTACATTTCTGAGTTCAAACCAGACAGCTGGAAATAAGGAAAATGATCCATGCCTCTCATTCATCCATTTTATTTTCCATTTACTTGGAATCCCTGAGATTTATACCTGCATTTTACGCATCTATGTTCTTGTACATGGTTCTGAGTCTTGCTTTAGAATTGAAGTTTCTTTAGAATAGACGGCATTTGTCTATTGTAAAGAAACCTCAATTGTCTATTGTAAAGTCTGGTATTAATGGCAATTTAGTTTTTAGGTTTTTTAGTTCTAGGATCATGCTGCCAGAATTTAGACCTGTTTTGTTGAAAACCAAGTAACACAGAATTACAGCTTGTGTTCTTTAATTGATTGACCATATTCAGTTTTATTTCTATTGGAAAACAGAACATAAGTGGGAAACAAAAGGCTCAGAATCAAATATTTTAGATATAAAAGTTCATCTGAATGTTTTACAAGGCCATAACTGAGATTTTAAAATTTCTTTATTTTAGATAGTTTATCCTTTGCAATTGTTCTTACTTTGCAGATAAACTAGCACATATTTTTCCTTTGATTTTCTTTTAATCAATCTTACTATGCTAAAAGACACTGTCTTGGTTAAATTACTGTGGAATCTGTGCTAATGAGATTTATTTCATGTCACTTGAATGATACAGCTTCCTTATATTATACAGCTTTCCTGTTCAAAATAGGCAATACCTTTCTAGTTCAGAAAATATACTGTCTCTGGACTCAAAAATGTATCAGAGGGTTTTCAAACACCAACAGAGCTTTTTCTTTCCAGATTTGTTATTTGAATTCAGGCAACATTTCACAGAAAGGGAGGTGGGGAAAAACAGGTTACTATTTAATATTATTTATAGACTAGCCTTGGCATATACTTCAGGTTCTACAAACCTTGCCAGTAAGCCACTTCTCAAGTACATCAGACCTTGAACATCAACAGTTGCCAAAATACTACACACAAATATTCTGCTGTGAAAAAGAAAGGGGGAAGGAAAAAAAAGGAAATAAAGAGTTGTTTATGGTAGGGGGTAGGGTTGTGGGGTGGTTTTTTGGTGTGTATTTTGGGAGTTTTTGTAGTTCTTGCCATTATTAAAAAAAACCTTAAACAAACAAACAGTCACAGTTACTTTGATTTTATAAAAAAATTTGTTATTTCTCTGTTGTTATTACCTTGATGTCATCAGTAAACTCTATGGGAAATCATTTACTTTCAAAAGTGGACCAAGATTTAAGGTGAGTTTACTGGAAAAATCATTCAAGCTTATGGGCTATGGTCAGTCTGGGAACTGCTGACTATAGCTGTGAAATAATAGAAATGGAAACCTCATGAGTTTTCCTCTAGAACTGCCATTTTTGGGTCTTGGGCAAGCCATTAACCTTTAGATATGTCTGGGTTGATCTTAAAAGCATGGGAGAGAAATTTTTTGGAGACAAGGTGTGATTCCAGGAGGTACATTTATTAAATCAAATATGAGTCCATTTCAAATGTAATATTTGCAACAAGCAATTTTTCCATATTGCTCATGCCCCTTAATGTGTGAATACATTAATTAAACACTGGGGTTTTTTCATACTTAGAGAGTGCTATGTATACAATTTTACCATAAAAAGTAGTAAATTTGGGGGGTGAAGAATGATACTGTCCTTTGGCCAAAGTCCTACACTTTGACAGTTAAATTATGTACATGCTTCACATCTTCCTTCTGGTTTTCCCCTCATATAGCATTTTTGCAGTGAGAAGTGTCATTATTTGAAATTCTGTTCATTATACCATGTCTTGCATATATGGTTTGTTTCATAGAAGTTGCTGTAATAACACCTTTCTTGATACTTAATCTAAAAACCACTGTTTAGTGTTTTCAAATCATTGTGAAAAATCTTAAAGAACATAAGTTACCATCAATCTGATGAAATACATACATATCTCAATTTTTCTGAAAAAGTCTGAAAGAAAATCTCTCCATGGTACTTTAAAATCTCCAATCATTTAGATTTTAGAAAGTTACAAGAAAGAAAATGCGAAATAGAACGTCATGGCCTCTGTTAATTTTCTTCTCAAAATATACATGGCTATCGTGGTTTGTCTGGGATATTTCCTTTGTTATGGAAGCTGGAAGAACTTGTGTTACTCCGCTCATATATATATATATATATAACCATTATATAAATAATAGTTCCACACTTCTATTGATTTCTTCTCTGGAGATTAATTATCCCCTTATCTTTTCCCTCCATTTTTATCAATGCTTACAAATCCTGGTTTCACCTATTCTCCTCTTCTTAGATCTTAACAGATATTCCCTTGGAAGCTGCTGAAGATAAAGTGTCAAATGCCCTGCAGTCAGCATGAAGTGCCCAGCATTAGCACCCAAATCATTCTTCAGGTGGGTGTTTTGTCTGCACTAGATTGCAGTGCTGAGAATGAGGTGGGGATTTGGGTCTTGGTTTGCTTCCAGACCTGTGGAGACCCTGGGAAGCATCTCAAAAAGCACTTAAGGCTCCATTGGCTCATTGCCCTGTTCCTGTGTCTGTTCCTGTGTCCCTGAGCCAGTCCCTCCCTATCCCCTGGCTGGCCCTTATCTTTGTAGTGCCCCTGGACCAGGTTCATCTCCAGGCCCTCAGGGACTGATAAGCTTGAGCCCTCCATGTGTGGTTGCTGGGACCTGAACATCTCACCACGTGGCTGAATAAAACTTACGTGGATATTGTGCAAAGGCACTTTTTGCTTCCTTACCCTGGACTACACTAACAGCTATTCAGGCTGCAACACAAACCCACCACCCTCAAATCTTTGTTTTGATGAGAAGGAAACCATGAGCAGGGGTTGAAATGCAGCTCCACACACCATGCCAAGTACTTCAGATTAGCCTGAAATTTCTGGTTTATCCCCGTAAACCCAATGCTCCTGGGACTTCTGTCTAAAGCAATTCTGTGCCATTCTGCCACAGTGGAAATAATTATTTATTTTATTGCTCTTGGGACTGCTTTTACTGTATCTGCTGCTGTGTCAGTATCTCCTGTAGGTGAAATATTCAGCATTAGAGAATGTGACAACATCACGCTGTACCTTAATTCTAGCAGGGTTGTTACCCTAGCAACACTGAAAATCCAAGCAGGACAATGGTTAGCTGTGTATTCAAGGTAGCTGGGAGAAGTTCAAAGCAGCAGTCTAGCAACTAATGTCCTACAGAGACCATTTCCTTCCCTGAAATTATTTCTATTATAGGTCCTTCTGTCATGAATACGTGCATGACAATCTCATAGCATGTCCTGTTTGTTAAAAATTTGGCTTAGAAAATGCTATTGTGCTGTTGAAACATTTGAATATTTTTATGTATGTGAAATTGTATTGGCATTTAATTAAATATAGGTGTATATGGATTCTCTAATGAGCCATTTATTTATGTGTTTATACGTCTTTTGATATATGCATTTATACATCTTCAAATTACAATAATGTAAACATACAACATGTACTTTGTTTCCAAATATCACTCCTTGATCTTCCTAAAACAATCTTTTTCCTTAGCATATTACAAATTATGGAAGAGAAACTGTAGATAAAATATAAAGTCTAGTAAAGTTGGGAGATCAGAAAAACCTTAAATATGGCCATGTCTTTTGGTGTGACACAGTTTTACAAGGTCCTAACAAATTCTGCTAGGAAAAAAAAGGACTTAAAGACTACTAACTTTGCCTATCTTATCAAATAACAGAGAAAACATGCTTTGTTTGGAAAGGTTGATTGGATATGCAGCTAGATTGCAGATGAACTAAGTGTTAACTGTTAGTTTCAAGTAAGGCATGAAGTAATGAATGTATCCTTTAACTAGAAAGCTCTTTAGCCTGTTTTTAGTGCATTAGATATTTTTTCATTGTGAAAAAATAGGATTTATAATGGCAAAAACTGACCCTAGCTAACCCTTTGATTGAATACAATGACAAAAACATTTTTTTCCTTCCTGCAATGTATAACTGGAAAATATTTTTGTAACCAGATGAAATGCAAAATTGAGTACTATTTTTAATATTTTCTGTTTTCTGATAAAGACTTATTTTCTAGTAATTGGAGAAAGGCTGCATTGAGGAATCCAGCAGTATGAGGTCGCAAAATTTTCAAGTGCTAGCTGATCTTATTCTTTCCAATAAGAATTGCAGCAGAAAGTGAGAGGAAAGCAGGATTATTAGCCCATTGTTAGAGTGGGACTCTAATTCTTGAAATCACCCTTCCTTTAACCAAGTATGTCATGTGTTCTTTTCTGACTCTAAATTCTGTGTTTCTGAAATGAAAAGAGCTGCCTGTGGTGTCTGGGATTCCTGGAGATGTGGCACACTGTCTCTGGCAGGAAGAGCAGTCATGATGAAAGTGTCTTGATGGGCTCCAGGACCCAGTAGCACTATCTGTAGGTCCCAAGTGGAAACATAACCATCCTCTGCCTGGCAGATGAGTGCAGCATTTGAAAAACATTGTGTGGGATCTGTAACCTTGAATCTTATCCACTGGAACTCCACTTTCTCATTTAGCTTGTGCAAGGTGTTTGGACCTAAGTCTTCTTATGGTCATGAACTCTCTTGGGAAGGTAAGCTGCAGTGAAAGCTACAGCTTAACACAGCAGCAACACACTAGCTTTCTTGTGCAGCAGCCTAAATAAATGTTTGTACTGAAACCAGTATATAATTAACACAACTCTGCAGGCTTTGAAGTCTCAGAGAATCACAGAATATCCTGAGGTAGAAGGGACTCACAAGGGAAATTGAGTCCAGCTCCTGGTTCTGCGCAGGACGAAACCAAGAGTCCCTGTATGACCCTGAGAAAATTGTTCAAACACTTCTTGAGCTCTGTCACGCTTGATGCTGGGACCACTTCCCTGGGGAGCCTCTTCCAGTGCCCAACCATTCTCTTGGGTTCTGTTATTCCAGGCCAGAGGTTGGGAATGCAGACATTCTATTGGGGCTTTCATTTGGTGTCTTCTTATTTCATATGTCCATTGAATATGGGACTGGCAGATGTAAAGTGCATTGCTATTTACATATATGTCCAATTGCATCTGAAAGACCACAGAATCACAGAACCACAGAATGGTAAATGGCTGGGGTTGGAAGTGTCCTCTGAGGATCATCCAGTCCTTCCCACCTGGCTAGAACACCGTCACCTAGATCAAGCTCCACATGATCTTGTTCAAGTAGGTTTTGAATATCTTGAGACAAGGGAGCTCCACAAGATCTCTGGGCAGCCTGTTGCAGGGTTGTTTGAGGTCATCCTCACAGTAAAGAAGCCCTTCCTCATGTTCAGATACTCATATTCTGTGCTTTAAATTGTATCCTTCACCATTTGTCCTTTTACTGGGGCACCAGTGAAAAGTGTCTGCATCTGCCCTCTCAGTAAAGACCAATACAAAGAAGGCATTCAGTAACTCTACCTTTTCTTCTACACCAGGAAATCCACCCAGTGCAGCAGTAGACCCACATTTTCCCTAGTCTCGCCGCCAATGCTTTTGAAGAAGCCTTTTCTTGTTGTTGATATCCTTTGTAAGATTTCATTCCAAAAGGACTTTGCCATATCTGTCACATCTCTGCGTACTTTGGCAACGTTCCTTTGTTCCTTCCAAACACCCTCTTCCTTTTCCCATACTTCATAAACTTGTTTCTTCTGTTTTTGCCAGAAGCTTCTTGCTCATCCACCCATTCTGTGTTTCTGTGGGCTTTAATCAAAGCAAATTCACAAGCAAGCATTGATCATCTTCCAATTCCATTACCTCTGTATACCAGAGTAAGAAGGGATAAGGCAAAAGTAAAGACTGTAAAACTTATGGCACTGAACTCCTGTAATGTTCTTAGAAAATTCCTGTTTATCACAATTTTATCCTCCCTGTGTGAAGCCCAGTCTTTCCCCTAAATATAATTTTATGCACTGAAAGCTCCCAGACTGTCACAGACTTAGGATGAGACAACAAGTAGTTCCTAGGAAACATGATGTTCCATATCTATGTACTGAAATAAATTTATCTTTCACTTAATAGCAGAACAAATTAGTCATAATCTCAGATGCTCGTGCACATTATGCTGAGACATACCCACACTAACATGTTTTCTGATAAAGCAAATGCTTGCTCTGTCAGAGTACAAATCATGTTTTGCATCCAGTAAAGTTGAGGGAGAGAGAACTGAACTCTGTGGCAGGTCTTCTTACTTGAGGAGATTTGGAAATTTTTAGCGGATTTCATTAAACATGTGGATAGACCTCAGCACTCAAGGCTAGAAAATTAGAATCCAAGTGGAAAATGATAGAAACAAAGCAAGACAGGAGAAGCAAGCACTATCATGGATATATGAGAGTGTCCCACAGATCCATCCATGTATGCAAACTACAAATCTGTCCAATTATAAGCATGCTGTTATTCTAGTTTCATTACTTTATCCATGTCTTCACTGTGACTGGATCTTCTCTAACAGGACTTTTAGCCTGACACTGAGAAGCAGCACAGTGATGTGATCAGTGACACAGAGGACTCATGTTTCACTGGATGTGATAAGCACTTTGCTTTGATTCTAACTTTTAAGTCTGTTACTGGATGCTTCTGGTCCATCATCTGTCACTTTAAATCAGAAAATAACATATATTTCCCTTTCTAAACTTTTGATCAGATATTAGAACCAGTAGCCATTCAAAAGGTGACTAATACCCTCAGATTTTATTACAAGGAAGAGGGAGAGGAGGCTGTGAATATTTCCTTACTAGATGTTTTTTAAGTACTTATTTAATATTTTAAGACATGATCTTTCAATTCTAGATTTACTGTACTCAAAATGTTAATTTATTAATTTCTACTGTTTTACTATTACAGATGCTATAATTTCACCTATTAAAGATATCATAATTACAAAGGTCCTAAATATTTTCATCGTTGTATTTGCTTAAAAATGTAAACAACTATAAATAAGGATTGTGAAAAAAATAAGCAAGATTTTTCATAATGAGATCCCTCTCCTGATTTACAGTGGCAGATGATGTATAAAATATGAATGAAGTTAATACTGAACTATAATGCTACTACATCAGCTGCCAGATAGCAGAGCTGTTATACTGGGAATTTGTGTCTGTCTCCAGCTTTCCAAAGAAAATGAAAAAAATCTTACAGAACACCACTGAATATGAACAAGAATGACAAAAGTATCTGTTATTAATAGTAAAAATAGATAAGTCATGATGCCGTCTAATGCTAAAACCCAGTTTATTAGAGTTACAGTAGTAATGAATACCTTATGTTCAGCTTTACATTAACATATAATTTGATATCTCTTCTTAGTATGGAGAAGGTAAAATAGTGAATCCCAGCATTCCAAAAATCAGTGGCAATTTTCTCTCCCTTACTTCAGAACATACAGGGTTTCGTGGTGTTCTGATCAAAATTAGGGATAACACCTATTTCATTCAACTTCCAACAGAAAAGAACAAAGACAAAATTTTGGAGAGCTGCTAGGCTGCACATAAAATTTCCACGGATGAGACTGAACAGTTGTGCATGGCAGGCTGTGAAATGTCCTGTCCTTAACTCATGCTATTCATAAAGAAGTTTTCTGTATATCCACTCTAACCTCACCTGGAGCAATTTAAACCTCCAAATTTAATGTCGCCTTTCATTGCACGCTCAGTGATCACGGTGGACAAGTGATTCTTCTTGGCCTTGAGGTAGCTCACCTCCTGAGCTGAGGACTCTAATCACACTTTCCCTCAGTTTTCAGTGATATGAGATGAGACAATGGAGGCTGTTTCAGCCTCTTGCAACAAACCTTGTTATCACAGTATCCAGACATTGTTCTCTTATGTCTTATCTCCATCTGCCCATGCCCCTCAAAAAATCAGATATGACAAGGTTAGGAATGAAAACCTTTTATGTGAAAACATCTACTCATTTTAATAAAACTAGTTATGTCATCTGTTCTGGTGATGCAGTTCCACTGCAGGGGAATGTTTTAATATTTTAGAAAGTGTGTTTCTCATCACTGTCAAGTACAACACTCCCCTTTTTCAATTGGAGTGGCAAACTATTCATAGTAAAGGTGTAGTTGAAAGCTACAAGAAAAAATCAGGTACTTAAAAAATCTATGTAAAGTATTATTTTCTTCTGAAAAAATATATTTGGTTACATAGTCCATAATTAATAAGTACTCATTAGAAAAATTAAACTGAAATGAAAACAGTGAAGAATATTTTATTTTTTGTAACATGTGTGATTCTTTATTATCTATAAACAGACTTAAACTTATTCTGAAAATTACTGTGGATTAATAGTGTGGGAGAGAGATCAGATGGGAGAAAATTCCAATACAAATCAACACCAAACAGACTGCACCTTTGACAAAGTTTTATGGTAATCTTGTATGGGTGATCAAGACAATGATGAACATTAAGCATTCAATCTTGGAGTCAAAAAATTGAGTATTTTTGCACTTTCAGACAGAATGAAAACATACTTTTGGTTCTTACAGATCTGAAATTCAACATTCTAAATGGTGAATTAAAGCTTTCAAAGCTTACAATAAGTGATTTTTTTAATGTATCTCTGATCTCATCTTTGACTTTTATTTGCCACAATTCATAGTATGTTAAATACCTGTATGAAAATACAGCATGTGAAACAATTATCAGTGCATGAGTTGAGTTAATTGCTTTCTCTTTAAAGACATTTTGAATAAATCACTACTTAGAAATGAGAAACATACAAGTGCATTCAGTATGTTGTGCTATGACTAGAAAGTTTACCTAATCAAAAATCTCACTGAACATCAGATTTTTACAAGAGGTCAAGAGAATAATGTAGAAAGTTTTTTACAGTAGAATGAATTCTAATTTTTTGAAGAAATTGAATTTTCCAAATTCCATGACATAGCTGTTATGCATGTAAGGCTGAAAGCACTAATATGTCTTCCAATGTGTTATCTGTATAATCTCTGATTAACATGTTTTATAAAAACATGACTCCAGTCTAATAACTGATGAGGAAAAGCAGATATTGCCTGAGATTAAACAAATAAACAAACAAATCCCCTAATGGAGACAACAATTAGATTCAGCGCTTTTCAATGTTTTCTTGAACATCAAAAGAATGTGGGCTTTTTGTGTTTGTTGTTCTTTTTCTGTTTATTAAATGGCTTCAGGGTGAGGGGATGGAGTCTTTTCATGCCTGTTATAATGCCTAATCATTGTACTGTTGAAAGTTGTTAATTCATGAAGTAATTCTTGAATAACCTTTCTAAAAAGATGTCATTTAATATAAACAACAAAGATAATATGGTAATCCCTTGGCACACTGGGCCCTTCTTACAAAGGGGAAATCCACTAATATAATCCAGATGTGGTGAACTTTGCCAGTATTACTTAAATCATGCTATTCAAATAAAAATGTTGATTCTTTTTAAGAAGGGCTGCAGCTACAGTTTAAAAAAAAAAATCTGACATTATTTTAGAGTAATTTTGCTATGATAACTAAGGTAAAAATGAACATATTGTTTATTTACCATATATGAAAACTTTTTTTATGGTCACATTTGCTCTTTAAGTACAAGAGAACTGCAATTTCATTTATGCTTGCATCAACCTTTGGTATTTATTATAGACCACAAATGCTCTCATTTCTAATTTGAGACTTTGTTTTCTGTAAATACCTCTACCTCATAGCTGAGAAATATGAGAAATTTCCAGAGTCAAAATCCAGCAAACTGATGGCCAGATTACTACTCTTATTTATTATTCTGCTCTATAGACTCCTATTTGAATGTCAACATCAAACTTTGATGATTATATTATTTTTCAAGCACCCAACATTTTTGACACCATGTTTTATGGTTGGATGTTATTTGAAATTGTCTTAGCAATGTCATTTTGACACTTGTGTCCAATGTGTCCAATGTAGGATATCATGTTGTTCAGTGCTCGTTGTACATTTAATGTCTGGGTAGAAAAAAAAAGTTTGGTTTTTTTTTTAATAGAAGAGTTTTTACATACATTGCTGTTTAGATCAAGTATTCATCAAAATCTTGATTAGGGCATGTGTTCCAGATGGCTTTCTTATGCATCCTCTGTTTCTCATCACTCCTGAAACTAATGGGGTTTTTTTCCATTTTCATAACTGTGTAATTAATTTTCTTTCTTAGAGTTATGGCGTAGGTGCTTTTTAGAGAACTGCACTCTGTTAAAAAGAACTATTCCCTTGAATTTCTAAATGTGTGTAGTAGTTCTTCACTGTTAGCCTGGGCATTGTGCTGATGTTTGATAAACAGCAATTCTCTTTCATTCCAAGAGAGATTTCCAATGCTGTGCTAACTAATATGAATATCCTTTCATAATTTTTAAGCATTCCATTCATTCATTGTGAGAAACAGATGTGTTCATCAAGGTGAAAACCAGAACTGCAACAGACTAGAAACACTGACATGTTCAAAATAATAAAAAAATAACAAGATGCACACACTGGTCTCACCAAAGGTAGGAATTGAGAGAAATTTGTACCACTCCCTGTATTTAAAGTAGCTCTTTATACATTTATACTTAAGTTCATTGAGGAAAAATTTAATGCAACAGAAAAAAAAATTCCTAACTCTTTGTCCTTGTCCTCACATTTCTACTTCATGTCACAGGAGAAGAAAAGAGGCAGAAGTTCTGTGCTTGTTGCTGAGTATTTGAAAAATTGACAAATGAAAAATAAAAGAACCCACTTACCAGCTTTGAGATATGCCTATAGTATATCACTCTTTCATTGGACACATGACCTGACCATTGCCATGGGAACTGGCAGGAAGCAAAGTGCCTCATGATAGAAAGCTGCTGCGGAGTGGTAAAGGCTAAAAGCATTAAATGGGTGAAGGGGTTAAAAGGTTAGGAAAATTCTGGTTGCTCCTCTGTGTAGTGTGACTAGAAAAATGTATTTCAGATTTAAACAAGCTGTGTTAGAAAGAGCAGAGATTAAACTATGAAAAATAATATTCATACATCTCCACCATTGAATCTTTTCTGTTTTCCTTTGTGCATTCGCTTAGCATTTAACAACAGAATGGAGTCTTAGGAATGAATGTGAAATGTTTTTAAAATGCGATAGAAAAAGTAGAATAAAATCAATAGTAGTGTGGGGAATGACTTGAGAAGCTTGTGTTTTCACAGTGGTAATCAAAAAGTAATTTTATATCCAATATTTTTATTGATTGTTTGTGAAGCTGTAATGCATTCTATTATATATCTTGTTATCTGGTTATAAATATGTGTACCATCTTGTTGGGTTTTTATTTTCTTATTGAGTTTCCTTTTCTCCAAGAAATTTTTTTGTGTCCATAATACTAGAGGCCTAGTATCAGGCTATGGATATTATTTCAGCTAATATTAGCACCTTGTTAACATCTTTTGACTTTGTTTGGAAAAGAGCAAAAGGACACAAGGCAGAACAGAGTCCTTCCACCAGCACTGTTTACAGGTGATTCACCCACTACCTGTCAAGTGTTTTCTTCTTTCCGCTTCTTGTCAATCTCCCAAAACATTATTTCATGACAAATTTTATTTTCTTCTATACAAAAGCAAAATGCCTTATTTTGAACCTACATCAGAAGCATTCAGGAGACAAATAAATTATGTTAAATATATAAAATACACCATAAAGACAATGAAAATGGAAAATGAACCAACCGCGACCCCCCCCCCCCCCAGCTCTCTTTTTATCAATCCATTAATTATAAATCAGTTTCTGAGTCTCATGAGCCCAAAAGACATCTCAGACTCTTTGAGACAAAGTGACTGTGTGGTGGCTGCTTTTGTACATCATCCATATGAAGTTTCAGGCAGAACTGCCATTTTACTTTTTAAAAAAATTATTGTAAGTGAATTTTAATACCATAAATTGATTTCTCAGATTTGTTATTTTTCCTTTAAGATATATTTTGACTGAAAATTCCTAGAATTTGAATATAGTTTATTAGAATATTTTCTTAGTATATTCTCCCAGATAGCCTGTAATACAAAGCCATCACAGTCTGTTGTTAAAGATCTTTTTTTTGATTTTTGCTACTTCTGATATTTATGGTAGTCATAGAGAATACAATTTCTCCACAGACTCCATAAACTGAATGCAAAAATAAATACATATTACATTTAAAGATCTCTTTGCACAGCAGCTACTGAAAAAATATCCTTCATTAAAAAAACCAAATGAATCCTACTTCATCTGTTATTCACTGAGCATTTTTACTGAAAATTGTAGCCAGCTACAGAATGGAACTTTTAGTCATATTACCAGGCTGTTTTCCAAGGCAGGCATTTTAAATTCAGACTAAAGAAACATGTAGCCTGCTGGCTGTGTAAATTCTGCATGTAAAAGGTGGAAAAAGGGTTTCCAGGTAGGGCTTTAGTGGTATTTTTCATAGAGAGCTTAGAAGAGTATTGAAATGCTCTGTCCATAACTAGCAGAATTTTGGAATATCTCTTTTGTGAAAAATCCAATTTTTCCCTTATCAATGCAAGTTGATTTTTTTTTTCTCATCAGACAACAGATTTTAAAGTGCTTCAATTGGGAATATCTAAACAAATTTATTTTTCGCCAAGTGAGGTGATTTTTTCTATTACACTTTTATGTGTTACTGGAACTGTGGTTTGTGTATAGAATCTTTAATTTCCCTTAGGTGAAATTCACTTTGCCTTATACCTGAAATGCATCTGCCAGCAGGAAACACAGTCCTGGAAATCTTATGCTATGGCCCAGGCTGATTTTCTCCACATGAATGTCTTTCCAGAGACATCTAACCAGAAATGACGGCATGAATCTAAATTGATGAATCTGTTTCACCAAAAAGCTCATTAAGCTTATTGGCAGTTCAGCAGACAGTTTATAACACAATATATAATTGAAGATTTCTAATTTTTTTTTCCAGAAAACTTAACCACCTTTCAGTCTATTTTTGGACACAAAAATCAAAATAGTTTTGTGTGATTCAATTGACAGAATGATGTAAGGAAAGAAGGTTGTTTGCATCTGTAACTATTTCATTGCCATATCTCCATATTTTGAGATTTGTAGTTGATATTTTAGGATTTGTGTCTCTTATTTAGGAACAAAATTTGTGCATTTCAGCACAGTTCATGTTGGTATGTATGCATTAAACCTATATATTTATTATTACTTAAAAATTTTGACTACATTATGAGAAGTAGAAGATAATTCTTTCCATCAGTTTTTATTATATTTTTTGCTAGCTTAGGAAAAGAAGAAGAAAAAAAAAAAACATGTTTTTTCATTATACTGCATCACTTATGCTGCAGCTCAACACTTTAATGGTATTTATCTAGCACCAGCACAATTTTATTTATAATTAAGGTAACCATAGATCTTTTCTCTGGTTTATATCTCATATATGTAATGTTGTATTTAAAAAAGACTATTTATAAATAATATCTATACATAAATATTTGTGATTGACTCATGTTTCATCTGTACTGTTTCATGTCTCTTGTCAAAAAAGCAGGAATTTTTCAATTCAAAGTACCCAGCTGGAGAGAAGATAGATTCCTCAGGCGCTACCTGTCTTGACCATTCAGACACTATTTCATTCATTAGTTAAGACTGATCTTTTTTTCTTTTTTTTTGTAATGCACAATTTCAGGATACAAAGACATTTCAGATTAGACTTGCATGTATTTTAGAATATTTGGCATAATATGGATATGGTTTATGCTGATGAAAATTGCTGCCATAAAACCTCATTCCATGTTGGAGCAATATGCAATAATAACTCAAATTTCATATAAGATTTTAGTAACAAAAACCCTTCCTGTTATAAAACAATACAGATCAGAGTAGAAGTATGACTTCTTGCAGGACTAATAAAGCAGTTTCAGTAATGTAATGGAAAAAAATTGAAAATAATTTTTGAAACATTAAACTTGAGTGAACAAAGCCATTCATTCCTGAAGAATGAGCTACATCTCTGTCTCATTTAGACAAAAGCGTATGATATATAATTTTATATAATTTAAACATTTTAAGATCAGAATGTACTATTTTAAGTGTTTTGTTTGAATCCATGTCTAACATAGGTCATACAATTCCATCACACTTCATGTATCATGACAGTCTTTTAGAATAGTACAAACTTTTTTTGCAAAGATATTACAGTTTGAGACACTTCAGTGAGTTAAATCTTGATCCACCATGACCTTACATCTGTTCTTTGAATTTCCAAGTCTCTTTTTAAGCCACTCATCACATTTTATAATTTATCACATTATGTTATACAAACTGGCTTTAAACTACCTCTGATATATGTAGAAAAAATGAAAATACTGATTTTGTTTACTTTTCACAATCACAAAATAGAGTGCAAGAATATGTAAAACTTATCTTTCTTATACCCGAAGTAAAATTCCCAGAACCACTTCAGAACAAAGTTCCTCTATTGGCACAAATTTCTATTGAAAGTTGCACAATAAAATAATTAATTAATTAATTAATTAAATAAATAAATAAATAAAATAGTTGTGAGAAAAGTGCTTGAAAAATGCAAGTTTTGTTATTTCTCAATTCTTCAGTAACTTTATTTACTGTCAGTCTAATATGCATGATGTACTTCACACTGGTTATGTGAAGAGTAAGGTTCGAAACACAGAACTACCTGTGCAGGAATATCAGCATCTGTCCCTAAACTTTGCTTCTGCACAGCAGATGAAATTGCCACATATGCACCTACACTTTCATCTTGTAGAACCAGTGTTTTAAGGAAAGATAACTGTATTTTATCTAAAAGGTTATGTAGCCTCATGGTAATCTATTGCTATCAAATATAAACAGTTTACTCCAACTCAGGTAGATTGAATTTTTTTCTGAGAATGAAAATGTCTGGGTAGTGTGGCCTTTTACTTGTTTTATTTATTTTGCTGTATTTGTTTGTTTGCTTTAATTCACCTGGTGGCTGAAATGTTAAATGTTATTTAGGAATTCAAAACCATATATAGAATGTATCTAGGTATAATGAAGAGCAATAGAAATTCAAATGGCTTCTAAACTTTCTTTACAGTGATAGCAATGGTGTTTTGCCTCAGTGATTTCCCCTTGCAAACATATAATTCCTTGACAAATCAAATTCTTCCATAAGCAGTGGAATGTCTGAGACTCTTCCAAAGTAAAATTCAGAACATCTAAAACTTATTATTATTTTTGTTCCTACGAAAGTCATATCTGCTGACCACAGAGTAAGCCTAATTTCCTGAGACCACAACTATGCTCAAATTTCTTTATGCACAATTTGTTTTATAAATCAGAATTTATGTTCTTGTGAAAATTAAGAATTTCTCTTAATAAATTAACATGGGGACTCCATTCCAAAAAATACACACAATGTATATTTTTCAGTGGAAATTATTCTAAAGCTATGACACAGATGTATCCTACCTGTTGAAATGCAAAGACACCTATAAGAACAAAATAAAAATGAAACAAACAAACAAAAAGATTCACGGATCAGATTTTTTTTTTTGCTTTGGTCTTGTTTGCCTAATTCTTAACATTTTTTGTTAATTTTAGCTTATGAAAATGAGGGCCCTTTATTATTGCCATTTCATCATGGAAAGAGACATGATGTGGGATCTTGAAGTGATGTGTCTTGGCATCTTGTCATAGTGACTCATATATTAGCAACAATATTTTTAATGGTCCATGTTGTGTGAATTAAGTTGTTATAAATTTTAGGGGAGAAATGGGTATATCTGTGCTGGGTTGCGGGCTTTGCTAGCTCTTAATTAGACTGAAAGTTGGTACTAGAAATTGTATGATAACATATTTTTCATTTAAGAACTTCAGACAAGCTCAAAGTCTCAGAATGATAATGTTTCCATTGCTCAGGTAGAATATGTAAAGAATACCTTTTGCCTGACACTAACATGTTGAGTCTTCAAATTATTCTAATGGCCTTTTGCGCTGCCTGTTGCTAATAGTAATTGATGAAGGTATCTCCAGTAATGGTTTTAGGAAAGATTAAGGACAGACTTGAAAGTTCAGTCTCAATTTTCAGCACTCCTGTATGAAATTGAACACAAATGTTTCTGAAGACACTAGAGAAGTTGCTCTTCTTTCCCCTGACAGTACATTAAATGTAATCATGCTATGAATTAGATAGACCATATGTAATGGTTGGCCCAAATACTTCTTTGAAATGGTTTTCCTTGTGTTTAAATCTTTGGCACTCTTGTAAAAGGCATTGATAAGCCTCTGAACAGCAATTGAAGTTGAGTAAGTTAGTCAAGGAGAAAAATAATAAGGAAATATGTGTTTAATGCATCACTAATAGAAGTCTTTAGACATTACATTGTGCCTTGGTGTTTCATTTACCTCTTTTGACATTAATATTGCCATCATCTTTTAGTGATTTGTAAAATATCATTTTTGGTTCATTACTCTTCTTTCCTTCCATGTCTGTGTATACAATCATCCCAGAAATGAAATAAGGATATTGATTACTTCTGTCTAAAGTTATGGAACAAGGTTAGAATCAATTTTTAGTGCATCTATAGCACTGATAATTTTATTTATACCTGAGTTAGAGGTGATAAAAGAGCTGAAGCCAAGAAAACAAGACACAACATATACAATACTGCTGATCTGTAAAGTCAATGGTTCCACCCCTCCTTTAGATATTTGCCATTTTTTAAAAAGAGTATTTTATTTCTCCCCCTTTCTGAAGCTTTCTGGAGCAAGATTCATTTTCTTTCCTAAACCCAAAATTTAACACAGAGACAGACATACAGTTATCAGCCTTTACTTTGTTGTTGCTAGAATAATTTGCTACTTTTTTATATTTGTATCCTGTTTAATACTAGTATTGGCTCTTAGATATTGACAAACCATTC
The DNA here is from genome assembly GCF_027887145.1 of Ammospiza caudacuta. Lineage (NCBI taxonomy): Eukaryota > Metazoa > Chordata > Aves > Passeriformes > Passerellidae > Ammospiza > Ammospiza caudacuta. The sequence goes on from NC_080632.1 coordinate 17,878,787, forward strand.
CCTACATGGAACTTTGAACTTTATGTACAAAAGCATTTAGATTTTTAATGTCATTATAATGTTCTAATTTCACAGTAATGTTGAAATTAGTGCACAAGCTGCTGTAAGTGATAAATCCAGAATCACAAAAAATATTGCATACTTGAAAAGAGAAAATATACAGGAAATCGTTCTCAAGCCTTTTTAGTTTCATGTATTTGGTAATAAGTGACATATTGAATATTGAAATAATTGTGTTTCTATTTGCAATACTGGAATATCTAATCTAAAACCATTACTCCTTCTCCTACAACCTCAGGCCCTGATAAAAAGCCCTCCCTCTATTTTACTGCTTTAAATATTGAAAGGCTGTGACAAAGTCTGCCTGGACCCTTCTCAAGGACCTGGGGATGCATATTGTTGGATCCTACACACTTGTGTGGTTGTACTCCAGAATTGCATGACCAAGACATGCAATAAGTTTTTATGTATTTACAGGCTCCACAGTTGAATAAAACCAGGGGCAACATACTCAAACTGATGTTCAAACTGAATTCTTACAGAGGTCCCTGCATGAGGTCATAGAGTTTTACTATACATAATATTTTATTGAATACATTTTTAGCATATAAGTTTAACTGTTTCAGTGGATTTTCCCCATTTTGTTTTGTTTCACTTCCACATTTATGAAAACATTTGGGACCTGACATTTATTGCAACACCCCCAAATTCTAACTTGCCATATTTGCATTAATTTCTTCAGTTTTGTCTGATTTTAAAATATTTCTCTCTTTTTTCTTTCTTTTTTTAAATTTTATTTTAAGTTTTTTGTTTAGGCATAAATCTCTGAAAGTTTACTTTTTTCACTCAATCATCTTTGTAATACAGATCATCTATTAAGGAAAATTATATCCTCTCTCTAATTCAGGAAATGAGAATGTTTTTATTGATTTCAATAGGATCAAGACTGCATCAAAATACTCAAACTAGCTAATCATAGTATTTTATCTGTTTTTAATGAAGTGAAATGGACTGTTCTTTATAATTCTTGTGTTGGATGTACGATAAAACGTCAGATGGAAGGAATTCTTCTCTTGCTTACTCTTTCAGTTCTAAGACTTTCCTAATCGTTTTCGTATGCAAAATGTAAGCCTGCAATACTAAGGGCAATCTACTGTCAAATATTTTAGAATTGAAATGGAATTCAAGAAGTTCAAGGCACATAGATGCTACACTTGTATATTGGTACTGGCAGATTTTTCACTATGTCTTTCATCTTCTGTTTTCTAAATATTTTCTTACTGCGTACAGCTAAACTACAGCAACAGATATTGTAGAAAAGTTCTGAGCTAGATCTAAACGCTTCTCATGCCATTTTTTCACTTCTCAGCTATGCAGGAAAAAGATTTCTAGAATTTTTAGCTCAACCTCCTTAAGGAAAATTGAAACACTGAAAATCCTACAACCTATTTTCTAAATCAGGAAAAAGTATATTGTTAGGGAAGAAAAACTATTAAAACTCTCCATGTGAAATATTTTTAAAATATTTCAGATTTTTCCTTTTTTTTTTCTCGAAACTTATAAAATCAATTCTGTGGTATATTAAGCATTTAAGAAGGTACTGAAGAATATGTCTTATTGAGATAGTGTCTCAGAATAACTTGATGGGGCTAGAAAAAAGGAGATCATTGTTATTCTCAAAGCCCAGCGCAGAAGCACCGACAGTTTTATTTTGTTTAGACTGCTAAAGATCTCAAGTGCTGGAGGACCTAGTAAGTCTGTTCCAGTGCTTCGCTCAGTCTGAGAAATGTTTTCTCATTTCTAACCTGAATTTACAGCTTCCAATGAATGAACTACATTTTTTAAAGTGCAGGAGAAAACAGAAAAATTAAAGTGTTGTATAGAAGTTGCAGTATGGTTATAAATGAATAAATTATTGTTTTCATATCAGAAAAAAGAGTATTAAATACCTTTTTTTATAAATAATACCTTACCAATATATAATAAAAGAAATTAAACTTTAGAACTCTTGATTTTACATTCTTTGGTGTAGGGATGTAAAGTGTAAGTGAACATCTTGACATCTCAGATCTTTTTGAAAACTGTTTGTCCTGTTGGCAATGACTTGAAAATGTATCATATACTGGAAACAGACTGGATATTAGGGAAAGTTCTTTACCCAGAGGGTGGTTGGGCATTGGGACAGGCTCACCAGGGAAGTGGTCACAGCACCACACCTGACAGAGCTCAAGTGTTGGACAATGTTCACTCAGGCTCATGGTGTGATTCTTGTGCGGGGCAAGGAGTTGGATGTTGATCGGAGAGGATCCCTTCCAGCTCAGAATATTCTGTGATTCTATTATTCTAGAATATGTAAGTATTTGAACTCGGTGTCTTTGCAGTTTTTAGTTTGTGCAGAGAAATGCTGGAACAGCAGCTCTTACTTTGTAGAATCTGAAGTCATACTTAAACAGACATCTCTGTTTTCCTTTAATGGAACAAGAGGCTATTTTTCATGAAAATTAGAACCACATATCATGCTTTAAAAAAAAAGCCAACAGAATGACACAACAAACCCTAGGACTTTCTGATTGTGTGAAAAGATAGAGAAGACACAATAATGCATTTCCTAGAACGGCAGCTAGTGATGTCTTCAAATGGCCTTCACCAGAAGGAAAAAACATACTGCTCTAATCAATACACAGATAGTCTGTAATGTAAAGATTAAGATCAGAATACTTAATAATCTAATGCTTTTTCTCTCCATATAGCACTTTGGAAGTCAATATCATTAGAAACCTGGTCCATTTCCCTGCTTTGAAAGCATTATATATTTAAGGTTTCTAAATAATTAATCCAGTCTCTGTCGTTAAAAATATAAAAAGTAAGTCCATCCATTAACTTCTGCAGCTGCTGCCTGAATATTAGGGGGTTTGGTGGTTTTGGTGGTATTTTTTAAACTACTTAGTATTCTTCTCCCTCTTATTGAATAGTGCTGCATTAAAGGAAGAGAGTATTAGACCCATCCAGCTGCCAAAAGGAAGTTTTCTTTTCCTCAGTAGTAAATGAGTAAATACATGTGTGTTCATGCACACATGTATCTCTCTCTGATGGGAAAGGAAGGCAAGGCAAGGTCACTCTCATGGTACCTATATAAATCGGGCTTAGAAAATAGGTAAAAAATGCTTTTTTAAAATCGGTTTGCAGATGTAAGAGGTACAAAAGTTATAGTATTTTTTATTGCAATATTTATGAAATACTGAATAAGTTGTCTGCTATTTGGTGCATTATCAATGAATCCTTTACAATTCAGTTACAAATCTACTAATGAGATTTGAGTCCTTTATGCATTCTCACATTACAAGTAGACACTGGAATTTAACCACTTTTGCATTAAAAATAACATTAATTTTATAGAATCATAGAATGGTTTGAATTGGAAGGGATCTTAAAGATCATCTAGTTCCAACTCCCCTGCCACGAGCAGGAACACATTGTCCTAGCTCAGGTTGCTCAGGGCCCACATCCAACTTAACTTTGAACTCTTCAAGGGAAGGACCATTCTTCTACTATCATTTTCCCTACTTAATCCACAGCTAAACTCTTGCCTTTTGCAGGTAAAGAAATGCCTCCTCTTGTTTAAGAAAATTAAAAATAATGTAAAAAAAAAATCTTAACTCTTTACATTTATAGGTGTTCTTAGAAGAGGCACATGGAATTAGGTAACCCTCCAGTTATGTTAAGGTAGAAAGCTGCAGAAACAGTGAACTGCTTAGGATCCGGTCAGCAAAAATCCCAAAACAACTTTAAATCAAGAAATGCTGTCAAGAAAATGTTTGGTTCAGTAATACAGGAGTTTTAAGATGTATCGAGCAAAGGGCATTTGCTGTGGGTTACTTGCTCTATATTAATAAATAATATAGTAATTCCCTTTAGCCCTAACCATAATTCCTATGGGGTTTTTTGTTGTTGTCTTCTCAACGTACTCTAAATCATGTAAACTGAAGAGTGCTTTGCTCCTGTTCTGGAGGTAAGACTAGAAAGCCAGGATTGCTCTGCCAAACATCTTAAAAATTTCATTCTTTCCATTGCTCCACTTCTCACAAATGCATCTCCTTCTTTCTACTGTCTGTATTTGTAGAATTTTTAAATTAACTTAAGAGAAAGGTGATGAAAATGTTAGTTCTATTGGAAGAGAATATTATAAGAGGAAGTCTGAGTTTTCCTTGAAAATAATGATGAAATAGAATCTGACTCATTCTGCAGCTATGGCATGCATTTTATATCAATCAATTTCCATAAAATAAGAACAAAACTTTGAACTGTCCCAAGAGTCTTTTACTTTTAAGCTGCCTGGACATCATACATGAAGTCACTGAGTGAAGTGATAGAATATATATTCTTTTAACACTCCCAGCATTTAACTTCTGGAGAAATGTCCCCATTTTTGGTATTCCCTGGTCCACATTTGATGTGAAAGAAAATGAATTTTTCTATCTGATGTTTAACTATCAACAGCAGAGAATTACCTTAAAAATCTGTACTAACATTTTGTCATTCCATTAAAATGAAATATGTCACACTTCTGCTACACTAAGGAAGTTTTTCGGTTTTTTTGGGTGTCCAAATGGGTAAGAAGTTTTAAAGGTTTTGGTTTATACCAATCTGTGCTTCAGCTTCCCTGTTTGTATATTCATGCATCTCAGAGCTGAACAGCATTATTGAATCATGCAGTGTGTACAAAATACTTTCATCAGTTATTTCAGAGAGCCCAATATATAACAGAGAGCCCAATAACTAGTCTATTTCTTGAAGTTCATAACAGTGAACAGCTTTTTCACTGAATTTTAAAACATTCATTACTTGACATTAATAATTCTAAGGCATTTTGTAATTTGCTGCAGAAATTTCAACTAAGCCATGTGTGCCATACCAAAGTCTAGTATTTGGTAAGTCTGCATAGAATCTAATATTAGAATCATACTGAATAATTATAACTTCTTTGTTTTCAAAATTAGTAATGTAAAATATTAGTTTAATTTAATACAGTAAAGGCACTTTAAAAAGGATATTATCACAACAAATGAAAACATATTAATAATTTTGCCCTCTTTTTGCTGGACTGCCTTTAATTCAAACTAGATCTATTAGATCTGTAGATCTCAATAAACCTACAGATTAATCTGTGTTAATCCTCTTTTGGTCAAGAAAGGTTTATCACACTCCGAACCAAGTTAGTTCTGCCTGTTAGTAGATGCTGCTACTGTGAGACACATGGATGTTAGAATGAGAATGACACAGGGACAGAGTTAGAATGAGAAAATTGATGACTTTTTGAAAGGAAAATGAAAATGCTTAATCAAACACAGAATATTTCAAGAGATTTGAAATATTTTCTTCTCAGACATTGTGTGGTTCTGATTATCATTGTGTTTTTTTTCCCAGCTGCATCCAGTATGTCAAAACAAGAAGACATTTTGTTCTTGGAAAAAAGAAGGTATTCTAAATATGTGGCTTCTTTTAAAAAATGCCATCAAATATTTATTATATAGGTTAACCTAGTCTTCATCTTGTATTCATGATTTCTTCACTCTTTCTCCTTCACAGAGTTTCAATAGTCTGTGAATTAGTGATGGTTACTTTCCAATGGGGTGACTATGCTTTGTGTTTCAGGAGAAAAAACTATTTCTGAGGTGATTTCTAAACTGATATTTTTTTTTAGATTTGGTGCACTTTCCTATAAATTTGTGACATTCTGGAAGTCTGAACACAGATCACATGATGGACCATACCTTCTGCTTTATATTTAACCAAAAGTAATGCACTTTTTTTTTTTTTTAAAAAGAATTTGTCTGTGCTAGAACTAAAGAAGAGGGGATGGTAGCAAGTGGGAGATTATTTTCAAAATCTCATGCTAGAAGTGAATTAAAGCAGTAGCACATGTAAGCTTGTATGCTCATCTCTTTCCATGATCTTTTGTTGTCAATGGACCTCATTGCAAAAAAAAAGAAAACAAACAAACAAACAAAAACAAACAAACAAAAAAACCCAAAAACAGAGTAAAACAAAACAGAACTGTCTTATAGTTCTGGTTTTGGTTTTGTTTTGTTGTTGGTTTTTGTTTATTTGTTTATTTTTTAAACTAATAGTAGATAAAATGAGTTATTATAGTGAAAAAAGTGAAAAGCTTTTGGGAAAATGCAAGGCAAGAGTTCATTGCTCAGCTGGTGTCCTGGAAGAAGTTTCTCTGACTGGCCCTTTTCCATATTAGAATGTTTTTATGATGATCCTGCTGAGCCCTTTACAACTCTAGGCTGTCAAGAAAGTGAAGAGAAATTCTTAAACATTGTTGGCTTCAATTTACCGGAATCCAAGAAGGCACAGTAATCCTTGCTTTTTGGGCTGGGGGAAAATAATGATAATAGAAGGGTTTTTTCTCATCTGAGTTCCATGTTTGCCCAGTGCTTATCTGGGGAAAAATAAGCAGAACAACTTTCTCCAAGACTGTTTTCCTTAGCCTTCTCCTAAGTTGGAATGCTTCCCTTTAGAACCAATAAGCAAAATGTTGTCTCACATTCTGCCATTCATTCCAAGCATGAGCCAGAGAGAAGAAAAAAATTTTGAATACATTTCAGCTTCCTTTCAAATCTGGTTCAGGGTCAGAATGTGGCATAATGAAACACAAAGTCTTATGAGATGTTAATCTGTTAAAGAGCTCATTCACTCCCTCTCTCGTGTCTGAATCCTCCCCTGCTCAGCATTCCTGTCCAAACATTTAAGAGAATGCAGCTTGATTATCAGAACACTTAGAAAACTCTCAAAAATCCAAAAGGATGTTTTCCTCTTGCACTTAATGCTGTTTATACTGAGAGATCCTTTCAGGTTTTTTTATTGTGGTGGTGGTGGTGGTCTTTTTTTGTTGTTTCTTCAATTTGGTTTTAGTTTGGGGTTTTTTTTGTTTTTTTTTTTTTTTTCTTTGGAGATTTTTTTGCATAGCAGACCTCTTCCTCTTTCTTCTAAGGGAAAAATATGATACCTTTCTGCTGTTGAAACAGTTTGACACCATAATTGCCATGCAAATCTGAATCTTTGTATTGGTTTTCACTTCTGCCTACAGTATTCTAGATTGCTGTTCAAAAATACAAGGTTTCCTAAAAAGTTTAATATAGGTTTCTTATGCATCTATGATTTTAACATGTCAAGGGAAAATTGTATTAACTCTCCAATATATTGAAAAAATAACAAATACTATTCTGAAAGCCTGCCACTCACCCAGGGTTCAAGTGTACAGCAGGGGCAGTGTAGAAGACTGAATTTTATTTCCAGAGTGAAAGCTGGAGTAATTTTGAGTACATACATTGTTCATCCTGTCCAGGATCTTCTCAATAACAAAAAGTGACTGGAGATGGATTATCTAGTGTTAGCCTGAGCGTGTGCTTTAGCAATGCAGTCTGAATCTTTTTTCCTTAAAGGTTTATTTTAGACAAACCCCACAGATAACTGTTGACAGCTTAAAAGTGGATTGGGAGAAAGACTTGGTTCCCTTTTTTCTTTATCTCATATACTTATGAGGCATATACAATATTACTGCTCATCTTTTTTATTTTCATACAAAATTATTAATCTTTGAGCTTGCTCATGTTCTCTTCTTGCTGTTACTGAATAGAGTATGAATTTCTGGGACCTAATGCTAGTGCAGTGAAGTTGAAAGCAAATTATAGGAAGGCCACATGCAATGGAAGATACATCTCAGAAAAAATATTTTTAACATTTCTATCTTCGCCTTTCTCCTCCAGGCAGGAGGAGAGGAAGGAAAGGAAAATAAAACCAAACCAGCAGATACTGTTTTTTCAAGTAATGTATTAAAATTATTAAATATATTAAAATAACTATCCCTTATAGTTGCAGAATCATTGCAGGCCAGGTCTGGAATTTAGGCTGACACTGAAGTGCAACATAAGAGTAAGAGTTGTAACCTGCTATTGCTATTACTAACACTTGAAATATCTGCTAATAGTTCTGGTAATAATAGCTATCTGCCATGCAGCAAATAATGAAGTATCTGCAAGAATTCTCTAAGGTAGGAGATTAAATAACTGCTAGTCACCTTGTAGTTCTAATATTAGTTTATATCTCCATAATAATAATAAAGTACTAACACAAATTACTGATACAGTAGGAATTTGGCAGTTATTCTATTGGAATTCCTGCTATATTTATGGAGGTGAAAAATATTATTTCAATTCTGCCTATTTAGTCACTATTAGAAAGTCCCTTGGTGAAAGGACTTTCAGTAAAACACTCATAATCCAAATACATTCTTCCCTTTACTGATTACTCCAATACAAAATGCTTGGGAAATCTGTGGTTGATGAAATATTTACTTCTGTTTTGGAGCTGAAGCAAATGCTTATGGGTTACAGCTCAAAATGTGTCCCAAAGCTTAGAGAATACAAATGGTTTGTGAGAGTCTGTAATAGACCAGAAATACCCATAAACCACCCCCTGCCAAGAAGTGATGTTGTCTGCATATGTCTCCTGCTTTGTCAGCCTTATTTCCCATTCTGGCAGGTTAATATTTCTAAGACTGGAATGAAAGGGCTTGTGCTAGAAATATATGCAAACATGTATAATTTGAATCTGAAATTCTGCCCTGCTTATAACATGATTTTCAACTTTTGTCTCCTTTTTCATTTCCCACAAGACCTTATATTCTATATTTCCCCATGCTGCCTTCCTATTTGTATCACCTCATGATATTCTTGCTCCATGTCGACTGGATTTTTATATTATGTAGATTCAGAAAGAAAGATTTACTACACACAGAGTTTTAAATCTTTTGGTTGGGCTGCAGGGGAGATTAATATCAGCAACATACAAATATGCCAGGACAAACTTTTCTTATGTAGAATAAAATTTCCCTGAGGCAAATGAAGGCATAATGTCCGAGACATGCGGATACATCTAAATATAAAAGAAGGAGAGGATGAATGAAAGAACCCACTGATAAATCAGGAAAATATTTACTGAACTTACTACAGTGCTGCAGACTGAATTTTAGCAATTTTGTGATGCAATGCCTTTTAGACTGTGCATTTTTATTCTATCAGTTATTACTTATCTGACCTCTTTACAATTTTTATTTTGAATTTTTTTATTACGAATTCAACCACTTCACTCTCTAGTTACTCTTTCTAGTTTATATTTATTGCCTATTTTTCCATATTTTTACTGGAACTTATCAGAAAAGAATTAATAAAATTATATGTATATATATAAAATATTTTGAAATAGTGAGCAGACAAGTGAAATAAGAATATTTTTTCCTTCTAGGAGAAACAAAATCTTAGTCACAATCCCTCTCACTTGCCCTATAATCACTATGTTCATTCTTCCTCAGAAAACATGGAAGGCAAAAAAAAAAAGCTGTGTGTGAACTTTCTTCTTCATGTACATAAGAATAACTTCAAATTGAACATAAGCACTTTCTTTTTACACAGCAATGAAGAATACGTATTATTCACTCAGTGCCCTGTTAAAAAAAGGTATGGATAGTATCATTGCCTGATGATGTTCAATTGGACTGATTTGGGCATGATGAAATAGTGGATATAACAACAAAAGAAATATTTCAATCCTGTTCCAACAACAGAGTTGTTCTGTCAACTCATAGGGTTTGAGTTAATAAAATCTTCCTGCCTAAAATTTAAAATGCTTTGTCATTCTTTTGAAGAATTCAATAATCATTATATTGCTATGTAACATTTCTAGCTGATATTTTTAGTTTGTGAATTATGTTAAGGTATTCATAAATTTTAATGGCAGAATAATTGCTGTTAGGAAATTCGACCTGATAAGCATAGAGAGTAAGATTTTGACATACATTCTACCATCAGAACTGTTATGTTCATGACATAGACCTTGTCTTTTTTGAAGAATAGTCAATTTTTCCAGATATTTCAAACAATGTATCATTCTTAATACACCTCAGTATGTTGTCTCTTTAGGCAAGCTTTAGAATTAAATGCCAAGCATTACCTATACACCTATACTTACGGCCATGAAGTGCTGTTCTTGTATGGAAGGCTGCTGTACATTTCCCTGTGTTGGTTGAAGATGGTTTTGTATCTCCTCCTAGTAATTTTCTGTAATTATTTCTCCGTACCCTGTCTTACCAATTTCTTACTCTTAACCTCACAGTTGTAACAAAGTTCAGCAAGTTACAGAGGCATTATGTGCAAGGCAACTGGAGTAGTTTTCATACTTGGGGTGTTGAATTGAAAGCAGCAGTACTCCCAAACACATTGGAATGCCTACTTTCTCATTGTCATTGCTGCCTAGGTGAGATGCCTTTTATGCAGTGGCATTTGACAAGTACTTTCTGTGCAGCACCAAAAATTGCAATTTTATATTCTTCATGAAATCACCATTAGATGCATATTTTCATAAAACTGGGGGTTTTTTCAGTGGTTTATCTATAGGGTTGAAAAAAACCCAGGGATATTCAAGTGACTGAAAAGTATGGGGTTTAAACAAAGCAATATTGAGAGATACTAAACATCATTTTTTGACAGCTTTATGCCATTTGTATAACTTCTGGTGGTATTAATATATTTCTTTGGGAAAAAATGTAGGTGCTTAGTACAGACACATCAGAGAGTGAGTTTGATCCTTGCTGCATATGCATTTCTGAATTGTGTTTGTGAAATATTTTTGCATCCAATGGATTTATGTATTATTAACATAATTTGCTGTGGACCTCCCTTCTGGAAGTTGAGCTTCAGTAGTTAATGTCTAGCAGTCTTCTGAAGGTGATTGATAAACAACTGTTTGTCCTAGGATATCATATGAATGTTTCAATTTCCTCATTTAATTTCCTAATGCCCTATATTTCTTAGTATCTTACATGTACTTAGCTTGCTTTCTTGAGATTGCCACTCCAATGGTCATGTGTTGTCTTCTGATATTTATTTAAAAGTGAATTAAAAATTTCTAAGGCTCTCAACATGATCTAGTGCCCTTAAAGATTTCTTCATAAAATTTGATGTGTTAACTTCAGACAATCCAGTAAATGGCCTAATTTGGATTAATATAATTTTCAGGGAAAGTGGACTAACAAAATTTCTGATTATCCAATATCCTAACAGGAAACTGTTGGAGACTAGTGAAATTCTGGATGCCTGAGACAAAATGGAGGCGATAAGCAAGCATTAATCCTTTTAAGGTTAGTTTATTTGGTTGGGTTTGGTTTTTTTGTTATTTCCTTTTGCTATTTCCCCCAAAAGACATATTTTGAAGAATATCTGATCTGGACTCAGATCAGCTTGTGTAACAGTTCAGTTCTGGTCAGAGAGTTTGCATCAAAATATGCTACCAAAATTTAGGTACGTCATTTATGTGCTATGGTTATTCTTCAGTAATGATACTCAGCTTTCTCAAATTTATGGTCTAGTTTGATCCTGGTTTAGAGGAATCCACACAGGGGGCTTGCAATTTTTCATCAGTACAATGTGAGCACTGTATTTCAAGATATTCCTTTGCTTTGAAAGAATTCACTCTTATGGGCAATATTTCTTTATTCCCTTTTCCTTTCCTCAATCCACACGTTAACATTCTGAAAACTTCAGATCTCCACTCCTACTGTAATAATATATAGAGAGATTTTTGTGAAGATAGAGACAAAAAAATAAGAATTAAAAAAATTAGCACTTCCACAGGAAAGTAGTATTCATTATACAGGAAAAAAGTATTCATTATACAGACTTACAGTGGGCTTTACCTAGAAAATTGAACTTTTTTTGACATTTCGCCTAATAAAATTTACTTCTTCATTCATCAAAAACTAGTTCAAAACCCCACCTTGGCCACAAACATGCTGAGATCTGCAAGATTATCAGTGTGGCTTACTCATCCTACAAATATGCCCTAAATTGTCATGAGAATAGCTGATATGTTTTCCTCAGGCTCATTGTTTGGGACTGTCACAGATTCATGAAGATATGCTTTTCTAGCTACTAAAATGAATGGGAAAAAAAGTCTACAATTAGAATCTCTCTGCCCATATGTATTTATTTTCCAATATAGTAAACTGAAATATTTTGCCCATACATTGCTAAGTGTTGCACAGGGGCTACTAGGGTATTTATTGTAGAGGTCACACTAATCTAATTAGGACACTTCAGCAATTCTAGAGACATGTTTAAAATGTGTTCAGGCAGGCTAGTACCTAATATACATTATGCAAAATAGTGTAAGGAAGAGGAAAAGTGAAAAGTCCACTTTGGTTGCCAATACACGGGACAATGATATGCTTCCAATTAGTAGATCCTTCAAAGTCTTAGAGCAATAGAGAGCTCCATTGTTCTACTGGAGCAATTAGAGAAAATACTATCAATTCTGAAGTATGCTAACACTAGCAGTATGACCTTCTTCACAAGTCAAAAATCAGTCAAGCCTATGTCAAATCTATCTTTTTCTGTGCAAAAGATTTTAGTACTTCTAGACGGAGTTACCAATAGGTCAGTGGAACAACGTTATTTCAAAAAAAAAAAAAAAATCTAAGCATAATCTTCAATGCTGTCACAGATAAAACCCGCAAAAGTCATAGTAAATACAGTTTTGTACAAAGGAAAATCTGTTCCTCTGTGTGTTGTCAATGTTGTAAGTCACCTTTTGTGACTTTTGGCTACAAAATACCAAAACTGCTAAAAATCAAGAGATTGAAGTATCATCGTTTTGAGGACTCAGCTGAATCCTCAAATTGCTAATGGCATCATGTCATGCATGTCATACTGTTATAACCATAAAAATAACATTAAAACAACGATAAAAAGTTATATTGAAAAATACAGCAGTTCAAATGGCAATCAGAAGAGAGGTTGATCAAGCCTATTCCATTAACATATGCAGAGAATGATGAACCTGGGGATCTGCCCATGAACAAGTAATAAAATGTGACATTAAAGACTGCAACTTTTAATTTTCCATTGATTTCAACTTTTCACTACCCTACCAAATTCTGACAAAGGATATTATTTTGCTATAGTTACTAACTTAAACTCTGAGAAAAAGGTAACCTTTTTATAGGCTATATGCCTCACATTATGGTGTAAATTGTTAGTGGTAAAGAAAGATAAATAAAGATAAATAATATTAAGATATCTTTCCAGAACCTTAAAATACTTAGACTTAAGTGAAAAAGTTATGTGATCTTTTGGCAATTTGTCAAAATACATGGTGTTGTTTCCTTTTTGTGAAAAATAACAGAAATTTGAATTTATTTAAATTTGCATATTCTTTTCTGAAGTGAACCAAATCTATTACTTGAGAACATTTTTTATATATCTGCAGAGGTAATTTTATTTTAGTATTTTCATGCATTTTCATGCATTTACAACAATTGTGGTTGTTTTCCTATTTTTTCATTTTGATTTTATTCTCACATGATGGATTTTTTTCAGACAGGAAAAGAAAAAAAATGATGGGGGTAGGGGAAGAGCTGAGTTCCAAAACAATGCCCAAATGAGCATCATAAATTATATTAAAATGGTATTCATTACAGGTGAAATAAGTATTTTTCATAAGTATGTCAAGCAGTCTGGTGATGTCTTGCACAACAGGAATCATACAAATATGATTGGAGGTCACAGTAGAGTATCCCTGCTATAGTTTCACATTTATTTCTTTTAAATTTATCAAGTCTGTCAATTCAACTTTGAATCACCCTTTTGTAACATTTTCCAGTACATTCCACAGTTAATTTCTCCTCTAATTTCACTACTAACCAATGTTCTGCCTGGTCCTGCCTTTTGTTCAGAAAAAGAAAAATTAACCCTTTTACCCTTCAGCTTATCTATGCTGTCTTCTAATTTTTTTTCAGCTTTGTCTTGTTTTCTCTGCACCATTGTGTCCAAGCAGCCTCCTCTGAAAACAAGGTTAATGTTCTCACAGAAGATTTATTGTTGAAGAAAAGTAGGAAATCCAGTTATGATCAAGGGAATGATTTTCAAAATAACTTTTTATCATGGATTTCCCTTAGGTTATGTCCTTTTCAACGTAGGTAGTTCAAGTGTCTTGGGCAATACAATAAACAATATAATTTAGAATGCTCTTAACTGGCTCATGTAATTCAAAGTCTAAAGGTTTTTTGTTAGTTGGTTTTGGTTTTTTTCTTGGAGCCATAGTGTGGAAATTGTTTCAGTGACTTGTTTTAACGAACAAGAATATGACTTTCATTTAATAATAAAGTTGCTACTCAATTTTTGCCTTAAACCATAGCTGTTACAAATTAGATCTTTATAACTTCTGCTGAAAACTAAAAAGTTATCATTATGACATTTAGTATTATTACTATATTAATATTGCAACAAGTTCTTCTCATCTCTTCACCTGTTATGCTACTTCTGCTTAAGACCAAGACAAACAAAACATTGACCCTCCAGAGTGACAGACAGTTGCTGAACACAAACAACATTACAAGTTAGCTGCACTCACTTCAAAGGCAAGCTTTGTCATTATTACTTCCTTCTGTCATTTAAATGTGTTTGGCAAAATAGACAAGACCAGTCTGAGAAATTAAAAACTTGAGCTATTAGCAGGTGAGACAATATAAATCTCTAAGGTGCTGGAGTAAGATTTGCATGAGGTTTTCACATCTGTGTCAGTATCTCTCTGATGTCTCAGAATGCTCATTTGTCCTGCAGATGCAACTTCACCACTTTTCTGTGTGGTGCATAGTTAGCAAAGTGAGCATAGAATGTGCCATTATCCTGATTAATGCATTTCTGCTGTCCTAGAGCGTGGAACCTTCTGATCAATACCTTTCTTGTAGGAACTTGCAGAAGAAAACGAAGCAGTCTGAAAAACAAGACTCCAGCCCTTTGCTTTCGCTTGCTTATAAAAAGGAGGTGTTCTCTAAACTTCTGAAAAGAATGAGTCTCAGGATTCTTGTGAGGTTTGAGAATGAAACAGTAGACAGAAATTTGTCATAGGCAGAACTTTTGTATGACACAGGAAGTGGATGGATACACTGAGTACTAAATTTAGTTTTCCAGTAGATTTGGAACAAATTTTAACCTATAGTTAATTGTTTACCTATTTAAAAGCTGTCATGCAAAATTATTAAATTTTCACTTGAAATGGACTTTGTGAGTGAATGTAATACAGGCTTAAAGTGTACAAATACCAAAATGTTTTCCCTGTTTGTTTCTATTATTTCAGGAGTCCTTAGCTCATCTCTGTAACATTGCAGCTGTGCTCCAATGTGGCTGGTACCTCCCAGAGTCACCTGCAGAGGACCATCACAAGTACACTCTCCGTGTAACTTTTTCATATTACTCCACAGTTCTCCAGGAACAAGCTTGATATTGCCCCTCTCCCCTATCATATTTAACTTAAAGCTCTGCCAATAAATCTCACTGATTCCTTTCTCATTGAGATGACATCTGATGTCTGATACCAGCTTGCTTAACCTTGCACAGACCATATCATTGTCAAAAAACCAAAATTTTGATCATGACACCAGCTGTGAAGACAGTTATTATTAATAGACTCAGCTCATCTGTTTCTTTTAATACCGCTGTTTTCAACTGGAAGTATAGAGCAGAAAATAACTCATACCCAAGATTCCTGTAGCAAATGTCCAAAGGCCCTGAAAATCTTTTGATTGCCCTCAGACAATGTGCTGCCACTTCCTTGCGCCCTACACTGGAGATCAGTACCAGCCTACAGGCCACGCCAGGCTTGGAAGTGTCAGGCCTGCGACACAGGGAGGCAGCAGACCTTCCTCTGGGTTGGGCCCAGCTGGCATACCAGGCCCTCTGCTCCCTTTAGAAGGAAATCTCCTACAGCTATGCCCCATCTCTTCTTCTGCTTCCTGTAAGCAGCTGTAATATAGTGGATTGATTGTGGTTGTGCCTCTGGTGCGACTGGACTTTCATCCACTTTGTCCCTAGGCTGCTCTTCCAGTTACAAAGCCTCAGGCCTATTGTGCAGAAGCACCTGGGAGATGGAGAGCATTTTGCTTGCCTCCCAGAATATGGATTAAGCTACATTTGCTTCTTGCTTTACAACTGGTATCTCCTTGCTGGGGGATGGACAGAGGACCACCTTGATCTTGAACTATTTCTGGTGTCTGCATCTCTCTGGCAGAGGCCAGTGCAAGGTTCTGCACAGAATATCCACTATACCGTAGTTCACACCAGTTCATTTACTCTTAAGTAACAAAAAATTAGTGATGCATCTCCCACAGTATCACTTTGGATAGATAGAATGAGTACTTTGGCTGTCACAGTGAATAGATTTTTTCTTGTCAGAACATGGCATGGTGCTCAAGAGTACTCCCAACATGCAACTGCCTTTAGCCATGTCCAACTTAGCTTAACTCTGAGCTAAAACAATGACTGGCATGAAAGAATATTTGTCTCTGTATTGTTCAAAAGGATAGTAAGTCCTCTCTGACTTTAAATTTCTATGGCAGAAGATGGGGGAGTTTTTAATAGAATGTTAATATATAAAAGTGGAATAAAATTCTCTTGTTGCTATTGCAATATTATAACCTAGAAAAGATCTATCTTTGCAGTGAAAATTCTTGTACACCACTTAATCAGTTATTGTCCAAAGGTAAACAATAACTATCTATTGTTAGATAGACAGAAGCCTGGAAAACAGGTTGTGCTGTGCCAAGAGAGAATAAATCATGTGCTCCAAAACAGAAAATTATAAAGGCCAGGATTTGGACTTGGTAAGGCTTGTGCATCTCTCCCAAGACAGAATATTCTATGGTTCTATGAATAATGAGAATTTACAATGACAGATGGTCATTCAAAGATCTGAGAATGCATCCTTCTACATTTAAGAGTAAAATTAAATGTTTGCAAAACAGTGAAATCAAAGAGGTTGCCGAGGTTCTTGCATGGAGAACTTTAGAGAAAATGAAAAAAAAAAGTGGTGTAGGGTGAAAGGGGATTTCAATACAATCAGAACTTAATGGAAGCTTAAAGACCACAACTGCGCCCCACTATTAGCCTTGCTTTTTATGATTTAACTAATAAACCACTGCCATTCCTCAGCCAAATAAATCTTCAGGATCCCCTCCTTCATATTCACCATCATGAAAGATTTTATCAAATATTTTTAATGACTTATTCTGCACATTTGGCTCTCAGACTCCAATATACTAGAAAACAGCCGAGTCTAGACTGTTTTTCATCCACTTTTACTGCTGAATATTCCTCAGACCTGCTCTCATTTATATCAATGGTTCAGAATGTAGATAGTACTAAAAGCAAATTGTGGAAGACTTACAATGTAAAACTATATTTTATAGGTGATGTTCATTTACTGTTCTAATCTGCTTTAGGCTTCACCTCTGCTCCAGATCTGGGATTGTGTTTAAAGAATTACTAGTATTTTGAGTTTTCCTACAAACTGAAGCCAAATGCTCCCAGTATGTCACAGGTTTTAATCTGGCATATATCCTTTTTTTTCCCCCCAAACTGTCGCATCTCAGTGCAGCCAATGATTTTTCGAGAATGTTAAATGACAGACAAAACCTTGCCCATAAATCTGGTCATTATATTATGACATAAATTTATTTAGACACATTTAGAATGTGAACATATTGAGATATTTTTCCCCCTCCAATATTAAAATAGAGATAAACTTTATTCTGATATCTAAACTGTCAAGCAGTCAAACTGTTAAAACAGAAATATTTTAGTTAGCTTTGGCTCCACCAGTTAGGATCACATGAACTTCAGAGAAGCTGCTCTGCAGTGAATGATTACTTAGCACTGTAGTTGTTGACTTCACCATGCATGAGAGTTCAGTTTGAAACTTGGAATTCTATAACACTTTCCTCAGCTTCCTATATCACAACACTTTTAGTCCACCAGTACTACCCAGTTTTCAATATGGCACTATGCAGGATATTTTGAGTTTATTAAATTTTGTTAATGTGTTGAATATATTTTATTGTTCATGTTCTGAAGTGAAGTAAAAATTATACTTCTTTAGCAGGATTAACAGAAGTTGCACAATTTTTCTTTATGTTGTCATATTTAGGCCTATAAGAGAGGTTACATAAAATTATATAATGTCCATGCTTTTCTTATTTTATTAAACATATTAAGCCAAACAAGTAAAATACCCTTATTATGGTGTAGAGAGCTGGTTGAGTACTTTATAAAACCTTGCTTAATAAATGGCAGAACTAGATGAGTATTTGGTAAAGCATGCATCAGACGTTCTTGTTAATTAAATTTTCTTCATCTGTGTCTTTGACCTATTCTTTCATCTTGATTGTACAGCTGTTTGAGAAAAAGGAAAAGAAAGTTATGAAACATGATGAACCTCTCTAATTTTCAACAACTTTAAAAAAACCTCTTCATTTTTAGTGCCATTCTTCTTTTGGATGTTTCAAAGATGAACAAACACAGGCTTCACACAGCAATACTTTTTTTGGCGAAAAACCTCTGTCCTTGCTGACACTTCTCGGTACTTTCTCTGCTTTCTGAAATTTGTGAACAACTTAGTGTGGTGCAGCGACGTACAGGTTGAAAACAGGTTTTAAGCGGCATTTGTCGTAAATAAAATTTATAGCTTACTTAAGTTTAGAGATATTTTAAAAGGTCTAAAAGGAGGAGATAGTTGGTGGATATTTTGTGCTAGAGAGCTTGTTCTTGACTTTGATTTCAAAACAAATGTTCCTGCGCACTCATTTGTTTGATGGATGAAACTTTATTATTTTCATTAAAAATATTTATTTGCTGACATGAAGCTGATGTCAAGAGATTAACTCTTACTGTTCTAGACCAATAAACATTTCAATTATGTCTGTAAGAAGTTACATTTTAACAACAATTGTTAAAGCAAGGCCCATAACAAAACAGCATATGAAGCAGAACATCTGAATAATCATGATCTGTGATTTTTGAACAGATATGCCTAAGAAAAGCTTTCATAACACAATATAACTTTGCACTTTGAGAAGTCTTCTTGAATATCATCTAAGTTTTGCACTGTAGTTCCTTGATTTCCTTTGTCACAAGTTGAGTGGATTTTTAAATAGACCAGGAGTTGTTGAAGTTCTGTACAGCATTTTTGGCACCTCCAGACAAAATGCAGTGGACAGGCACTTTGCATGTCTGCTATGGCTCCCTTCTCTTAGCATCAGCAAAATGCTAAAATACATTGCATTAAAGGAGATGCTTCCACACCCTACTCCTCCTCACACACAGTGTTTCAGAGAGGTTAGGAACATCTCAGCTGGGAGCTGCTATTCAAGTTAGCTTCAATCCTTTTGAGGCTGCAGTTCAGGTATCAGATGTTGTGTAAGGTACAGAAGAACTTGCTGCTTCTCAGAATGTTTCTCAGAGATAACAACAGACAAGAACCTGTCAGATGGTTTAACGAACACGAAATGCCATAAATAGCTGGAACAGATCTAAATTATAAATATCTACCCTCACTGACCTCTTGAAGTTGCTGAAGAAGAGCACTATCTTATACTGAGATTTGTTCTAACTTCTTTTTCCATAGCTCTTAGTTTAGCAATTTTCCAAACCACAACATATTTGCAAAGGACCAAATACTTTCTCATAAAAAACCCCCAAACTCATAAATATAGATATATTTATATTATGATACTGCATAAACCCTAAAGACCATTAACAGTTTTGTGAGACCTTCCTGAAAATCCTAGTGCATGTATTAGGTAAAAAACTTTTCCTTACAGATATTTAAATGTAAATAGTTTTGTATCAAACTTGTAAGGCAAAAGTTTTTAAATTTGACACTTGGGAATGGTGGGAGTATGGTAATTACTATTCTCTAGTTCATATATAGACACTGAAGATACAAATCCTGTTAGGAAAAATATTGCTGCTTGATAACAGAGTACAGTTCTCAGTTCTCCTTGTGCAGGATTGGAGAATCTCTGAAAATTGACACTAATTATCAAAGTACCATCACCTTTAAAAGAGTCTTCAATAAATAATGAAAGAGTTTCCTTTAGGATATAGAGCTCCTTTCATAATTCTTTGTTTCAGTTAACTTTTCAAAGAGAAGGGAGAAGGGCAGAGGAGAAAATATGTTGTTTAAAAGATCTCACCGCTATGTAATAGTGAAAAGGAAATCTTTGTAAGGACATTATAAGGTTACATTTTCCAGCAACTGTGAGGAACCTATGGTCCATTATATTTGGTTGATCCTTTTTTCTGCCTATGAGGCAGGAGGATTCCTTGAAAAATTAAAGTATGGCTTTGTTTTCAGCTGTTAAAAAAAAGGAGAAACCTTTACAATCCATGGCAGTGTTGGGAAATTTCAAACTAACGTAAGATCAAAGCTAAATATTTACTCTGTGTGGAGGTGCTCAAGTCTTGCTTTTGTCACCTGAGAAAAATTTCAATATATTTGGCTAAAGATATTTTTCCTGTTCGTTCAAAACCATGGGATCCCCATTAAGAGAAGAAGCAACTGAATATCTCAATAAGTTACATAAAACTATGCATATCACATTCATAAATAATAACTTGCTTGAATTATTGTAGAAAATGTTATGTAGAAAAAATGATAAAGGTGATTTTGGTAATAAGCTTGGGATAATATATAACCTGAGACACTGTCCTTCAGCTTAATTTGGCTTCCAGCTGTGGCTCAAGTTTTGACATGAAGAGATTTACTTTGAGTAATTGTTATAAAGACTCAGATAAAGATGCAATGTAGTGCAATTGTGCAGCATTTTATCTTTGAACCACTTGGAATGAAACGTCATTTACAATGATCTGAGGTATTTTTTCTGTCACTTTTTTTTTTTTCCAAAATACTTTGAACAAAAATGTATTTATTATCTGAATTAGAATCCCTTTTGTTAAACAATGACTAAACATGGTTTTGAAAATAACAGAATTGAAAGTAGGATGCCTGGTCCACTTTCTGTGTCTGCTGAAACCGTTGTGTTAAGTTCAAACAGAGTGGAATAGGGTCATATATATTTGTATATATTATGGATGTAGCCAAGAATTTATTCATGGTGTAAGTGAAATCATAACAGTCTAATTCAAGAGTCATGAGGATTTTTTCTGCACTGTGTGGTTTAAATTAGGGTTATGAATATCTAATTCTTCACAGATCCACCCTTTGTTGCTTCCATCTGTGTAAAAATATGGTTGTAACATCCAAAGACAGACAAAAGTAAAACAAATCAGCCATAGATACCAGGCTTGTTATCAAGTTTTCTGTCACAGCTAAACCAAACAGAAACAAAGCTGAAGGCAGACCAGGAAACTTACTGGCTGAATAAGACCAAGAATTGCTCTTTCTCACGCCTTCCAAATCTGCTGCAAATGTTATGGCCTGTTGCTGGCAACAGCAGCGCTATATTACAGGGATGTAAATTAAAATTTCCAGTAGAGCATATGTGGGCTTGCTGACTGTAGACTATGATGTGATTCAGTGAAACTGGAATTCTGACTCAGTTACAGTAAGTACTAAATTTACCTTTGCTCTGGCATTGGCTAACTTATCCTGTATGCAGTTCAGAATGTGAAGTATTAAAGACTAAATTTGCAAAATTTTCAGCCATTGAATTAGGGACTTGTATTAGCAATGTCTGGATTTAAGTGCCATTTAGAATTGCAGCTGATTTCCAAAGACAAAAAGGTAGCAAAATGCATGTATTTGGTGCCTTGTCAAAAGAATATTCCTCATTTTATATTTTTATAGAGCCATATCCATTTAGATACAAGCCAATGGAGGTGTCAGAAGTTTGTGCCGAGAAATGACTGACAATTACTAGGAAGACAACCATATAATTTCCTCTTTCCTCCTCTTAATTTCATGGCCCAGATATTTAACCAGAACCATCTAAAACCTAATAGATTTTTTAACAGGTAAATACGATACAGTTTTCTCAGTAGTAATATGCAACTTCCTATACTGAGTCCCAAATTAGGCATTCAAGACTGGAGGGAAAAGAAGCCTAAGGATTAGGGAATATGCCATAGGGACAAAGAGAACTTAGAATCCCTGCAAAAGGCTTATTTAAAAGCTGTGACGTTTTTCCTTGTACTGCATTGCCTGATAAGAGACTTGAGCGACAGTCGAAGTTGTATTTGTGGGCTGCATATCTTGCAGGAAATGTTATTGGTAAATGAAGGATCTATGTGCCTATGCACAAAGCAAAGAAAGATAATCCACTTTGTGTAAAGAAAATGATCACCAAAAAAAAACAAAAAAGGCAAAACAAAAACCTTCCAGCAGAAGTCCATTTATTCTTTCATTGGATGCCAAGAATTTAATCAGACTGCAAAACACCTAAACTAGTCCTCCCTACCAGATTGTATAGCAGTGACACTGGAAGCGAGATCTCCTCCACTTTCACTGTATGGAGAAAGTTGGATTATATTACTTGACAACTAGGGAGAGCCAAATGGATTTTCAGCAAAACAGTACTTCCCATACATTAACAACACTATTTTTCCTGAATGACAAAAGCTGATTAAGAATAATAGTTTGGAGATAGTAACATTTTGGCAATGAGAGACATCTGAGTAGACCTGCCCAAACAAAGGTGGAACTCGTATACATGAGATGTACAGGAGAATTTGGCAAATAGGCACGTGTTTGGCCTAGTGTCCCATTTTATACTATGGGCCTTTTTTGGGAGGCCATCTGGCCAAATTTTTATCCAATTTTTTCTGATATTCAAGAGGAACCACTGTCAATCAGTCCCTCCTGTGTAAACCTCCTTTCCCTAACGAAATGGGCAGTAATTTGCATGGAAGATTATGACAGAACTACAATCTTAATCACAACATCTAACTTCACAAGAAGAGTGTTGAAGGTGCAATTCATAGGAACACAGCTCTATCAACAATTCTTATTATATTCTGATGCCAATTATTATTAATTAAGTAGTCAAAGAAGCTTGCAACAGGTACTTTTAGTGATCTTTGGTTAGTATTGTGAATAGTGAAATTACTTTTAAAGCACATCTGAAACTAAAGAGCAATTAAAAATGTGAACACAGAGGTGAATAGAAAGAAGGATCAAATAAAATTTTGACTTGCCTTTACCTGCCTTTTTTTTGGCTTAAATATCAATCATTTTAATGAAGAGAATAAAATATGACAGTACAATTGCAGTGCTGCACCATTTTCCTTGCTGGTATCCTTAGAACATTTATGTTCAATTTGTGAGATGGATTTGGATAGAAACCTGTAGCACCTTTGCTGGCATGCAGTACACAGATTCATAAAAATATCTAACAGCTGTTCATACTAGCTATTCACTTGCACAGTCAAATATTTATGTTTTAAACAAAAACAATTCAAATTCCTCTTCATGAGTTAAGCTCTTGGGAGCAGCATATATTTAGAAGACACTAAAATATTTCATTAGAAACAGTGCAAGAGTTCATACTGGTGATACAAATAAAGCAGGAGCATAAGAGGGAGGTAATCTTTTTAATAGGTCCAGAACAGTATATTACCAACTGCACTGAAAAACAGCATGGAAACTAGCATGACAATGCAACTGTTCTGCCAAATTGTCCTCAGTGTGATGCAAGCATGCATGACTAGTGTTTTCCAGTCCGTGTTATTACTTGACAAAATGACAATTTATGACCAATTGTCATAAGTTTCCAATTAATGACAATTGGTCATGCTGAATTCTGTAGATGTATCAAGGGGGCCATCATATCTCTCTACAAAAGAAGTTGTGTCCCTGTTCAAATATAGACTGTTGTAGTGTGTGCTGCAATAGACTGTTACTTACTTCACATATTTGAGGGAATTATAGACTTCAATTACTTCATTAATATGTTAGCAAGGGTGTCATGACACACTCGTGTTCCCTTGACAAATGAACTCCCTTTGGTATTCTAAGCACTGAAGAAAAATTAATCTTAAAGTTTCTGATTTTTATGGTGAAATTCTGCAACCTTTGACAGATAAGCATCACAGAGTGATTATAGTGCAGAATTGGACTATATCTCCTTTTTGGTATTTGATGAGGACTGGATCTCATAGGAAAATTTTGTGTTCCTGAAATCTCCTGGAAACACAGAGACCACAAGCAGTCCAAGAACTTGAGGAGGGTGTTGGGGAGAGCTGCTATCAGAGACTGAAGTATTATAGATTATGACTTTAACATTTTCATTAAAGACTTTTTCCTATTATAGCAGAACTGTGTTACAAAAGCTGCAGAGATGACCATGACATCCTGAATAAGGTTCTGAGAGGCCTTGCACTCTTCACTGATGAAGATAAGATAAGTAACTCAGGATGTCTCAACATTGACAAAGCACAATCTTAGCACCTTCAGGGAGGATATGGCAGCCCCAAGCCCCCACAGACCCTGGCCCCAAAGGGTGGGGCAGGAGAGGATCTGGGTGCCTGTTGGAACCCTCTGTGAGAGGCAGTGCCCGCCCACCCTCGGCTGGGCAGAGGAGAGGCCTGAGGGGCCCCTTCACCCCGGGAAAAGCTTGTCCCCAGCAGAGGGGGCGTCACGGCCACCAAAGGCCCCACAGAGGGGTCCCAGAGCCGGCACCAGAGCGCTGCAGGCGATGCCACAGACCCTCAGTGCTGCAAGGGGCGGTGTCAAAGTGGCCCCTGCCAGGGGGGCACCGGGCGCTCCCACCTGCCCACAGCGTGGAGAACCCACGGAACTCTGAACTCTGGGGGGCGTGGCGGCGGAACGGGGCACCCTCACACCGAGAAGATCAGACAGAGGGGAGCAATGGGACGTCTTTGGGACCCCCAGATGGGTGACACGCTTCCACCTAACCCCTGTCACTCTCTCCCTGTCCCCCGACCCCTGCAAACACCTTTTTCTTTTTCTTTTTCTTTTTCTTTTTCTTTTTCTTTTTCTTTTTCTTTTTCTTTTTCTTTTTCTTTTTCTTTTTCTTTTTCTTTTTCTTTTTCTTTTTCTTTTTCTTTTTCTTTTTTTTCTTTTTCTTTTTCTTTCTTTATTTCCTTTCCTTCCTCTTTCTTTCTTTTCTTTCTTTCTTTCTTTCTTTCTTTCTTTCTTTCTTTCTTTCTTTCTTTCTTTCTTTCTTTCTTTCTTTCTTTCTTTCTCTTTGCATCTTTTATTATTAAATAAAATACATACAATTTTTGGTACTAACATCTAACCTTGTTTGTTTTAATCTCATTTATGGGTATATTTTGAAACTTCTAAATTCTTTTTGGTTTATACACAGTGATTTAGCTTTCTTTGCTTTTGTGGGTTTAAATTGTATCGTAACAGCTGCTTAACACTAAATAACATGAGATGGCCTGGCTGGATGACATGGTTTTGGATCTGCTATAAGGAATGGAAAAAACCTCCTTAGCTAGTGGCACAATGGCACCAAATTGGCCATGAAACATGAATTCAAAATCCTGAGTGAAGAAAGAGATTAGCAGAGTACAGACCCTGGACTTGAGGAGTGCAGACATTTCTTGGTGTAAAAGAGCTCAAGGCAGCTATCAGATCGAGGAGGACAGCCTCTTGCAAGCACAACGGCCCATCTTATCCTCACGAAAGTGAGTGGCATATCAGGAGATAGTTTTGACTAAAAACAGAACTTCTGCCACAACTGCAGTGAAAAAATAGAAAGCATGAAGGTTGCTGAAAAAGGGACCGACTAAATAGAATTTAGAAGCATTTTCTGGGCATGCATAATGGTGTTAAGCTCAACTAGAGCCAGACCTGGAAACAGACATCAGGAGCAATATGAGGGGGTTCTGTTATTTACATAACAGTAAAAGGATAGAAAAAGTGTGTGTTCATTGCTTAATATGTAGGATATGGAGTGACAGTAAATGCAGATAAGAGGGAGAAAACCAAAATTTTGGTTCTTTGAGTCTTTCTGAGTGTCTCACAAACCATTGTGTGTAGAGGGTGATTAGGAAGGAAATAAATTACTCCAAGTAGGAAGATTTGAATAATGGATGTCTAGAGAAATTTCTGGGTTTCCAGGTCCTTGAGACTGGACAAGATGCATGCAAATTTCTGGAAGAGTTTGTCAAAAATCTCTATGAGGAATCAGAGAGACTAGAAAAAGTCTCCACTCACTGCACAGAAAGTCAAATGGTGCATAATATATGAGAATGCAAAGGTGAACAAGTAGAGAACTCACATTACTCTGATTCCTGCAAAAATCAAGGTACAAATGCACTTTGAAGTCATTTCTGGCCATATGAAGAAAGAAATATTTGTGAATGGCAATCTGACCTACCTGATTTACTTTCATGATAAAATTCCTAGATCCACGGGGGTGAGTAGATCAGCAGATGTTTCCTGCCTTGACTTTGGAAAGACTGACTTCACACATCATCCTTATAGTCACTTCTGGAAGGCTGAAAAAACTGTCCAGATCATCGGGTTCAAGGATACTGGTTAATTGTTTATGTTCTGCTTGAAGAATGGCCACAACTAAAGGTTCTCAGCATCTGTTATGGGATTTTTTATGTTAATATATTTATTAAAAGTCTGGAGGAAGATGTAGAGCAGGCCTCCTGAAGTTAGTAGATGATATCATGTTTGTGTGATTCAGTTGACCTGAGCAAGAGGAAATCTCCACCTACAGGGTCTGGCTGTGTTCATAGGAAAGCACTGACAAGAACCTCATGCAACTGTTATAGAGCAGATCAATATCAGTTCCATTGGCATGGTGAACTACAATGGTCATTCTAATGCACATTATGGCCTATGATACCAAGGCCGAGCTATCAAGATTTTCAGATGGAAGATCATTGCCTCAACAGATCACAGCTTCTCTGATACACCACAACAAAAAGTAATTACCATCCTTGAAAGGTTATTACTGAATGAAATAACTCAATTGTTCAGGAAAATGACACAATGACCAAAATATTTACACTGTGAACATTGCAGATGAACTTTTGCTAAATTGTTTTTTTAGGAGGATATTTTTTAAATACTGAAGGAAAAGGTATTAAGCACTAAGCATTTTCATTAGAAATAATATCAATTATCATTAGTCCATATTTGGATTGAAATTGTTCACCCTGCTTCAGACAATGAAAATAAAATTTCTCCTTTAAGTATTTTTTCCCCTGGCCACATCCAGTCTATTGTCAAAGCCCTCAGAAAGCCTCTACTTCACTACACTACTCAGACATCTCCTAGGAGATTTACTCCAGATACTTCCCTTGGTATATGGAACCTGATAGGACCCCTTTGAAACTGAAAAACACAGATCCTGACTTAACCCCAGCAATCAGACATTGTCAAGGCCTTCCATTCCTTTCATGTCGATATTTTGAATAGTTCACCAAAACACAAATTAGAAAAAGTTACAGTTTCACTCTACCATGCCAAATTTATTTATGGGCCACAAGTGCAAAACTCTACACTTCTGTGGACATCGCATCTCATGTTTTGCAGTCTCTGATGGCACTGAGAAAGAAAACCTCCACAAACACTCTGCCACCTGAATTGTACATAACATAAAGGAGGCTTCAATTTTAAGTGTTTTTAGCCTTTCAGCAGTTATTATTCACTGAAGACTAAATAATATGAACTATCAAAGCATTGCTGTAATGAAGATGGAGTAGTAAAGGACTGAATCTGGTTCTGCTCCAGATTGCACCAGGAGGATTTGTTTGACCTCATCAGTACAAATAAATTAGAGTTTAGGTGAGAGTATCCAAAATCTGATTATATAGCACATTAAGCAATCAAATCATTTCACAACAGTCCCAGCCTTTTAATTTTCCTGTGTGTGCCCAAAACTGCACAAAGTCATAACACTGTGCAGCTGATAGCTTCTACAGCATTCAGTTTTCATTGTTCCATTCTGGAATTTAAATTTGGTCAATTTAAAGTTATATCAAAAAAGATGAGCCACCTTAATTTTTGTGAAAATTTTTTTATCATATTATTTTTTTCAATAATCTTCATAAAAGTTTTCATAATGCATTTATGGACTCAGAATTTTGCTTGTATCTCTCTGCACTCTTGCAAGCTACTTCATGATCAGGCCAAGGCAGCAAAGGTACCCTTTTCTCTGAATGCTTGTAAGATTTTAACCAGACTCTAAGGGCACTCACAGCCCATGCTAGTCATAATAGCTTTTTCCCTGTTCTTCAGTCCTGGAGAAGAGTTTGAGCCTAAAGTTCACACGTCCTCTGCCAGTCCTGTGCCAGGCAGGCAGATAAAAGTTGCCTTTCCATTTCTTTCCACCGTATGGACTTGCATACAATGATGATAACCATTAAGTTTTTGTGAGGCAAGGCTGTTATGATTGCATGCTTTGGAGTGAGAGTAATTTCTCTGCCTAACTGAAGGCCTTGCTTCGTCGGCTGCTTTGCCCCAGTGAGCGGAAGGTCTAGCCAGGAGCGTTGGCAACTACTGTGTGATGCCAGTGCTCCTGGCTTCAGGAGGCCGCTGCTTTGTTGACTCTGTTACTGATCTGCTTTGATATCTCAGGCACATAATTATGCAACATTTTCTACATTAATTTAATTTAATGCATGCTTAATTTTAATTTTTAAGTGTTTAAAAGGGAGTTAGTTAGTGTCTGATTTTCAAAGAGATCAAGAATCCATCTCTTGCAAGATAAAGGCCAATTAACTCAGCCAGAAAAACAAACCATTGGCAGAGTAGTTCCTGGTGCCTAGGCAGTTTTCTTTTGTTGAGTTGGTCTAATTTAACATGTGGTTTGCTACCAGCAGTAGATGGTGAATGCTATAAGTTTAAAGGAATTATTTAAAGTGGTAATTTTCAGAATTAAAGTATGCTCAAGATCTGCACATCAAGAATAAAGGAAGAAAGAACAACACAGGCAAATTTTTCTGAGCTATTTACATGGGCTAAGTGTGAACAATTGCAGGAAGACTGCCACCAAACAATTAGGTAGCAAGCAGATAATGACACTCAGTGCAGAGATGCGTGATGTCACATACAAGTAAAACGCAGCTCCACCTTTCCTGGGTGGTGAAGGGTAAGCAACTGACTTTTATACACAGGATTGGAGTCTCAGAGAGGTGACATGCAGCTTTCTGAAAACTTTAATGGCAGACAAAGAAGATAGTATTCTATTTCAGCAAAATAATCCAACTGTATACTGTACCTATATCTCTAAGATAGGGTAAGTTCTGGTATCTATTTCCAAACCACACAGCAAAAGTGAAAAGGTGAAGAGTAGTTATTTATATGGAACAGATTTCAGAAGTAGAATGATGTAATTTGTTATTTCAGTTTTGGTTATGTGCACAGGAAGAAGACTATTTTAAATGTCTTTAAAACCATGAATACAGTGAAGAATAAACAGAGACACATTATCTACTTCATCCTATAATACGAGAAATACTGGGTATAAACTGTAATCATCATGCTGAAGATTTAATCCACAAAAGATAGTATTACTTCACATTCTAAATATAAAAGCTGTAAAATGTTCACTCTGAGATTTTATGCTTGCTAGAATTTTACATTTGTTCTCAAAGCCACTGAAAAAATTCAAGGAAGAAAAATATTTCAGGAGCTATTAAACACAACCATACACCTCTGACTCGAGATCCTAATCATGGAGACTGAACTGAGTCTGAGATTGAGGGATTGTTTCCTCCTATTCTTATATAATCATTAGACAATATATGAATTTAGTATAATATGGTATTGGCCTTTTTATTTTAAGTGGAAGGACTCAGTGCAATAGTAGGAACAAAGGCATCAAGGCAGCACTTAGGCAGAGGAGAGAGGGAATGAGATTAGCAGCAACATCCTGAATCTAATTATGGATATTCTTGTCCTATTCTGAAACAATCCAGCATTGTTTCAGTTTTTGTCCTTCTTGAATCTCTTGTCTCCAGAGTATTACAGGACCAGTAAGACTGGGGAGGTCATGATATGAAGGAAGTGTGTAGGTATAGATATTCACAAAAAACTTTCTGAAAACTTTCAGGGACTATAACAGCTTAGTTACAGCTGAAAATAATGAAAAATGTTGCACAGATGGGCTACAAAGTTTTTCAAGGTGAGCTGACAGCCCAGCAGGCAATTTTCTCCATTATGTCTACTGTGAAAAGTGTGCTTTGTGTACTACAGCTTCTTTTCCAGTGTGTTGTGTAGATCAGTTATTATTTCAGTGCCAGTTATGATTCCATTTCCCATAAAAATTATTAAATAATACCCTGATAGTAACAACCAAACTAAAATAAGGCTGTCAGCCTTGTCTTGACCACTCCTGTGTCAGCTACTAATTAGTGTCAAAAACTGTGATCCTAAGCTTATCCCTTAACTCTAAAGTTATTACATTTGATATCACTTTAAGTGTACATTATTACTTGTATATTTCAAAATATAGTTTTTTCTTCTTTTTTTTTTTTTTTCTGTGAAATAAATTAAATAAGCTAAGGTCATTCCCATTTCTCTGTGCATGTTTTTCTGACCTTCAGTCTCTGTCAATCCTTCTCTTTGGAAATTAAAGTTGACTGAAAGCAGTGCTTTCTTTAATGCCTTTTAATCTAATTTATGCTTTCACCTTTATATAATGAAGATATAAAATAAATCTAAAATGAAATAAATATGTCTCACATACTTCTAGTCGCAAAAGCACCTGCATCAGAAGACACCAGGTTTGCTGCTTTTTAGTGTGACCAAAGAAGATGCCAAGTACATTTAACTTTGGGGACAGTGAAAAAATGATGATGCTTCATTTTCAATGAACCAATATCAAAAGACAGGCAAGAAAGAAAATGAACAATGATATTTTATAATTAGGAAATGTTGATGTAAATATTCTATGGGCTCTTCTTTGTGTCCAGAAATTTTCTTGAAACTCATGAGTACCATTCTGAATGAGCACAAATTTTCCAAGCATAATAGGAGCAGTATCAAAGCAATATAAATCATTTACGAGGATAATGTTACATAGAATATGACATTATATTTTTACAATAAGTCCATTCAAAGATCTAAATTCAATGCCATAAACACAAACTTATACTCAAGAATTCCTTTACTCAAGTGAATGCACTGACGTGTTACAAGCAAGATTTAATAATTGATTTTGTTTAGGAGCTGACTTCAGTCTTCCAAAAAGCGAAAAAGTAATTGATTTTACTAATTTTTCTTGCAACAGTTTGGTATTGGTGGAGGCTACAAGAGGGGTGGGGGTTTCTGTGAGAACGTTCTGGAAGCTTCCACCATATGCAGCGGAGGCAATGACAGCAGGCTCCAAAACAGACCCACCACTGGCCAAGGCCAAGCCCAGCAGCAACAGCGGCAGGAACTCTGCTATAATGTATTGAGGAAGGGGAGAAAAAGTTATAGCACAGAAACAACTGCATCCAGGGAGGAGAGGGGTGAGAAGCAACATGAGAGGAACGGCTCTGCGGACACCAAGGTGAGCGGAGAGGAGGAGGAGGAGGTGGTGTCCCAGATACTGTGGGTTTTAAGGCTTCCCTGCGTGCTGTGGGGCAGAGCAAGGTGAGTCTGCTGCGCCCCTGCAGCCCATGGAGGCCCATGGGGGAGCAGAGATACACGGAAAACCCCATGCTGGAGCAGGCTCCTGGCAGGAGCCATGGCTCTGTGGACAGAGGAGCCCACACTGGAGCAGGTTTGCTGGCAGGGCTTGTGACCCCATTGCGGATCCAGGGTAAAGTGATCTGTTCCTGAGGGATTGCACCCCATAGAAGGGACCCGCTCTGGAGCAGTTTGTGAAGAACTGGAGCCCAGGAGAGTGTGTCACACTGGAAAATGTTGTAGAGGATTGTCTTCCATGGGAGGGACCCCATTCTGGGACAGGGAAACAGTGTGAGAAGGCATCTCTGTGAGGAGCAAGGAGCAGCAGAAATAACATGTGATGAACTGACTGCAGACCCCATCCCCAATCTCCCTGTGCTGCTGGGGTGCAGCTAGAGAAAACAAGGAGTGAAGTTAAGCCTAAAAAGAGAGAGGGTGCAGGGAAATTGTTTTAAGGTTTGTTTTTACTTCTCATTATCCTACTTTGATTTATTGTTAGTAAATAAGTTGATATTCCCAAGTTGAGACTGTGTTGCTTGTGATGGTAATTGCTGAGTGATCTCTCCCTGTCCTTATTTCAACCTGTGAGCATTTTGGTCTATTTTCCCTTCCTTGTCCAGGTGATGAGGGGGAGATAGAGTAGAATTGGTGGGCATCTGGCATTTAGCCAGGTCAGACCATCACACCAAAGATGTAGACTGTGATTAGAGCATCAGCACTCCAAAATCCGTAAAGGCAAACATTATTGTAGTAAATTGGAGTTTCTTTCTGCATGATTTACCAGACCCAAACATCACTTTTGTGGCACCTTAGAATCAATTCTGCACAAGGTAGAAAAGCAGATACTCTCATAGAAGTAATGCTTATGCTGTGCAAGAAGAAATGAGATTAAATTGCCATCTTTTCCTCTAAGGGGCCATTAGTAATGAATAGCAATTCTCTTTCATTTATCTGACCCTTGTTATTTCTGTACCCCATCTCCAGACTAATCTTTACAATTGGAAATTCTGGTAGCTCAAATGAGACAAGACATGACTTCACTGCTTGCTAAGACCACTGCTTTTTTAATTAAGAGTCTTCATTATTTTTCTTTTTTTAATTTTGATATCGATTTCTTTTTACTTAGATAAACCTATCTAGGTAATTGACAGTCATGAATGAATTATTTTTGTTAAATATTCCTGTCTGGATGAGATTTGTCATTATATTCATTACTCAGAAAAGGAATGGTGGTGGATAATAGTGTCAGAAATTCAACCTGCATTATTTGGGAGATTTCTCTGAAAATCTCCCAAATTTTCTACTTAGTTATCCTTTACATGCTCTTTCAAGCAGAAACCTTAGAGCAACCTCTTTCCACTCCACTGCTAGTCATTTCAAGTACTTCAAAAACATTTTCTCTCTTGTTCAGGGCCAGAAAATTAGCAGCAGATTTAGAGATTTGATTCTGATTTATTTGCCCTCACACTAAGACCTAAAACAATTATCTAATTTCTTCTCCCTGCATTTTGTTTAGAGCAAAGCAAACAAATATTTTAAGTGATATTTTATTCATGTGTGTGTTAGTTTTAAAAGAGAGAACCCTATGTTAACATAAGTAAAACAAATATCGTACTTCTGATCTATAATTTAATTTTAATACCTCTTTCAGCAGCAGCAGGATTTGATTATGAATTATCATGAATTCATATCTTCTTGCTTTCCAGGAACACTCACAGAACAAAGTAAGATATGCAAAAGATGGACAGATGTAAATGGCAATATAATTTCTGTAGCAAAGTTATCTGAAATTATAGCATAACACAAACTCAATATCTTCCAATATTCTGGAAGGCAAAGTTATTCTTAAACACTTAGAAGTAAGGATTTTGCATAACAAAGGTCTTTCACAAAGATAACGAAATCACACAATCAGAGGGTCAATTAAAATTTCATTTTTCTTGCTAATGAGCCAATATACTGGCTGGCATGCATGATCCTGCAAATCTTGATCAAGTCACGCTATTGTTATAATTTAAAGTAGTCATATTATATATTTTAAAAAGGAGAAATTGCTGTTTTATGCATGGCTATACATGCAAAGACATCCCCAGTATTTTCATAACTTTAAATGAAAAAGACTGTTCAAGAATGTCTTGAAAACTGCAAGGAAATTTCAGCCACATTTCCAAGTAATCCTTTTACCTACCCTTCCACTTCCCACACATGCATTCTTGTCATATCTTTGCAAAAAGTATGTACTTGAAATAGAGTGAAAAGGAAGAATTATATTGGTAATACGGATTTTGAGAAAAATTATCTTTTCAACTTTTTCTAATGAAAAATATAAGTGGCCAGTTTCAAAGCCACCTT
Source organism: Ammospiza caudacuta (assembly GCF_027887145.1). Lineage (NCBI taxonomy): Eukaryota > Metazoa > Chordata > Aves > Passeriformes > Passerellidae > Ammospiza > Ammospiza caudacuta. The sequence goes on from NC_080632.1 coordinate 17,912,597, forward strand.
CTCAGCTGCTGATAAGATTAATGTACTGATTAACACCTTTTCCAAGTTGGGTTGGAGGTGAAAGCAATCCCATTTGGCAAAATCTCATCGCATTTGCTGACATCTTCATTAACCTCACTGATAAGAAAACCATTTCACGACAAAAATTTCCCAGGGCTAGAGATTTTATCTTCACAGCTTCACCTGACAATGTTAATTTTCTATGTGAAACATGCAGGTTCAATTGCCTTGATAATTTCTCAGTGCCCTATACCTTTTTTCCTTTGGTTAAAAGGTTAACATAAAAGAAACCAATTGCTTTGGACTGACTACAGAAGACTGATTTTCAAAAGGACATTTCACCTTTTAACAAAAAGAAAGAACAGGGATGTAGATAAAAGTGAATGAAAGGGTCATCAGACACAGAAAGTTAATTGAAGGTACATAGTGGAAAAAATATTGCCATGTGATCATGGCCTTACTTCTTCCAATATGTACCTTCAATTAGCTATGCCAAGCTCTTGTGTTCTATTCTATAATTTTACTGTTGGGTACCTTGATTTCTCTATATCATACCACTGCTTTGTTAAGATTATAAATTCTTTATCTCCTGCATGATAAGCTGCAGGTTTTGAGTCAGTCAAGAGACACCCTCTAGTTATTTTAAAAGGCATCTCCTTCTCTGAATAATTGCTGAATTTTTAAGAAACAGCTTGTGATACGAGAAGCCAATTGTGATTTTAGGTGAATGGGGAAACTTGTTTCAGCCAGGTTATATTCTTGTGAAAACCTTTTGCCATGTAGGTTCTTAGTCAAAATCTGTATTCATACAGGAAGTTTATGGCCTTTTCCAAAATAACTTCAGGGAAATTCAGTATATATCTGCTTACCAGATGTTTACTTTTGTGATAGCAGGACTGTTTCTCATCTCTTTTACCTTGTGCAATTGGAGTTATTGTGTTAAATCAATGACGTGACATAGTCTTTCTCTAAAAGCAAGCATTTATGTGTTTACTTGTACCCCCTCCCCCTAAAAAAAAAAAAAAAGAAATTTGATATGCTAATCTTAATAAAATATGAAATTTACTCAGTGCAATGTGTCTTCCAAAACAACCTTAAATACTGTGTCAGCTGTAGAAGGGCGTTTTCTTGCCTTTCTGCCGTTTCTGCTGTGTGTTCTCATAGAGCATTGCAGTTAGACTCCTTAGCCCTGTGCTTAAGCTTCTCAGGTCAAAGCAGCTGAAAATAGATTTTCTATTTACTCCAGAAATATGTATTTATTTTCTCATTCTCTAAAGTTACAATGAAGCAATGTTATTTCTGCTATAAATCTATGGAAGTGGCTGATCTTACAGTAGATCTGATGTGATATTCAAATGTCTAGGGATCTAGGACCTCTGAATGCATTAATACCAACAGTAAATACTCTTCCCAGTGATCTAAAAAGTCATCTGTAGTGCAACATGTGGTACCCTGAGGAAAGTGAAGCGAGACAAGCACACATCCAATTGATGAGCATCGATCTCAGATTTATTGATCCAGCTTACACACTTTTATAGTAGTGTTAATTAAGCTCATACATATTGCAAAACCCGAGCTCATCATTGGTTACAGATTACATGCCAACCCCTCCTTTGTTGTTAATACCTGTGGTTTCTTGTTGAGGCTAATACTTGTTTTCCTCATCCTGCTGTTGACTTGTTATTGAGCACCCTCAAGGACTCCATGTTTTCCACCATGTTTTTCTCATCACTTAGTCAAGGACACAGTGTTTATTGTTTTTAAGGAAAAAGCTTGAGAACTTGCTGCTTACAGCTGCCTTTTACTTCTTAACCAGCTGTATATGATCATGGCCTTTTTCTATAAGCCATGTCTGAACAAAGCTCTCCAACAGTACCCTATGCTTACATGTTGTATATGCTTGTATGCTGGTAAGTTATCCTTTCAAACTCCTATTTCACAAACATGTATGGCACAAGATGAGTTATCCCAAGAGCAATAATTTTGCTGTACAAGGAAGATCAGCTATGTACTTTCCATTACACAACAGCTGGACTCTGCTTCCAATGTGACTCAATTCACAAATTAGCCACCGTGCGCTATCTTGCAGTCCCCAAAGGAGATTTCCTCTACTTCTGAGAACTTGGTTTTGACTGTTTTTAATCTTAGGAGTTAATATCCAGCCTTTCCCTTTTGCAACACCCTTGCAATATCATTCAAAATAATATTGCAGTTTTCAAAAGCAGAATTGTTAATTTGGCCACGGACATCACTACTTAAAAGGAGCATAATTTCAGTTCTTCAAAATAGAAACTATCTGTCTTATCTAAATAAATGCTGTTGATTTTATGGCTACTGCCAACTGCAGCTCTCCCTACATCCTAAATAATCTCAGGCACAATGACCTAAGCTAGTATAAGTCATAGTCTGGCAAAGCAATAGTTCAGGATACCAGCCACAAAAACACACAAAAGATTAGGTTCCACTTAGCAGATGCTAATTGCTCAGAGACACAGGAAACAGATTGAACAACAGCTGAAATGGGTAATACTTGGGGTGTTTTAGAATTTTGGGTCTTAGGAAAAACAGGAGAGCTGATAGGGCAGTAGGACTGACTTGGCTCAACATTGTAAGCACTTAGGAAGATAATACTGCCCCATCACCAAACAAAGAATTTTATATATCTATTAACTCTGACAGCAGTGTGTGTGAGCTGTTGCAGAGTCTCTAGTACATCAAGCTTCTAGTTATAAATTATTGTTTTATAGGTATTCTTTTTTTTTTCTCATCAGCCTGGCAGAAATTACACACTCTGTTGAAGATTGCAATGCAAGATGTTTTCAATTACCATCTGTATGGCAGATTATCTTTGTCAAGTGGGCTTTATCTCTCTCTTTGAGTGACCACATTCACACCTCCCTTGGGAGGGGACATCTGCTGATAACAGACTATTGAATGTCACTGCATGACTGATAAGAACTATAACATCCCATTGGAAGATGCTCTGCCCAGAGGGAGGAGCCAAGCATTGCTACCCAGATATAATCCAGAGGTTTTTGAAACACCAGTACAGCTTTTTCCAAAGGATTCCCCAGAGGAACAGCAGCTGTCTCTTCTTCCACTGGGTCTTCAGAGGAAGAATACATCCTTCCCTACAGAACCCCCTTGCTCCAACAGAACCGCCCCTGACACTGCAGGAGGGCTGCAGCCACATTTCCAATGGGACTGCCACCAACACCCTGACCCACAGGGTGTCAGGCTGGGTTCTGACTCTGTCAGTGTTGTTCTAGTGTACTGCATTGTTTATTTTATCCTTTATTTTTTTTTCTTTTCCCTATTAAAGAACTGTTCTTTCCTGCTCCCATATTTTTGCCTAATTTAAAATTTATAACAATTCGGAGGGGTGGGGAGGGTTTATGTTCTCCATTTCGGGGGAGGCTCCTGCCTTCCTTCGCAGACTCCTGTCTTTCCAAACCAAGACACACTCTTTGCAATTAGACAAAGTCTTTGCAGTTGCACTCTGCAGTGCCTGCATCTGCTTAGTTCCCATTAAGCCAAAAGAAACCCAAAAAAAAAAAAAAAGTCAGATCTATCCATCACCTTAATTCTCTCTTGTCCTTTTAACCAACGTCTTGAAAGTTTAAACACTTTTCCTAATTCATTTCAAAGGGTGTTTCACTAGGGGTGAAGGCAGAATGAAGGTTGTCTCTTGCCTGGATAGAGAAGACTCTGGCCTTCACTCAGGGGCAGCAGGATGTGTTCAGCTTCTCCACTGGTTTTAAGGGATCATGGATGTCATGATCTCACAGTTTGATTGGGCAATATTTTAACAGTAGGAAGGCATTGTGTCTGTCACAAAGTAAAGGTCCTAATGCATAGGCAGAAGACACACTGTGTTGGCTTTGCCTGGGGTGAGCTAGCTCTCTTCACAGCCTTGGTATGGGGCTGTGTTCTGGGATTGTGCTGAACACAGGGTTGATAGTACAGAGATGTCCCTTTGTTATTGCTGAGCAGGGCTCACACAGAGCCAAGGCCTTTGCTGCTGTTTGCTCTTGCACACTGGTGAGGAAGTTTGGGGTGCGTGGGAGGGCAGGAGGAGACACAGTCAGGACAGCTGATCCCAACTGACCAAAATGATATTCCAGATAATGTGATCTCCTGCTGAATATAAACAATGGGCAGAAGAAAGAAGGAGGAGGAATATTTGGAATTATGACGTTTGTCTTCCCAGGTCATCATTACACATGATGGGGAATGCTGAATTAATTCCTCTCTTTGTTTTTGTTTGCTTGTGCACATGGCTTTTGGTGTCCCTATAAAATTGTCTTTGTCTCAACCCATGAGTTTTCTGGCTGTTACTTTTTTGATTCTCTCCTTAATCCCACAGGTGGGGGAGTGAGTGAGCAGCTGGTGGGAGTTCAATCATGACACACGCACACACACACACAAAGGAAAGCCTTGAGAGAAGATCCTCACAGGAGAAATTGTGGTAAGACATAGTGATGAGCAAAAAGGAAAGAGGAAGAAAGGAAAGGGAAAAAGGAAGGGGAAGAGAATTGCTTTATATTATCTATTATATTTATTTTCTTTATATGATACTTCATATTTATCATATTTTTATTTTATATATTTATATACCACCAATACAGAACACCAGTATTTTCTCCATAACTACTGCTGAAAGATAGGATTTGAGAGAAGATCCCCACAGAGGAGCAGGAATTCAAAATCTATGCTTGCCCCTGAGCAGGGTTTTGAAATTAAAATAGGTTAATATCCATTCTTGTAATATCAGTTTCATCTCAGAAGCTTGGCTAAAAGACAGATTTTGTGGGATTTGTGAGCCAGATACAAAAATAAAGTGTGGTATAGAAGCTAAAATGTAAATGGAATCATTCTAAAGGATAACAGAATATGAAAGTCTGGTAATGGCTTGGCTATAAAAAAGGTGGCAAGTTATCTATAAAAACAAATACTGAAACTTGAAATTAAATGCTCGACTAAGCAGTGGAAGACTCAGGACAATGTGGGATTAAGCAGCAAGACTTTCAACTGTTTCTCAAATATATACAGAAGAGAGAGTGTAGCATGTAAAGAGCAGGGAACAAGAAAAAAGTAAGGGTTTTAAAAGAGCATATACAGATTTACAGAAAAGAATGTTTCACATTACTAGTAGCTGAATTTGTTCAAGCTTTCATGATATTCTTAAAAGTACATTTTGTTGTTTGGATTTTTGTTTTTTTGGTTCGCAAGGATTTTTGGGGTTTTGTAGGTTGTTGCTTGTGGTTCCTTTCAGAAGGTACAACCCACAGAATTCCCTGCTTGTTATTAAATAAGAAACTATGTTCATATCTGTTTTAAATAATTCAACTTTCTTCTAGGCAGTTTCACTTTCTGGGAAAGTGACTTTTGGTTGTGGAACTGGATTCAGATGGTGATGTCTGGTGCGTTTCCCCAAGAAGGAGAGCTGAAAAACAAGGCTCTGCATAACTCAGACCATCCAGAATTTTATTACCTGAAACAGTCCCTTTGAAATAGTATGGAAATGTGTATCAAATGTATCAAACTGATACAGGAAGGGAGGGCCTGTGGGACTCAGTATACTGTTTTAATGTAATGTAATGTAATGACAACCGTGCAGAAAAAATACATTTCCAGCTGCTCCACCAGTATTGAACTAGAGTTTTAATCAAAGATTTATGCTGCGCGAGAGATAATTATTTTCCAGCTTTACTGGAGTAATGAATCCAGCTATGAAGTCCCCAGCAGAAGAAAGCTGTTTTCCTGTTTTCCAGACACTGACTGGATCAGAGCTGGAGCACTTATTCTATGCAACCTGGTTGAGAGAGCTGGGGCCATTCAGCCTGGAGAAGAAAAGATTCTGGGGAGAATTTACACCAACTTCCAGTACCTAAAGGGGCCTTGTAAGACTGAGGAGGGGATTTTCACAAGGTCAGGCTGTGATAGGACAAGGGGGAATTAAGCTGAAGAACAGTAGGTTTATATTTACATCCCTGGACGTGTTAAAGACCAGGCTGGATGGGACTCTGAGCACTTGACCTAGTGGAAAGTCTGCCTGCCCAGGATAGGGAGGTTGGGGTTCAGGATCTTTAAGCTCCCTTCCAACCCAAACCATTATATGATTCTATAATTACATGATTCTGTGGAAACAAAATTAAGCAAGCAAAAAACAAACAAACAGGTACAGTAATTAGCTTGTTGCAGTATAGAAAAGGAAACATCTTTACACTGGTATAACTAACCTGTTGGAATATTACTAGATTTCCTTTGTTGTTAAAAGACCCAAAACAAACAAAATTTAAAAAGCCCCACAGAATTCTGAGTCCTGCTATGACTGAGACAAAGAAGTAAATTAAGTGTTCTAGAAATAATTCTGTAATAACTTTTGTTATCGTGAAAGGTCTCAGGAGTAGCCCAGTGTTTAAAATAAATCTGATTATACTGATAACCACATGCAGAATAATACAGGTGCTTTTCTGGGCAATAAAAATAGAGAATGGAGTGGAAGTCTGTTATGTGAGTAAAAAAAAGTACTGAATAAAAATGCAAATTTTTTCATCATCTAGAAAGTGGAGCCATCAAAGCAAACTTGTTGTATTTTACAGGAGAAAAAAAAAAAGAGTAAAGGAGATTCATTGATTCTGACTAACAGCACTAGGTAGCCATTCACATGCACTTAAACTATGTATTGAGCCCTTATTCTTTGAACTGAAATTTTCTCTGTTGATCAAAGGATCTATTTTGCAGTACCTGCAGTACTTACTTTTTGGCAGATCTAAGATATCTGCTACAGACTTTCAACCCGTCTTTACATCTATAGTGTTGGTAGGGAGTAAAAAATTTATTGTAATATCCATTGGTGACTTTCTTCAAGGACTTAGTTGTATAAACTTGCCAAGGCATAAAAGCAAGACTGAAAGACGAGAGTTACAGTTACCTAAGTTAGAAAGGGGCTGCCCAATGGGAGAGAACACAAAGAAATTAAAATAAAGATGCTGTGTGGTTTTAGGAGCAGGGATAAACACAGTCCTTGGTTTTAGGCCCTTCTGTTCCCCTTTAAGGTTCTATCTACATAGCTGTAAAGGCTCCAATATGAAGAGAGAGAGGCAACTCAGTACCATCTTCTAAAAATAAACAAGACTTTTAAGTAATTTGGACTACAGAAGCTTCTGGTTCTGAGGAGCACTGGTGACTTTCAAATGTAGGGTAAGACAGTCTCTAAATAAATGCCTGTGAACTATCAGTCCATACTTTCCATACTATTCTGCACTATACTATCATTCCAGGGTCATGGAGTGTTATTCCATAGTGCATTCACTCACTGAATGCTTCTTCCACAAATTTTAGATTTTTAAAATTTCAATATTTATTTTGAAACTTTCATAGTTATTAGTAAATCATAAGAAAGAAACAGATGCTCATCAGTACTGTTTAAATCCACTAAGAGACGATTGCAAGTTACTTAGAATGAAGTTAATACAAAAGAATTGTATTTCAATATTTAAAATATCATGTGCCTGTGTTGAAAATATTTGCAGGGATTGTGTCCTATAACAACTGAAAAAAGGAAGACTCAAAATTTATATGAAGGTTCTTAAGTTCTTTGTTTGGGTCATATGTTTGACATTTGCTCTCTTTCTCACAATTTTGGCTTTGTTTCTATTTCTGTGTAACTTTTAGTTTTCTGAGGAAATACTTATTCAGATGATTTGATGGAATAACTGAAATTTTCTTCTCAGTTCTTCATAGATGGACAGACAGGAATGAAGGAAGGAACTGAATTACCCAACAGTGATACTGAGTAATATGTAGACAAAACCTGAAAAATTCTCTTAGACAATATCCATAATATCAGTACTGGTGAAACAGTAAATAAATTTTTCTTATCTGTAATTTACCTGTAATTTACCATATGTATACTGATAAAATTGCATCTCCCATAACTTGCTGAACTTGAGAACTGAATCCAAGATATTAGGTTTGCCTTGGCCTTTTATGAAACCATAGATAGTAGATAGTTGTGAAAATTCAATTTCCCTTTCAATTGCTTAAACAAAAGTTTTTCCTTATCTAGCATAGTCTTTTCTGTCCTTCATAAAATTTCAGATCCTTTTAGCTGCTTGGAATTGGATATGCAAATCATGTAGTTGCATTCTACTGTCAAAGCTCTAAAAAAAATTGCGGTCATGTTCTACATGTTGCCGTGTGTAAATATTCAAATTAAGACTATTAAAATAATCAGCAAAATTTAGTGTTCTAAGCACCTCATTACCTGTTCAGCCCTCGCGCTACTCTGGCAAGAAATATTTGCCCTGTGTCAGTCAGATACAAAAGTCTGCAGCTATTTCCTCCTGCCGTTCTCCCATGAGCCACAGAGAGCATTGCCAAGGCAGTGCTTTGTTTGTGTGCTGCTGCTTGGGTTAGTCATAGATGTGAAGGAAATATCAAGCAAGCTCTATAAACAGAAAAAAGCAGTTAAAAGTCTTAGTGCATTGAAAAATAATAACAAATGTTTTGACCTGTACGTCTCAACTCAGGAAAATGCCAAGTATGCATCTAACTCCAAGAGTACGAATTATCACATCCCTAAAGTTACCTAAAGTCATATTAATATTTTTAGTTGCATTTAAATACATCCAATTCTTTGACTCCATAAAATTAGATTTCAACTGTATTTAATTAGTGCCAATCTTAGAGAGATTGTCTTTACTAAACAATCCTCTGATAAACAAAAGTCAGAAAACTCCACTTCCTTTTTATATAAAAATTTTAAAAAATAATGATAACTAATTAGCACAGAATTACTATATGCTATTCTTTCATGAAAGATAAAATAACGTTTTTTTTGTTGTCATACAATCATGATGAAATACAGAAGGAAGACTGTAGGTGATACTTTCAGGTTGGTCTCTTTCTCTAACCTATTCATCTTTTTTTTTGTGGGGAACGTTAGGTGTTAAGAAGAACTTCAAGACTGTTTAAAGGTATTTTTGCACCAGCAGTACAACTTAATGAAAATTTTCAATTCATTAAGTATTACAAGGCAGTGGGACAAGACTAGAGTAAAGAAACATATCTGGCTAAAGACAGGACACCAAAGCATAGAATAAAATCTTAATGTGAATCATGGATCCTTCCCTATGTAAGAACTTATCTCTTGTGATAATTATGTGATTGGCTTTTATCATGTTGATCTGTGTTGAGAGCTTTGCTATCCTTTCTTTCCTCCAAGGAAATACTCCAGTTTTATTTAATACTTTCTTTCTGTATTTTGTATATCATTTAGATGCTGATAGGTTTCATAAAAAGAGTCCTTCTGCTTCTACCTGTGTGCATTGATGACAAAAAATTTGCTGATAACCAAAAGTTCTCTACTGAAGACCAAATGGGAAAAGAAAAGAATAAGGGACATTTTCATAATACACATTGGTGGTAATTCCATACTAAGAATATTAAAAACAGGTGGCCTAAAATTAACCTAATGTTTTAACACAGTATTTTTTTTTTTTTTGCTGGGCTCTCTGGCCATTGGATAGTGTTTCCTCTCACTTTTTGAAAACTAAAATATAGACCTAGTCCAGAAAAATAATTTTTAAAGGCCTACCACTGAAATAAGTCTATGTGCTATCTGTTAAACAGAAAGCTTAGTTCTTCTGTCTTTCCTAATAATTAGAGTCAAATCTCTGCTCCTTATGTGAAAAACATAATGAAAATTCATCTGTGGCCTCAGAGATCATAAAACCAAAGAGGATCATATAAATCTATTCTTATTTACAAATGTTCAGGGGTAGTTTTGACTCTGACTGGTCATCAGCGGAGGCAGGCGCTAAGGCACAGATGATCTCAGACTCTGACGCTGTTCTCTGTCCCTCCCAATGTCCAAGCTGGCAGTCAGGGTGCCGGGGAGTGCCCCTGTGCTTGGTGAGCCGCAGGGATGGAAGGCACGCGGCAGCTCTCAGGGCTGGGCTGCTGGAGACCCCTCTCTTTGCATAATGGCCACATAAATCCCTCAAACACACAATCAAACAGCATGCCTTCATAAACCTGTTTTGTGGCTTGCAGTCCAAAATTCTTGTGATATAGCCAGAAAATTCAGTAATTTTTTGGAGACATCAGCTGGAAACATTTCTGTGGTCTTCTATGGGGATGTTTGCACCCACAGCAGTAATTAAAACAATTACCTGTAGTTTTATCTGCCTTAAGTTTAAAGCAGAAACATCTGCTGCAGGCAAAGACTGCTTATAGGCTGGGCTGGGCTCAGCTGAGCAGGAGAAGAGATTTCTGTAGGTTTATTTCATTCCAACCAGTTTCAGTAAAGCAACCAACAATAGTTGCTAAGGTCTTACAGAAGCAAATACATAGACACAAAATGAAGTAGAAGAAGCTAAATTTTACATCAAAACTCATCATCTTTACACAACATAGGGAATACATAGATTTATATACAGCTTCCTTTTTTCCCCTACAGTTTTCATTCTGAGGTATTTTTCTGCTTTTTCTTCTGTTCCCCTAATTTATTGAGTTGCAGTACAACCGGAGACTCAAAGTAAGAATTGCCACTGTGAGAATAGAGCTGATTTATCAGGAGGACATGTTTGCATGCTGCACAGAATATTTGATGAGGTGATTTTTTCTTCCTAACAATGTCTTACAGATTATTATCAAAAGCCATTAAAAAAAAATACCAAAGGCATTCCAAAAGAATAGCAGTCAGATTTTATAGAATAAATTTTCCCAAAATCAAAGGAAGAAGCATCTTTTCTGCACCATTAATCTTCCATGAAAGCATTTTAACATTCAAATATACTACTTCAGATTAAAAACATAATTAAAAAAAATACAAAACATAATACCAAAGCCTCCTCATAAACTTCCTTTGAAATTACTGAATAGATGGGTAGAGGTAAACTCTTTTGTCTGTAAATCAGTTCATAGTTTGTACTGTCTGTAAACTTTAAAGTATATCCTTCAAAATGTTCAGTTACAACCAAAATATCTCCATTTAATTATCTTGAAAAGGGTTATTTTTTATTTGTGGAAGGGAAAGAACAGAAACCATATCTTATCAGAGACAAAATCATACCACTTACATTGGAAAAATCATATTATATCTAATAAATATTTAGAGTGTTCCAATCTCTTTTATACATATTTTTGCCAAAAAGGTTTATTTTAAGTCAAAATTATGTAAAATATTATTAAATTTTCATCTAGATATCTCAGCTTTAATTCACTGATCTGTAAAGTACAAGTAATCTTGACATTTACATTATTTTCAATATTTTACTGACAATAAACCAGTTTAATTTTAAAGATTTTTAAAGATTAATACCACTGTAGTATCTGCGAATCTAAGTTTAGATTAAAATGTAAAGTTTCTCTTTACATTTCATGCAAGTGATTTAAATTGTAGTATGTACAGTGGGAAAGGCAATGTTAAAATCAAATTTTAAAATGCAGTTCCTTACTTGTCCTTTGATGTTACAGAAACTTTACAATGTCTACTACCAATAAATTAGTAACATAGAAATAACATTAAATAATATCTAATGTCTCTTTTTTTCATTATATTTCTCTTAATTTTCAAGATTCTTTTATCCATTTTATAAGAAATCATATTACTCTTGTGCATAATCAAAGGCAAAAAAAATCCACCTGTTAGTATTTTCTCCATTATTTCCTGTCAGATGCATTCATGCAATATTTTACTAGACAGCCATCTCTATAACAATTTATTTTTTAATAAGAGGGATAGTAACAGTCAGTTATGGTTTTCATGTGAGATAGTATTCATCTCAAGACGTGTTTAGTTAATAATCTGAAATAAGAGGATGAAGCAATTTTGAAATGAAGAAGTTTTGTCCTTCTGTAAAAGAACGAATGTTAGAAATATGGGCAAAATTGCAAACTGAACAATGTTTGCCTTTTCCCTTTGAGGGACGCCAGTGAAATGAACAGACACTCTGACAAGAGTAGAGCAGATACCCTGCACCACTTTTGTGTTTGCCAAAAGGAGTTGATAAATGCCCTTCTGTGCTCAACACTCACCTGCTGCTTCCTGTGAGAGGGGTGAGCAGCTTGGGAGTGCTGAAACAAAAAACTTACGTCTATTGCTGCATATATTGCTGCCAATTGGCGTGTGTGTTTGGGGGGTTTTGGGGTTGGGTTGTATTTTTATTTTTAATTTTACTTTATTTTGGAACTGGTGAATTTTGGCATCTGGTGAATTTTCCTCTTTCCTTTGATGAAGCTTGGGGCAAAAATAGTAAAAATGGTTGAAAAGACCCATTTTCATGGGCACTGCAACTACTTTGTGTTACATTACCCTTTCTTCATTCTGTGGCTATAAATACTCCTCTAAATATCAGACCCGAACAACAAGGAAGACATTTTTGCCCACTATAAGTATAGGCAGTTTGCAAAGTAATATTTTCATAAGTTGCCATTTATCAGCGTAGAAGAAAAAAAGTTCCTTGAAGATATCAATCAGCCTTCATATATAAATTTCAGGCAAAAAGCCAACCGTAACTGAGAGTCGTATAATGAGAGACTCAGCATGATTTCAGAGGCTTCACAGTCAGGGTGAGGCAGGTTGTCATTTTAAGAGACATTTTGGATTTTTTTTTTTCATGGCTAGAGATTGATATGATGGAGATGAAAAGCTGGACATTAAAATAAACCCCGTTTTGGAGGCCTTACACATAAGGAATTAGATATTTATTTCTACTATATTAGAACCAGTCTTTTTTATACCAACTCACCCCTCTAAAACACCTCATTTATTTGCAGAATTTTCCTGAGATTTAACTGTGATGATGTGCCAAAATACCTATTAAGGAATTCCTTGAGTGTTATCTTGAGACTTCTGGCTCAGCCTAGGACAAAGGGCTGAGAAGAAACTGAACAAGCTCTTCAGTAGCCCAGGGAGGTGTTGTTTCTTAAATATAAGGAGCAATTCTTCTGCTGCTTCCTTTTTTGTCAGTTTTTGAGATACAGTTTGTACATACTGCATACGCTGCTGGTGCCTCTAACCCACTTCTTTGTGAGCAGTAAGAGGTCAGCAGAGGGATAGCTTTCCTTGCTTCCTGCAGCACTCTACTCCAGGGAAAGACAAAAGGGCTTCTGCAGAGCTGGTCCTCTCAGTACATTTCAGGTTACATAAACAAAGAGGTCAGCAGGCCACAGACTTCCTTTCTCCTCAGAGGCACCTGTAGGTCAGACTGCTTTGTGGCTCATGGGTAGTGGCTTCCATGGAAGAAAGAAAGAAAAAGCCAGGGAATATGAACCAACACTCTTCCTAGTCTTAGATTACTTTATCACAACTATGACTGATGGCACTACCACAGAATATGAAATAAATAACAGAATTACAGCCCTGTATGGAAAGGATCCACCTACTAAATACAGTTTGGGATGTAAAGACTCCTTCAAGCCTCTGTCATAACAATTGTTGGTTCCCACCAACTCTTCTACTTTAAAGATCAGAAAGAAATTTAGCAGTGTAATGACTTGCTACAGAAGATTAAAATTGATGATAATTGTACTTTCTGCCACAATATTGATTTATTACTTTTATTTTAGAGAACCATGCAAGCTTAGCATTAAGAAGTATGTTGACATGATTTACGAAAGGAAAGTGCAGTATGAGGTTTTCTTAAAAGGATGTCTGTTTGTCTAGATTTATATTTGCAAAGGGTTGGTTATGGAAAACTGACTGGTTCATAGATGCTCTGTTGCATCTGTTACTAGTCACTCCTAGTAAACTGAGAGTACATTTGTGGGTAAAAACATTACAGTTGCCAGAAAACCCCTTTTAAGCAGAGGGGCAACAAAGAGACGTGAAATGAAAGAGTACAAAAACTTTTGTCACAGAATTGCAGAATAAGCTGAGTTGGACGGGTCACACAAGGATCAAAGTCCAGCTCTTGGCCCTGCACAGATCAGGCCACACCACATGTCTGAGAGTTTTGTCCAAACACTTCTTGAGCTCTGTCAGGCTTGGTGCTGTAACCACTTCCCTGGGGAGCTGTTCCACTGCCCAAGCACCTTCTGTGGGAAGAATCTTTTTCTAATACACAGCCTAAATGTCTCCTGATTCATCTTCATGGTGTTCCCTTGGGTTCTGTCACTGGTCACTAGAGAGATGAGTACCTGCCTCCTCTGTTCCCTTGACAAGGAAGTTGCAGACTGCAACAAGATCTCTCCTCTCCTCTCCTCTCCTCTCCTCTCCTCTCCTCTCCTCTCCTCTCCTCTCCTCTCCTCTCCTCTCCTCTCCTCTCCTCTCCTCTCCTCTCCTCTCCTCTCCTCTCCTCTCCTCTCCTCTCCTCTCCTCTCCTCTCCTCTCCTCTCCTCTCCTCTCCTCTCCTCTCCTCTCCTCTCCTCTCCTCTCCTCTCCTCTCCTCTCCTCTCCTCTCCTCTCCTCTCCTCTCCTCTCCTCTCCTCTCCTCTCCTCTCCTCTCCTCTCCTCTCCTCTCCTCTCCTCTCCTCTCCTCTCCTCTCCTCTCCTCTCCTCTCCTCTCCTCTCCTCTCCTCTCCTCTCCTCTCCTCTCCTCTCCTCTCCTCTCCTCTCCTCTCCTCTCCTCTCCTCTCCTCTCCTCTCCTCTCCTCTCCTCTCCTCTCCTCTCCTCTCCTCTCCTCTCCTCTCCTCTCCTCTCCTCTCCTCTCCTCTCCTCTCCTCTCCTCTCCTCTCCTCTCCTCTCCTCTCCTCTCCTCTCCTCTCCTCTCCTCTCCTCTCCTCTCCTCTCCTCTCCTCTCCTCTCCTCTCCTCTCCTCTCCTCTCCTCTCCTCTCTCCTCTACAATACCTCTAAAGATGGTGTCACAACCACTGCCCAGGGCAGCCTGTTCCAATGCTTGATAACCATTATAATGTAGAAAATTTTCCTAATATACAATCTAAACCTTCACTGATGCAACTTGTAATTTCCTGTCATCTCATTGTTTGTTACCAGAGAGAAGAGACCAATTCGTAGCTTTCAAACTCCTTTCAGGTAATTGTGGAAAGTGAAGCTGTTCTCCCTCATGCTCCATTTCTCCAGGCTAAACACCATCAGTTCTCTCAGCCACTCCTCTTAAGATTTATAGCTTCAGTCCTGCAATCCATTAGTATTACAGGATTAGTCCTGCAATATCATCGTAATCGAGGCTTTTACACTACCATTACACAGTGCTATGTCACCACAGTTCTGTCACAGCTCTTGTTTAGTTTAGACAGCTGTCTGGAAGCATCAACTTGACAAATACAGATATCTAAGGACAATTGTTTTTATTCTGAACAAGGACTTAGAGTTGCTTTAGGAGCATGAATTACTTAATAGAGTTTAAAAGAAACAAAGGTCCTTGATTTTTGACATTGTTAATTTTAACTGAAGAAAGTATCAAGAGCACTTGCTCAAACTGACACCAAAGAAAGAAAGAAACAAACAAATCAGCCACTATGGCTTTCTGAAAGAAAAAAAGAAATGCTCTTATTTTGGAAACTGCATTCAGTGTCATATAAAGGATGTGTATTAATAATATGAGCCACAGACAAATTGATTTAGAAGAGAAACTACATTCTTGGATTTTCCTACCACTTCAGACTCAGTCATTAAAATCTATGTCAGAAACAGAATTTTGTCAATTTTATTTGATTTGCATGTCCTTTAATATTGTCATACTTGTCTCCTAGTGTCAACTTTTTTTTTAAATGGCATCCAAAGTTTGATTTCTAAATCTATATTTATGTCTCTGAATTGACAACCTGATTTTACAAAAGCCTTGATAATCAATATGAAACCAATCTCATTGATTTCATAACAGGGTTGCATGGTGCATGATCAGTACTTTCAAATGTCTAAATGTATCCCAGCATCAGGGCCCTGGTAGTTCTGGTGGCTCTGGTAATGCCATATTATGATGATATGACTTGTTGCTACACAGTCTACATGATATTTCATTGTAATCATACACCAGTCTGTGGCCTAATTCAGTGATTGTAACCAGCAGTATTCTAGGATCAATCCCCGTTTTCCAAAATAATGGAGCTGAAATAAATTTGTCAGATATTACAGAAATTGGGTCACATGAGTGATGCCTTTGTAACGGTTACAAAATTATTCCCACAGGAAAGGTCACTGACTTCTGAACTGAACACCTGTTGAAAGGCAGAAATAATAATCTCAGGACCAAAAGCACAAGTTCATACAAATACACATTTCTCTGCTGAGTCAGTCCAGTATCCAAGCTACAAAAGAAAAATCAGAAGAAGTTTGGTACGTTACAGATAGTACAAGAGATTTTAGAATAGCAAAAATGTTACATGAGCTGTTTTAGGGCATAGTAAGGCTCTGGAAAGAATTAAAAACAATTGGGGAAAAAGAGAATGAAATAATGACATAGAAATTAAAGTGTATATGCCTAGACATATATGTATATACGTATTATAAAACATACATATATACATTTATGTGTATACATAAATATTTAATATTTCTGCTAGTATCTATCTTTTATGGTGTGTGCAAATGTAGAGAATAGATATCAAAAATTAACAGAGAAAAGAAAGATACTGTTTAAAGCATATGGTCCCCTGTTAAAAAACCCAGTGTGAAGAGTAGATCCACAGTGGTTTACATAATGCTTTAAAGAAATAGGAGAGAAATTAGGCGGGGAGGAAGTGAACAGCCAAGACTTCATATAAGACTGAAAACCTCCTCCATTCCCTGCTGGGACCATTCTTTCTAGCTAGGGCAAACCTTGGTCATTAACATTCTCACAATCACAGCCATTCTGCTTGCAGAAGGAAGCAGAACATCCTTCTTCCAAGGAAACTATTTATTACACTTCTATCTACACTTCTGACCCTGTCTATTTTAGGCTTATTGAATTTTTTTACACCAATTTTCAGTGTTTAAAACACTTTTGAAAATATAATTTTTAATAGAGTTCCTTAGTACTTGGGCCTAGTCAAAATTGGTTACCATTTCTAATTAATTTTGTTGGTATTTTTCTGGGTTTACATTTAAATTATTCTATCTGAAATGGCTTCTTTAATATCAACTCAGATTTGGAAGTTTGAAAAGCTAGATATTTGGGGGTTTTGTGATCAGAAGAAAAATGTTTATCAAACAGCTATTTACAAAACTTACACAACCATGGCTCAGATCTGTATTTCCTATCATCTAGTCATCTAGCCACCACTTTTTTTTTGTTTAGGAGACACAGCATTCTATAAGACTTTGATCTTGGTCCATCCTTTGAGAACACAAAGTAAAGGCAACATCTTAAATAATGCAACTTGTGCAATCTCTAAAGCAAATGGCAAATTAATCAGTCACTGAATCCTTGTTGTTTTGAAGACTTGTGCATTTTTAAAGAAGATGGAGTAATTGTTTAGTGACTTGGTGCCATTGATTTTCATTATGGATGGTGTTGACTAGGTCTGTGTCAGGTCACCTGGGAGAGATCGCCTTTGCATAGCTAAATAAAATTGGGAAAGTACCATTTCTTATTCCATATTCAACAGGAAAGCTCCAATCCTTCAAATAAGTTTTGTGTGACCTTCTGGACAAAGAAATTTGTTCTTTTTTGCCATGAGAATAAATGAGAGAAATGCAAAGCTGCATAGTTATAAAGCAGAGGTCTGGATTTTACAGGCCAGCAGATTCCTGGTTGAGAAAGTTGATCAGCAAAAAAAAGTTAGAATAAAAGAGAAATGTTCTCATTTGCTAAATGTGTGTAGTACTACCTGATTTCTCCATTAGTAATATCTGGACTAGAAACTAAAAGCATCCATGAGAAGAAACATTTACTTCAAGGTGTGTGGTAGTTTACAACTTCTTACAAACTTTTGGTATTTTTTATGATGTTACAATAAGAGAGAAATTCCATAATAGAGTAATCATATTTAACTGAGATACATACCAATTTCCAGGTATTTTCCTCTTAAGATTTTGCTTGCAAATTTGAAGCAGTTTTAATTTTTATATATTTTCAGAAGTGACACAAAATTATTTCTAAGCTATACTAAAATTCCTATTTCTTCCATTTCAGAGCATTGAAAAAATATTTTATTTTTATCCTGCTTCAGATTTTGCTTTCAAATTGGGCAGATTTTTTCAGTTTATATGTTTGAGATTTTTTTTACTTTCTTCTGTTCTAGTTTCAGGATTTTCCTCCCACTTTCTGATGTCTCATTCTTCTCCATCCTTGCCATCTACCCTTTTTCTGTTCTCAAATACCTCAGTCTTACTCAGTCTCATTGAAATGAAGTCTATAATTTTAGTGCATTACAATAGCTACTGGGTTTAGGAAAAAACCACACTTGTCATATTATGATGACTCCGTGAATTTCTCTGGGGGAAAATGTGACTTTTAAAGATTTGTTGGGTGGCAGTACTTTTTAGATATCTACTTCAGCAAATTCTCTCCCATAATGATAACTGTACAAGTGTGATAGCTATTACACAATTTAGCAGACAAAGAAATTGAATTTTTCTAGAATGAGGTGTCTTGGAAAACAGAACACTTCAATCTGTCTGATAATGTACTTGTAAATGTAACCATTAATTAATTTTTATTTACTCAGCCTGCTTCCATAAAACATCAATTAGAATCTTATCAAAAGCATTTCTGAAAAAAGGGAAAGGAACATTGTTAAAATACTGGTAGTGTTTCAGAATAGTTGACAGGTAATTTGAGGCTACAAAGAGATTTGATTGATTGACCAAGCATTCCTTCCATAGAGGCTAATACAAAACTTTTAAGAAAGCTATTAAATATCTCTTATACTTCCTGTGTCTCCTCTAATAGTAGCTGTGGGATGCATAATAACCACTTTTCATTTCTATCAGTCAGGTCAGAGGGAAGGAAATAGAAGAAAGCTAATGAGCATGGGGTCCATGAAGAAAACACTGATGCATATGACAGTAATAACTTAGGAGAATTATCTTTAACAAGAAAAGAGTATTTGTTTTTAAACATCATTCTGGTTTGGTGGAACAGTGAAAAGATGCCATGAAAGGATTAAAAGTAGAGAAAGGTCTTCCTCTATGTAGACAAGTGTATATGCACAGTATTATTTGATATATGGGGTGTCAATAAATGCTAAAGTTCCACGAGCTACATCTTAGGTGATATGTGGCAGTGGAAACCACACAGTTTCCCCTAGAAACCCTAACATCCTCGAAACCCCAATGTCTTTCCTAGAACAAACAAGCTGAGCTGGAGATGATTCTGAAAATTGGCACCATATTTTCCTTTGGTACAGAGCAAAAGATTTTCAAGTTTTTCCTCTTGAAATAATTGATGAGGACTCAGGTGATGTCTGTTAACGGTCAGTGATGTTACAACAACTCCTGTTAATTCTGTCTTTTTCCAGGAAAAAGGTTGCTGGTGACTCTGGAGCTAAGAAGGAAGAAGAGGGAAAGCTTTGCACAAATTGCTTGTAGTGGGAAGTACAGGTCTCCTCTGTTTGGTGACCAGCAATAGGGAAATAAAATGAAGCTGCATCAGGGTAAGTTAAGATTGGAGATTAGGAAAACGTTCTTCACTGAGAACAGGCTTCCTAGGTCATGGCACCAAGGCTGTCAGAGTTCAAGGAGTATCTGGGAATATCAAGGAATGCTCTTAGTTATGTGATCTACTTTCAAGTAGCCCTGCAGGAAACAGGGAGTTTGTCTTGATGGTTCTTAGGAATCCTTTCCACCTTGAGATGTTCTATGATTCTATTAATCTAAATTGTTTTACAAAACCATAGGAATCCTGCATAATTTTTTATCCAGCCTGGCAGATTCTTTGAACCTCCTCACACAATGTAGAAAAGGGAATATAAGACTAACTAGTTTCCAGTTGCTCAACAAAACAATACAGTGCTTTCTTGGCAGAGCCAAAAATCTGGACTCAGTCCACAGTCACTAAATGCAGTCACTACTGGGTGCACATGAACATGGAAAGTTTTCTTTGTTTATCTTCTATCCAAACCTGCTATTCCTTCTGCATTGCTAAGACTGAATTGAGTCATCACGACATCTGCAACTGACTTGGAAAAAGTCCTTAAGGTGTCTCTCACAGAATGAAATACCTCACTTAAACCTAAAAGAGATCAGTACTTTTGGGGTACTGGTTTGGGGTACTATTTTGGGGTATAATGCAACAGTCAGCTAAAGAGAAAAATTATGTGGGTAGGTGGAGATAAGAATAGTTTCACAGATGTAACTGCTTGCAGAAAGATGAGAAACCCTGAAAATCCTGTAAGCAAAACATTACTATTTCCATGAGGAGATAATGTGCAAATCAATAGTTATCATATGTAAAATCAATAGTTATAATGTCTATCGATATTTAAAAATTCTCAGAATCACTAAACCCATTTAGCCATCTCATGTATTTCTGCATTTTGATTGGATAGAGAAAGAATAACATATTCTTATATAGTTTTACTTTTAAATGGTCTCTAAAGCTTGTTTATTTTAAATTTCCCAGAAAGAAATAGGAAATCTTTTGGTTCTGTATTAGAGGAAAAACAGCCTTTTCCTTCAATACATAAAAATAAGGGAAAAATTCAATGTTCTTTCCAAAACAAAAGGAGAGTCTAAAACAAATTAAATATGATCTGAAATTCCATAACAGGGGCTTCTTGGTGGAAAATTTTCCATCTAATTTTTTTTTTTTGTCACACTGTATCTACAGGTAGACTCTAGACTGAGGTTCTTTCTTCATCCTCTTGCCAATAAGACTGTTTTAAAACAGCCTTGCCTGCAAATCACACCAGAGAGATAATTGCCAGACCTGGCATACTGCACCATCTTGTGTGCACACCCTGGGACGCGAGGCACACACTGAGCTCACAGGTTAATGAGTTTTTCAGACGAGCAATTGGAACCTGTGATATCTGCAGTCTGAGACACAAGAGAGTGAGGAGAGGAGATTGGAGGACAAAATTTAGCTTACTCAGCTGAAGTGCCTCTAGCTACCAATACCAAAGATGGACCACTGATATAAATACTCATAAACACTCACTGAAGGATTAGTACTGCTCTTTTCCTCTTATGGCATGAATCTGAAAAACTTAAACAGAAAACATCACAATCTAAGGAAAGGTCAATGACTAAGATGCCAATCTTATTCTAGTATAAAGTGTCATGTCACTGAAACTTTTTACTGAAAAAAACAGTAAAAATGGCAGTACATCTGTTCTTAGTCATCACTGTAACACCTGTAGGGTACATAATGACTGGAAAAACAAGCAAAAATTTTTAACATATTTTGGCAAAAAGTGCAAAGCAGACTTTTTAGTTAACCTGATGAAGAGATTTGCCTCATGAAGTTAAAGCATATATAATTTTTTGTCTGAATTGAAACAGTATTTCATACAATCAACTTGTCCTAAATGTTGCCAGGGTGTGTACCACTTATGCTAGAGTAAAATATGTTGCAATATAAAAATTTGTTCATGTTCCATTTCATACCATTTCATACAGGCAAAATGTTTTCTTATAGGCTGCTAGAAGTTTGCTAATATAAATTAATTTACATGTCAGAAATAGCTTTGCAAAATCATCCTGACATCACCTAAAAACAAAACTCAGTCATTGTGCTCAACTGTTACGTGCATTATTCTTGTGCCATCTGACTTGATACAAACAATATTACAAGATAAAAAACCCCATTATTTCTATATGGAATTCATATTCCCATTGGTATCTTTAGAAGATAAATCTGAGAGATCATGTTTGCAATTTTCAAATATTAATTAACAAGGTGATAATTGCTAAAAACAGTTATAAGCCATACTTCAGTTTCATATGGATTCAGTGTCAATACCCAAAGGTGGCTGAATAAAATAAAAGGAGTTTAATAAAAGACACACAATAAGAAAGAGGCTAGGTAACTAGTATACCTTATTTAAAATTTTGTAATGGTTATAGTGCATGTGGGAAATCCATAACCTTACAGTTCTGAAAGACAAAGGCAACATTTCATGCTCTTCCTTTTTGTTTCAGAAGGTGATAATCATGAGATACAGAGAATACCATCTGCTTTCACACACGTGAAAATGCCTAGCTAAATAAATTCACTATTTTATTACCAAAAGATCTTGGGGTTTCAGACATCTGGATTTTGTCCATAAATCTTGAAATCCCGTCTTGGAAAAAATTTTGTAAATACAATGCAATTTAATGAAGATTTGCATGGTTATGGATGCAGTTCCAATGAAGAGGGAAAAATGCCTCCAAGTATACTTTTAAATTCTCTGTTTTAATGTTTCTAGTCAGTACCAAAGCTTTTCCAACATGTGATAATTGAGGTGAAAATATCAGGTGAGCATGAACCACATGAATAGAGGGTTAAACAGAGAGAAGTAAGAAATTGAATATGAATATTTGTCTTTGCAGGCATGGGTCTGAATACAAAAAAGTTATTTAATCCACAGAAAAAATGTCCCCATGTGAAAAAAAATGTATTTTCTAACTGAGCTGTTAGATATGCTAAAAGAAAATATGTAAACTAACAAAGAAATCACCAAAGAGAAAAATTATGCTCTCTCAAATTTCCTCTTTTTTTTTAAGCAATACTCCATTGGTTGCAAGAGTGATTTTGACTTTGAAAAATTAGGTAAAACAAAGTGTTTTATGTGACAACTTAGTGCAAAAAAATGACAGCTCGCTATTTCTACACACACCTGAAGTGTTAGTTTGAGGGTCACAAAGGGCTGAAGTGTCCCAATTCATCATATCCAAGGAAAAACCTTTGCTAAATAATGACTCACAGTGAATATTTAGTGGTTGCTTTGTCAATGTGTCTCCATTAAGTCATCCTTTCATTTGGGTATCCAACAGGGATTTAGTGCACATATAAAAAGGCAGCTTACTATTTATCCTTCTGTCACTATGACTGTGAAGAATTTATTTGGTGAGACTGAAAGTGTTAGTGTAGGCAGAATTTCCACCTTGAGCAAAACACTGGACTAGTTCTCATCCCTTCCACAGTTCTACTCAAAATTATCAGAAACATAATATAGTTAAATCACAATGAAAGATAAAAATGTTAAAAATACTTAGAATAGATAGTTCTGAGTAATATACTTCCTGAAATTAGGGGTTTTTTCCTGTTTTCTTAGTGTCTGTTGAGACTGAGATTTCTCAAATGTATTTCAATTCTATTACTTATATATATATTTCTTATGGCAATTCTGTGCTGCTACATTTCACCAACACTGATTAATTAAGAAAGGCTTTTTTTTTCCCTTATCATATTAAAAGCTAGAAGAAGAATCCAAGAAATGCAATCTGAATCCATGCAAAAAAGATTAAAAAAAAGAAAAAGAAAGGAAAAAAACTAGAACAAACAAAAAAAAAAAAAACCCAACCCCAAACCAGTAGGGGAATTCTGAGAAAAAGAGCCCTGGATTATCAGAGCGGAGGAATAATAGAAAATTATTGTTATTTATCTTTCAAGCTTTCATAGATCCTTCCTTATAATGGATTGCTACAAATATTAGGATATGCAGATTCCTCTTTTCACTTTTGCAATAATTGTACACAAACACAACCATGTTAAGAGATCCAGATACACAGTGAAATTTTTTTTTTTGCAAATACAGCATCCTGATCTACCAATAAATAAAATGGGGGCATCAGAGAGGATGAATTAAAATACTTTTTAAGCAAGTGTTCTGTTGAAGAATTGTAATGACTTTTTTTGTGAAGGAAATCTGATGTCTTAAGGTCTGTAAAATTCATAAACATTAAAGAAAATGGTAAGAAATTTAATCCCTGCTTTGCAAATATTGGGAAATATATATTGATGTACTTGGTTGTTTATATCCACTTTTTTACTCACATATATTATTTGAAGTACAATATTAACATGAATCTATGAATCCTTCTAGTGACTCAACAGCAATATATATTAACTGTGCATTAGGAGGTTTAATAATGTCTCTGGACTTGAATTACAGTTATCCAATACTGAAATAATTCTCCTAGTGTCAAATAAATTAGGAAAAATAGTGTCAGCTTGTTGATGACACTTTCTTTCTGGAGGGGAAGAAAAAACATAGGTGAGACCACTCCCAAGTTAGGGTATTTTTGACTCATTCTAAGGAAGCATAAGTGGGTAAATATTTTCAAGCTATCTATACATTAGTAGCTACTCATTACTGTAGTCCTGATTCCGATTAATGATAATATCCATTCTTCTAAATTATTCCGATTAATGATAATATCCATTCTTCTAAATCCATCAATATGCTATTAACCCATTAGTCAAACAGTTTTGGACTCGGGCCTATCAGCCCTCCTGCAGCCAGATTGATTGTCTGATGAGGCAAACTGTGTCTACCATGAGTTCTACCCCAGCCTGCAATACCTGCAGTGAAATTTCCCTCAACATGCTTTTGGTAAGTGTCAACAGATCCATTTTCCACAGACTGCTGAGCTATTCAAAATCAAGTATGTATTGTAGTTTCATAAATAAGTTTTACTTGCTTTAGATTTATTGTGATAATTTTTTCTTTTTTTGAAAGACAATCAAAATCAATCTTGATGGAACCAAGAAGTCTGTTAATCCTGTTTTGAGTGACCAGATTTTCATTTTCTTTTCAGGTTTTTATATCAAGAAGGATGTAAGATATGTGCAAGAGGGGGAATGTTTGTATAAAGCTACTTCTATTATACTTTTGCAACCCCTTTTAGATAGACCAGTGCCTTTACTTGACTTAAGACAAGTTGAACAGAAATATAATCAAATATCCTTAAAACTTTTTTACCCCCTTATAAAAAGAGATTGTAATCTTAGTTGGTTTCCTTTATACATTTTGCAGAAATTAGAGCTGACTATCAAATTACCTTGTAACTAAATGAACTTTGCTTCCACATTTCCTCCTGACAGAAAATTCCATGTGACCATTACCTAATCAAACTCCTCAGTGCACAAACAATTCAAGTTCTGTTCAAGAGACAGGATACAAATTTGATATATATATCTGTGTACAGTGTGTTGTTTGGAGAAGTATATTTCCATGTATAAATTCTAGGCCCATCCATTTTTTTTTCTTTTATTTTTCTCTTGCTTGCTTCTCTTTATTTTTTTTCTTTTTTTTTTACTTTTTTTTCTCCTTTCCTTTCTGTGAGTGTATGTCTGGTTTTTATTTCTTTAAAATAAACTATTAATATTATGTGACTGGAGAAATTACCTTCATACTTCTCTCCCTTTCTTGCTCTTGCTCATTAAAAGGTTTTATTACCTGGCTGTCTATGTATCCCTTTTCTTTCCATCAGATGTATGCAATATAGGATATGAATTTCTAGAAATATTTTCCTCCCAAATAATGTCCTTCATTTCTAACATTGTGAAGCCTGAACTGACCCATTTCTTCTCCATTAATACTGTATGCTAGCTTTTAACATGAAGATATAAATATCCAAAAGTAGACTAATTCTTTATATTTTTTTACACACATTGGAAAATTGAAGCATAATCTTGTTACGTTATAGTGTTACTCGATCTAAATTCAACACAGTACTTTTATTTTCCATAGAAATAGAAACAGCATCTGCTGCAACACTTGTTCAGTACAGCCTCAAATGAGAGGCAAAGAAAGGATAATTTTTTCACTCCAGCCTCAAATGGGAGGCAAAGCAAGAGATAATTTTCTTTTACTGTCATGCCCACTTGAGGTGCAGTAGGTGAATAAAATACTCTGGAATGGAGCTTGAGTATGGGTGACTGACTCGGGTGCTGCTTCTTTCCTATTTCACTTCCTTTTAAAAGATTAATTTAAAAATCCATGGTGTCATGCAAGACATGCAAGAATCTCAATTATCTTTCTCTTATTATGTCACTTAGTTTAGGAAGGCACAATTGCACCTCATGGGTGGATTTCCACTGATTGAAACAAATGTGTTTCAAACATTTGAATGTTTTTTTCTTTATAGTTATACTTTCCTGGAAAATCTGATAACTGGGATGTTTTAAAAGTAGAAAAGTTCTAAATCTGGAATTATTCAGCAATGCTGTGGAAAATAACTGGGGGGTCAGCAAACAGGCAGTGCAAGGATGACATACAATTTTGGATTAATAGACTACAAACAGGAGTGAACTGCAAGTTTAAACATAGATTTACTTTATTCTTAGCTGATTGGGAAAGTATAAATTATATTGATTATGAGTCAAACCATATGAAATTTTATGACTGAATCTGAAAAGAAAATAACTGGTGTGAGGAACTGAAAAAAATCCTACAGTAAATTTAAAAAAACAATAAGGAGTCTAAGAATTAAACAGAGCAAAACCCTGCAGCCAGAGACTCTGACAGTGTTAGGTGTTGAGGTGGATCAGGTGCATTGCCAAATGTTCATCCTCTGACACTGATCACTATTCCTAGTTTCAGTCAAAGATGTGAGACAACTGCCGTGGTCAGGTTGCAGAGGTCTGACACCTATTTCCAAACCATATTCAACTCCTGAATGTTGGCTCTGCTCTTCAAGCCCTGGGGCTCTTCCCTCTGGTCATCAGCGCCTCGGCTGACCCCCGTGATTGCTCTCTTCAAACACACGTGCTCTTCTGTGATAAAATCTTTCTCCCCTTTGACTAACAGCTATCCCAGTGCCAGGCATGCTCAGCTGCCAGCAGCACTGACACTGTTCTGGGTCATTTTAACAGCCTCAGTAGGCTTTAGCTTGAGATATAACCTCTTGCAATGTCTTGTTGCACCGCTTAACATGATCGGGGTCTGAAGGAGCTGAAACCTGCTCTCCACATCTTGAGATTCTAAGGACAGTCCTTAAAGCTGGCAATCTTGGTACTATTTCAACAGAAACTAGAGTGATTGGGGAAAATGCTTGAGTTTCACAATTTTTTTCATAACAGCTTCTCCAAATAAGGTCTTCTTGGTCTCCCAAGGACACTAAAGTTTTCATCCTTCAAATTATATTTCCCAAGACCTGGATAAATAAACTAAAGTGTTCTAACCATCTGGCAAATAAAAAGCTATTTCAGAAATCAGATTTTCACATAATAAAAGTAGCAGACAAGTATAGCTGCTAACGGTAGAAACATATTGACCATTGAAAACAAATGTTAGAATGTGAGAATCGACCATTGAAAATAAAAATTTTAGGTAGAAAATCCATTTTTAAAAAAGCCAATAAGTGTACCAAAGTGCTGAGGGTTCATTTTAATTTTTACTGCAGTCTTCCTGGTGTATTAATTTACATAAGAAATTTATCCAAACTTTAGCAAAAGAGCAGCAGTTGCTTGCTGCTGTTGGGATCAATATTTTTATGCTCTAAGAATAGCAGCTAATGCCATAAGCAGGCAGTGTATTTCTGTGATGTTTACAGATCTATTCTATTTTTTAAAACTCATAGCTCAAAGTCAAGGTTTTCCTAAAACTAATATCAAGGTTTCTAGAGTTCAAGATATATAACCATGTTTCACATAGATACAAAACTGTTGAAAAGTACTCCTTAAAATAGTTTAATTACTAGAAAAATATTTAGTGTTATGCATTATCCCAGTGTTTTAATGCGTCTTCATTTATATACATATAAAAATATTCAACTTACTTATATTTTTCTTTTATTTCAGAATAAATATGAGAAGAAATGAAGAAATAAAATTTCAGAACCATGAAGTAGGAACATAATAGAACATAATATTTTGTGCTTGATCTGTTTAAACAGACCACATATTTTCTCAGAATCTACTGTGTACATTCATCTGGAAATGAAGGCATCTTTCAGCTACAGCATGGAAATTTCTATTACACTTTTCATACCTATTGCCAGTCTAAGCATGACTACTGCATACTTTTAAAAAATTATTCCACTTCTCTGATGTTTTAACTTTATAATCTTTCAATTTTACTCCAGTAACTGATGTTTTCCAACAAAAATGAGAAAGTCTAAATCTGCATCCTGCTATATGAGATATTTTGCCAGGTTTCCATCTTAATCCTTTTTACTTTGTCTCTGTATTTTTATATAGCTGAATAAAACTAATAATACCACCTATTTTTCTGCTTTTCAGTTTCTTTCAAGCCTGGCTCAGCTGCTTTCATGAGTACAATTTTAAGTCTGCTGGTCTCAGCCAAGCAAAGCCAGTCATATCTATCTGTACACAACCTACTTCAGCCTTCTGTTCTCTGCAGAACAGAGAATGAAAGTTGCAAGAAGGATCTTCCCTCAGCATAGAACTCTCACCTCAGGTATTTGCTTTTTCTGCTCAATTAGTACTAGGTCTGAAGAATGAGACCTGCCTCTTTCTCTACAGTATTCAGTTCTGCTTCCAAGAGCATTTTTGCTTGAGCTGCTTTCTGTCCACACCAAAATCTATGGCATGTTCTGTGAGGAGCAGCTGAGGACACTCCTTTTGTTTCACTAGGAAGAAAAGACACTGATGGAAAACCTCATTGATCTCTGCAACTTCCTGA
Source organism: Ammospiza caudacuta (assembly GCF_027887145.1). NCBI lineage: Eukaryota > Metazoa > Chordata > Aves > Passeriformes > Passerellidae > Ammospiza > Ammospiza caudacuta. The sequence continues at coordinate 17,941,012 of NC_080632.1, forward strand.
GAGAAGGACTTGGAGAGGGAGGTGCTGAGCTCTCTTCCCAGGGATCCAAAAATAAGACATGGGAATGGGTAAAATTGGCACCAGCATAAGTTCAGACTGGAGATTAGTAAATACTTCTTTACCATGACAGTGGTCAAACATTGGAAAAGGCTACTTTGAAAGGTGTCTCATATCCCAATCCTGTCAGTGGCCAAAGCATTTGGACAATACTTTTAAAAACCTGTTTTAATTTAGGTCAGTCCTGTGAAGCGGTTAGGCAGTTGGACAGAATGATTACTGCAGGTCCCAACTAATATATTATTCTATTCTATTCTATTCTATTCTATTCTATTCTATTCTATTCTAGTCTAGTCTAGTCTAGTCTAGTCTAGTCTAGTCTAGTCTAGTCTATTCCATTCTTTGACTTCACACCCATTCCATGTTAGGAAAGTCTATAATGAATTCTGCTTCCTTTTCCTTGACACACATCACTTTTGGGATCTGTAGGCTTTGGATAACTCCTTAGTTTTTTAAAGTGTCAAAAGCTCCTAAAATCAAGCAACTGTCAGTAAGTTCAGGAGTGTGCTATGTTTCCAGTTCTTAGACATTCACCCATATCTTATGTCACCCTCAATCTTAGCCCCTGCTTTGAGTGGACCATTCAGCAGATTCTACATTGAAACTGGATATCCTTGGCCTTCCCTCCCTTACTTCAGCAATTTCCTGTAAAAACAATATCCTCTCCATAACTTCTCACACTATTCCAGGTCCAGATTATATTCTTACCAGACCTTCTGCCCCCAGTCATGGACTTTCCCTGACACCTATACATTTCAGGAGCTCACTCAGTGTATGCAGCTATTACTGCTGGCTGAAAATAAATGTTCACTCCTCAGAGAACTGTTTGCCAAATGCGCTTATGGCACTGAAACACAAGCTTAGAACATTACAGTGAACCAACGTATATACAAATTTTTTAAACTGAAAATCTGCAAGAAAAAAAGAAACTCATCTGCAGTCAGGATGACATTAGCATAAGTTGCTCCTTACATGCAGACTGGACACTGCAGTGTGCTGATAAGTAGAAACCCTTAATTCTGAGATTGTGTTTTCTTTTAAAAAGAGTATTTCATTATTACAATGTTAATTGTATTAGTCAAAATATGACAAATATGCACCTGTTGAATTAATTAATTAATTTGTTTTTTAAAAATTGAATTAAGTTAAATAACAATTTTCACATTCTTTCTATATACTTCCAAATAGTTAAGGCTTCAAAATTTATCTTTCCTGCCTGGAGTAGGAGGCATTTTCTTACTTCATCAAACAGCAGTGCCAAATGGCTTTGTTTCTGAAGGTCAGAGAACAGAAAGGTTATAAGAAGAGGGTAGAAAAAACCACCATAAATATTCCCTTCCATTTGCACTGCTGCTTGTCACTGTGTTGCTGACACAAAAGATGAAGCTTGAGGAAAATCTATAAATGCCTGTATGAGAATTGGAGTGAATTTTCAGCCTTAACCTCATATATACTCTTCAAAATAAATATTTAGTTGGCTTTCTAGGTGGAATCTGCATGTTGTAATAAAAATCCAGATAACTCCATATCCATCTTCAGGCATTTATATACATATATATTTCACAATACATTCAGGAAATAGGAAATAAATTTTAAGCAAAAATGTAATTCTGGACAAGTAAATTTGCCATTAACTGGAGCAGGAACAGAATTTCACTCTATTTCACATGGTTTAAAGTCACTTGTTTTTTCAAAAGATACGAAATTCCACATTAAAAAATCCTGTCTTCACCCTTTTTTTAAGCTATGCTTCTTGTTTCCTGTGGAGACTTCTGCTACTCTAGACCTGGATTAGTATATTTCAGTAAGAAAAAAAAAATATATTTTCACTCACAAAAACAATTTCTAATGAAAATTGTGACAATGACCAGCCAAAAGTTTGCCCCTGATATAGTCTGCCCTATTCTAGACTTTTTGGAAGCCCCTCACTAGGATAAAAGGCTTATTATACTGGTTAACTCTTTACCCAGAAGTGGTGATACAAGAGCTTATTCAGTAAGTAAACTATTTACATTCATCTACATATTTCATGTCATACTGTAGGAATATGTAGCTGCTTACTGTAGTAGCTAAGTGGTCTGGTTGACCTGGTGGTGTTTGGACTTCATACTCTCAGAAGTCTTTTCAAACCAAATTAATCTGGGCTTGTGTGTGATTCTGTGAAAATTCCTTTCTAGCCTTTTTAAAAATAGAAGTGATCTTTCCCTTTTTCCATTTATATGGGATTCCCCCTGACTGCCATGACTTTTTGAACATGATAGAGAGTGGATTGCCATCAACATCAACCAGTTCCCTCACGACCCTGGGATGTATCTTATCAGGCCACACATCTCATACATATGAGATGTATCTCATATGTCACACAGACAAATACTATGTCATCGAGTGATCTTGAGCCTCCTCTTCACTTACATTGGGAGAGATTTTACTCCCACAGCCTTTCCTTGGAGAATAGGGAAGCTGAGAGATGGGCAAAGCCTGCATGCCAGCGAAGTGAGGTAAAGAACTCATTGAGTACTTCAGACTTCTCCCTATGTGTTGTCAATAATCATCTCTTCTCATCAGTGGGGACATATTCTCCTTGGCCTTTCTTTTCTGAGCTATTTACTTATAGAATCCCTTGTTATTCTTTGCATCCCTTGTCTTGTTCTATTTCACCTGGGTCTTGGCTTTCCTGATCCCATCCCTACATACCCAAACCATATCCCTGTACCCTACCAAGGTCACAGGTGTACTGCTGGGTATTTGTTAAGGTAGCTTCACCATGAATCGGAGAATCACTTTGTGAGGCACAAAATCTTTTGTAGTCAGAGATTCTGAGGTGACAGCATGTCTTAGATTCTAAAGAAGGCAGGTGAGGGCTTCATCATGTTGTGGTGTTTATCTATTTCAGCATAGCATCAGACACATCTTGAGAACATTTGTTGTCATGATAAATGAAGTGGAGATTTACAGAATGCAGAAGTGGTGGGCCCATACTTCATAGTGCTGTTGAAGAAGAGCTTTGTTTTGCACTTGAGATCCCAAAATGTGCTTCTGAAAGAGAGAAAGATTATGTAATTATTAATTTATTTGGATTAACATCTGGCAAGAATTTGCTGTCATCTTTACATCTAAACTTTTGCTACTATAGCCATAGATCTTATGTATTGTCTGTTTTTCTTTGTGCTTGCTTTGCAGATTCCTTTATGTTCAGGGGCATGTAGACTCAGTCACAACTAGTCATAAGTTAAAAAACAACAAATTATGGATGATGTAAATAAATAGGTTTATTAACAATTCAATAAATTCATCAAGTTGGTATGTGAATGCTGCATCTTAAATTTTTGTATTGGCAAAGCCTCTGAGCATTCCTATAGTAAACCATGGCCATAAAATTAATAACGTGTCAGAGCACCTCACAGTAATTGTTTTCTGTCAAATTACAAAGTGTTGATGTCTAAACTAGGAATTGAGACAGTAAACAAGACAGCATCATTATAATCATAACACTGAGTGTACAAGCATGACTTTTTAATATTGTCTCTACTGGAGAAAAGGAAGCATTGCAGACAATGCAAAAATGAAAAATCATTGTTACATATTACTAACTTCAGACTCTCAATCAAATATGCAAAGCTGACTAGAAATTTCCTGAGGCAAATGTTATCACTCCCAGGTGGATCAAAAATTAAGTTGCAAAAATGCAACTCAAATGCAAAAATAAAGGGCAGTCTCTGAGCTAATTCAATTCAAAGCTGGTTAGCCCGAGATGATGTAGACAAATTGTCCCATACATGTTTTGGACCAAATACAGTGTTCAATTTTCAGATGACATATATACAATTACATCTGAGTTAATGATCTCCTAGGGGATGTTAGATGAAGGAGAGCTGACTTATAGAAACAGACTACCTAAACACAAATACCAAGCTGTACACAATTAAAAAGCAACAACAATTTTACTCCGTGTTAATTTTCAAAGATTTATGATTTGATCCTTAAAATTTATTTATAACTGTTTAATCTTGAATACTGCAGTAAGTTTCTCAACCCTACAAGAAAATTATGTTGTCATGAATAGAAAGCATACTTGAGACTCGAACCTGCTCTTGTATTTTCTAAGCAAAGATGTGTAGAGAATAGCAAAGCAAAAGTTTCTCCATTTATGACTACCCAACTGTGTTAGATATACCAGCTTTTCTTAATCCTGCCAGATTTCTGCATGCATCTGCTTCACCAAAAACTTGCACACCTGTAGGAGTGCATCTTGTTTACAGCCAGAAATTGTCATAGATTTGAATATTGTCTCTGTAAAGGTAAATAGATAAGACACATTAAAGTTGTCTTTTTTTTTTTTACGCCTGAGATATTTTCTCAAGTATTCTTGTGGCAGCAAGATATTTATCTTCTATTATTTTTAATGTATTGCCTTTTGAATTTGTCATGCAACAAATCAGTTCTGCATATATTAATACTTGCATGCAATATATTTTAGGTTTTTCAGACAATCTCCATCTACACCTGCATCTACTAACGATCTGATCCAAACCTTTGAACAGAGATATTCTGATGAACTGTGTGTTCATGTGAACATGTGGTATTTTTCATACAAATTAACTGACTTTAGGGATCAAATTCCCAAAGGGAAAACAATATATTAAAACAGAAAAATGCATTTATATTATGTGTAATATATATTTTCATTTTAAAAACAAGACAGCAAACTAATATATTACTTTATAATACATCAGACTACAAACCAGCAGGTAAACTGGACAAAGCTCAACAAAATCTTTCACACACCTAAACACACACACTTCTTCAAAAGGGGACTTCATAGTATCACAAAGTTAAGCATAAGACAATGTTTTTCTGGGGAGAATTTTTTCATGCTGAAAAAAGCAAGAGAAGGCTTTGGTTTTCTTTGAGTTTCTATGAGGAAGGAGAAATTGTTCAAAAGAGAAGATGGAAGTTGCTCACACAGTTTTTAAACTTTGTTATTTCTTTGTTTCATTTTTGCATTTGAAATAAAAGAAGATAAAAAATGTAGGAGTTAATCTAACAAGATGTTGCTATGTGCCCTTTCAGGGTGAAAATATATACAAATATATAGAGAGTGAAAATCTCAGCAATTGTTTAGTGATGCAATATGAGCATGAATCAAATGTATCAATAGAGCTTTGTCAGAAGCCAAAGCCAGGGTTTATGGGAGATTGATGTGGTCAGCATTATGCATTGTAATCAAGCTATGAGTCAATAGAGATTAAATATTGACAAAGATACTTGCACTAGTCTGAGGCTAAAGCAAATTCCTGATACCTTCAGGAAACATTATTTTTATTATACCAATGAATATATGATAATCCTGCCACTGATTACATTATGCATTATATAGCAGTGGACTCCAAAGATGCATTTTCAAGCAGAAAAGAAGAAATAAAATAATAAAAAGCAAAGGAAAAAGCCCTGAGGCTGAAGAAGAAAACTGATATTGGATTTAGCAGCAGCATTAGAGAGAGTTCTTAATAAGCTTTAACCACTAAATAGCAAGACAGAAAATAGTAACCAGGAAATATTTTCAGAAGTGAACTGTATCTTAGTCATGCCTGTGTAGCAGTACACAGATATTGAACAAAATAATGACAGCCCTGGGAGAAGACAAGATTTTACAAGGAGTCAGAAATAGTTCCCTCATAGCATATGTATTTACATAAAAATATGTTAAGGTCAAAGTTTTAATTTCAATTTCTTTCCTAAACCTCTCCAAATCACATTACTATCATCAACACCATTCTTCAGTTATTATTTCCTGTGAAATTTCTCTGGACTTTGACTAAAATAAAATTCAGATAATTATACACATGCTTTTCCTAAAGGTAGAACAACTTGAAAAATCTACTGCAAACAGCAATGTATTACCCCTGATTTTGGCAATATGAGGCAGAAGCATAATTTGTATTTGTTTCTCTTGATCTATTAAGAAAACTACAACAAAAGGAGTCAGATTAATATAGGACTTGTATTTTTTTCAGATTATTACAGGACAGCAAATTATTTGGACTAGACTCTTATGGAACGTAAAAATATGCAAGACCTTTTCTTTGCAGAATGTATTGTACAGCCTTGCAGGGTAACTCAGACTGTGGGACTACAGAGTGAGTGTTGAAGCAAGCAGTGAGTATCAATATTGCAGTGATTACTGCAATAATTACTGCAAAACTTACACCACTGTAGCCATTACTTTCAAAATGGGGATTTCCTATCTGCAGATTAGAGATTCTCTTCATGTCTGCTCCTGCTTTAAATTTAACCAGTGTGTCTCACTGCGTTGTTTTGTGACAACCAAAACATTTTATATGGCAGCTTTCACCTCAAAAACAACCAAAGGTTCAAGTGCTCAACAAATTGTTGAAAATTCAATTCCATTAGGGTATTATTTTGCAATTAATTCAGGGTAGCTTTATTCTGCAGTTTTATGCAGGTTAAAACTTTGACTGTAAGAAACCAGCATTGACAGAGAGAACTAGGTAAGTATAGCTATTAAACATAGATAATAGTATTATGTTTTTTAAGAGCAATAAAGACAATGCTTGAAGAGCAGCAAAGATGTAGGCAGGAACATAACAGAGCTTCAAGAGACAAGACGCATTTACTATCAAGTAGCTTATGTTGACTCCTCAGCACAAAGGAAGAATAAATTATCAGCCTTGGCTTGGAGTTTGTTAATTTTTTTTCCACCTCTACTGTTATTTAAGGCTAGCTGTTGGTATATGCTTAGTAAACATTGTCTCACATTCATAGAAGATTTGATCTCGCTGCAGTGGCAGCAGCCACTCTAGAGTCTGTCAGGTCTAACAATTTATGAATGACATGGTCACAATATTTGGTGTTCCATTAAGCTGGAGTCAGAGACAGCAGGTTTTAGAGCTGGCATAGTATTGTTGTTCTTGTTCATACACTGCTTCTTCCAAAGTAAAGAGTAAATTCAAATTTTTCATCAACTGTCAGATTATTTCTGCCATCTATGTTTTCATTCACCCTTTTGCTAAGCAAGTCCTCAAAGCTTTCTGCAGCAAATAGGATTTGCAGAATTTTAGATCTCTCTTCCTTTTCTATTTCCTTTTTGTCCATATGTAGTTTCGATGAATTTATATATATTGAGAAAATATAATTTAAATCTTGAATCTGTGCAAATTAGACTTTAAATTACAGAGACTATTTTGTTGCAGGAAAAAGGTTCTTCACTCCTTCTCTTAGATCTGAATTATTCTATTTGGAAAACTAGAACAGCTTGCACAGGCAGCACTTAACAGTAGTGGTCACAAATGAATTTGCACTTAACAGTAGTGGTCACAAATGGTTAATATTAGGCAAACATAAAAATATGTTTTACTTGAAATTGCTGTTGATTATATTAATATGCCCATGTGAAAGAAATAAGTTGCATATCATCACCCCTCCCACCCAAGAAAATCTCAAGAATCACGAGGGAAACTGAGAAAGTATTGACAGAAACTGTCCTCAGAAAATTTCCTTCTCCTGAGGAAGTTTGACCATGCAGATGCTATTTCCTAAGGAAATAGCAGCTGCAAGAGGCTTGAAGTACACTATAAGCACAAAGTTTCATCAAATAGGTGTTTAGGAGTAAATTTTTTTTTTCTGTTTCATAGTAGTTCCTTTCAAGCCTCATCATGATAAAGGAAAAGTTTCTAAGAAGTGTTGTTGCTCAGTGTCCAATTTTTTATATACCTTGCTGAAACATTATGTCGAAATCCAAATGCTACTTGCAAAAGCAAAAGCTGAAGTACAGCAAGAGCAGAAGCCTGATAATCCAGAAAGTAAATATCACAGTTTATCTTGATGAACCCTAGTTCTAGTTTTCTTTACTGTTCTTTTAGCCAGTGTTAGAAGGAAAAATCCTTTGGAATCAAAGCATTGAAACATTCATTAAAAAAAAATTTCTCCCAGACGCAAGTATTTCATGCCATGTAAAACTCACACAGTGTTACAGGACAGCAAACACACAGTGTTTGGCCAGAAAGAACAAAAAGGACTGTGATTGCAGAATGCAAAGTGACTCTCACAAGAAACCACAAAGGTGTCCAATATGTTTCACTTCCCATTTTTAATTTTCCATAAAATACAAATAAAGTATTTCCCATCCACCAAAACACTCTGAGGCACATTAGAAAACTCTATTTCTGATATTTCCATAGGACCAAAACATTTTCCCTCTTCTTACAGGATTGTAGTTTTGTACTTCATCTCTTCTAACAGAAGTTCTGTTCTGCTGCACATGCATCAGAATAAGAGCTGCAATCAGTACTTCACTTCAGTGTGATAATCATGAAGCAGCCTGTATCCATACCATTTCCAGCAGCTTGGGAGGTTCACCATGGTGCTCTATAGGTCCTGGATGCCTTGCAGAATGACTCTGAGAACTGACATGAGCTGCTTCTATCACTCCCAGCAGCTCACTCTGTATCATGTTCACCCTAATAAGGGCTCCTTTCAGTTTGTTTGGTCCTGAGAACCCAGGGCTTGTTGTTAGATGGCTTTCAAATAATCAAGCATTACACATAGGAACTCTTTGACTTCAGAGAAGAAGGAATTAGAATACGGGTATTTTTAGATCTTGTACTCAAATTGACTCCAGCTACTTGCACAGATTTAAAATAAGTACTTTAGAAAAAAATTTTTACATGTATCTTGCATTCCTTTTAACTTTCTACAGAATGAAAGTGTTTGCTCTTTCTGGGCAAGGAATTGAAATGTCTACTGCACATCCATGCTGTCAACATTCTGCACAGAGATCAAGAGAGGAAATTGTTTGCATAGGTATGTAGGGATTCCCACAGAGAGTCATTGCCAGCAATGACTTTTTCATAGTACACACACCTGAATTCAATATATATATATTACTTTACTAGTAGCTAATAAAAGTTCCTATAGGCCTTTCAGTAAAAACTCTTGAAATCTTTAACCTAAGTTAACAGCATCTTTTTAATTTTGTACATACATAAGGAAATAACAGTGTCCATGTTAAAAAAATACATTGAGTATAACATTTTTACTTGTAGTATTATTTCCTCTGCTGAGATTGCACAAAGAAATAATTGAGTCTGGATTCCTTGGTATGATCGTTGGGGTTTTTTAAGTTACCACAAAATACTCTAAAGAAATCCTTTGCATATTAATGATACATAAATGTTCTCACATATTAAAGGAGAAATACTCTGAGCCATCAGGGTGATCACTTTTCTAAATAAAACATGGATAATTGCATTAGAATGGATTACACTCAATGGAGCTCCATGGAAGATTTTATTGAGTTAGAGGCATATTTTTCAGCTCCAGAGAATGGGTACAACTCACTGGAGAAATATCTTATGATGGAAGCATTTGCTTTGAATAAATAACTACATCTTCCTGTCTTAAATATGGATTATTGATGCACTGCTAGTATTGGGCTTATATGTGATCAGCAGGGTTCATGGATTTTTCAGAGGCTCATGGGGTTACCTATACATCTGTTCCCACAATGTTACCATATATAACAATAGTAAGTGGTGAGACACTTGCACGTAGTAAAATATGCTACAAAATTCAGACTCCTAAAACTCTGCAATAATTCCAGATATGTAATAAATTTTCTTACTGGGTGAGACTGTTTGGGCAGGGTGTTGTGAAAGACACAAAAGTGCATTTTAAACTAATCATATTAGATCCATGCAAAATGTAAATTTGATTCCTGAAACTAATGGCCGGTAGGTGGTGAAGAAAATTTATTTAGAAAGTAGCCAGTCTCCAGTCCAGACTAGAAAAAAACAAACGATCATATATATTACCAGTAACACATATTGATTTTTGGATAAGAAGAGACAGAGGGTCTATTGCAAGGCTAAAGTTGCAAGTCCCTTAAGTGCTGAAAACCAGCCAAAGAGGGGACTTGAATATCAGAGCATCATCCCCCTTCTCCTCTTACCCTCTCATGTAACAGTTTGAGGCTGTCTGCAATTAAAACTGAAATTACTTCATTTCCACTGATGTACAATAGGATGTAGCTGTCTTTGAGAGACACATTAAACTGCTTAAGTTAGTGAACTTCTACATGCATCCTTGCACTAAGACAATTGCACTTACACTGTGCTGAATAATAGACCAAGATGTCCAGTAATGAATAATTGATCATAGCTCATTATAGTCTAAAACAATTTTAAGCAGATTTGTTAGTCTGTAACAGCATTTAGGAGTTGGTTGAATGCATGTGGTTTGTTCATCTGCCACGCCAAAGTCCTGGTATTTGATGCCTGCAATAAGCTGCAAAAGTTTACTGCATAAAAGTTTGCTGCACATAAGTAGTAGTCTGCAAGGAAAAAAAAAAAAGCTTGATATTGATTTTTGGTTGTGCAGATGATACCTTAAGACACTGGATAAAGTATCATGAATCTGTAACAGCCAGATTTTCCTGGGCTTCTTAGTTGCTAAATATGGGTCTGAGGAGAAGTAATCTGTTCTGAATATGTCTAGGGCCCATCAGTGATAATTTCTTTTGTAAGTTATGCATCTGAACACACAGAGAAAAAAGTGAGAACAAGAGGCTGTGGAGTCTCAGCTGTCCTATGAATGCATTTTAAGCATTTTCTTTTCTCTTGCAGTGGTTCTTGTACCAGAGAAGAGTTAAGCTTAGCTCAGCAAAGTCAGCAGAACCGAATAAGCAGTATCACTGAGACCAGGGTGAAAGAAGAAACACTTGTCCTTTTCATCTCATCTGTGACTCTTACTCATGTATCCTCTGAACTCCATTCTTAACCTCCCCTAATCACACTTTTTGTGCTAAACTTGAGGAGGAATTATAAAGAAATAATAGGAAGTGTACAACTCTGGTGCACATGGCTTATTCAAAATGTAAAAAATGTAAATCAAAAACTTATTTCTCTATTTGTTATTATGTCATAATGAAGGAGAGAACATCATAAGTCTTATCTTCCAGCTTAATGGAAAGTGTTCTGGCTGGGAGTAGATGAAAATAAAATTACCAATTTCCCTAAATTGCACAAAGTTGTAACATTTGAAAGTTAGCAATGTAGTGGTAATCCTAGCATTACTTCACAAAGACAGCTGTGGTTTTGTATCCTCGTTTGAGAAAAAATTTTGCAAAAGAATTTTTTTCTTTTTTTCTATCTCAATCTGTATATTTCATGAGTCAAAAATTAATATTATGTTCACTGCATCAGGAAATTATTGTGACACAGGATACAGTTACATTAGCAAAACAGATATTACCTTTTGTTAAACAATATCTGCTGTTTTTCTTGCCATATCAGTGCTTAAATGATGAAGAAGGAAGTTTCCAAGCCTTTTGCTATTGTCACAGGTCTTTTTCTCAGATGATATTTCTCAGAGATTTAACTGTCTGTCAGGAATTTACCATACCTGATAAAAATTTTAGTTAGGACATATTTCTGCAGTTCGCTGATTAAAATATTGTTTGCTATTTTGTTAAGTAGTTGAAATATTTCATCAACTTTTTTCTAAATAGTATGAATAAATAAATAAAAAGTCACCTAATGAAAATGCTTTTTTTTCCTCCAGAGGCATGGAAAGAAAAGTAAAAGAAAGGTAGAAACTGGAACTGGGTTTGTATTTCTACAAGGCCTGACAAAAAAAAAATTATATTTTGAAAGTTTTACAGAAAGTGGGGATTTATTTTATTTTGTTTTCCAACTTACACTACCTTCAGTCTTTCATATTATAGGACACATTCTATAGGTTCTAAGCCCATATCTTTTAGAAGAAATCACTTTTCTGCAGATCTATGCATTTTCTATGGACCAACACAGCTCTAAGTCTCAAAGTTAAATGTGTATTTATGAAATCAACGTGCACATCTGAGTCTTAATGCTTACAAGGTATCCTGCCCACAGCTGGACTCCTCTTACTGCTACTATTCCTTGAAGAGGGATAGATGCCCATGCTCCTTTCCCTCCATTTAGAGAAGTACCAACTGCATTATTGCTTCTCCTCTGCAACAATCAGCCCAATGTGGTATAAAATAACAAACTGGTGGCCAGAAGCCCACTCCCAGCCCTGGCTCCTGAGGGAGTCCCTGGATGGCAGGCTAAGGGTCAGTGCCAAGAAATGATCGCTCTCCCTTACCCATGCAGGAAACCTGCAAAAAGAGTTACTATACCACTGCATCATAAAGCCAAAGGGCCACAGGAAAAATATTGTACCTGGAGCTCTAAATGAGCCTGTGAACTGTTACTACCAATACTGAATCCCTATGGTACATAATCCAGATACAGCTTCTCCTAACTTGGGGTGAAGCTATTTGCATTCTGCTGCAGGTACCAAACCTTTTGATTTTGCAGCTGCTGTGAAGGAAGAACATCCACAGGTAGAGCTGAGTTGTCATAGATGGTCTATGAATTTAACCTTGGGAGAAGGATTACAACACTGGGTTGAAAAGTAAAAATTAAATTCACAGTCTGACAAGGAGATATGTACCCACTAGCACTTCAAAGTTTGAGTCAACAAAGAATATGAAGGCAGTTTGATTATACTGTCATTTTCACTGCAAATACAAAAAACTTGTGTGGCATAGTATTCTAGATATATCCAGACACTGAATTACCAGAAATATCTCATTTAGTGTTGGCAATAGCAACTTGCAATATATTGTAATAAAGATGTGTAAATACATTATTTAATTTCTGTGCATGTAAGCTCCTACTGGACCAACTTGAACTGTAATATAATAATTCTGCTTAAAAACCATCATGACAGTCATCTACTCCATATAATCAAATATTCAAGTCCTTCTGTGAGTAAATTCAGAAAAATTTTTAAGAGGTAAAAATAGCCCAATTTAAAAATATCACATATTGAATATAACAGAGGATGCATAAATTATGTGTTTGAACTCTGTAGAGTACTAAGGTAATTTTCCCCAAAGTAATTTGCCATTAAATTGATTCCCACTAATTCAAGGTCCAAGAAACAAGGTGTGTGAAATACCTCTGTTCCATGTTTAATTTGTTTTGGCTTTTTTCTTGTAGGAAAAAAGCCTACAAGAAAAGGCATACCACTTTTTTTTTTTAGAATTAGATTTCTTGTAGGCACAAAGGCAACTTGTCCAAAGCCTTGAATTATCACCGGATGCCTGAGTCTGGTGGGGTCTGCATCTGCAGTCATTCACAACTCAGTAATCAGTTTGGTCACAATCCAATGCAAATACCTAATGCCCAATCAAGCTTCAGTCCACTGGCATCCTCATTTTGAGTGTATGTCTGATACAGGTTTTTCTTATTCATGTTTGCATTAGCAGGACAGGCAAACTGCAAGTGCAGGCAAGTAAGATGTTCCCTTTTTGGTTTTTCGTGTTATTTCAGTGGGAAGATTTAAATAGTTCTCCAGATCAGGTAAAATCAAACCAGATTAAGTAAGATAGCTCTCATAATTCTTAGAAAAAATATTTTCAAGGCCTGAAAAGACCTAATTTTAGGTCCTTTAGTATGCACAAAAGTGAGATTGCTCTTTTGAAGATTACAAAGAACTGGTCATTGAGAATTTTATAGCCAGGTCTGTATTCTGAAGATGTAGAAAGCTATACATCTCTCCTGCAAGTAAAGCATTGATTGTCTTGATGAGGATAGAACTTGTGCTTCTTTAGAAATGGGTTAATTAGAAGTACATATTTCTGAGGTACAGTGCTGGGTGGCTGCTTTTTAGCACAACACAGCAATAATAGACAGTGCCAAAAGACATTGAATACCAATTGTTGTCTTTTTATCAGCTAAGAGAAAATTTTGCAAACTTCAAACTGTTTTATTAAAACAGAAGACACAGAGGGCACCCCCAGAGCATTGCAGTCCTCTTGAAATTAATCTGTTTTTACACTATGCTGTAGCTGAATCATAAATTATTTCCATGACATAGCTATCATTTAAGGATGTAAATTCATATGAATTGAAGCACCTGCTTCTTCAGATGAATAGATAATGCTTGAGTATGGATGTTTATTGGTCCCATGCACAATATATAGCAGCAGGATCACAAATAAAATACAAATATTTGGAAAAGAAAATAAAATTTTATACACAGTTCTTAATGTATTGTACAAATGAGAACTGAAAAAAAATATGGATAAAAATATTTCAGGCATATAAAGATTAAAATGGAACACTTCTGTTATGAAACTAGTTACATTCCTTTAAGAAAAAGTCTAGGCAGCAGTGGGAGAAGATGGAGAATTCTTTTAACTCCAACACATGGTGTATTATTCATGGTTATATTCTTAGTTATAGTCATGGTTAATTCTTAGTTTTGTACCGCTCAGTACTTGGTACAAATGTCAGAGATTAATGTGGCCTTGTGTTAACTCCCCACATCTGTGACTAATAAGTCTTGTGTCAGCTAATGCTTCCATGTTTACTTACATCAGTGATTAATGAGTACTAGCTGATAGCTTAGTTTTGGAAAGAAGGATTGTGTGTCAGCGCTAAGAATGATGAGAGAAGTACATTATGACCTGACCACATATTTGAGATACTCTCAAGGAGAAAAGATTTATCAGAAGACCTGGAACCATATCCAAACAAGTCCAAGAAAATAATTAACATATATGCATGTATTCAGGAAATGTAATGAATTTGTTTCAGAAATATAACCTGTTAGGTTACAGGCATGCATGCTTTGAGGGGAAAGCTCCATCCTTCCAGTGCAGCTAATAAAGTAATGTCAGCTATCTAACCTAGAAAAATGGGTTGGAGAATTTATTTCCCAGTTTTCAGTGACAACCATTATGAGTTTTTTCTTCCTATCTGGGAAAAAAACCTCTTTAACTAAATAGGTAATTATGATGCATAATAAATACCAAACACAGTAACACAGTATTCTGAGTGCTTTTTCAGAGTCGTCCTAATGATAACACCTTAATGATTTCTGAAGACTATTATCAAGAGCAAGTACCATAACAAGGTTTTCTAAAAGATATTTTGACAACAGTTAAACCCCAGATTTTCCCCAGGGTAACAGACAAAATCCATTCTTATAATTGTATTACAGCTTTAAAATGTGCCATATGAAATTGCATTGCTTTGTACTGTCACAGGTTACAATGTGAGCACTGGGAATTTGGGAAGTTGTGACAAATAAACAATACTTACATCAGATGTTTTGACACACAGCATGACACATTGCTGGGAATTTTCTATAATCAAAAGTTTGGAAACTTAGAAAAAAATTAAGGGTAATGAAAATCTGCATAAGTATTCACAGGGCAGGAAACTCTTATACAAGGTTGAGGAAAAGGCTGAGGTGCTTAATGCCTTCTTTGTCTCGGTCTTTAACAAAAAGACCAATTACACAGAGGACAACCACTCCTCTGAGCTGGTACACAGGGACAGGGAGCAGCACAGACCTCCTGTAGCCCAGGAGGGAGTACTCTGTGACATGCTGTGCCTCTTAGACTCAAAGACCCATGGGGCTGGGTGGAATTCACCATTCCTGGAGGTATTTGAGAAACAACTCAATGTGATACTTAGGTTTAGTTGATATGATGGTGTCCAGCCAAAGGTTAAATTTGATTTTGTAGCTCTTTCCCAAGATGAATTGTTCTATAATTCTATAAAATTATCACTGAAATACAGTACCAGCTTTAAATGAATTTTATCTGCTGGCATTCCTTATTAATCAAAATGCTTTTTCTCATACAATTTTGGAAATCATGTTACAGTTGGAGACAATGGTCCACTTTTGAGTTTTAATGCTAGAAGTGCTATTAGTTAAATTGTTGATATGATTTACTTGCTAACAAAACCAGAGGATGTTCACATGTGAGACCCGTAAGTAAGAGCACAACACCCTTCTTAGGAAACCATGGGGAGAGAAGCAAATATGGATGGAGATGTGGTAAGAATCCTCATCATCATCACATCAAGGTATTGAAGAAGACTTGCAACCACAGCTCACAGCAGTAGGACACAAGCCCTTGGCACTAAGCCTGCAGGATGAGGTAGGGAGGGAAATGGTGAGAAGGTCAGTGTCCTTGAGCCATCAACAATGGCTCATCCCACCGCTCAAGGGTGTGTGAAAAAGCCCCTTAGACAAGATATGTGACTTGAGACCAAATCCTGTATTTTGTCATGAAAAATGTCCTCCTGAGCTGTAAGTCAGTCACAGGCTTCTTAAAACAAGTTGTACCTTAGAGGTGAAATGTGATGGTAGGTCAGAGAAAACATCCAAAAGAAAAGGTATAAAATACTTGGGAAAACACAGAGAACTGAGGTTAAGCCTAGTACAAAGAGCACATGCCCACTCCCAGCTCTCTTGCGTGTGGGCAGCAGAGACTCCCTGAGTGCCTGTGCTGGGAGTGGCAAGCACATTGCAGTAGTGGCCTGCTAGCAAGTTATTTTGTCTGTCTGCTACATGCTGTGTGGATTAGCCAATTAATAATATTTCTGTCACCATGAAGTCTGTATAATGCTATTTGTGGAGACTCATGGCAGGGTTCAAGAAGCCCAAACAGACATGAACAAGTCAAGGGTGGATTACATCTATACCCATGCATAGGTCCTCCAAGCCAGCACCCACCAGTTTGAAGACTGGTGAACACCAGAAAAGTGTAACTAACCTCTCTAATTGGGCCAGCAGCATGCCTATCTTCAGAGTCATCAGAGATTGGCTCTATCAGACATGGCAGAGGTTTCTAGCAGCTTCTCACAGAAGCCACCTCTGTGGCCCTCCCTTACTACCAAAAAATTAGCCAAATCAACAGCATATTACATACTCTGAACTTGCTTCAATATCTCAAAAATCTAAGTCAAGGGAACACTTAAATATTGGTTTACCAATTCACAAAGTTACTACAGGAAAATTAAGCCCATAAAACCCCTTCAACTGTTCAAGAACTCGTTAGGATAGAGCCAATTGTCTCATAGCAGTTGATGGGATGCTCGGTTTAAGAGAAAAACTATGCTGATTACAGACCCACATTCCTGCTGTTGCTGAGCACTGTTTTGTACAACATTAGAGTCTACTCTGTTTCTCATGCCGCCCATCGCATGAGCAGCTGGAGGTGCACTACATTGGAAGGCAACACAGCGGGCACAGCTGACTGAGATATGATTGGATGTTCCAAACTATATTATGCCAATGCTCAGCCCTAAAGAGATGGGAGAGAAGAGGGAGAGGCAACACTGGAAGTCGTCACAGCATTTGTCTTCTCAGATGACCCATCTGTGTGATGAAGCCTTGCTTTCCTGGAAATATTTAAACACAGGCTAGCTGACTGCTTTAAACTGCCATCAGCTCACAATTTTTTGCCCTTTTAGCCTTCCCATACTCTCTCCCACACCATTGGGGAGTAGACAGTTGTAGCAAGGGGCTCACCTGCTGCTGGAGGTTAAACTACCACAGGTGATAGAGACAGACTGCAATGCTGAGTGCACTTCTGGGCAGATTTGCCAGAACAGTTTAGCTTTTCAGCTCTTGTTTAAACTATTGGGTTCACCATGAAATGATGATTGAACAAAGTGAAGTTGACACATAGGCACCACATAAAACATCTAGAGCCCCTACCTTGTAGAATCCATTGTATTCAGCACAGTCATAAATCTAAGTAGCATTGAAACTTGACATTTGTTGGTTCTAGAATTTTTTTTTTGGTTATTTTTGTACAAAAAAAAATCTATTATAACAATAAGGAATAACTTGAGTTAGCTGACAGAAGACTACATACAATGTACAGTGAAAATCATATTCTATGCAGTTATTCTATTGGGAAGACATGTAACAGATGTTGGCTGAAAGAAGATTCTGCCTCCAAATATCCGGACACACTGCAAGAAAGAATTTGCCAAAGCCCATTCTCCAACCGTCTTTCAATCCTATTTCCAAAATAAAAATTGTGAGTAAAATAAAAATTAGAATCAAAACTTATGATCATAAATTTTCTAGCAAATAGACCAAAATCCATTTAGAAATTTTGCAAGTTCAATCCATCACACCTACTTGCAGCATGAGATGGAAAGAAATAGTAACTAAATTACGGTCTCTTGACTCTTTATCTGAGGTGAACTATAGAGTGCAAAGGACAAGTGCTAGTGATAAAGTAATTCTGTGCTTTATTTTGACAAGTAAAATATCCTGAAGTCTGTTGATGCTACAAATTTGATTACTTAAAGACAAAATTTCCAGGAGAAAAAACACTAGAAAGCCAGAAATTCTGGTCCTTGGAGCCAATTCCTTTTCTAAACACCTGCTTTGTTTTTTTGTTTTTTTTATTTTAATGGTTAAATATTGGGTTTTGTGGACTGCTTCACAAATAAATTAATTTTCCCATTACCATTTTCTATTATGGAGATGGTTCTTTCTTTCAAAGCCATAGTATTCTTAAAAATATATTTAGAGAACTTACTAAAATAAAGGAAAGGAACATGGAAATAAAGCAAAGGAATCACTTTAGAAAATGTGTTTACTTTCCTTGATATTGCTTCACACATCTGCCTTGTTCTAGAGTATCTCAGTCCCCTCCTGATCATAACACTATTTTGAAACCTTTAAGCATACATAATTATTAGAAATAAATCCTCATAGGTGAGTTAGAAAACTATACTATTTAATCATGGCTGTTGTGCTCTACACATTGTTTTAAATTAGGTGACAGGTGTTAGAAGACTTAGCTAAGATTTGTGGCTTCAATTTCATAGAGATTTAAAAAGTATTCTAATAAGCAAAAGTATACTAATAAGGTTTAATCTTATAACTGCAAACAGAAAGCCTGCTAATTAGACAGATCAGCTACAGAGATAATACACTACTCATCTTAATGAGAACTAATTATGCAATTTAAAAGAAATTCTAGGCTCAATAATGTAACTAGCTTATCAGATAAAATATTTTTCAATGGTAAATAACTGAAAGACACAATAACTATTCAGCACTTCCTATGTCTTTTCCTCTTCTTTTGGAAGATATGCTATGTATATTACTGCAAGTTTCTCGCGTCTGTTTGCATAGCAAGATGATGAATTAAATAAATAAATATTTTATCCTCCTCTTTGTCTATAAAGTGCCAAATGTAGCTGATTAATTTCTTACATGTCTGCAGAAAAAAGGATATTAGGTATTTTTCCTTGGTCTGGTAAAGTAACAAGCACAAATTCCAGGGCAGAGAAAGGGCTTTTAATACCATCAGTATTTTATGAAGACTGAGCAAAACTTTAGAACTAGCCTTGGCTTTGGAAAGAGGAAACCATGTAAATTTTATTCCAGATGATAATAGCAACTTTAAGTTAATTAAAAGAGGGAAGAAACTGAACTAGGCAAAACAGGTCAGAGAGAGGACCAGCAAAACTAAATTGTACAGTAAATCTGGGCAAACAGTGGAAACCAACATGTGACTTTGCTTCAGCTTGCTACTGGCTTTGCCATTGCTGCAGTATTATATCAGACCACTGACTGGAAAAAGGAAATGTTGCTTTACAGTCAGAAAAGGTGATAATTGGTGCAGCTGCATCTCTTTTGAGACTGACAAATTCAGAAACTAATGCCGATTGGTTTCAGCTGGCATATGGCACCACACAAAAGCCTCCCAGACTCTTTGGTGTTTCTCACAAGTTGCCTTATGGGACCCTCTAGCAGAAGCAAAGAATGATATATGCAGAAGTGGGGATGATCTTGGAAGCAACACCTGTCACTAACCACTAATCAGTGATTTCTGCTGTTCAGGGAGGGAGGAAAAATACTTTTCTGTATTGAGCAGGAAGAAGACTTGTGTTAGAATGAACAAAAGATACAAGCTATTGTCACCTCCCCATGGTCAGAAAATGCTGGTTTCCTAAGCATCTTCTCACTGAAATCACAGTGCTTGGTGAAGTAGAAACCATGAGTAGCCTGAGTGAGGTAAGCAGGGAGAGCTTACAAGCAGACTCCTGAGGTCTACACAGCTGCACCCCAGCAGTCAGCTCCCAAAGGCTCCTTGAGGGATGATATATATATTTTATAACAGCAGCCTAGAAGGAATTATCTAAAAAGGGTCTGTTAGACATAGCTGCATAGCAGGCACCTCTGCTGCTGCTGGCATCCCCAGAGATGTGTCCTCATCCCCAGACAGCTCTGGCATTTGACACAACTACTCCTGGATCATTCTGCAGGCCTCTCCTGCTCCCAACACAGTACCTTCTCTCGCTTGGATTATCTCCACAATTCTCAGCAGAGGGCACAAGTTCTCCCACAAAATGCATGGATCAAGCACACATACTCACTCAGAAGAAAACACCAGTTGATTATTGTTCTCTAGATGTACTAGGGGAAACAGTGCTGCATACCTGGATTTCTGTACAATTCCAGGGCAATTACTTTGTGCTGTATTGTTTTTCTGTCTGATCCAGAAAATTTGAATCAGCATACAAAGCAAAGTTGTGCCCAGAAACTACACTCCAGTATGGCTTGACTAATATAGCAGAAGACCGAGAGGTCTTTGGGCTTAAATTGCAACTTTAAACCCATCAGCTTGGTTCAAAAACCAGAGGACATGACATTATTTTTTTCAAAGTCAGTCTGCTTATGATTGTTTCTTAATAATTTGCCACCTTCTTTCGAATTTTCCTAATTTTTTGAATATGAAATTGTCATAGCTAGACTCCAAGAAGACTGTTTGGTACTTGTGATTTAATGGTTTAAGTATTTCTTTATTGCAAAGATTTCATGTAGAACCTTGTTAGGTTACAAGAAAAGTCTAAACATTTCTTATGGAGCTCCGTATATCATCATGTATGTCACCAGCTGTAGTTCCTGTTCTGCAACAATGATTGATATAAAAGATCAGCTGACCACATTGACTGTAATCCAGAAGGAAATATCACTTTAGCAGGTAGGGGCATTAAAAGGTAGGGGCAGACCCTTCAGAAGGAAAATCAGCCCATTAACATGAGCTAAGGACTTGAATCATAGGTGATCATATGGATGATGAGTCCTCTATTCTGATAATGGTCTACTGTTTGTAAATATTCAGGTAAGAAATGGCTTTATCTAATAAAAGAAGAAAGTAAAACACTCTGAAAAAAAAAAATATTATCAGCACTAACTGCCTCCATCACATTAGAGAAATGTTCCCAAGTTACCCAACAGTTACTCAGAGTATAACAAAAAGAAGAAAAACAATTGTATTTAATTTTTTACCTTGGGAGAATACTGCATGCCCTCAATACTAAGACATTTATTATTGCAGCTGGGTCACTATAATGGCAAGTACTCTATGAGGAAAAATAGCTACTGGGGCTTGTGGGGGATTTCTGCTAGGAAGTCTGCCTAATTAACCAACTCTACAATTATAGCATCTGGTTACAACATCTGTAGAGATTATGCACATAATCAATTAATGTAATCTAGGGAAGAGCAATCAATGAAAAGTGGCTAGGCCTTGTCCAAGATCATACATAGCTCATCCCATGTTACCCTTTTCCTAGTCTAGTGTTTAACCACATATTCTCTGCACCACTTACCAAAGTGCTTCAAATGGACAATAACTCTGTAGCAATAAATCACTAGCATTTTTTGTCACGACATTTTGTAATTCTATCGCATTTTTACAGCTATGAATCATATTTTGCAAATATAATAAGTGTCTCTTAATAGAATGACCTTTTCTATAAGTGTGATATTAAAACTCATGATGGGCACTATATGGTTGTATCTCTTATTTCCGATATGCACAGCTTGAAAGTCTCAGCTCAGTTTCAGTCTCTTTACTTTTACCTCAAGAAAATATTTTTAAGAATTACAACTGCCACAGAGAACTGTCTGCTATGCAAAATAATTTCCACTGTCAATTGTTATTTCCAAGTCATTCAAAATGTTCATCTTTCTAATGATATTTTCCGTATTTCATTTGTGCCTAAAAGTGAACAGTTTAGAAGCAGCTCAATAAAAACTCATCTGCTTTCTGAGAGAATATTTCCAGCCTTTGTTTTTGTTTCAGATTCTTTATTTCTATCTCCTAGACTATCTGCATTATTTTATACACACTATACAATGCCTCCTCTGCTTTTGAGGAAAATGAAAACACAAGTAGTTTTATGCTTTCAAAAATAAAAATTAAGAAATTAATGCTTTTTTTCTGGGAGAACTTCATAGCTATCATAAGAATCATTTAATATTCATAACAATACTAGAAATTTTTTAACTTTTTAAAAGAGGAAAGGATTGTGCATGTTCATTTCAAAATTGTTCTGACAGCCTTTCAAAGGTGTTGGATAAATGTTGATTGGTTGAGCAACTCAAACACTGTTTTCCTCTATTCCTGCAGCTGCAGGGGATATTGGAAGACAGAAAGACGTAGCTGGCCAACATCTGTCTCTGAGACCTGTTATTTATTGGCAGAATTTTGGGGGTTTTGATGGGTCAGTCAACAAGACACCAAACCAGCTGACAAGAGATGAGGTGCTCACTTTTCCTAAAGGTGAAAGAATATTTGCACAAGCATTAGCAAAACTCTTTGAAAGAGGTTTGAACTAGGAGGTCTGGAGGAAGAAAGGGATAAAACCAGGCTTGTTAGAGATGAGCCTGGGTATGGCATGTCAGTGTTTTAAAAAGAGTGTGCTGGTGAGGTCCTTCAGCTTGCTCCACAATGTCCTGAGACCCCTGGAGCAATCTGTAATGTCCCTGTACTAATGCATGCAACACCCCAGCCATCTCAGTGGGGGTAGGGGATTGAGATCCATGTGGGAGCAAAGACACAAGGGTTGTTGATGTGTTGGAAACCACAGAAGTACTTCAGAACATTCACTCAGAAACTAGAGTCTCACCACCAAAGAATGCGTCACACTCAGTAGCCCACATGAAATGTCTCTACAGCAACAAGAACAGGAGATAGTGGAAATCATTGTGAAGATGGAAAATTAGGATATTGTCAGTATTATAGTAATATGGTAGGATTACTCACATGACTGGAATGCTGCAATGAATGGCTATAAACTCTTCAGAAGGGATAGCTGAAGAACGAGTGATGTAGCCCTACTTGTTAGGGAGTGCTTTGATTATACAGAGGCTGATGTTGGTAAGGAAAGGGTTGAGCATTTATGGAAAAGAACCAGATGAAAGATCATTAATGTATCAAGGGAGGAGATATGTCATGTTATAGATGACTCAGTCAGGGTGAAACAGCAGATGTATTTTATAAGCAGCTGGGAGGAGTCTCATGATTCTTGGCCTTGTTCTCAGGGGGGATGTCAACTTTCCAGATGTCTGCTGGAAATCTAGCACAATGGAGAGGAAGGTTCCTGGAGTGTGTGGAAGATAATTTTCTGCCACAACTGATGAGACACCCAGCTAGGGAGGGTGCCTGCTGGACCTGTTGTCTGTGAATAGAGAAGGGCTGGTGGGTGATGTGACTGTCAGAAACTGTCTTGAGCAGAGGTGGTTATGAAATTGTGTAAGTTTGAAGTTCTAGTTGAAGTAAGGCAGGATGGCAGCTGACCTACTGCCTTTGCCCTCCAGAGGTCAGACTTTTGCCTATTTGGGAGTCTGACTGAAAGACTCCTTTGGGAGGCAATACTGAGGGGCAACAAGTCTAGGGAGATTTGACACAGAGAAATGAGACCTCTTCAACATGCTCACAAGGGGTAGTTGAGGGGCTAAATTCTTTCTAAGAAATAGATACTTTCCCCCCCATTTTTAGTAGAAGAGTTAAGTTTGTCTCTGAAGGCTAGGACTGAACACCAGCTTTGCTTTATCTTCAAATTCTATTACAGGACTTCTGACCTTGTAGAGTAAGTTGGATTCAAGATCTCTGCTCTGTAATCTCCTGTTCTCTAACACAAAGCCAAAATTTCAGTAACTTGTGAGTACAAAAGTTGTCATTGTTGACATATATCTGCAAAAAGATCTTTTAATTTTACCACAAACTTCAAAATATTATAAAATATGGATTTTAATTTACATATGCTTATTTTAGGCAGTTCTCTTTATTTTCTGTATCTAGTAACAAGTTTTCTTCCAACTGTATTTTCCTTCTTTGTTTGTGTAGGGGTTTTTTCCCCCTGCTTCTAATTTCTTTTAAAAAGGCAGAAACCACACATTATTCTATGTGATCCGATATTTAAGAATTAATGGCATTTTTCACATTTTAGACCTGAGGCTTACATAGCTCTGTAGTTCTCACCACTTCGCAGTAAAACAATAAGGCTCTGATCAATTGAAAATTGCTCAGTTAGGACTCAAAATACAATCTTCTGAGGAAAATGTGATTTAAGGAAAAAAATGGAATCTAAAACACTCTTTAACAGAGCCTGATATCTTGCTTTTTAAATATTACTTATACTTTAGCTTCTTCCTATTTACATGGTTAAGTGCTTTGTTGTGACATAAAGGGTACAATATTATCTTCAGGAAGCCACAGAGCAGCTTTGTTAGATAAAATTATTTGCAGCTGGTAATTTTTGGCAATTAATATTACAAATTCTTGTCACAAGGGGCTCGGGGAAGGCACTTCCAGGTTGCTACTTATCTCTATAAAATTAAGGAAAATGTCAAAAGTGCCAGGCCCACTGAGATGATCATTTCTGGGAGAGAAAGAAGTGGGAAATGCTAAAATTACCATATTTATGGACAATGTAGAAAATGAAGGTCTGAATGAGCTGCTCAGTTTATAGAAAGTGCTAAAGATTATTTAAAACTATCTAGGTAGCCTCATATATTATAAACCAAGCAACCTCTCTCAGAAATAATGCATTAATAAAAATATGAAGTTTAGTAGTTTTGCTTATAACTACTACTGCCTATGACTAGTGATCATAGAGCAATAAAAGAGTACCTTTTTCAAGAGAAATTTTCTACCATTTGCAAACTCCTATTGTTAAGTCTTGTGTTTAGGGAGGTTACAGTGCTGTTTCCCTCTCATGTTCTCTAAATCTGAAAAAAATTAGTTTAAAAATGTCATGCAAAAATTTGTTTTAACTTTCTCAATTAGAGAGCAAACAATTTGTACTCATCATGAGTGGTGACTGGACACCAGCCAACAAAACTAAGCACTACACAGCTGGTCATTCCCACCCCACATTTAGCAAGACAAGGGAGATAACAGAGCAAAAGAGAGAAAGCTCAATGGTCAATATGAAGAAATTTTAACACACAACGGAAAGAAGAAGGAAAAAGTCCCCAGTCCCAAACAAACAAGTAACAAGGCAATTGCTCACCACATTTCACAAGCTAGTGAGGACCAACCAGTCTCCAAGCAATACCTACCCAACCTAAAACCCTTTCCTCACTGATAAGCATGAAGCCATAAAGTATGGCATATCCCTTTGAATAATTTGGGTCATCTGTCCTGGATGTGCCCCTTCCAAGCATCTATAAAAAGTCAGTGGTGTATGGTACAATTAGGGCTCTGTGGTTGTTTTGGCTTTTTTTCTTTTTTTGGTTGGTAGGTTTGTTGTTTGGTTTCTGTTTTGTTTCATTAGGGTGGGTTTTGCCTTTTTTTTTTCTCGCTTTTTTATTTTTGCTTTTTCTTTTGCTTCTTTTTCTTTCTAACCCTTGTGGATTAGATGTAAATGATGAAAGGTTTTCAGATCTAGTCAGAAATTAAATTTAAAAATATGAAAAAATAATTGAGCAGAATATTAACAGAGTTTGTTCTGCATCTGACATGACTACATCAAGGCACCACATGGCAGAGAATCTTAATAGACCATAATACAGCTGAAGTGATCTTTTTTTCTTCACTGATTGAGGTTTGGGTTGCTTTACAAGAAGACCAAAGATGTTACATTTCCACATGTTACCTTATTTGCTTACTTTGGTGTTACCCCTTCATATAATTTTGTTTTGGTGGATTTACAAATCACACAGAGCAAAACAAGTGCTTCTTATTCCCAGGCAGCCTTTGTGCTTGTGCAATTGATCTGCCTGCATTACAATATTCACTCTATCAAATAATGCTGTAGTACCCCTAGATAATACAAATGTTACTGGCTATTTCCTAGGTCTAAATATTGGATATAAGACTAAGAACAAGTACTATTACTATATAAAAACTGCTATGCTGTTCATTTCTTCTTCCCAAGTTAAATAGGACTGCCCCAAATATCCGCCACTAAGCATCAAACCCACGCATATATATGGGCAAGCTGACTGAAGGTTCCTCCTCCTGTTAATATTAATTTTCTTATAGCCATAAACACATAAAATGGCATTTCAAAAATCAAACAAAAACTAAAACCAAGACCCAGCTCATTATTACTTCTTTTTAAATAATACTAGATAATACTATTTACCTCCACTTGCTGATACACATAAATATATTGTAGGTACATGTTGTGTATATATATATATACATATATATATATACACACACACACATATATATGTATATATATAGTACATATATATATACATTGTAGGTCCCTTTCAGGCTAGAAACTGAAAGAGTATCTTTACGTGACATTGTATTAGTCCTGCAGATGAAAAATAAAACCTGAAAGGGCCATGCTGGTGCTGATGCAAGACATTACTGGAGCACAGTTCCAGCTTTTTCTTTTGTGTTAAAAGCTTTCACAGCTCTAATCTGGAATGGCCAAGCTTCAAAGGAAAACACTGCAATGAACCCTCTATCACAGTCCCCCTGCCCCCTGCCCCTGCCCCTGCCCCTGCACAAAGCTGCATTTCAGGGATGTTAATGCTACTATCAAGACGGGGCATGTGTGTAATCAATAGGCTGAAGTGTGAGTAGTTACCAGTTTCAATGTAGCCATTTGAGAACAGGAAAGAAAACAACCAATTATTCTCTTAACAGGAATTAGTAAGCAATTCACTGTTAAACAGTTCAGTGAACATACCAGGTGAGCCTCAAGATTAAAAAGACAGTATTTTCCCAGTCCCAGTGCATAAAAAGGATAGCCAGAAAATTTTGTGATAGTCAATTGCAGTAAGTATAGTAGGTTAAGTACTTTTTTTTAAAAACTAACAACTTAATTCTACATGGATATCCGTGCTAGATCCTAGTCATTGCCTAGTACTTATTTTGAAAGGGACAACTTCAGCAGTGTGTTTCTCACATAAACTTGGCTGCCAAGGAGTAGAAATTCCAGCCATTATAAGAGACAGAAAACCTGAAGCAAGTTGTTATTTATTTTGTTAAAAGTAGTTTTTCACAAGGATACTTTACTCTTTCAAAATTGATGGAATCCTTTTTGTGCTGTACCTCACATGAGACTACATAAAAAGAACGCTTACAGCTCCTCACAATGTGGCACAATATAATGTGGAATAGATTTTGTCTGCTGTGAAGCATTTGCCCTTTCTGCAGTGATATTGAGCATCACATGAACCCCCAAATAAAAGGCAAGTGAGTATCCACTATACCTCAGATTCTTTTCATTTTATGACAATTCCATGTAATTTTCAACAGTGCTTGACAACTGAACAGCCTGGGTGAAGTGATGCATGAAAACGCTTTCTGGTTCCCCTGCCCTGCCCTGGTTAAATAATGTACTGAACTGGAAAATTGATATGGATGAAACTGGCCCTGGTTATCTATAGGGCACATCAGATTTGAACCAGTCAGTGATTCATGTTTAACCCAACTAAAGTTAAACCAGCCATATTTTTTCTATCCTCATCCCACATGAAATGGATTGTGGACCACTCTCAGCTGGTCATAGAAGTATTGTACAAAAATTTGGCAAAATGAGTTAGATGAAAAATGTAGAATTTAATAAAATAAGGTTAAAAATAATGTGCAAATGATCATGTGGTATCAAGTACACAGATACATCATTGCTATAGGAATGGTTTCTTCTTGGCTTTTAAAAACTTACTGTTTTTAAATAACTTATGATAAAATGCAGATGAAGGCAATCATTTTTTCAAAGCATACTTACACTTTCTTAATTAAAATATTCTTAAAGCAATACTCTAGTGTTTAATCAGATTATAGCAATATTACATGGCTTGGTATTCTTCTTTTATTAGATGACTATAACAAAATAATTAAGCAAAATCTACTAAAATTGAAATATGCAAGAGAATTCCTTTATACATCTTGAATTCCTTGACTGATTTCTTGCTCTGGGGATCACTGTTGCATTGTATGGAAGGCTTCCTTAAGATCTGCCAGCTCTATTCTACTCCTGTGTCCCTGAGGTCACTCTCCCAGGGAATTCCACTGACTCTCCCCCTGAAGAGCAGGAAGTCTGGAAGTTAGGGGCCTAGCCTTACTCCTTACCTGATCCATGTCCCTCAGGGCTGTGAACTCTACCAATTCACAACCATCTCAGGCTGTCTCCAATTTTTGATGTCTCCAGTTAGGTCCCTTAGGTTGGTGCAATGAAGTTGTGGCATGGATGGGGAATTCTATTTCCACTGAAGTCTCTGTTTTGTAGAATAAAAATATTTTGTGAAAAATCCCACGTTAGATGTGAATTCACTGAAGCAGTTCACAATGCATTTTTGGAAAGTAATAACAAATACTTATGACCAGTTAAATTTATCAAAAGTAACACAAAGGCTTAATAACATGAAAACACTATAATACAGATTTTCCTATGAGTTTGAAGGAAAGCAGTATTTGGATTTAAATTTTTTAGCAGTGTCTCAATTAAAAAACACATTAGTTTTATAGTAGCGGTACACAAATTCTGAATAAGGAAATTGGTACCTCTAAAAAAAAGCTGTTCAGTAAATAAAATAATTTTAAAAGATAAAAAAGGAGTTTTCTTTTGAGTAGTATTTGAAAAGAAGTTATTTTCAAATACAAATATTCAAAAAGAAGTTATATTCAAATACAAAGAATTAATAACATTATTTTTTTCAACCTTTAGTGTTTGCTATTAAAAACAGAATAAAATGCCCAGAGAATCTTGGAATGAACAAATGAAAGGAGTGTTTAGGCCAGAGCTACTTGTTCACTCACTGGGATGTCATCAGGAGGAAATTTCTCAGCTATGACAAGTGAGTTTAACATCCAAAACAAAGTCTTTGAATTCATCTCACCACAGCTTGTTTGCTCTTTATTTATTGCTATAATGAGACACTCTTCCACTCACACTTTGGATCTTTTCAGAATGATAGTCGATCACACCAGTAAAGTAAGGAAATGCATTATTCATGACTAGATGGCCAAGCTCTAAACAGCTTTAAGATGTTACTCCAAATGCAGCCTGTTGAACCATTTAAAACTATATCTACTTTTTTTGGGAAACAAGTGGAATCATCATCACTCATAAGTTACTTGTTTTGCCTGCACTGTTGCTAAACCTACATCAATCTCTCCTGACCGTTTGCCTTCATGCATTAATATTTGGAGGCAGCAAATATATTTAATCCGTATTCTTCAATATATGGAAAAGAGAATTAAGGAATGGTAAATCATTTCAAAAGTGGTTTAACACAGTTGCCCTTAGTTTTCAATGGAGAATTTATTGAAAAACACACAAGACTATCTAAGAATTACCTTGTAACTGATCTAGGAAGCTGTAAAGTAACAATGGATCATCATCAGCTGCAGTGTTTATATGTAGGCTTGTCAAATGGATCTAAACCCAAGTGACCTGGAAAAAAAAAAATAACAGAGAAAAGAGAGCTAAATTATTTAAAATTTCCCAGACTTCTTCAGTCAAAATATTCTTTGTGGAGATATCTCATAATTCCATATATAAATAAAAATGTAGCAATTCTTACACTAGTGAGAGGGAGGCAGAAAAAGACAACTATGACAAACAAACATCCAATTCTCCCTGGCACTCTCCTTTTAACTACCTTGTGCAGTAATTCTCTCTCATACAAGTGCCACACAGCTGTTCTTGTACAGTAATGTAAAAGGTGAGAAAATAAATGGTGCTTTATCTTTTTTTAAGAATCATTTACCTTGCCTTAAGGAGGAGGTCTCCCAGTTTAAGCTTGAAGGTTTTGAATTTTTGTGTTTGAATGATGCAGAAAAGGAAGGAAGAATTAAACATAATCCATGCACAAGTATTATTTGTCACACTCATTTATGTGTTCCCTTTATTCTTCTATCTGAAACAAAAAAAAAGTTAGTCACTGCAGCCTTCTTGACCTTCAGAGGAAGAGTTAAAACAAAGTGTGAATGCTTCCTTACCTGCTTATTCTTGCTGTGTCTAGGATATTAATTTGGAATGGTATCAAAATGTTTTTGACATTTCAGAGACTGCTTGAAAAAGGTTTTAATGACAGAGGAAGAAATAAGTGGCACAGATGAGCTTTTATTTTCAGATCTTATCTGGATAAAGCATAAAAAACCCACTAGAAATGAGCTGAGTGTTTTGTTTCCTGTTAGATACTGTTAGGCTGGAAAAAAAGAAGGATCAGATGTTAGAGATAATTTCAATGTAACTGGGTGAATTTGAGTTGTGTGGGCTTTTTAAAGTAACAGTCCAGAAAATTCTGTCTCCTTCTACAGCAATGTCTTTACATAGGAGCAGCATTACAGTCACTCTGACATTAAAGGAAAAAAATGCTTGTTAGTGTCAGTACCTGTGATCTACCAGCTTTCATTCACCCCAGCAGACTAGTGCCGCTTTGTGCCAAAGCATGGGAGAAGCATTGCTCTATTTCATTTTACTAATGCTCCCCGTGAAGGGTTTTCATCACACTGTATCATATAGGCCATGTTCATATATGTAAGCTATGGCAGACAAATACAGTGAGCAGACTTCATCTCAAGCCTGTTCCTTTGCATAGGCCATATTTTCCATTTACAGTTAAAAAAGAGATCTGAAAGTACAAGTAACCTTTAATACAATAGGGGGGGGATATTTTTAAAAAGTACAAAAAAGGTATGAAAGACAAACACACTGTCCTAACTCCTAAAAGAAGGGGTGATGCAGTTAACAACAGATGCTCCCAAAAGACCTCTGAGAGAGCCTTTAGGTGTCAAAAAGACTATTGTCAAAATTTACTGCAACATTTCATCTACCTTTCAGCAGCAATTGTTCAGTGTATTGAAAGTATGAATAAACTGATGCTATTTTTAGGCTAATGTCTATTTTTTTCTTTTCTGCAGTTATATGCTCTCATAGTTAACATTTCATTAAGTCTCATTTCCGAAAAAACAACAGTTTAAGATTCACATGCAATCCTGTAAAACTAGAGATGATTTTGGGCACCACTGCTATGTCATATAATGATAAAATGCTAGGGATGCAAGAGTATTTTTTTTAACTCATAAGGACTAAACATACTTTATAGTTTACATCTGAGATTCGTCCTCCTGAATGACTTTAGTACAGGAGATATCTATCAGGTATTTTAATGGTTTTAAGCACTACGTGAAGTACTACTGCAGTGCACAGGCATGATTTATTACATGATGCTTGGCATCAGGATGCAGAATTTGGAACAAAGAAATGACATATGAATCATTAAACTGAAACATAAATAGGTTCAAAGAAGCCTTTGAACTTCTTAACTTCTAAAGGTTCATGGTGTGCTTCAGAATATCATCAATCTAATTTCAACAAAGGTCAAAAAAATGCAGAGTCCCAGCCAAGGTTTGGATCTGATAGATTTGTGTCCTCTTTTTCTGAGAGAAATTGATTTAGTAGAATGCTAGAACCTGAACTGGCCCTTACAATCACAACAGAAATGTGTTATTTCAACTTGTTTTCTCAATAACAGCTTTGAATCTTCTGCTAGGACACCCAGATTAGCTGAAAATGTCCTGAGTATGATCTAAATTTACAGTAAACACCTGCTCCCTGGTGGCAGAACATACATGAAAACTCAGTATCACTACTTCTCAAGGTTAATTTCATATGTTTGCTAAGTTTAGAAGAGGGTGTTTAGTACAATTATTACTTTTCATCAGCAAAAATGACAAATATTTCATTCACATTACAGAGCCTATCAAACACTTTTACTGAACTAGTGGGTCCAAAGTGGAAGGAAGACATCCAGTTCTGCTCTTCCTGAGTCAGAAACATTGGAGGAAGGTCTTTTTTGCATTCAGGTTGAGCATTCAGCATAAGGAAGTCAGATAGAGAGAGTCAGCATGGATTGGAGAGTCATATCTTGACCGGAAAGCTCAAGATGGTTCTCTTAGAAGGAAACATCACACTCTGTTCTCTCCTGTTCCAGTTTCTTCACAGGATAGAATGTTCTGTTGCATTTTTTCAATGAAGAATAAGCAACGGTCACTGTCAAATCTGCAAGTGTCTATAGGCTGAAAAAAATCCAGTTTTATAGATGATTTTGCATCAATTCGTAATTCCAACCTTTTCTTCTTTTTGTGAAGAGCTTTTATGTAACAGCTAAATTGAAAATCTCTGCACCTAAAACCCCCATCTGGTCTTGATTTAGAGACCCATTTTTACATCCAAGGCTTGCAAAATTGTTGTCTTTCTTTCTGTGTTTTGTTCTTTTGGGACAGGTAAGAGACAGTGCATTTCAAACTATTTCCTTCCCTCTCCTGTTCAAAATTTCTCCTCTCAGGAAGGACTCTAATGTAATCTGCACTGAGATGGGGAAAAAATATCAGGAAGATTAAAGGAAAGTAATTAACAAGTTTTCTCCCCTCGCTAAATATTCACTTATGATCAAATTGTTTGATTGGAATTGTACCTTCTAAGAATGGAAAAAAAATTGGACAAAAATGGGAAGGGGAAAGGGAAAGGGAAAGGGAAAGGGAAAGGGAAAGGGAAAGGGAAAGGGAAAGGGAAAGGGAAAGGGAAAGGGAAAGGGAAAGGGAAAGGGAAAGGGAAAGGGAAAGGGAAAGGGAAAGGGAAAGTTCAACACCTCATAGGCAAGCTGCAGCCTCCTGAAAGTATTTGGACTGAAAGCAATGCCAGATATGTTACACTTCAAAAATACAGGAAGGATATGGCTTTTTTTTATTTAAAAATGGAAATTAATAACAAAGTAACCTTTCCTTTCTCTCCCTTCCCTGCTTGAGAACTTGCAATGTGAGTTCCTGATGAAGACTTTTGGGCACCCTCTAATCTAATAGAAACATGTAACATGAAGCCACTAAATACATTCTTTTGCCCCTAATACATGTCATGGAATTAAAGTAAATAGATTTAAAACTCTAGTATTGCAGATTATGGAATTAGAAAGCCATTAGTAGCCATATGGAGTATTAGAGTTCTGGGGCCCAGAAACCCATTATGGAGAAATTTCTTGAATAGATAAAAATATATTGATTGCATCCTTCTATTATTCAATAAAGCATTTTGGTTTGAGTCCTCTTGGCTTTTGTTTTATCTCTTTGCACAGCAGAACCAATAATAGAAAACTTTATAAATTTCTTTTGTCTTTAAGGAATGAGAGAGGAAAAGGGAGCTTTTTATGACAGTGATTTTGTGTGACTGACATAATAGTTACATTTTTGACAAAGCGATAATTATAATACTGAGGATTCCCTTTCAGCTACTAATCATTTGTCTCTGCTTCCTGAAAATTCCCAACCTTTTCCAGTCTTTCAGGGAATGTAATATAGTGCCAGATTGTACCATTTTGCTAAAAGAAGAGTGGAAGGGCAAGCAAAATTCTGATCTAGTATCAAGTAATCTTTCTTTGATGAAAAGATTAGATATGTCTAAACATATGTCAGTCAGGGGCCAAACTTTTTTGTGTGAGGACAAAACAAAAATAAAGAAAAACAAGATTGATAGTTTCCTAAGTCAACAGCCCCTTGCAGGACCAAGTATACGTCAGTACATCTGACAGCGATGAGAAAAATTGAAGGAATAATCCTCTGAGAAAAAACAGTTAAAAAGCAACTTAGTTTATATCAGATGTTAACAATTGAAACAACTAGTTTAAGCTCTTGCTGATGTCATAGGGAAAATATCCAGGCCACAGAGTATTTTGCATACATACTACTGGAAATCGGTGGTCTACCTTCCCCCCAGCAAGAACACAAAAATGAATTAGGCATTGTAAATAGCAATAAAATGAGATGCAGCTGGTTTCTCAGGAGACAGAAAAATGGTGGGAAAGACGCATCCCAGTTGCAATCACAACAATTTTTTTCTAATACAACTAAACAGTAGTCAGGAGCAGAAGTACAGGAACACTGTCTCCTTTTGCTGTACAGTGGCTATAAATTATCAGAATTTTACAGTGCAGCTTTAATATGGTGAAGAACTGATGAGACTGCTTGAGAAAAACACAAACTGGGCCTCTTTCTTATCTTGTACCAGCCTCAAGCAAGGCCTAATATCTGAGTGCCTAAGCGCCTGGACTGAAGGAGAGGCCTCATGCACTGGTGTTGCTTCAATGGAGCACACAAAGCACCGTGCCTCTGCAGCAGCCAGCAGGCACACTCCCCTCACCGTGAAACACAACCCTGGCTCTAAGTCTGGGTCCTTAAGGAGGTAAGGATGACTGCAAAGACCCCCAGCGCTGACTGCTGCCTAAGTACTCTGTAGGAGGATCAAAGTGTTGATTTTACCACTTTTGGCAACAATAAATTCTGACCAGAAGTTAGTGAGACAATCTTTAGGCCACATTAACATATCCACTTATACACTCCTTGGAATGCAAATGAGGAAAACCGTCTTG
The DNA here is from genome assembly GCF_027887145.1 of Ammospiza caudacuta. NCBI lineage: Eukaryota > Metazoa > Chordata > Aves > Passeriformes > Passerellidae > Ammospiza > Ammospiza caudacuta. Next base: position 17,975,572 of record NC_080632.1, read on the forward strand.
CAATGCATGTGTCACTAGCGTCACCAAATCCTACCTGTACCATGTGACTGCGGCATCTCCTTGAGACAGCTCCAAAGTTCCAGTATAGAAGAAAGGCTTCTGGGCAGAAAGACCCAGATAGGAAAACAGTTCTGCTAGTTCCAACTGGACTGTAAAGGGGTTTATTTTCCAAAAGTTCCTAGAGCATTTTTGCAGCATACACTACAAGCAAAATCAGATCCCAGTTTCTGACAACTAACAGTCATACCGCCCAACACACACAACATTATCTTAACTGTAGCCTGCTCTGTGGCCACCGGAGCTGGACAAATGCCGGCTAGCCACTCCCGGTGTGTGGCCAGAGGAGACCATGAGGTCTGCCACTCCCAGATTCTTCTAAAAAACCCTCTCAAAACCATCTGTGGCACGGGTGGCACAGGCAAGAGCGTGGCTATGAAGTCCCGAGATAAAGGAAGGCGAGAGTGGACACTCATGTGGAATTCCAAAGCACTTTATCGTCCCGAGCCAGACCTGCCGCGGTGTCAAGGAAGGCCACCTTGGGGAGGCACTGATAACGGTCATGGGCGTGACGGGAGGAGACACGAGGGGACCAATAAAGGAAGCCCAGGGGAGGAGCGAGGGACACAATTGAACCAATAAGGATGGCACGGGGGAGGGAAAAGGCTCTGGAGGCAAATCACACATCAAGTAAGGGATGATTGACATGGAAGGGTCTCCAAATAAAGGGGGGGGGGGTGGTTACAATGATAGATGGGGGAAGTGGGCAGCACCAGGAGGGAGGGAATAAACTTATAAGGGCATAAAGGGAAGGATCAAGGAATCAGTCACCTTGAGGGACAAGCCATTGGAGGGAAAAAAGGGGTAAACAACTTAGGGTGAAACCATTGGGAGGGGATTACATGGGGGAAACAGAGGACCAAACCACATTTTTAACTTATACAAGGGATAGCGAGCTTTACAGCTGAACTCATATAAACATTTTAAATCACACGACACCACACTTAACCATCTGTTGAGAAAGATTAAAGAACAGTGAAGAGGACTCCCCATCAAAAGGGTGTAGGGGAGAGAAGCAAAGAAAACTACAGCATAAGCAAGACAGAGAAGAAAATTAAAGGAGAAAGAATATCTTGCAGAATCTCATTTAAAACATGGAGATAATACAATAAAGAGAAGTGGACTTTTGTATTTCAGGTCAAATTATGGTGGTTTAGAGACAAGTCCAACTCATGCCTATAAAGGAGGGCAGTGAGTGTGAAATCACTTCTATTTCAAGGGTAGAGCAGATATTACCAATTCTTCTTTATCTAAACAGGTGTGAAGGTGTTGTTTCCTGAAATGGGACAATTTTTAGTTTATTCTCATTAAGACTGGAAAAAAGACAAGGTGAGTAAGCTACTTTGCTTCTAAAAATTCTGCAAGATCAATCTCCATGTCATATATTGAAACCCACGGATTCCTGCAGTTTAAATGAGTGTTGGGTGTTAGGTTTTTTTATTTTGTTCCTTTTTACTTAGGAGATCTTTTCTCATAAATTGCCAGGCAACACTAACAACTGGGTACTTATGAAAAGCAAAGTAAGTAGCCAAGCTCAGAGGAGGACGGTATCTATTTGCACTTTTTGTGTCTGGGAGTTTCTCTCCGTGGACCAGAGATACTGAGGGAACTGAGCAGGTAAAGGACGGGCTTGGGCAGCTCTTGGCTGTCTCCTCTCTCTGTTCCTCTCTCTCTCTGTGTCTCTCTCTTTTCTTTTCTTAGCTTTGGAGGAGGACGGTCGGAGCTGCTGCCTGGGGAAGGGAATTCGCTGCTGCTGCCAAACCCCAGCCCAGAGCTGCTGCTTCTCCTGCCATGGGGTGAGCCTCTGCTGGTGAGAGCAGCCACTGGACTGGGAGCTCATTAACACCGACCTCACTAAAAGAGAGACCTGCCCCGTCTGCTCCTGCCCGGGATCCTGAGCTCGGCTCTCCCTGCCCTGCTGCGAGCCGGGCTGCCCATGCAGCTCCTTCAGCACTGCTCCGAGCTTTCCCTGCACTGTGGCCCCCCACCCCTGCCTGCCGAGACACCCCTGCGATCCCAGCCTGGTGCTCCCGAGAGTCCCGCCGGGTCCCGGGATCGGTGCCACGGGGTTTGTGGAGCGAGGCCTCTCCCGCGTCCCGGCCCGTGTGGGCCGAGCCGCCATCGCCACAGCGCCCCCTGCAGGCGCGGGGGAGGCACCGCCCCCGCCCCGCCCCCGGGAGCAGCGGCGCCCCTGCCGGCCGAGCCCGGAACTGCAGCAGAGGGAAAGCGCCGCGGCCGAGCAGGCCGGGCCCGAGCTCGGGTTCTGTGTGGGGTCAGTGCCGGGGCTGGTGATGTTTGTGTGCTTTATTGCACACACTGGTCATGAACTGCTCTTCCTATTGTAGTGTCTTTGCCTGAGAGCCCCTTAGGTTCAAAATTATAATAATTCGGGGGGGTGGGGGGTCGGTTTACATTTTCCGTTCCAAGGGAGGCTCCTCCTTCCTTAGCAGTCTTTCAAACCAGGGCAATGAGTCATTACCAAACAGCTCTGGACTTTCATATAAGCAGTACACTAGTATTTTACTGCGTTGAATATTTTATTTCATTCAAGTCATAATGCAGAGTCTACAAATAGAAAGGATGCTTCTCTGTTTGTCTCAGTGGATAAATTTTGGGAAGCTTGCAAGGATGAAGAATGTATTCACTCCTCTGGTCTTCATGAAATGTTTAAACTTTCTTATCAGAAGTATTTATGCTCAGATTTTGCTCTAGCAGGTCTGAGTTCCAAAAAATCAACAGAATAAATATCACTTTGTTACCATCAACAACATCTTCTCTTACCCAGTTTTCTAATATTTTGGCTTCTGCTTCCTATTGTTCTGACAGGAAAAAAAAAAAGGTTATTTTACTTAATGGTGCTCAATCTTTGACCTTCTTTTGACCTTCTTTAAACCTTCTTTTGTCTGAGATCCATATTTTTTGTTTATTTTTTCCCCTTTTTGGGGGAAAAATAATATAGAGAGCCCCTTACTTTCAAAATTATAATAATTCAAAGGCAAGGAGTTTACATTTATATAGATCTATTATATTTCTATAGATCTATTTAGCAAAACCTTTAAAATACCTTTGTTTTCCTCAAAAAAATTCAGATTGCAATAGATATTCTCAATTTCTTTTTGTTACTTTACATCATTGTCAGCTGTGCATTGTCACTGAAATACTATTTTACTTCCTTGGCTTATCTTCAGAAGTTACTTTCTCTATGGAGTTATAGCAAAACTGCAGAACTATTATCTCAGTTTAAATTGCTCATCTGATATACAGCTGTAAATAAGAAACCCTTTAATAACTAAGTCTGAGGTCCTGAACTTTTTATTTAACCAGCTTAAAAAAAAAATCCATGTAGGGCAAAAATACCCATCTGACTGCAGTGATGTTTTTGTTGTCTCATTCACTTTAGATTAGTGGAGGATTAACCTCTTCAGTGAGAGCTTTCTTACATGCACTGCTGATCCCTAGAAACTCTTCGGTAGGGCAGCAGACCCCTGTAATATTAACAAGACACTTTCATGGTGCCTTAGTGGAGGAAACCTAAGCCCTGCTACTGAGCATGGTGATTGGTACTTACCTATTGCAAACTAAACCTCTGCATTCATTGCCACAGATCATCTTACACATTCATAAAACCACCAGCTAACATGCCGATAAGTAGCTAGGAGTGAAACAGGGTTATTCATAGCAAACTAATTTGTGCTGTCCCCATAGAAAATAAAAATTTCTTCAAATGTCAGAAGGTATACAGGATCATGAAGAAGGTTAGCTTGTTTATTCGAGGGAAGAGCAATATATGCCTCATGCAGTATTCTAACATGTGAAATTTAAGTGGATATACACAAAGAGCCTTTCTTCCTGAAAATTAAATGTATATTTTTATATCTGTTTAAAAGTAGACTCAAGCCATTGGCAATGCAAATTGGCACAAAAGACAACTGAATTATGTTGAAAGTCCAATTTTGGACTCTGCAAGATGAGTATTGCAGCGTAGTATGTATGCTCACTGTGTGTGCAGGGATTTCAGTCTCTTGCAAGCATGTCATGGAGGATTTAGGAAGAAAAAATGTCACACAGAGGTGTTCTTTAACAAGCATCTTACAAAATAGCACAGAAGTTCTTTCAATTATATTTCCACTATGACTAGAAAAAAAAATCAAAGTACACAAACTCAAGACACCATGTTCTTAAGAGCCCATGAACACCAGGCAGAGCAAAAACAAAATATATGTTTATACACTTTTTGAAATTTAGGGATAGTTGTATTACTCAGAACTGATTTATACTCAACCAGATTAATCCTGCAGACATATTTAAACTCTTGTAGTGTAAAGATAAATAATATAAGATTAAATATTCTATGTATTTTTGCCTATTGTCCTCAAAATTATCTTCTGTAAAATATACCTAAACAGTGAACGATTATAATTTCTTGCTAGAAGTTATATGGAGGTCAGGGCTAAAAAAAGACTAAATATTGGATTTTGCACATCTGGAACTACTTGATCTGAAAATAAAACTACAATAATCTCGTTTCTTGGGGGATATATTAATTTTAATAAAGCATGAAAATTTCAATACCTTTTTTAAACAAATAAGTGGTTTGAAATTTTGTCCTGAAGCAATTGTAATTATTATCCTGTAAGCTGAGTATTATTCAAAATATGTCCTTAAGAATATATTTCTAAAATATGTTTTAGTTTCAGTTTTTTCATACTGTTTATACAAGAAAACTATTAAAAAATATACATATGCAAGACAGCTCAGGACTATTGAGTTAAATGGCTATCACTTGTGTCATCATGTGACAGAATACAGAAACAAATCTTAACCTGTTTAATTTGCAGTCCCTGCAATAATCACATTTGCCCCTCAAGTTTTATACCAAATAAGAGTGTGTTTGTTCATATGGGTATTTGTGTATAAAAAAGTTCTATTTTTCACTGTCCATTAATGTCAAGAGCTTGGTGGTAGAGAAAGTTCTTAAAAGTATTTCTAACAGGAGTAAAACATTCCTGAAGCTCAGAAAGTTATCACTTGTGCATGCTTTGAATCCCCTACAGCCCACCATGACCAAGAGATCTCTGATTTTTCCCCTTATTCGTAATTAACAAAATTAGGTACAAAAATGTTTGATATCAACATATACAACATGCATATTGTGATATCACCAACTACTTCAATACAAATTATGTTCATATTTTCATCTAAAAAGCACAATTAGAAAAATAATGTACGAACATCTAGAACCCTATCTTTTTATATTCATGGAAACAGTGTTTGCCATGTATTATTTCTAAAATATGGGTTGACATTTAGAAAAATATAATCTATCAAACACAAGAATAAATTGCACAGGTCAAGAAACAGTGTTTACCATCATTATCTGGAATATAAGGAAGCTGACTAGCCAAAATTATTCGTATTACAAAAAGTCACATGACAATATATAACACAACAATTATAAATAAAGTACACAGATATCAGGCTGCAAGTTGAAATAAAATTGAATAATAAGATAATGTTATTACACAAGTCATACCTTGACACAGATGTTAAATCAGCTTACATCAGTGAAAATCAGAATGCAGTTGGAAGACAGCAGAACAGACTTTTAGCTGCATCCATATCCCTTGAGATAACTTTCTCCCAACTTTGGACAGTACATCTTAGCTACAAGAACTCAGACTTGAATTCCAAAATGCCATCTTTTAAAAAAAAGACAGCAGAAGCCTGGTTCACTGAAGTTTTCTACATGTAATCAGTAGTAATGTAATTATTATGGCACAGATGCAAAAAAAGATAATATAAGGATGCATTTATTATTAATTCTCTCTGAATGGAAGAAAATTATTTTAGCTAGAAATGAAAGAAGTGATGTATTGGGGAGAAAAATACAATACCTGTGAACAGCCACATTGAGAAGGGATGGTGTAAGGATTAGAATAACTGCACCCAAATTATTTTTCTGGCAATCTGCTTTTTTCACAAAAATTATTCTCCTTCTGCTGAATTCCCAAACAAGATGGCAATGTTTTCACTCTTACGACAAAGTTTCTTTCAATATTTTCAGGTATATATAAGAAAAGAGTGTACATACCCAGTGCACTGAACTCCACATAGACTATCTAAGATATGACCCTCTACTTTCTCTGTAGAATGCCCATTGTTCGTAGAGTATCCACAGCTTACTCGGGCGCAGAATCTCTGGAAAACAAGGATCAAACTGCAAGTGCTGAAATTGTTCATGTTAATCACTGAACATGACTGGCCACAGCTTTCACAGCTTTCACACAGTGAAAGTTCAAAAAACATTTAATCAAAAAAATTTAGGTGTACACCCTTGGTGGCTCCTTGTCTGCATCCCATCCTTTAATTAAAGAAAATTATATGTAGACACATAATAGACTCAGACACAAGTCAATATTTGTAAAGCTCTCCTTTGCAAGTAAGACAACTTAAAATGGACAAGTCATAACTGGCTAAGTTCCAGAACATCTAACCAATACACAGCACCAAAAGTTCACAATCCTCTTAGATGTGGAATCCTAATTATCTCCACAAGGATCCTGAAAATGCCTGACTATAAGAAGGAAAAAAGAGTCCTGGACTTGCTTGCATTTTTGGCTAGCATTGAGCCTTGCCCGTGAAGAACTTGCTTTGTCAGGGGATTGGGAGTACCTCTGGACTGAGGTAAAGAGTTTCTCAGAAATAGTAATTTCTGCAAGTAATAAATATTTGCTTTGTTTTGACAAAAGGCAAAGCACTTGGTCATGCTGACCTGAATTTTCTTCTCTTTTACAGAATGATTTAAATTAAAAATGCTACAACAAGTTAAAGTTGCACACAAGCAGTGTTTACTCCTCAAAAACAACTGCAAGGTTTTGATTATCAAGAATATAAGTATTTGAGCTTATTGTTTTTTCCCAAACATTGCAACCCTGCTTAATGAACTTGTACCATATATATATTCTGGAAATTATGAAAAATATACACTGGTTGAAATTCCTTTGGCTGGAAGTAGGAGTTCTTCAGACATTAATATGTTCTACACCACACAATTACATAGAATTAGCCTTCACTTTTCCTTTTGGTAGCTAATAAGCAGGTAAGTTTATTGACCCATAAGAAAGCTCATCCTCCCGAACTCAGTGTAAAGGGTAGAGAGAAAGTATGTAGCTGTGTAGTTAGCTTCCAATTATGTGAGCAATAAATGCATAATTTAGGGTTATTAATATGTTAAAATTTCTAAGGAATTTTCTGTCACTTAATTAACATTTGCCAAAAGAGCCTACAGAAAATTAAATATCAATGAATAAGAATACTGACATTTACTTAGATATTCTATTAGTTGTCACAATTATTAACTCAATATAGCCAGCTTCTAAAAATCCAATTAAAAGTCTAAATATTCGTTACAATTTTTATGTGTGGAAAATGTAATTATATTTTAACTAGATTACACATCATCTTTCCTATTTAGTTTTAGTAAATGCTCTTTTAACTGTCAATTGATATTTAATTGACATTGCTGTCATAGAACCACAGACATTTCTTACCTTTCATGGATAGGTGAACAATTTGATCTATTGTATCCTCCATTTACTTACTATGAACATTACAGCTTGCTTACTATGCACTGTTTAATGCTTTTTTGCTAGCATCTCCTCATGGACCTAAGTTTTGAGGGACAAAATCGGTCTTTCAGACCCAAGTAACTAAGGGCAGGGGAAGACCAATGACTTGGAGAACAGTTGTGACCTAGAACTGGTGCAGTCTTGCTGAACTGAGAGGCACTGCTCACCGCTGCACTTCATGAACATTTGAAGAAAGTCTGGCTGAAAATTTCCTTTCATAGATACAGAAACAAAATAATTATACAGAATTTTCTAATCAATATCTTTATTACTAATCTCACCCTGTTGCCCCTGCACCTTCTTTTTTAACTTGCCATTATCTTTCATTTTTCTCTCCTCTTGCCCTGCTCCTTGCCCTAGACTTACTACTGTCCAAGTTTTGGATTTATTTTTCAATCACTAGCTTCACCTGTTCAAGTCAAGAAGTTCATATGGAAGAAGTTTACTTTGCCCAGAGACACTAAATCTGTGCCTGACCTTTCCAGGTGGCTTTGCAGACAGAATACAGGAAGATCATTTCAAGACCAGCATAGATCTGGCAAAATTAACTTGGTTTTCTTGCTTCATCTATCCCCTAACTGTACAGGTGAAAGAAGATCCATTAGTTTATCCCCCAATTTCCTACATGCAAGACACTGGTTCTGGAAAAGGTAATTCAGTTCCCATATTTAATGGCAGTGGTTAGACCAGGTACTAATTATTATTATAAAAATTTGGAAAGGTTTTAGCTATGTATGATGTCTGCTTCCACAATGTGCAGATACAGAAACAAAAAGAAAAAAAAACCAAAAAACCAAGAAACAAACCCAAAATAAAACAAACAAACAAAAACAAAAAAACCCCAAAGGATGAAATTGCTCTCTATTGTTACTGAGAAACAATATCATCCTTCAAAACTTGCCCAGAAAGCTTCTGAACCATGAGTTCCTGGTTACATGATTGCTATGAAGCAATTGCAAAAGCTCCTAATGTTGATGTGGAAACTTGATCAAATGGTAAGATTTTATTTCACTTGCCTGTCAAGATGTGCTAGATACAAGCACAGGGTAAGAAGTGAGGAAAACCTTTGAGTTTCAAGTAATTTCTTTCTTTCTGCTTGAAGTTTAGAATTTTCATCTCATGAAGAGGGTGCTAAAAAAAGTAATGTTTTCATCTTGCATTTCTATCATTCTTTGCCAGTGCAAATGATCCACTGTGCAGCTGCTGAGTTTTACTGGAGGGATGACTTTACTTCATAGTGTGCATAAGGTAAGGATTACTTAAATATAGTCCTTTACATCCAACACACACTTCTACAATTCACTTTTAATGAAATGGGAACAAAATAACCAAAAGACCTGCATTTTTGAGGTGTGGAGAACTCTTGGGTTGAAAACTATTATCCTAATATGATCCACCAACGTTTTTTAGTTTTGGCCACAGGAGTAGTTTATATCTTGCTAAAATGCAGATAAATAAAAATGAAGCTTAATCTACTCACATTCATATTTTCCTATGTGTGCTAAAAATATTAGCCTATGTAATTTACCAGTGCTTGATGCTTGTTATGTCATTATAAACTAAACTCTAGCTTGAAACTTGATTTTCAATAGCTAATTATATTGCATTAGTGGTTCAACAATATTTTTAGTAGTTTTGGTTCCCTTATAGAAGGTCCAACAATAAATACTCAGCAACTCTTCTTTCTTAAGGCAGTTAGTATTATCATAGTGCCACTATCCCAGCATCATCTTGTGTCCCAGCACTGTAGTACATAAATTGTCTTTCTAATGTTGAAAGGCATGACTAATTTTTTTAGCAGTGGGATTAATTCTGTTATGTGCAGTAACAGTCGTTGAAAAAGTAGGACAGCATCAGTCTAGAAAGATTTCAATTCTTGTTTTTCTTTTTCTTTCTCTTTCTTTCCCTACCCTAGCATTTAGCATAGAAGAGAAAAGAAAGCCTCACAAACTTAGGCAGGGGAAGAAGATGTCAGAATATGCCAAACATAGCCCTTCAGATAATATGCCTGTTTTCTTAATCAGAAAAGTAATTTTTCAAATTAACAGTAATTTAGTTAAAAAGTACTTCAATTAGACCTACATCCTTACCTCACTCCCCCCTTCTTAGGGAAGCCAACGTACAACACAGGACTTTCCCATACATTAATTTATTTAAGAGCAGGAGAAATAGTAATACATAGATAAGGAAACAACCATTTTCTTTTCTTGTGATAAAGTCTATAATCATCCCTAGGACAAATAAGAAGTTAGGTTTATTACACTTTACTGATGACTGTGTATCAAAGTAATGAAAGCAAATAGGTCAACTTTATCAGATATAGATTTCTTGGGAGATCTTCTGTCACATAAACATAAAAACCATAATTATTACCTTTAGCTTAGCTCAAGCAGTCAGTCAGCAGTTTCACATATCTGTTGCACAAAGAAACTTTAAGCTCAATTTTCATTCTGAAATGTTTTTTTTTTTTCATTGCTTGAAGGAGGAAGAAGTAGAAGAGTGGTTTTTATGGAGATCTTAATTTTATCTTTTATAATTAAATCAGCATGAAAGGATCTCTTGCATCCTTCTCACAATCAAGAATATCTGCAGCTCTCAGCAGACTGGACATTTGCTAGCTACAATTAAAAAGTAGCTAGCAAAATTAAAAGTAGAGCCGCCCTACTTCTTGATTTCAAAGGCGTATTTTAGTAATTTACTAATCAATATGTATTTGCAAACGGTTGTGATCATTGCTCCAGAATCATGGCAATCATGGTGCATAGTTGCAGCTATGGCACCTCTTGAAAGCATTTCAGCCTTACAATAGATTTGCAACACAGAAATGGTAGTAATGTCATCCATCACTGTTTTTCCCTTAGCTAATTGTATTACAACTTATCATATTAATATGTAGTGTAACTTCTGTATAAACAAACCTTATAAAAGTAAGCATTAACCATGTTAAAATCAATGTTCTCTTTTCCACTTATCTTCTCTATGTTTTTCCAGAACGTAAGCCTTAACTGCTGGGGTTATTTGAAAGTCTTTCCCTTACTGTTTTCACTGGGCTTTGTCCTCTGTTGGTTTTGGGTTGGTTTTTTTTCATATTTTGTCTCCATCCTCTACAAAGGATACATCCAGCAGCAGTTTGTTTAATACATATTCCTTTAGATCTGGAGGCATAAATCAAGATTTCTTCCTAGTGACTGGTAGAAACTATTACGATATTGCATTCTTGTTTTTTTGTGTGGGGAAATCTAAGATAGTGAGATGCAAATTCCTATTACATAAAATATCTATATTCTGTTTATTTCAATAGACCAGTATTTATCTGGTCTATCTGATTTTGACTGTGTGTGTACTGTACAGCCAGAATCATAAACAGCCAGTGCAAATGAAGCCTGAAGTCCTGACTACAGTCAATAACTATCAATAAGTTGCTAGAATGACTTGATTTCACCTGTCCAGACCTCTTGATCAATCTGAACACTTATTAATGCTGCCAGGCAGCAATTTCTGTTTCATTTGCTCTGTCAGCTGGTATAAATGAGTAAATTGTCTGAGACAAGTCACCTTCTCTTATATCCCTGCTCAGAAAAATTCCCCACATTTGAATAGAAAAATAATTTCAAAACATTTTTCACTGTTTTTTAAATGAAAATTCTAATTTTAGTTAAGGAGCTATTTTAAAAAGTTAGCAAAGATGTGAAATGCATAAAAGTGATAAGAGGAAGCAGGACAGAAGGGAAAATGGGATGATACAAAGGTCTGTTTGGTCCTTCACTTACTCTTTGAGCTGTGTTCTTATGTATGTAAACATGCATTATGTTCACTCCATTTTGCTGACAGATAACATAGTTGTAAAGATCTGATTACCAGAGACAGATGTCCCTCCCAGAATTAAGGTGTAAAAAGATCATATGCTGAAGTCAATAGCATGGATTTTATTTAACATTAAATGTAAGGTAAACAGAGGTAAAAGAAATAGAAAAGAAAGGGAGGGTAAGAAAGGGAGTGAGAGGGAGACAGATTAAGAAGTAGAAATGCAGGCACCACCCTGTGGATCCAGATGATAATCTGTTAGTCCTTTCTGGTTTCTCTGTGGAGTGGGTCCTGACATAGCTCAAGACTTCTAAATACTTACACATTTTGGAAAACAAAGTAATTGATGCACATTGGCTACACATTCTCTTCATCTGGTTAAATGATTCTTTGCTTCCAAGTGAGTTAGTCCTGTGGTCTGTCTTTCTCTTTTCTGAAGTGGGTGGGCCTCCCATCCTTATTCCAGGGGCTGTGACATCTCCCCTCTGGACCCATCCAGAGCCACATCTCCTGAGGTGGCTTTCCTTGTGGATACAAACCTGTCTTCCAGCCTTATTTTCTTCACCCTAGACCTGGAATATTTGAATAATAAGTACCAGTTTTAACATATTGCAAGCTCCCGTTAGGTAGCTTAACTCACAGTGCAATTTCCCAGACTCCAGGGGGCAAGTTCTGCACCAGGGTGGGCTTCGGTGGCACAGAGGAGCATTTGCTTCTTTTCACATTTTGCAGCAGAGGGAAAAATCTTTCATTGATCTTAACAGTGTATGAGGTATTTTTCATCTTTAATTCTCTTACAATAGTGTCCTCCAGTTTGCGGAAAACCATTGTGTTGTCTTCATTTATGTTCTTTAGAGACCTGAGGCTGAGACCTATAAGATGTGAATTGTCTCAGCGAGAGTGCTATGTAGCATCTAGTACCTTTGAAAAAAGTGCATCTAAACCTAGGGAAGACACCTAAGGGCCCAAATCTCCACTCAAATGGATTAATTTATTTCTTTCTGATTCACTGATTAAAAGACTAGCAAATACTGTCCAAATCAGTATTTTTTATCAATAAGAATTTAATAATCCCATGACCTTTATTAAGAGAGGATTGCAAAAAAATCACATAAGCTAAATATGAGATTTTTAGTGCTAAATGGTGCTGCCTGTCATAATGTAAATATGCAACAGAGTTCATCACAAAGTCTGCACAATAAATTATGTAAATATGTTTTTGTATGATTATTTACTGCAAAATACCAACACATCATTTCTTATATAATGGGATCATGGCCATGTCCTATTGAGACATGCAAATATATTATCATAAAAAGTAAAGTGTCTCACCAAAATATTTACAGCCTAATTTATCTGTTTAATTAAATATTTCTGATTTTTCCTATTGCAGTGAGATATTTTACTGTCCCCTTTAAAGAATTGTAACTGTATGATGGATTGCTGTGAATAATGAATTATGTAACTCAGTCAAACTGAAAATTAGCTAAGGAATCTGAAATACTACTGCTTATTTTTGGACGTAAAGTGTTGAAAGGAAGTATTTTTTATCCTCTTTTGTTTGAAAAGATAAAAGTTCCAGTATTTCCAATAGGGTCATGCATGCAATTATTAAAGTCAAAATAAGCATGAATCTAAGCTCAGATATACTAATGTGAGTCCTTTTACTTCCTTCCATAGACATTGGACTTTGTCTCAAAGAAGTTAATTTAATTTGAGACTATTTCTAGAAAACAGAGGGATATTAGGTATCAAGTGGCTGAGCAGAGGTAGAGTTCCATAAAATTGTCTCTATGATTGGAAAAATTTGGAGGATAAAAGTGAGATCATTCTGCAAAATGTTAAAACACAGGCATGGTAACAGAGAAAAATAGGAAATGTCTAAGGATTGTCTGAAGGACTGACTAAGCCTCATAGATGTTAACTGCTCTGAAGGCATGGGGTAATGTGTACAAGAAAATTGTGAACTATTGGGATCCTGCCTTTCTGGGATCACATAGAATATGCGGTCTAATAAAACAAGTGAATTCAGAGAGCCATACTTGCTGATGTAAAAACAAACAAACAAACAAATATGTGCCTATGTATTGTATGGCTTTGACAGCATTGTATAAAAATATGCATCTTCCTATCTTATTAATGTCTAAAGACATCATCTGTGAATTTTTGTGTTGTTAATAAAGCACTACATTTTTAATTCTGGGAAAGAAATGTTTCTGCGGAAATGCTCTTCAGAGAAAATTTATTGCATTTAACCACCGCTGCAAATTTTCTCCTCCAATACTATAAATTTCCTCTAAATGTTTAATGGTTTATAACTGTAATTATTCTTGTGTGCCAACATTAAAGTTTTAAAAGTTTAATTTGGAGGCTATTCGGAGAAACTAATCTTTTTTACAGCCTCATAAATAGTTCTTTGATGAAATGAACAGAGGCTCAGCATCTGCCCGAGGTGAATACAAATGACACTACATAGCATCTCACTAGCAAAAAGGGGCAAATGCTTTGATGTCTCAAGTGATCAGCTAATACTAAGTGCAGCAGTAGATAGATAAACATGGTTCACTCAAGGTTTTATCACCATTTGCTGTGAAAGACTTCAGCTTTCAAGAGAGAAAATCAGATGATGAGAGAGTCAAAGATGATGTAGAAAAGAAAAAGATCAATACACACCAAGAGAGATACTGCACTGCATAATAAAAAAGGATGCCAAGTCAGCAGCTGCACTTCAGACATAGCAAGTGTGTTTTAACTGATTGGAGTTATGGCTAAGAAAATATATATAACTAATATATATACTATGTAGTCTGCAAATGTACATGGTTCTGACACCATACCCAGTTTCAGAAAAATAAAAAGAGGATATTGCAATTAGCAAAGTTGAACACCAAAAGTGTAGAGCAAGGCAAAGACAAGGGAAGTGTGATTAAATTTGCAAAAATTTCTTTAGTGTCTGGTCTTGGTTTCCCTGAGCAGGCCTGGCCCCAGCTGCTAACTGCCATCTGATGAAAGGTGCAGCTACTTGGAAGAACCATCACAGAATGATCATGCTTTGCACCAACTCTTTGCACCAACTCTTCTCTGTATTATTACAAAGTGATGTGGACATGCTTCAGTGCATGCAATGCTTTAGTGAAACTCACAGTATTTACAAAGAAGAACTTGCTATTCTCAAGGCAATCTGGAGAATTTCATATAGTTTTAAAATCTCAGATAGATTATTCCCATTGCATTATACGTACATAAAAATTCACGTAGTTCCTAAATAGTCCAGTTGTGTTAAATGTGGAACATGGCAATCACCTTTTAAAAAGCATTCATCACCTAAAATATTCATGGAATATGAGAAAATAATAAATCTTAATGTGTTTAGATTTCACTGAGACAAATAATATTATCAGATACTGTTACTGCTTTTTTTAATACACCATGAAATTTGAGACACAGTGTATAACAAGAACCATGAAAAGCAGGTCTAAAATTTAATAACTTTGTATATATAATAACCCTGAATGTTAAAAGATCTGAAGTCACCAAAAGTATGTTTTCCTGAGGATAGATAAAAACCTCTGTGGATGCTGCTTTTCAATGTGTTCCTTAAAAACAATGAGAAAAAATTGGTCTAGGTATAACCATCTCTTCTTATATTTATTCTGATTGGTGAATATTTTAGTCTGCATAGACTATTTAATAACCCAAACCTCTCCTTTTTATTTTTACCTGTGGACATTATGCCCAAATAATCTAATTTTGCTCACTCATAAAACTTACAAGAAATAATTAGAAATTAAAAAACAGTCCACTAACAATATGACCCATTATCTTTTCAGGATGGTTACAATAGAGAAGAGAGGGAGAGCCATAAATGGAGAGCCAGATTTTATCTTCCTTGACCACCATTCCTAATATGCTGCACAGATATGTCTACTCGTGTCTCCACAATTCAGAAATAACTTTTAAATAGTGACCTGAGACTGTTAGATAATAAATTTATTGTGATTCACAGGTTCCTGTGTGAAAGACCCGGAGCCAAAACACTACTCCACTGAAAGATACCCTTATCAGTTATTAAGCTCCAATTATTTCACAATCACTTTGAGCAAATAAAGCATTTCCAGTTCTCAGCTATGGAAGCAAAATGAAGAATGCAGTAATTTTTATTCAGGGTGGCATCCTCTGAGATTTAATAATCCGTAGATGTACACTATTAGACAGGGGCAATTCACAAAAAGAATGAATATCACAGGTTTTGCAAATAAATATTTTCTTTTGAAATCTGGCCTTGACATGTTGATAGTGTCTTTTTGTGTGATGTATTAGACAGAGAAAAAAATCAGAAAAAAAGAACAAGTGTGGAGAGAAAAAAGGTAGTGCTTAGATCAGAAGTATTTTCTGTAAGTTCAAAGTGTTTTGCATCAATGTTTTTCTTATTATCTACCATAGGAATAATAGCAGTGAGATGATTGAACAAAAAGGAAAACATAGAAAAATTGTTTTTATTTCCTAAACAAACTAAATAAATAAAAAAATTCTATAATTCTTGTTAATCTTAACTCTTAACATGGTAACAACTAGGAGCAGTTACTTGTCTATCCAGAACAGCCTATCATTTGTGGAGCCTCTTTCTCTCTTGCATATTTTAGAAGTATTACTAGCAGTGCTAAAGTATAGATGGTTCTCCAACATAATCCCTGCTACCTCATAGCTCAGGGCCTTTCAGTTAAAATACCTGGCTTTTGGTAAGATTAAGGGAACCCTCAGAAAAAAGGTCTGAGCAAAGAAAAAAGAATGGGAAAAATTTTCTTTATGTGATTGCTTACTTTCTTTCCCTCAGATAGAACAAGGCCTCTCTTTTCACACAGCTTATACCTCTTGTTCACAGAGTAGCTACCATGGAAAGAAGTTTAACAACGAAAATCAGACAAAAATTAATTAAATCTCAAGAATTTTTAAATATGAGAACCTGCCCTATCTTAGGTAATTCTTTATATATGTACAAACTGTACAAAACAAATTTCTATCTCAGAAGGAATTTTTGCAACTCTGATAACAACGAACAAACCCTGCACTCTGCAAAACCAATGCTAATAGCCTAGCAATATATGTGATTGTATTAAAAGCTGTTTTCGAACCAGAAGTCTCACAGTTAACCTTTTGGAGCACTAGATCATGCCCCATCTCCAAAGCAGAAAGAAAATGAAGATAGAATCCTTATTCCCAGGGTGCTGGGCTCAAACTGACAAAATAAACTGAAAACCAGTACACCACAACATCACAAATGCAAAGGAAGTTTCAACCACAAAGTAGTTTAATATCAAAAAATAGGTTTTAAAGTTGGAGAAGCAAATGCACAAGAATGCACACTGAGGCAGGAAAACAGGCACCTCAGGAGAGTGTCTTGGTTAGTGGGAAAGTCATGACAGAGCTCTAACACAGAATGACAACACATGAGTGGTGAAAGGGAAAGGAGTCAAAGAAAGAACTTAGCTTCACTTGAGCTTTAACTTTCCTTACACCATCTCTGCATGCCTGGACAGTATCTCTAAGTCTAGTGGCACAGGTTAAGGACAAAAAGAGCTTTTACCTCTACACTCCAGCTGGATTGTACTCTACTGATCATGACCCTCTGAGCTCTGATATTAAGCCAGTTTTTGATCCACTTCAGTGTCCATTCATCTAACTCCCATTTCCTGAGTCGACCTATGAAGATGTGGAGACAGTGCCAAAAGCCTTGCTGAAGTCAAGGTGAGCAGCAGCCACCACTCTCTTTGTTGACCCATTCTGCCATAGTGGATAGCTGTCAGATTGGTCAAGCATGACTCCCCTTTGGTGAATCCATGCTGACAACCCCCAAAAACCTTTTCTTTTACAAGCTTAGGGATGAGCTCTAGAATTATCTGTTTCATCACCTTGCCAATAATGAAGGCAAGACTGACTGGCCAGAACTTTCTCATGACCTCTTTCTTAGATTGTCAGAAGATGGGATTAACACTGACTTTTCTTCAGTATTTGGGTACGTCTCCTGTACTCCGCGATTCTTCAGAGATGATGGAGAATGGCTTAGCAACAACCTCTGCCAGCTCCTGATGCACCTGTGGTGTATCCTGTCAGTGCCCATGGGTTTATGGGTATTAAGTCTTCCTAGCCAATCTCTAAACCAACTCTATTACCATGGCAAATCTTTCTTTTTTCAGCCTTCCTATCTTACCTTAGATAGCCTGGGATCCCTGAAGACTGATGTGAGCTAGAGACTGAGGCAAAGAAAGCATTCATTAATTCCACCTTCTCTGTGTCTCTGTCATCAGGACACACGTCTGATTCAGCAGAGATGCCCATTTTCACTAATTTTCACTTTGTTGCTAGTGGACTCATAGAAGCCCTTGTTGAATCTAAGCAGATTCAAAGTCAAGTGAGCCTTGATCTTCCTCATTGCACTCCTGCATACTCTGGTGATGATCCTGTTCTCCACATGGTCTTTTCCTTTTACCACATCCCAAGTGTCAGACTTCAGCAAGAAAGGTGTTCCATGTTTCTCCATTTAGGAACAAAGTTCAAGGAAGAGAACAATTAGCAATGGATTTAAATTCAGTCAGGGCTGATTCACATGAGTTTGACATGTACCAGTCCACAGGAGTATATAGCCTGCATCCAAGAGTGCCAAATGATCTGGAAGATGCATTCACAAAGTCAGTAACAGCTTTGAAGTGCAGTGAAGGAGTGGGAAAATGGGGGAAAGAAAACACTGCACCTGTGATCCAAAGAGGGTAAGAGGATGATAATTGTTCAGCTTCAATCTAAGAGTAGCAAAATCATGCAGTGAGTCACAGAATCACAAAATCATTTAGGTTGGAAAAGAGATCCAAGGTGATCAAGTCCAGCCTTTTACTAATTGCTACATTGTCAAGACCATGACTCTAAGTGGTGCAACCAGTCATTTCTTGGAAACCTCTAGGTGTGTTGGCTCCATTGCCTCACTGGGCAGTCCATTCCAATGTTTAGCATCTCTTTCTGTGAAAAATTCCTCCTGATATCCAGTCTGAATCCCCTCTGGCACAGCTTAAGGCTGTGTGCTCTTAAGAGCAACACCCACCTAGCTACACCCTCCTTTCGGGTTGTTGCAGAGAGTGTTAATCTCCCACCTGAGTGCTCTTTTCTCTTGAGTAGACAATGCCAGCTCCCTCAGCAGCTCCTTATTGGATTTGTGTTCTAGATCCTTCATCAGCTTCATTGTGATTCTCCAGACACAGCCCAGGGCCTCAGTGTCTTGAACTGAGGGGCCCAGAACTGGGCACAGGACTCAAGCAGTAGTCTCACTAGAGCCAAGTACAGGGGAAAGGTCTCTGGCCAAGTCCTTCTGGCCACACTATTGCTGATACAAAGTCTGGGGGCCACTGGTCTTCTTGGCCACCTGGGCACACTCCTGGCTAACGTTCAGGGACTGTTGACCAGCATCTCCAGTCCTTTTCTGCAACAAAACTTTCCAGCTGCTCTTCCTCAGTTTTTAGCACTTCAACGGGTTGTCCTGACCCAAGTGCAGAGCCCAGAACTATCCCTTTTGGAACTTCATGTCATTGATCTCAGCCCATCAGTCCAGCCTAATTTGTTGAGGGTGCACTAGATCCCCTCATCAGGGAAGGTGTTGAACAGGACTGGGCACAACACAGATCCCTGGGAACAACACTGGTGAGCAGCCATCAGCTGGATGCAGCACTGTTCATCACCACTCTCTGGGCCCAGCCACCAAGACAGTTCTTAACCCAGTGAAGATGCACTTGTCCAAGCCATGGGCTACCATTTCCAATATGTTGATTTATTTTCCAAGAGAATGCCATAGGAAATGCTGTCAATGGCTTTACTGATGTCTGGATGGATGATATGCACAGTCTTTCCTTCATCCACCAAGGAGGTCACCCGTGTCCGTAGAAGTGGATCAGGCTGGTCACATAGAATTTGCCTTTCCTGAGCCCATTCTGGCCGGGCCTGATCCTTTCATTGTGGGCCCTGAGATCAGACTGATAGGTCTGTAGTTCCCTGCATCCTCCTTTCATCCATTCTTGTGGATAGGCATAATGCTGGTCAACCTCCAGTCATCTGGGGCCTCCCTGGTTATCCAGGACTGATGATAAATGATGGAGAGTGGCTTGCTGAGCTCTTCCACCAGCTCCCTCAGAACTCTCACGTGAATCCCAACCAGTCCCACACTTGTGAGTGTCTAAGTGGCACAGCAGGCCACTAACTACTTCCTCCTGGATTGCAGGGCATCTGTTCTGCTCCCCATTCCTGTCTGCCAACTCAGGATCTGGTTCCCCTGAGGACAACTGTTCTTATTGTTAAAGGCCTAGACAAAGAAGGCATTAAGTACCTCATTATCCTCATCCTTGATCAAAATGTTCCCCTCTACATCCAATAAAAGATGGCATTTTCCTTGGCCAACATTTTGTTGTTATTGTAAGGACTTTTTTCCATTCTCCCTGTCTTTTATGTCCCCTCCAAGAGGATGAGGGCTCCTCTGACTGTTGCTGAACCTCCATCCTTTGCATTTCTCTCAGGGATGGAAGAGTCTCCACTGCGTGATTTCTCTCACAGTCCCCAGTACTCCTCAACCTCCCCTCTTCCCCTTTGAGCTTTTCCACCAGGCTGAGCTCTTCATCCACCTGGTCCTGCCGCATACAGGTATCATCTCTGCTTCTCTCTGGTAGCAATGCCAGGCTTGAGCACTCCCTGGGTCCTGGTGAGCGTAGCACAGCCAGAGGGGCTGGAGATAAGGAAAGCTTATTGCCCAGGAGGACAGCTGGGCAATATGAGGATGTGCTCAGAGAGGTGGTGCTGTTTCCCAGCCTGGGACATAAAAGATAATGCTCTGGGTCTTGGTCTGACCATGTAACTGAGCTTGCTCCAAGTCAAAATGGAGACTTTCCTGCTGACCTGAATTGTCTTGCAACACTGCTACTTTAATTTGAAAGAATTATTATGAAAGTGAAATTTCTATTTTAAGACTATTGATTCATATTAAAATGAAATTCTATTCTTAATTGAGTAATCATCAAAAAGTTAAAGGAATTTCAATACTTGCATTCTGTCTTTGCTATTCTGAAACACCAGCCTGTTTGTAGAGACAGGACCCAGAAACATCCATTATGAGGTATTTCTATATTAATTTGCCCCTCAGATCTCTGCTTAAAATCCCTTCATCCTTTCCTCCAGACCAAAATAATCTTCTCATAAATGTTTTCACTCCTTTCTCTTTATGCCTTTATGACATCTCATCCTTTTCCTCATTTAATAAATACCTATCTCTATCCCTCCAATTTGATCAACAGAGCTGTTTTGAAATCCTTTTCTATAATGCCTCCTCATAGAAGAGTATTTTAGCATATTTGCCTAACTTATTAGGCCTCCTTTCATCTCTTCAAAATACCTGTGTTTTCCCAATTTCCAATATGTTGATTCATTTCTTACTCTTACTGACATGTTTTTGAGTTGTTTTGTGGTTTGGTTTTTTTTTTTTTTTTTTTTTTTTTTTGCATTTCACTTATTCATTTGGTTTGGTGAGTTTGTGTAAAATTGTATAAAGATACATGTACTGTTTGACTTCTTCAGCTTTCTGAAACTGTAGTAACTTGGATCCTGCAGCTAAATGTTGCCTTAAACAAGCTGTTTTTGAACTAAAAAAGAAACCACCATTAAGCAATAGATCCTGAGGAGGCAGGATATTGCGTTTTTTATGGCAGTCTCTTTAGCATACCTTGAGCCATCACAGAGCTCAAGCAAAATTCAAAACATTCATTCAAAAAGGCAGTTGTCCAGGCACACCCAAACACACAGACACACATACTCACTTGCCCTGTCTTGATGTCACCAGACTTCC
The DNA here is from genome assembly GCF_027887145.1 of Ammospiza caudacuta. NCBI lineage: Eukaryota > Metazoa > Chordata > Aves > Passeriformes > Passerellidae > Ammospiza > Ammospiza caudacuta. The sequence continues at coordinate 17,996,929 of NC_080632.1, forward strand.
AGAATCTTTCAGAAAGAAAACTGGGCATGTCCAGAGTTCATCACAGAGGAGGTATTGTGGTGTTCAGTGGAACAACCAGGATTTCATGAAGTCAGGATCCTTTGACAATGAACCTGGTTGCTCTGCTTCAGAGGTGGATTGCAACAAGAGCAGCCTTAAACAGATGCACTGTTTCCTCAGATACAGCTTGTGTGGTCTGATAATATCCTAAAGCTGCTACAGAGGGAGACAATTTTTAAATATGTAATATCCCTTGAAATGGGGAAAAAAAAAGAGGACAAAAGGGGTCTTTTTTTAGACCACAAACACTGCATACAGTATATTTTTTGAGCAGTCCAAAATAGTGTAGTGGTTGGGATCAGATTTTTAAAAGTAAAGTTTTCCATTTTTGTCTTTCCATTTTCCTATAAACTCACTGAAATTGAAAATAAAGCCAGAATCTTCTGTTGACAAGCTACACTGTTTGCTTAAGCCATACCTGTTGAACACTGCACATGAACATTTCATTACAGTGAAGGTATGAATACACATTACCACACTGTTTTGAGAACACAAACAAGAACACTGTAATGTAACATTTGTAATGTTGAGAAAATAAGCAGCTTGATTGTCTTGAGGGAATTGCGGGTGTCTAAAATGTGGATTGAAATGTAAGATGAGTTTACCTATGTCTGCCTCCTCATCCCTCTTCTTTTAATGAAGATATTATGCACCAGCGCATCAATAGCACAGTGGATCGGTGGTTTCCAAAAGCTAGCACACTGGATAATTATCCTGCCTAAGATCAGGCCTAATGTTCTTGCCACTACTAATATTTGCCACACTGGATCAATTTTTCTCTTAGTGCCATTTTTGCTGAAGTAAGGGAATATTATCCAAATATAAGTGCTTGCAAGCCTGAAATTAATGCTACTTTCAGCTCCTCCACTTCTCCTGCTGCTCTTACTCATGGTAGGATACATAGAACAATTTCTTTCATACCATATGCTCCAAAACACCAAGGCAGTTTATATGTGGTAAGAAGTCCTGCTCACCTTGTGGCATTTCAGATTGCTGTGCTGAGCAAAACGGAGGCTGTTTTTCCTTTTTTCCTATTCCTGAAATTGAATTGCACATTTCTGATAGCAATGGAGCCCCAAAAATTAAAGAAACTACTTTGCTTTTTTCTCCAGATTTAACCCTGCCTCCTACTCCACAAATTTAGTATGCATTTGGTTTTCTGGTAGTGTGGATACAGAGAAACACACCTAACCATTTTGGTGAGGGCAATCTATGTGCGTAACATGCAGTGCTTATTGTTGGTGTTTTGGAATGCAGCTAGAAAAACATCTTAATTTTGGCCAGTTCCAAATATAAAAAAAACCCCAAATTATATCATTGTTAAATTCCAACAGAGAAAGTCTAATTCTGGGCCATCTTTCTTTCTTAAATCACTGGAGAGGATTCTAAATTTTTCTGTTTCTGCTTACCCCCTTGCAGGGGAAGAAAGTGAGGGCTTTGATAGTTCAGTCGTCTAAAGTGTCCTGAAGCAGAAGTAAAACAAAGGTTGAGTATATTCCCTGGTACACCACAGAATGCGAGCACTTAGGCATAAATCAGTGTAATATCACTTTGGGTATTCTAACTCTTGGAAAGTTGCCCTTGGTCTTGCAGAGCTAAGTATTGGTGGTACAGCTGCAAGATGGGAAATGTTTGGTCACCGTCTTCAGTTAACAAGGCACACCGTGTTTTCTTACTAGGAGTGGAGGAGACGTAAGACCAACATCTGTGTACAGTCAATATTTGGGTTGGGCTCAGGCTTTGTAAATTAAAGGGATAGAACCTTTGTAAATCAAAGGGTAGATGTCTACACCTTCAGGAAGGTCTGCAAGAGAAGTTGCTTATCTGGGCATGGATTTATCAAACCCAGTCATCAGTGTTGTGCTTCTTTTCCACAACCTTGATAGTCATAAATTATACGTAAGGGAGTTGTGGGAACGGAAGGTCACTTAGTACTTTCTTGGAGTTTCATGTTTCTATACTTTGTGTTTCTGGCTAAAATTAATTTTGCAGGAATTGGTTTTAATATTTGAGTAATTCATCTACTTTTTTTTATGAAGTCAGGTAGGTGCCACAAAGTTAAGACTATATAATTGCAAAACTTTAAAGAAAGGCACAGAATTTTAAAGAAGGCATTTCTGCACAGAGTATGTGAAACTGAAAGGCTGTTGATTTATGTGTACTTCCTATTCAAGCTTTATTGAACAGGTTGTAACTTCACCTCATGTGAAGTAGAATCATTTTTGTGGTTTTTTAGCTGATGGCAATACAGTAGAAACAAAGTTTCTAAATGTAGAAGACTTAATGTAGTTTGAGACTTTGGAAGATCTATTTGGGATAAGTCTTCTCCAGAAAAGATTAAGGTTTCTCCAAATATGGGGAAGTTCAATACATCATTTAATTGCTCTGGGTATCAGTTTCACTATTGGTTTCTTTTCTTCCAAGCTTTCCTTAACATTATATCTTTTGCAGTGTCTGAAGGTAACCACAGATTAGTAGACAGCCAAGCTGGGAAGCCAAGATAGAGAATTTATTCCGTATTTCCTCATTTAAATAAGTGCATATATGGTATGATCTCGCTGCATGTTCCTACTTCTGTTTTATCATCCTTATTTTTGGGACACTGGTTTAAATTAAATAGTAATACAACAAGTGGAGGTGTGCAAGGGAAGAGAGCTCTTTAAGGGTTCTCATATAATAGCTCCTTATTGAATCTGTAGAGACTTTGATATTTTGCTGGCTTTTGGGAAATTTCCCCCAAGTTTCCAAGGATTTCCAAGCCATAACGTGCTTATATATTCATGAGATGTATACATATATATAGAGATAATACAAGTATAGGTATATTTACCCAACTAAACCCTGTTGGTTTTACTGATCAGTGAACACAAATGTGACAACACAGCAGTTACATTGACCACATCTCCTGGCAATGCATGCTATGTTTGAGAGAGGGAGAAAACTCTATAAAAAATATACTGAATTATACAATTAGTATTATGAGGCTATATTTAACATTAATTAGGCAGTCTATAGTAGGTTCTGAAACTTAACATGACTAGGGATTATGTGTCAGCTCAGAATGACTAAATTTTTTCAAAAATCTTTATGGAACAAGACCTTCTTTTAGTGTACTCACAATCATTGGCTTTCAGCCAATGTCTTTCTTTTCCTAGAAAGGATCATGTGCTTCTCTCATTCTGCAATTTCCTTCTGTCTTTCTGTCTTGCTCTCTCTTATTTATTATTTTTTATTATTATTTTCAAGTAATTTAAAACAGCTAAGACTTGAAAATCCTTGACATATTGATAATTCTCTCATCAATGAGGCAGAACCAATAGTCTAAAGTGAAATTTTAAATGTAATTACTTTAATTAATTAATTAATCAAATCCTACATTTATTGTTGTTGAGAGGAGACAAAACACACATTCAGCAATGCAATCACTGCTAAACTTTTGAAACTATGGAAACTTTTATTTATAGTTTGCTTAAAGGCATTTTGCTGATTTTTTTCTTTTTCTGATTAACCGTAACTACTAGTGTAACTACTAGTTCTCTTTCTCCTAACAGCTTTGCCATAAATAGAATTAACTCAGGAATAAAAAAGTATTCCCTTCTCAGAAAAATCTTCTTAAATGAAGCAGTCATATATGAATGTAAACTATGTAATTCCAGTAGGCCTGCAAATTCTAGTTGGACTCACACCTTAAAAGCAAAGTCAGTACTTAGTTCTGTTAATAACTGTTTAAGTGCACGGAGTTCAATGCAGCAATACAACCAGTAGCTGAGAATCTTATGGATATCACCTGAACAAGGAAGAGCAGAGCATTAAAATTTTAGGTCCTAAGGAAGAGAGCTTAGGAAAAGAGTATGTAAGCCTCTGTTACATCAGGCAGGCATTTTGTCTTACTCCAGTTGTAGCTTGGTGCATCTATACAGTGGAATTATATCAACACATGAAAAAATAGAGTACAGCTCTGCTGTATTCCTGGAATTTAGTATAAAAATATCAAAGTACACATGCTACATTCAAATGGCAAGTACAGTTATTTAAGTCTTATTTATTACCTAAAAGTCACAAAGTTTGCAACTATTCTAGATGTTCTAACAATAAAAAAACCTTCAACAAAGACAAAAAGAGAAAGGGAAGCACCCCTCACCTATTCTTCATATTACTGCACCATGAAATTTCTACCAGAACAGACAGTGCATATTGTTGAAGAAACATTTATGGAATTTCAGAATCTTTTGTAATTTCAGAACCTTAAACGACTACTAGGCACCCAGTATTTCTTTCAGATTGTGCCAAATAGATCTACTCATTACAATTTAAATAAGTTTTAAATATCTGCAGTTTAGTGGAAAATGGTTTCATAGTCGTCGAACTCTTCCAACAAAACTCAAAACCAAAAAACAAACAAACAAAAAAAACCCACAAAAAATTAAGATCTAATGTCAGCAATCATGTAATTCATTTCATAATAATATATCCTTATGCAGACAGTGATAATTACTGTACTTATATTTATTTTTTAATCTTCCTGAGGGTGGAATAAATATGTAATAACATTTCCAATGTATTTAAATGATACAAAACCCCCTAAGTGAAGTGCTGCCACACATGAGGAAACATTTTTCTGCAAGACTTTTTGGGAAATTCTTTTTTCTTTGATTTGAGTGTTGTTGTGCATAGGAAACATGTTGCCAGACTGAACTTGCTGTATCAGTCTGGATGCACACAGCAAATTAAGTATTATTATTATTATTATTATTATTATTATTATTATTATTGCAATCAAAAGATTTCACAAGAGCACAGTTCCTTGCTTTTTGGAGCTATATTCCTAGAACATGGAAAGAGCAACAAAGATGAGTGCACTGAATAGCAGATAATAATAGTACTGCATTTGGAAAAGTATTTGAGTCCAATAGTAAAATTGGCAAAAGTAAGCTAGTGGAGTTTTGCTGGCTTGAAGGTATGAAAATAGGATATTAGATGTATTGACTCCCTATTTTTGAAACAAAATTTGTTTATTTAGTGGTTTCTCATGGAAACTGTTACTTATAAATCAAATGGAAGTATTCATACTTCGCATCTTTCACTTAAACAAAAAGGCTTAAACAATTCCGAAATGCACATTTCACAATGTTGCCCCTTTTCTTTCTTAGTTAGTAAAAGAATGGATGGAAAAAATACTATGAATTCACGAACTTGCAGTGGAGATGGTGTTCAGTTCCCTTAAGAAAATGAGTTAATTTCTTTTTTTTCCATGGTCTATCATATCTTCTAACAGGATGACAGATTCTGTTGTGTCATAGTGGCATTCCAAGTAAAACTTCTTGAGCTTTATTACCATCACTGCACTACGATGGTAAAAAGAATTATATAATCTAAGAACTCATAAATATGTATTTTATAACTATTGAGGCAGTGGGGCTTTTTTGAAACATTAATCACCTTTTCTTTACACTTAGTGATATTCTCCAAACCATCTCTAATCCTGTGGGGATAAATCTCCCATGCAGCGATGACTGGCCGGAGACCCTGTGACCTGGCTAGCTGAGAAGGTGGCCAACAGTCCCACTGCAGCAGGGGGTGTCAGCCCCGGTGGCAAGGCCCCAGGACTGGCAGCTTCAGGCACCCCTCGGCAGTAATAGCCTTGGGCTGTGCCTGCAGGACGAGGTCTCGGGGTAGAGCTGCTGAATAGGGCGGAGCAGAAAAGAGCCGGACACTCTCTGGGGTCAAACGAGTTTAATGTCCCGGGGGGCGACCAGCAGGGAGTGACCGCGCGAGAAAAAAAAGTTGGGCATGGGATTATAAAGGGAGGTGGTAACTGGAGGTGGGATTTACAAAAAACCAATCAGGGGAAGTCAGGGGACATGCTTAACATAATAGACTGTAAGGGAGAACTAATCGATACATTATAAAGGAGGGGCCCCGGGACCTCAGCCAATCACTACTCCCACTGAGAGGAACATTCTGGAAGACTGGGAGTGGTGGGGAGTGATTGACTGGGCCCAGGGAGGAGGGAAAATAATACATATTAGGAGATACAGGGTGGGGAAATTACATGACATGGGGGCAACCATAGCAACTAAGTAATAGACAGAAACTAGGGTGGGGAAAACTGGGAGGACAGAACCATCGTAACAAAGGGGGGGAAGAAACAGAACATACCAACACACCACAACATCTCCCTGTTTTTTGTTAAATAAAATTGAAAAGAACGGAAAAATCTGTACTAAAAGGTTCAAAAGGCTGGATTCCGGGGCTGATCAGTCCAGGCGTCTTCTTCTTCGAAACACAGCTCCTGGTGGTATAAGGGAGGCGCAGCGAGCTCTTCTTCATCTGCGGTTTCCTCTGCCTCCGAAGGATAGGTGTCTCCCTCTGCAGTTTCTCCCGCTACCACCTGGTTGACACTTGGAGCTGTGATCTTATTAACAAGTCTTTGGACCAGCCCACGGACCAGCAAAAAGCAAATCAAAAGTAAAAATAAAACTAAAACAACTTTCATAACCGATTCTAGAACAGAACTGGCCCAACTGCCCAAGCCCCAGCCCTTAAAAATGTCCCTCAGCCAATCTGATGTTTCTTGCTCCATCCGATGGACTTGGTCTTTCATCTTCAGGATGGCGTGTCTGACGTTCTCAGCTCTTGATGACAAATTCATGCAGCAGAGGCCCTCAAACTCCTCACATTGATGATGATGGAGCAGCAATAGGAAATCTATTGCTGCCCTATTCTGGAGTGTCGCCTTCCTTGTTATTTCCTCGTCTGTGAGGAGGTCGTATATAGCAGCCGAAGTCAAATTGGCTTGCTTAACCACCCAACACTCTAGGCGGCCCAATTCACCTAGAGACTTCGCCACTGATACCCACGGCAACAGAATGGTAAAAGCGACAGTTTTGGAATGGGACCAATGTGTAATTTCATCATCACAGTCTTCTGGGAGATCTTTAAGATCTCTTTTGGACCTGGCCAATTCTGCTGTGATGTTAGTCTTCTTCCAATTCACAATTTGAGTCATGTTGGGGGTAAACAGCGTCAGCTTGCCTAATGTGCACGGCCCTCCGATCAGACCAGAGGGGATGCCTGCCCACGCTCGGTCGCCACAAATTAAGAATGCTCCCCTGGGAAGGGCGTATGGGGTGCGGCCCGTGGTGGTGGGGCCGCTGATCTTTAAAACGGCCTTGCACCACTGGTAGGCTTGATATTCAGCTTTATTCTGTTGCACCACCTCACTGCCCTTCTCAATAGAGGAAAAGGTATACTCAAATTGAAAACAAATAGAGGAATTGGCGGAACCGAGCAGGTGGAGTTCAGTGGGCTCGGAGGGCAAAGGATCCAGCTTTACCACTCCATCTCTCCAAGCGTTGCTGGAATCAAAACTAGGAAGGATAGTAAGACTCCGTGCCAAAATCGGGGAAAGGGCTGACTGAAAAGCGGAGGGGAATTCACCTGGAGAGAAAGGGATCCCCACAAGGCACGACGACATCGGGTCCTCTGCTGATGCTGCGTCGAGGCAGATATGATCTTGCCCTAACGCCTGAGCCAAGGTACGCCAGACATTCACCTTTGGCTGAGGGATGATCCACGCTGCCCAGGGTGGAAGGAGGAGGCAGAAGATCAGGAGATGTAAAGGAGCGCTTGGGCGCTGCCACAGTTGAGGGCTGAGCTGGGCCATTCTGGCGTGGTGTGGGCCAGGCAAAGGGAGACAAACTGAAAAAACAAAACAAGCATGGTTATAACTTAAATATTTTCTTAAAGAGATGGTTGTGTCTCAAAAAGTAAATTAAGTTCGGGGGAAGAATCTGAGACAGGGGAGGAAGGTCGGGAATCAAGAACGACTCAAAAAGGGGCGCGAATCAATGGTGGAGAGGAAGGGGACCCGGTCGGAGGGAACCTGTGGAGAAAATAAAGGTGAGAGAAAGTGAGAGGTTTCCTCCTCCACCGCCAACATGCCTCCTGCACCTGTGGCACAGTCTCGGATGTTTTTGCCTGCTTGGGGAGGAAGGGCTTGACCCATTTTGATGGTATCCATTTCGGCCCTGAGGGAGTGGACATGCAAGCGTATCCCCTCCCCCAGGTAACCAGGTCATATGGCCCTTCCATCCGCCAGGTCTCCAGATCCCTTATCAGAACCGGAGGCCTGGCCTTCGGCTGCAGCTGTTGGTGACTGCCGAAGTGCCGGACAACTGGAGGATTCAGGTTGTCAAAAGAACAGTTTAGGAAGTTTAAGGTGTACAAAGCTCTCGACAACCGGACGTGGGGGGTCTCCACCTTCACTGCCGCGCGTTGTTTCTCCAAGATCCTTTTCAGGCTCTGGTGGGCCCTCTCCACCATGGCTTGGCCTGTCGGGGAATAGGGGATGCCGGTCTTATGCTCTATTCCCCATTGTTGCAGGAAGCTCCGCAGCTCCTTGGAGGTATACGCTGGGCCGTTGTCAGTTTTTAAAGCCCTAGGGATGCCCAGGACAGCGAATGCCAGAAGCAAGTGCTTCTGGACATCCGCCGCCCTCTCACCTGTGTGGGCAGAGGCAAAGATAGCTCCTGAGAAGGTATCGATGGAGACATGGACGTAACACAACCTCCCAAAGGATGGGATGTGTGTCACGTCCATCTGCCACACTTCACAGCTCACCAAGCCCCTGGGGTTTGCCCCAGCTGCGATGGTAGGCATTTGATGGGCTTGGCATTGGGGACATGTAGCCACAATCGCCTTGGCCTGATCCTGCGTGAGATGGAATTGCCTGACCAGGCCTGGTGCATTTTGGTGAAAGAGCTGATGGCTGATCTTAGCCTGGCCAAACACATCTGGGAGCGGGCCCACCGTGACAGCAGCCGCGGCCAAAGAATCAGCCCGACGGTTGCCCTCAGCGATGAACCCTGGCAGATCAGTGTGTGATCTTACATGCATTATAAAAAACGGATGCTCTCAGTGGGAGACTAATTCTACGAGTTTTGAGAGCAAATTAAACAATTTTTGGTTAGAGACCTCCTACAGAACTGCTGATTCCGCTCTAGATACTACACCAGCCACATATGCGGAATCTGTGACCAAATTGAAGGGACCAGGAAACCTCTCAAATGCTCGGACGACTGCGTCTAATTCAGCTACTTGTGGAGAGGCCTCCACAATGGCAGCATTCGCCTTCCACCGCTGAGTCTGAGGATCCCTCCAAGTCATTACAGACTTGTGGGATGCCCCGGACGCGTCGGTAAATATTGTCAGAGCATCTAGAGGCTTCTTACTCTGAATTCCCTTGATTGATAATTTAAACTCCGAATTAAAAAGTTTATGGGCCGGCCGATCGACCGCAACGCGGCCAGTGTAGCTGTCTAATGCGAATTGAAGCATTTCATTGGTTTCCAGCAGTTCATTGAAGGTCTTTAATTTGAGTTGGCCCGAAACCAATTGAATTGGAAGGTGAATGCATGCAAAATCACAGCCTGCCAGCTCCCTGATCCGAGATCTCGCCTTTCGGATCAGTTCGGCCATCAGCTCTTGTGGCCTTGTCATCCTTTTGGACCTGTGGTGGCTGAGGAACACCCACTCTATGATTAAGAGGGGGTCGCCCAGACCCTGGTCCTTTAAACTCTTGTCCCACTGATGGATCAAGCCGTGAAGATGTGGCAGCTTCCCCAGAATAATGAATTTAAATGGCAGGCCCGGATGGTAGCGGTGGGCCTGCCTGGCCGAAATGATTTTCTGAACCTTCTCCAGGGCTACCTGAGCCTCTGGGGTGAGTTCCCTAGGAGAACTCAGCTCCTCTCCCCCTTTCAATAAATTGAAAAGGGGGGCTAGGTCTTCTGTTGGTATACCTAACCAGGGTCTCACCCAATTTAAAGACCCACACAGTTGGTGAACATCCGCTAGGGTCTGGACTTTCGTCCGGATGGCCAATTTCTGCGGAACAATGGTCCGCTTGGTGATTTCAAGGCCCAGGTACCTCCAAGGTGGCATCCTTTGAATTTTTTCTGCTTGGAGCTCGAACCCTGCAGCAACCAACGCACTGGTTGTCAGGTCAAGCGCATGGGCAAGTAGATCATCTGCTGGGGCACAGACGAGGATGTCATCCATATAGTGATGTAACAGGACGACATCCCCGAGGGCTGTACGGACAAGAGACAGCAGCGAAGCAACATACCACTGGCAGATCACAGGACTATTCTTTAATCCTTGCGGAAGAACTCGCCAGTGATAGCGCTTGGCCGGGGACTCACGGTTGATGGAGGGAACCGTGAACGCAAAACGCGGGGCATCATCAGGATGCAGAGGAATTTGGAAAAAACAATCTTTTATGTCGATTATAGCCAAATTCCAATTTTGGGGGAGCATTGTAGGGGAGGGCATCCCTGGTTGGAGGGGACCCATGTCAATTATTTGTTCATTAATTTGGCGGAGATCGGTCAGGAGCCGCCACTTGTCTTTATTAGGTTTTTTGATAACAAACACTGGGGAGTTCCAAGGTGACATGGTCTCCACCAGGTTGCCTTTGAGCAGCTGCTCCTGAACGAGCTCATTGAGCGCCTTCAATTTTTGTTTATTAAGTGGCCACTGCACTACCTGTACTGGCTCATCTGATCGCCAGTCCAGCTTCCAGGTAGGGCGCTCCTCAGTGGCCACTGCCCGAAAAACCTGGGGAGCCTTTGGGAGGTCAATTCTGGCTCCCCATTGGGCTAGCAGGTCCCTTCCCCACAGGGGCTCGGTGTAATCTAAAACAAATGGGCGTACAGAAGCCAATTGCCCATCTGGCCCCGTAATTTGTACAATGCTCTTTGACTGCTTCACCAATTTTAGACCCCCTACACCTTGTATGTGTCCGGCTGCGTTTTGCAAATCCCAATGTGACGGCCAATCCCTAGAGGGAATGATCGTCACATCTGCCCCTGTGTCCAGTAACCCCCGCACGATTTTACAGTCTGAGCCCAGGGACAGTTGACATGTCAGCTTAGGCTTTTCTCTTCCCACAACTTGGGCCCAAGCAACCGTTGGAGGTGAGGACCCCTTAGATGACTGGGAATCCTGTACCTCCTCCGGCACTGGAATGGCTTGGGCGATGATTTGGCCCTTGGGGAGAGAAAGCGGGGGCTGGACGCAGTACAGCCCTAATGCAAATCTGTCCCGGTCAGTTGTTACTAACCCCGGGACTATGTGAAGATTGAATGGTGTGTGTTTGGTGTCCCCAACAATGATCCACCTGCTACGTCCAAGTCTCCTCCAGCGGCCGGGATGTTGAATGTCGGCAGTCACCAGGTGGAAATCAGTGTCCGGGAGATGTATTTCGCGGGTCAGCTGCAGCCTAAAGGGAGAAAACGAAGAGGTGGTGGTTAAAGCAGGTTGAGGCTGAAGCCAACAGGTACAGTAAGTCAAGTCCGGTAAGGAAAAGTCAAGTCCAGTAGAAGCATGTGGCGGGCTTCTCCCTGTTCCCTCCTCCCTGCCTGGTGCAACCTTGCCCGCCTTATTTGTATCATGGCGCAGGGAGGGGCTGCGCTCGCTTTCTAGTTTTTTTGTTGTTTTACTTCCTGCTTCCCAGCAGGACACTCCTTCCTTTTAAATGTTAAAAATTCTTGCCGCAGTGGGCAGTCAGGCATCCAGTGCCCCGTTTTTCCACATAGATGACACGGGTGGGTCTCTGGATGTCTCCTTGCAGCTCCTGGGGTAGACGTTCCAGCTGCTGCCGCGCTGTAATCCTCCTCATCGGCGCTGGAGGTCGACGCGAACGCCACTGAGTTCCTCTTGTTCTTCAGCTTGGAGTCAGGCGCTCCTGGCAGTGGGACTTCTCGTGCCACGACCTCCATCATTTGCTCGATGGTAGGTCGTGGACTACGGGGGAGGGTTCGGATGGCTGTCCGGCATTCAGAGTTTGCGTTCTTGAATGCCATCCGCCGCAACAGGTTTTCTCTTTCTCCCTCCTCGGAAGCTTGAGTCTCCACGTATCTGTAAAGTCTTTCTAAAAAACGTAAATAGGACTCGTGTGGCCCCTGCTGGGGCTCTTCCTCGTCTTGCTGAGAGAAGACCGCTGGGAGCTTGAAAAAGGCCCTCTCTGCAGCCCGACAGGACTCGGTGATCTGCGTCGGGAAGAGCACCCGCGCCTGAATCGCCCCACTGGCCCATGCCCCTGTACCCACCAGATGATTCGTGGATATCAGTTGGCCATCTGCGTCATGTGCAGTCGCTTGGTTCTCCCAGAGAGCTGGGAGAACTTCCGCGACTTCCCTCCCCCACTCTACCGCCCAGGCCCTAAACTCCATAGGTCCTAAAAGGCTGGAAAAGAGAGCTCTCAGGTCAGCAGGGATCAGATCTCCCGGTGCAAGGGCCGAACAGAGAAGTCCCCGGAAATACTCCGATTCCCGGGAGTACTCTCTCTGGGCCTTGCACAGATCTTTGATCCGATCTTGTGCAATTGGCACCCACTGAGCCTGGGAGCTCCCCTCCCCGCTCAGGCGGTAGGTAACCGGGGCGGCTTCAAAAACAGGGGCTCGCCCTGGCTTCCAGTTACCCACACCCCCCCCCCCCCCCGGAACACAAAGCGTGGGAACCGGAAGGGAAGGCGTGGGAACCAGAAAGGAGGGAGGCAGAGGCGGGGCCTGGCATCTGGGAGGGGCCAGCTGATGGGCATGGTGGAACTGGAGGTGGCGGCTGGGTTTTCTCCGCCTCCAAGGTGGAGTCCGGAGGCGGGGCGGAGACAGGAGGCAGGGTGAAGGAGGGGCTATTGAGGGGTGGAGCGCAGGGAGGAACAGAGGGTGGAGGCAGGGGAGGAAAGGGTGGATCTTGGGATAGGAAAGGATTTGACTGAGGGGTGAAGGGATTATGGGAAGGAGAAGAAAAATCGGCGGGAAAATGCACGTGGCCGCCCCCATCTTGGGCTCCATAGGAGCCATCTTGTGGAGGCGGTGGGACATTAACCGGGAGGACATTAAACAGAACACTCTTGGGAATGTCAACCGGGTACTGGGGAGGTTGGGAAAAGGGGTAGGAAAACCTGCTCCGAGGAGTCTGGCCAGGATCTCCTCGGAGTCCTCCTTTTGGAGGGCCAGGTCGGACCGATCGAGAGGGGGCAGAGGGAAGATGGAGCCTCTGCTGTGGGTTGGCCTTGAGGACCCCCCTCAAGGGCTCCAACCGAGGGACACGGGGTGAGGTAGACGGGGTAGGGACAACAGAACCGGGGGAACTGGGATTCAACCGCGACACTGATGAATTTTTTCGCAGTTCCCTCTGCTGAGACAACAATTGCAAAACTTTACCCGCCCAGTAAGCGGCCGGGTAAAGCTTTGCCTCCCCAGAGCTGACCTCTTGATCTAATTTTGCTAAAACAGCTTTCCAATAGAGAGGGTCTCTAATTTGCTCTGGGGTAGTGTTGGGGAACTGAGAAAAAATCCACTTTACTAAACTCTTTAAAGCAACCTTCGGGGGATCTAAACCTCCCCCAAGCAACAAACTTCTAACCTGGTGAAAGGCTCTTTTTAGAGGGGAGCTCTGACGCGCACCCATCGCGTAAATTAAAAGAAAACGACAGAGAAAGTAAAGAAAAGAGCACTCCTCTGATGACACTGACTGCCTAAACCGAAGTAAAAAAAAACAACTAAAACAAGAACTGCTCATCCGCCCGCTCCCACGCTGCTGCTTGCCTAGAAGACCGGTCCCAGAGCAGGCATGAGCCCCCAACAGCAAGACAGCAGGAAAGTGAAGAAAAAGAGGGGTTGGGAGCTGTCCCCAAAGCAGGGCTCAGGTCCCGGGAAGATTAAAAAGGTGGGAGGGAAGACCCCCAAGGCAGGGGCTTACCAATCAGACGAACGGCGAAAAGAAGATCCGGTAGAGGCAGAACTCCGCCCTCGGAGCTCTCCTTGGGTGAGAGGAGTTGTAGCTCCGGGTCCACCGGGAGCGCTGCTCCTATAACGGAGCCTGCTGCGACCGGTGGTAGATTAGTGTCCAGAGGTCTGATGACCTCGTCCACGGGGTCCGAGCGAGGGCCACGCGGTGGGCGCCAATCTGCAGCGATGACTGGCCGGAGACCCTGTGACCTGGCTAGCTGAGAAGGTGGCCAACAGTCCCACTGCAGCAGGGGGTGTCAGCCCCGGTGGCAAGGCCCCAGGACTGGCAGCTTCAGGCACCCCTCGGCGGTAGTAGCCTTGGGCTGTGCCTGCAGGATGAGGTCTCGGGGTAGAGCTGCTGAATAGGGCGGAGCAGAAAAGAGCCGGACACTCTCTGGGGTCAAACGAGTTTAATGTCCCGGGGGGCGACCAGCAGGGAGTGACCGCGCGAGAAAAAAAAGTTGGGCATGGGATTATAAAGGGAGGTGGTAACTGGAGGTGGGATTTACAAAAAACCAATCAGGGGAAGTCAGGGGACGTGCTTAACATAATAGACTGTAAGGGAGAACTAATCGATACATTATAAAGGAGGGGCCCCGGGACCTCAGCCAATCACTACTCCCACTGAGAGGAACATTCTGGAAGACTGGGAGTGGTGGGGAGTGATTGACTGGGCCCAGGGAGGAGGGAAAATAATACATATTAGGAGATACAGGGTGGGGAAATTACATGACATGGGGGCAACCATAGCAACTAAGTAATAGACAGAAACTAGGGTGGGGAAAACTGGGAGGACAGAACCATCGTAACAAAGGGGGGGAAGAAACAGAACATACCAACACACCACAACATCTCCCCGTTTTTTGTTAAATAAAATTGAAAAGAACGGAAAAATCTGTACTAAAAGGTTCAAAAGGCTGGATTCCGGGGCTGATCAGTCCAGGCGTCTTCTTCTTCGAAACACAGCTCCTGGTGGTATAAGGGAGGCGCAGCGAGCTCTTCTTCATCTGCGGTTTCCTCTGCCTCCGAAGGATAGGTGTCTCCCTCTGCAGTTTCTCCCGCTACCACCTGGTTGACACTTGGAGCTGTGATCTTATTAACAAGTCTTTGGACCAGCCCACGGACCAGCGAAAAGCAAATCAAAAGTAAAAATAAAACTAAAACAACTTTCATAACCGATTCTAGAACAGAACTGGCCCAACTGCCCAAGCCCCAGCCCTTAAAAATGTCCCTCAGCCAATCTGATGTTTCTTGCTCCATCCGATGGACTTGGTCTTTCATCTTCAGGATGGCGTGTCTGACGTTCTCAGCTCTTGATGACAAATTCATGCAGCAGAGGCCCTCAAACTCCTCACATTGATGATGATGGAGCAGCAATAGGAAATCTATTGCTGCCCTATTCTGGAGTGTCGCCTTCCTTGTTATTTCCTCGTCTGTGAGGAGGTCGTATATAGCAGCCGAAGTCAAATTGGCTTGCTTAACCACCCAACACTCTAGGCGGCCCAATTCACCTAGAGACTTCGCCACTGATACCCACGGCAACAGAATGGTAAAAGCGACAGTTTTGGAATGGGACCAATGTGTAATTTCATCATCACAGTCTTCTGGGAGATCTTTAAGATCTCTTTTGGACCTGGCCAATTCTGCTGTGATGTTAGTCTTCTTCCAATTCACAATTTGAGTCATGTTGGGGGTAAACAGCGTCAGCTTGCCTAATGTGCACGGCCCTCCGATCAGACCAGAGGGGATGCCTGCCCACGCTCGGTCGCCACAAATTAAGAATGCTCCCCTGGGAAGGGCGTATGGGGTGCGGCCCGTGGTGGTGGGGCCGCTGATCTTTAAAACGGCCTTGCACCACTGGTAGGCTTGATATTCAGCTTTATTCTGTTGCACCACCTCACTGCCCTTCTCAATAGAGGAAAAGGTATACTCAAATTGAAAACAAATAGAGGAATTGGCGGAACCGAGCAGGTGGAGTTCAGTGGGCTCGGAGGGCAAAGGATCCAGCTTTACCACTCCATCTCTCCAAGCGTTGCTGGAATCAAAACTAGGAAGGATAGTAAGACTCCGTGCCAAAATCGGGGAAAGGGCTGACTGAAAAGCGGAGGGGAATTCACCTGGAGAGAAAGGGATCCCCACAAGGCACGACGACATCGGGTCCTCTGCTGATGCTGCGTCGAGGCAGATATGATCTTGCCCTAACGCCTGAGCCAAGGTACGCCAGACATTCACCTTTGGCTGAGGGATGATCCACGCTGCCCAGGGTGGAAGGAGGAGGCAGAAGATCAGGAGATGTAAAGGAGCGCTTGGGCGCTGCCACAGTTGAGGGCTGAGCTGGGCCATTCTGGCGTGGTGTGGGCCAGGCAAAGGGAGACAAACTGAAAAAACAAAACAAGCATGGTTATAACTTAAATATTTTCTTAAAGAGATGGTTCTGTCTCAAAAAGTAAATTAAGTTCGGGGGAAGAATCTGAGACAGGGGAGGAAGGTCGGGAATCAAGAACGACTCAAAAAGGGGCGCGAATCAATGGTGGAGAGGAAGGGGACCCGGTCGGAGGGAACCTGTGGAGAAAATAAAGGTGAGAGAAAGTGAGAGGTTTCCTCCTCCACCGCCAACATGCCTCCTGCACCTGTGGCACAGTCTCGGATGTTTTTGCCTGCTTGGGGAGGAAGGGCTTGACCCATTTTGATGGTATCCATTTCGGCCCTGAGGGAGTGGACATGCAAGCGTATCCCCTCCCCCAGGTAACCAGGTCATATGGCCCTTCCATCCGCCAGGTCTCCGGATCCCTTATCAGAACCGGAGGCCTGGCCTTCGGCTGCAGCTGTTGGTGACTGCCGAAGTGCCGGACAACTGTTGTCAAAAGAACAGTTTAGGAAGTTTAAGGTGTACAAAGCTCTCGACAACCGGACGTGGGGGGTCTCCACCTTCACTGCCGCACGTTGTTTCTCCAAGATCCTTTTCAGGCTCTGGTGGGCCCTCTCCACCATGGCTTGTCCTGTCGGGGAATAGGGGATGCCGGTCTTATGCTCTATTCCCCATTGTTGCAGGAAGCTCCGCAGCTCCTTGGAGGTATACGCTGGGCCGTTGTCAGTTTTTAAAGCCCTAGGGATGCCCAGGACAGCGAATGCCAGAAGCAAGTGCTTCTGGACATCCGCCGCCCTCTCACCTGTGTGGGCAGAGGCAAAGATAGCTCCTGAGAAGGTATCGATGGAGACATGGACGTAACACAACCTCCCAAAGGATGGGATGTGTGTCACGTCCATCTGCCACACTTCACAGCTCACCAAGCCCCTGGGGTTTGCCCCAGCTGCGATGGTAGGCATTTGATGGGCTTGGCATTGGGGACATGTAGCCACAATCGCCTTGGCCTGATCCTGCGTGAGATGGAATTGCCTGACCAGGCCTGGTGCATTTTGGTGAAAGAGCTGATGGCTGATCTTAGCCTGGCCAAACACATCTGGGAGCGGGCCCACCGTGACAGCAGCCGCGGCCAAAGAATCAGCCCGACGGTTGCCCTCAGCGATGAACCCTGGCAGATCAGTGTGTGATCTTACATGCATTATAAAAAACGGATGCTCTCAGTGGGAGACTAATTCTACGAGTTTTGAGAGCAAATTAAACAATTTTTGGTTAGAGACCTCCTGCAGAACTGCTGATTCCGCTCTAGATACTACACCAGCCACATATGCGGAATCTGTGACCAAATTGAAGGGACCAGGAAACCTCTCAAATGCTCGGACGACTGCGTCTAATTCAGCTACTTGTGGAGAGGCCTCCACAATGGCAACATTCGCCTTCCACCGCTGAGTCTGAGGATCCCTCCAAGTTATTACAGACTTGTGGGATGCCCCGGACGCGTCGGTAAATATTGTCAGAGCATCTAGAGGCTTCTTACTCTGAATTCCCTTGATTGATAATTTAAACTCCGAATTAAAAAGTTTATGGGCCGGCCGATCGACCGCAACGCGGCCAGTGTAGCTGTCTAATGCGAATTGAAGCATTTCATTGGTTTCCAGCAGTTCATTGAAGGTCTTTAATTTGAGTTGGCCCGAAACCAATTGAATTGGAAGGTGAATGCATGCAAAATCACAGCCTGCCAGCTCCCTGATCCGAGATCTCGCCTTTCGGATCAGTTCGGCCATCAGCTCTTGTGGCCTTGTCATCCTTTTGGACCTGTGGTGGCTGAGGAACACCCACTCTATGATTAAGAGGGGGTCGCCCAGACCCTGGTCCTTTAAACTCTTGTCCCACTGATGGATCAAGCCGTGAAGATGTGGCAGCTTCCCCAGAATAATGAATTTAAATGGCAGGCCCGGATGGTAGCGGTGGGCCTGCCTGGCCGAAATGATTTTCTGAACCTTCTCCAGGGCTACTTGAGCCTCTGGGGTGAGTTCCCTAGGAGAACTCAGCTCCTCTCCCCCTTTCAATAAATTGAAAAGGGGGGCTAGGTCTTCTGTTGGTATACCTAACCAGGGTCTCACCCAATTTAAAGACCCACACAGTTGGTGAACATCCGCTAGGGTCTGGACTTTCGTCCGGATGGCCAATTTCTGCGGAACAATGGTCCGCTTGGTGATTTCAAGGCCCAGGTACCTCCAAGGTGGCATCCTCTGAATTTTTTCTGCTTGGAGCTCGAACCCTGCAGCAACCAACGCACTGGTTGTCAGGTCAAGCGCATGGGCAAGTAGATCATCTGCTGGGGCACAGACGAGGATGTCATCCATATAGTGATGTAACAGGACGACATCCCCGAGGGCTGTACGGACAGGAGACAGCAGCGAAGCAACATACCACTGGCAGATCACAGGACTATTCTTTAATCCTTGCGGAAGAACTCGCCAGTGATAGCGCTTGGCCGGGGACTCACAGTTGATGGAGGGAACCGTGAACGCAAAACGCGGGGCATCATCAGGATGCAGAGGAATTTGGAAAAAACAATCTTTTATGTCGATTATAGCCAAATTCCAATTTTGGGGGAGCATTGTAGGGGAGGGCATCCCTGGTTGGAGGGGACCCATGTCAATTATTTGTTCATTAATTTGGCGGAGATCGGTCAGGAGCCGCCACTTGTCTTTATTAGGTTTTTTGATAACAAACACTGGGGAGTTCCAAGGTGACATGGTCTCCACCAGGTTGCCTTTGAGCAGCTGCTCCTGAACGAGCTCATTGAGCGCCTTCAATTTTTGTTTATTAAGTGGCCACTGCACTACCTGTACTGGCTCATCTGATCGCCAGTCCAGCTTCCAGGTAGGGCGCTCCTCAGTGGCCACTGCCCGAAAAACCTGGGGAGCCTTTGGGAGGTCAATTCTGGCTCCCCATTGGGCTAGCAGGTCCCTTCCCCACAGGGGCTCGGTGTAATCTAAAACAAATGGGCGTACAGAAGCCAATTGCCCATCTGGCCCCGTAATTTGTACAATGCTCTTTGACTGCTTCACCAATTTTAGACCCCCTACACCTTGTATGTGTCCGGCTGCGTTTTGCAAATCCCAATGTGACGGCCAATCCCTAGAGGGAATGATCGTCACATCTGCCCCTGTGTCCAGTAACCCCCGCACGATTTTACGGTCTGAGCCCAGGGACAGTTGACATGTCAGCCTGGGCTTTTCTCTTCCCACAACTTGGGCCCAAGCAACCGTTGGAGGTGAGGACCCCTTAGATGACTGGGAATCCTGTACCTCCTCCGGCACTGGAATGGCTTGGGCGATGATTTGGCCCTTGGGGAGAGAAAGCGGGGGCTGGACGCAGTACAGCCCTAATGCAAATCTGTCCCGGTCAGTTGTTACTAACCCCGGGACTATGTGAAGATTGAATGGTGTGTGTTTGGTGTCCCCAACAATGATCCACCTGCTACGTCCAAGTCTCCTCCAGCGGCCGGGATGTTGAATGTCGGCAGTCACCAGGTGGAAATCAGTGTCCGGGAGATGTATTTCGCGGGTCAGCTGCAGCCTAAAGGGAGAAAACGAAGAGGTGGTGGTTAAAGCAGGTTGAGGCTGAAGCCAACAGGTACAGTAAGTCAAGTCCGGTAAGGAAAAGTCAAGTCCAGTAGAGGCATGTGGCGGGCTTCTCCCTGTTCCCTCCTCCCTGCCTGGTGCAACCTTGCCCGCCTTATTTGTATCATGGCGCAGGGAGGGGCTGCGCTCGCTTTCTAGTTTTTTTGTTGTTTTACTTCCTGCTTCCCAGCAGGATACTCCTTCCTTTTAAATGTTAAAAATTCTTGCCGCAGTGGGCAGTCAGGCATCCAGTGCCCCGTTTTTCCACATAGATGACACGGGTGGGTCTCTGGATGTCTCCTTGCAGCTCCTGGGGTAGACGTTCCAGCTGCTGCCGCGCTGTAATCCTCCTCATCGGCGCTGGAGGTCGACGCGAACGCCACTGAGTTCCTCTTGTTCTTCAGCTTGGAGTCAGGCGCTCCTGGCAGTGGGACTTCTCGTGCCACGACCTCCATCATTTGCTCGATGGTAGGTCGTGGACTACGGGGGAGGGTTCGGATGGCTGTCCGGCATTCAGAGTTTGCGTTCTTGAACGCCATCCGCCGCAACAGGTTTTCTCTTTCTCCCTCCTCGGAAGCTTGAGTCTCCACGTATCTGTAAAGTCTTTCTAAAAAACGTAAATAGGACTCGTGTGGCCCCTGCTGGGGCTCTTCCTCGTCTTGCTGAGAGAAGACCGCTGGGAGCTTGAAAAAGGCCCTCTCTGCAGCCCGACAGGACTCGGTGATCTGCGTCGGGAAGAGCACCCGCGCCTGAATCGCCCCACTGGCCCATGCCCCTGTACCCACCAGATGATTCGTGGATATCAGTTGGCCATCTGCGTCATGTGCAGTCGCTTGGTTCTCCCAGAGAGCTGGGAGAACTTCCGCGACTTCCCTCCCCCACTCTACCGCCCAGGCCCTAAACTCCATAGGTCCTAAAAGGCTGGAAAAGAGAGCTCTCAGGTCAGCAGGGATCAGATCTCCCGGTGCAAGGGCCGAACAGAGAAGTCCCCGGAAATACTCCGATTCCCGGGAGTACTCTCTCTGGGCCTTGCACAGATCTTTGATCCGATCTTGTGCAATTGGCACCCACTGAGCCTGGGAGCTCCCCTCCCCGCTCAGGCGGTAGGTAACCGGGGCGGCTTCAAAAACAGGGGCTCGCCCTGGCTTCCAGTTACCCACACCCCCCCCCCCCCCGGAACACAAAGCGTGGGAACCGGAAGGGAAGGCGTGGGAACCGGAAAGGAGGGAGGCAGAGGCGGGGCCTGGCATCTGGGAGGGGCCAGCTGATGGGCATGGTGGAACTGGAGGTGGCGGCTGGGTTTTCTCCGCCTCCAAGGTGGAGTCCGGAGGCGGGGCGGAGACAGGAGGCAGGGTGAAGGAGGGGCTATTGAGGGGTGGAGCGCAGGGAGGAACAGAGGGTGGAGGCAGGGGAGGAAAGGGTGGATCTTGGGATAGGAAAGGATTTGACTGAGGGGTGAAGGGATTATGGGAAGGAGAAGAAAAATCGGCGGGAAAATGCACGTGGCCGCCCCCATCTTGGGCTCCATAGGAGCCATCTTGTGGAGGCGGTGGGACATTAACCGGGGGGACATTAAACAGAACACTCTTGGGAATGTCAACCGGGTACTGGGGAGGTTGGGAAAAGGGGTAGGAAAACCTGCTCCGAGGAGTCTGGCCAGGATCTCCTCGGAGTCCTCCTTTTGGAGGGCCAGGTCGGACTGATCGAGAGGGGGCAGAGGGAAGATGGAGCCTCTGCTGTGGGTTGGCCTTGAGGACCCCCCTCAAGGGCTCCAACCGAGGGACACGGGGTGAGGTAGACGGGGTAGGGACAACAGAACCGGGGGAACTGGGATTCAACCGCGACACTGATGAATTTTTTCGCAGTTCCCTCTGCTGAGACAACAATTGCAAAACTTTACCCGCCCAGTAAGCGGCCGGGTAAAGCTTTGCCTCCCCAGAGCTGACCTCTTGATCTAATTTTGCTAAAACAGCTTTCCAATAGAGAGGGTCTCTAATTTGCTCTGGGGTAGTGTTGGGGAACTGAGAAAAAATCCACTTTACTAAACTCTTTAAAGCAACCTTCGGGGGATCTAAACCTCCCCCAAGCAACAAACTTCTAACCTGGTGAAAGGCTCTTTTTAGAGGGGAGCTCTGACGCGCACCCATCGCGTAAATTAAAAGAAAACGACAGAGAAAGTAAAGAAAAGAGCACTCCTCTGATGACACTGACTGCCTAAACCGAAGTAAAAAAAAACAACTAAAACAAGAACTGCTCGTCCGCCCGCTCCCACGCTGCTGCTTGCCTAGAAGACCGGTCCCAGAGCAGGCATGAGCCCCCAACAGCAAGACAGCAGGAAAGTGAAGGAAAAGAGGGGTTGGGAGCTGTCCCCAAAGCAGGGCTCAGGTCCCGGGAAGATTAAAAAGGTGGGAGGGAAGACCCCCAAGGCAGGGGCTTACCAATCAGACGAACGGCGAAAAGAAGATCCGGTAGAGGCAGAACTCCGCCCTCGGAGCTCTCCTTGGGTGAGAGGAGTTGTAGCTCTGGGTCCACCGGGAGCGCTGCTCCTATAACGGAGCCTGCTGCGACCGGTGGTAGATTAGTGTCCAGAGGACCGATGACCTCGTCCACGGGGTCCGAGCGAGGGCCACGCGGTGGGCGCCAATCTGCAGCGATGACTGGCCGGAGACCCTGTGACCTGGCTAGCTGAGAAGGTGGCCAACAGTCCCACTGCAGCAGGGGGTGTCAGCCCCGGTGGCAAGGCCCCAGGACTGGCAGCTTCAGGCACCCCTCGGCGGTAGTAGCCTTGGGCTGTGCCTGCAGGATGAGGTCTCGGGGTAGAGCTGCTGAATAGGGCGGAGCAGAAAAGAGCCGGACACTCTCTGGGGTCAAACGAGTTTAATGTCCCGGGGGGCGACCAGCAGGGAGTGACCGCGCGAGAAAAAAAAGTTGGGCATGGGATTATAAAGGGAGGTGGTAACTGGAGGTGGGATTTACAAAAAACCAATCAGGGGAAGTCAGGGGACGTGCTTAACATAATAGACTGTAAGGGAGAACTAATCGATACATTATAAAGGAGGGGCCCCGGGACCTCAGCCAATCACTACTCCCACTGAGAGGAACATTCTGGAAGACTGGGAGTGGTGGGGAGTGATTGACTGGGCCCAGGGAGGAGGGAAAATAATACATATTAGGAGATACAGGGTGGGGAAATTACATGACATGGAGGCAACCATAGCAACTAAGTAATAGACAGAAACTAGGGTGGGGAAAACTGGGAGGACAGAACCATCGTAACAAAGGGGGGGAAGAAACAGAACATACCAACACACCACAACATTCCCACACCTTTTTTCTGTTTTTTTTTTAAATTTTCTCTTTTTTTCAGTCATCTGTCAACCAGAACCCCTGGGTCCTTTTCCACTGGGCCACTTTCTATCCAGTCCTTCCCCAGCCTGTAACCCTGATGGGGTTTGACCCAAGTGCAGGACCTGGCACTTGGTGTTGCTGAACTTCATACAGCTGGCCTTGGCCCATTGATCCAGCCTGTCCAGACCCCTCTGCAGAGCCTTCCTGCCCTCCAGCAGGTCAGCCCTTCCACCCAAGCTGGTGCCATCTGTGAACTGGCAGAGAAGGAAAGGCTTTTGTCTCCCAAATGGAGAGACATGGATATTATGGGTAGACCGGTCAGTGGATAAGGAATTGACTGGATGGTTGCCCTCAAAGACGTTGCAGTCAATGGCTCCTTGTCCAAGTGAAGACCAGGGATGAGTGGTGTCCCTCAGAGGTCCACCAGTGCTATTTAACATCTCTTTCCAGGGAATGACAGTGGGATTGAGCACTTCATCAGTAAATTCATAGATGACACCAAGCTGTGTAGTGCATCTGACACACCAGAGGGACAGGATGCCGTCCAGGGGAAAAATGACAGGATTTTAGCACTGGACTTTGTGTGAACCTCAAGTTCAACAAGACCAAGTAAGTATTGCACAAATCAGGGCAATCCCCAACATGGTTATTTGGTGGGATTGGGTGGGTTATGGGTGATCTCAAGTGGATTAAGAGCAGCCCTATGGAGAAGGATTTGGGGATGTTGCAGGATGAAAAACATAATGTGAGACAACAAAGTGCATTCACAGCCCAGAGAGCCAAACGTGCCCTGGGCTGCATCCAGAGCAGCATGGGCAGCAGGGGAGGGAGGGGATTCTGCCCCTCTGCTCTGCCCTGGGGAGAGCCCACCTGGAACCCTGCATCCAGCTCTGGTGCCTCCAACAAAAGAAAGACATGGACCCGTTCAAACTGGTCTGGAGGAGGGTCATGAGGATGATCAGTGCGCTGGAGCACCTCTCATGTGAGGAGGCTTAGAGAAAAGAAGGGACAGGGAGGTCTTACGGCAGCCTTGCGGTACAGAAAGGGCGCCTACCACAAAGACGAGGAGGGATTCTTTATCACAAGGAGTGTAGCACTAGGATAAGGATAACAGTTTTAAAGTGGAAGAAGGAAGATTAATCATCATAATGGTGTCTTTCTTTAATAAGATCATTTCCATCACAACAAATTTATGGAAGGATGCAAGAAAACATCAACAACTAAACCAATAAAAAATCAACTGCTTGGAAGTCCTAAGGCAAACAACACATGCAAATATTGAATGATCACAGCATTTCCTCTAGAGTCTTAGAAAACAGCCTCAAGCTGGCAAATTTCATACTACAACTAGAAATGGTTCACCTAACTTGATATGAGGCTGAATTATACTTAGCAGGAAAATAAAATTAACTGACTATGTAGGCAATCCCATTCAGCTTTTCTAGATAATATTTTTAGAATTATTTTGCAGATTTCTTTGAAAAGGTAACAGAGAATTTCCAGTATTTCAGAAGCCAGAGTTTTTCCAAAAATTCATGTCCAAACCGCAGCAATTAAAAACTGATTTTGCTATTGGTTTCAATCTCTGTGTTTCAAATTCAGCAAAATTCAAAAATCTCTGTTCAAATGCCTTTGCAACAAAATTTCAGTCTATTTCAACATGCACTTAGATACTTTCATGAATCACAGATTACAAAAGCTGGAAAAATTATGCAAAAACATCCCTATCATGATGGCTAGCAAATTCTGGCAAGAGAGGCCCTCATTCAAAGCAAGTAAAACCAATTTATCTTGCCATTAGATTCTGCATTTCTGTTCCTGTCCTCTACAAATTTTCATTAGAAATACAGGAATATTGTCAAGAATTTTCATATGAAAGTTTATAAAACAATAAGGCATAAGGGTTTTTTCTGTTTGGTTTATTTTTTTTTTTTTGTGAGTTTTTGTTTGGTTTCTTTTGTGTTTGGTTTGGTTTTTATTATTTTTTTGTTTTGGGTTCTTTTTTTCCCCAGACTTTTAGAGCCAAGTTTTGAATTAAAATTGGATTTCAGTAAGAATAATGAAATTTTAACTTCCCTGTCCTTGCAATCAATGTAATAAAATAATACAAAATAACATGCTGTAGGTTTTTGTTTTTCCTCCTTCCTCACAAAAAACACTGAAAGGGAAACTTCTACTCAAATGTTTAAATGTTTGATGAGTACTTTTAACATGGCTCTACTCATCCTTAGTCTTAGGAAGAGTTGCTTTTTTACACCAATGAGTTATTGCTTTTATGGGTTGAGCTGGCATTACTGAGGATTTTACATTCATTCTTCTATTCAATAGGAATGGTCTCACATTTATCATGAACATATGATTAAATATCTAACCTTTAATCTATTTAGCAAAATTCGTGATTCTGGGTAAAACTTATTGAGAACTAAATACAACAGAGTTGGCAGTGAGAAAAAGATAATCAAGGGAAAACAATATTCAGTTAAATGTGGTATCTTTTTTAACACTTATTAATTTCTCATTGTTGTGTTTTCTCTTTTTGTCCTCCTCTTCTACACACCCTGTGCATATTTCACACAGTGTTAAAGATTCCCCTATAGCTTTAGGCACAATCTATTTTAAAAAATCAATAATAGCAGAGAAAATAATCCATGTGAAGAAATTTGAAATATGCTAATTCAACAAAAAATATTCACAAGATGAAGATAAAATCGCTGTTCTTCAGTGCAGGAACTTCAGGCTAAATAAAACAATGATAGCAGTTTTAAAAAAAACACACATAGTCCATGATCCTTTTGTAACAGCAGCCACTGTGAGAAATTCAGCACAAATAAAATGTGATCAGGCCTGCAAAGAGATAGTTACAGGCTGTTCCTGTCATGTGTTCAGTGCAGCAAAGTATATTTTCGGCAAGTTAGGATTTCCACTAATGTAAATCATCTGATCATTCCTGATGAATATAGCCATATAAAAGCACTAACTAAAAATAAACTTAGTTTGAAAAACACTTTAGTTGGCAAAAATAGGTTGAGCTAGGATACTTTTCCCTGTAGGTCAATAATTTGGATGCTTTGCTTCAATGTAATGAAGGAAATTACAGTGCTTTACATCAGCTGAGGACCTTGACTGCAGTGTTAAGTGGGAGTCGAACCATACTTCCCATAATCCAAGCCCTTACAGAAAAAAAACCTCTGATAAAAATAATTCAGATGTAGAAGAGGTTTAAAAAGATATCTAAATTAGAGTTTTCCATTATGGTATCAGAGTTTATATCTGAAAGACCTCATAAACAAGGTAAATGCTTATAAGCCAGTTTCATTGTCTCGGCATGAAGCAACCAGATTGTCACCTGTTCAAGCTGCTTAAACTTGATTAAAATATTTTCCTGGCTCAGGCCAATCTTTACTAGTATCCTTCTGTGTTATTTCTGATGCAGTGCTATCTCCCAGGATAAACCTCACAAAGAGTTAATGTATACTGGGTAGCTTGAATTAAATCCCACGTAAAAAGATTCTATTTTTCTGAGGATTTCTTGCCTTTACCTTTGCCTAACTGTTAAAAATTCCTGTTTATAAATTTTACTTTTGGAATTATTTTGGCCTTCTGTTCCCTGTAATACTTAAAAGGCAATTATCTTATTAAACTGAGCTTGCCAGCATTCGTGTGCATGCCTATGTGTGCATGCATGCTTGTGTGTGCATGCATGAGTCTCTGTCTCTCTGCAGCCACTCTGACAGGCAAATCCCCCAGAGAGAACAGAGACTGGAGCTCAACACAGAAGCACAAAACAAAAATCCATTTGCTTTAAACCACAGACAACCCCTTGCCACAGGTGCAGCAGATGTACTAGCAGGTTGTGATCATTAAGTTCCATAAGTAATGAAAATCTGTTAGTCCAGTCATGTACTGAAGAAACCAGCAGCATCTCTCCATTTCATACCACACTCTTACCCTCCTGTACTGAGCAGATGTGCTGCCTCATCCCTTCTTACTGTGACCAGTCCAGATTTCCCATGAAGGTGTCCTGGGAAATAAATGATGTTTGATCTCAGAAGTCTAAGGCTTACTTTTATCACAGATGTCTCTAAAATGTATGTAGAATGAACAGCACATACACAAAATATGCAATCATTTTAGTTTACATTCACTCTTTAGACAAATAGGAATCATTTCAGTTAATTTCTAGTCTATGTTTTGAAATGGGCTCTGATGCCCAGACTCCTGGTTTGTCATTTTTGGAGGTCCTTTGAAAAATCTGAGTCAGCATTACAGCAGTGCAACCCCAAGGAACAATTTCAATTCAAGGTATTGTCTCAGATATTGTGATTTTTCATGCAAAATACACATATATTGGGGAAAAAATTGCCTTTGTGGAGAACAAAAGTAATAAAGAGGTTGTTACATATTTATCTCTTCAGTCCCTTTCTTGATGGACTCAGAAGAGGCATACACATATGAGGGTGGATACCTAATAGAGAAACACTGCTTATTTAGTTATCTTCTAAGCACACACAGAGTGTTCTTTGCATTCAGAGACTGGATGAATTAAGAGTGCATTACAGGACCAGCGCTGCTAGTAAAGATTATCTTTCTTACTAAGTCTTGTTTTCATTGTTACTGAGAAATTTTGAAAGGCTGTGGTGAACAGCAGGAACTGAAATACAGCTCAAAGCTAGTAGTACAGGGAAGATAATTGTTCCAAGATTTAACCTTATCTTTTTACTCCTGCAAGACCTGAATAACATAAGTAATGCCCTACTATCTGGAATTAATTTTTGTTCAGTTGGCCTTTCCACCTAAAGTTTCACCCATTACTGGTGTAATAGGTGCATGTAGAGGTGCATAACTCTTCCAGCTCTATGCAAATCACAGCACAGAAAACATGTGAAGAGACTACTGTCATGAAAGACTCAAATTTTCAAGGGAAAAGTAAGGAATTTCCATTATGTTCAGGCAAATTTAACCAAATGAAAGCATTGCCTAAGTAATGTCTGAATAGCATATAAATTAAACTATGAAAGACTCTAGTCACTCATTTTAATTGCTAAAATGCATCAAGGGAGTTAAATTAGATGAAGAAGGACCCTTGGAAGGATGATAATATCTCTCATGAGCAATACTGATAGCTAAGAATACAACAGCATTTTCTATTAAACCTCTCAGAAGAACAAAGTTCAGATAGAGATACAACAAATAAACTAATTTCATGTGTATAAGAAGATCTTAAAAACGGCACAGATATGCACTACATGCAATGGGTAAAATTACCTGTAACATAAACCTCAGTTTTATATTCTCTTTCAGGTGGAGCAGAAGGCTGTACTTCAAACACTGGTCTGATGATATTCTAAGAAACAATAGTAACATTAATTTTTTTGTTTGGTGGATATCTCCAGGGGCAAAATCCAACTGATTGTATTAATTACTAGCTTAAAAAGCTGCTGTGTAGACCTTTTTCTCTTTATAGCCATCTAGTTCAAGATTAGGAGAAAGGTAAGTAGAAATGTAATGAAAAATGAAACTATTTAAAAAGACACAAGTAACCTAAAATGCAAAAATGCAGTGATGGAGATTAAACAGAAATTTCTAGAAGTAGTTAACATTAACATAACACATTTATTACATTAGAACATTTTTTACACAAGGCCAAATAGAGACAGGATCTATAAAAAGAACATTTCTGTTACTCTAAAGACTTTGCACAACATTGGATAAGATTAATACTTGTAGCAGAATCACTTTGAAAAGAAACTGTCACCTAGATCTGTGGGTTCAGCCACAAAGGAAAAAAACATTCAGCTGTTAGGTTCACTGTGGGTGATTAAACCCTGGTGGAAGATGATCACCCTTGGTTATGCATTAGAAACAGTCTCCAGCTTCAGTAAAAGTGTCACTCATGTATCCTGTCATAATTCAGCCAAATAAGAATGCCTGGACAAAGCGTTCTCTTATAGTTTTTTGGTTTTTTTATTTGAGTGTGTTGTTGTGTTGTCCACATATATAAGCGTGACTGCAGGGACAAATGTGGAAGCAAATATGCATCAGTCTGTAAATTACTATCATCACATTCTATCACATGGTTGCTGAAATCCACACAAAAACAGGTTATGTTTTTGTTACATTTAAATGCAAATGCTAAGATCACAAGGAAAACTTATTGTCTACTGACTTGTGAAGGAATTATATTCATTACAAACAAGGGAGAAAAATTATAAATTATAAAGCTTGGCTATCTCACATTTGCAAAGCACTGCAATTCTCTTGTACCATTTACAGCAGTAAGTAATCTGAATCATGATGTCCACATCTGCTTTCTGAGTTTCAGAGCCTATTTTGTCTGATTGCTTTTCTATTCTTTACATCAGCTGTCCTAGCAGGAATCCTTAAGAGCTCCAGCAGCTCTCAAGGCATTGTCTGAATGGCAGTCTACAGTCAGAAAGCTTAAGCTGAATTTACCAAAAATCCCATATACATTTATTTTTCTTCTTCATATGCAAGAAGTCATAGCAGGTTTTTGCAATTTCCTTTGCATTATGGAGACTCAGGAAAGGTACTTGCCGCTTAACTTCAGGAATGCTGTATGATGTAAGGGATCATGGATTAAACATAACAGCAAAGCCCAATAATTTCAGGAATGCCAAGATGTGTGGATAAGTGTTTGGATGCACGGTTTGGCTGTGACATGGATGTGTTACCATGGCAGTACTCAGGGCCCTTCCGCAGCACACAGGAGTACCCAGCAGCATCAATGTACTTTCTTGAGAAGGCTTGGTTTGCAGTGTTTCTGACTAGTATGCTTGGAGTTTATACAATTCCCAAGGTTGTGTCACTGTTCCTGAGCTCCATTAAGGGAAGGACACCACTCCTCTAACCCACGTGAGAGTGCAAAACATTTACAGAATGATCTACAGGAACAAAACAGGAAAACACTACAGGACTGGAGACAGCCTCTGGAGAGATACAGTGGGGTGGGACCGGGCAAGCTCCAGGCAATTTCTTGGTCAGGTTGTTGTGTTGGTCACACCTACTTCAAGACATGATCTTACCCCACAACCTTTGCTGAAGATGTCTGGTCAGGACTGGGAAACTCTTCCTCTGCTCCTACATCTGCTTCAGATTCACTGCTTCAGATTCAGTCTGTGAACCAGCAGTCTGACGCAAAGTCTGTCCACACTTTAGAGATCAAATTTCCATAATTCACAAAGACATTATAAAGGCAAACTCATGTGTGTTTCTGAGACCATCAAATACTGCAGTTAGAAATTTTCAAGTAATCAAAACACAAGACCCATCTGCTGACTCAGCTGAGTATAGGAGCTGTGATGCATCTCATCTAGGTAACTGCTAAGAAAATGTTTGAAAGAATCCAAGGCTTTGAAGAATGTATGTCTATTGCTTATATGCTTTTTTGGCTTTTGCATACAATGGCTGTCAAGTTTAAACACTGCTAACAGCAAGAAATAATATGTAACTTACATTGGATAACAGAGGATTCATTTATACTGTTGAAACAAAATTTTCACTGTTTCTGAGATACTACCTCATCTCCTGCTTTACCATCTCTCAGGGAAATATTTGCTTTTGTCAGGAGTCAAAACAGAAAGAAAAAAATGAGGAGACATTATAGCACAGATATCAGATATACCATAATATCATAACTGTCAGAGGAGATTTCTTGCACAGCCCAGGAGTCACTGAGTTAAGAAATTGGAATTGTCAGCCCCTCATCACCAGAAGAACCTTTAGCAGAAAGGCAACTGGTCACCATGCATGCTGAGTGAATTGCTTTATGCACAGACACCATGCAGGCCAGTTAGGAAGGCTTAAATGTAGGACCAAAGCTGAAATCCATAAAGTGAAAGTGACAGTAAGCAATTCAAATTCTCCTGTGAACTTTATGCTGTCCTTAACTACCACGCAGATGTGGGTAATGAATTATGTGGCCCGCTTAAGTGTCTCAGAAAAATATGGATCAAATGTAGCACTACTTTTATGGAACTCTCCTTCATCCTGTCCTAGTCATTCTTCAGCTCTTATGTCTAAGACACTATTCTAATTCTTTTATTCTTTTTTCCATATGCAGTTGCATCAAATGCAAGATAAGCATTGAACTTTAAAATTATGTAGGTAGATTACTTCTTAGGTAAAGTGGGTTCTGTGTCTGGAATCAACAGGGAATCCTACACTGGAAGATGCAGTTAAATTTCATGTTGTTGTAAGCTGTGACAAATTTCTTTAGTACTTAAACCTAGTACCATTTTAAGTAACTAACAGTACTAGTTTTAAGTAGTTTCTCATTGTAGTTTCTTATTGTAGTTACTGCTTGTTTAATTCAGGCCTCTCTTTCAAACCCCTTTTAGATACTGAGAAACACCAACAATCTGGGCCCCACACTATTTGTCTAATTCACATATTAGTTCTCTGCCCTAAAATGTGGAGCTGTTCAACAGAAAAGGTATTCAGTGTGGTCTGTCAATGGCTTGGTTTTATGTAACAAATTTAAAAGAATTTGCAAATTGAACTTTGACCCTCCCTTGTCACCCTCTGTGTCTTTTCTTCTTTTCTACTGAATGGAAATGGGTGTAAATTGAAACTTTATTTTAAAACCCCAAATACTACATTTGAAATGAATAGAGATCTTAGAATACATTTTCCTATTAAGTCTTAACTAACTTGATTTTTGCATGTATTTGGGGAAGTCAAGCCAAACTGTATGCAATACCCTGTGGAAAAATTCTTATATAGAAAGGCAAAATTTTTGCACTCAGCCATTATTTATTAAAACCCTTCCTGAAACAGAAGTAGAGCAACTTCACATCTGCTATAGAGCTTAGCACTTTATCATTTAATGATACTGATAATACAGCTCATAATATGCCACTGATATGCTTCAGGATGAAAACCCATAGCATCAGACTCCTATGCTTTCATGTGGTTTAGATTTTTAAAAGAAAATAAAAGAACAAAAGAGACAAGGGTAAAAAGGAAAATACTAGAAGTCACTCTCCGAGAAAAAGAGCAGCTTTTTAGTATTTTCTCCTCAATTTTTAATTTATATTTTTATTTTCTAATGGGGGGTTGATCCTTTTGCACTGGAAAAGTACTAACCTGAAAAAAGCCCCACTGCAGTATCCTACTATTTATAGTCAGAAAGAGTTCACAACAGGAAAAAAACTGCTTATGAAATCTGAATATGTTTTCTTAAGCTTGAGGAGAAATTAAAAATATATTCGAAGCAAACACACTCTGGAGATTGAGAGACAATTTCCAATGACTTGCAGTCTTCTGATATCTGGTGATTCAAGCCTGGAACGTGAAGAAGTTGAATGGAGAAAGTGGCAAAGTTAAACACCAATAACTTAAATCTTTGTTACACTAAACTGAATGAACCAATATGTTATACAAGCATTATATGTTTTTTTTAGTATGTGTAAACTAAATATACTAGAAATTAGCTCTCACACCTAACACAGAAATCAATCAATTGCAGCCAGTTTAGTGCAAAGGCAAGGAAGGTACTTCAGAAACAGTTTGAGTCTGATGGCTTTATGGTGGTACAACCTCCAAATAAAACAATTAAAACAAAGTGTTTCATCTATTGCTATCAGACATAGATACAATGCAAAAAGGCAAATCTCCTCAATTAGTAAATCATGACTGTGCTTTGCCATGATCTTACCAAGCCATACACTAATATTTGTCACCTGTTATGTCACCTGCCTGCAGAATAGTAACCCCACAGCTGCTGATAAAGATCACACTCTGTGGGATCTCAGCACCTCAGGATGGAGGTGCAGAGTGGCCGAGACCACCCTTGGGGGGCTCGGGAGTCCTGGAATGTTGCCAGAAGTGTCTGGTGGCTGGACTTTGATCCTACACGGGAGACGACACCTGTATGAGGATGGGAGGATTTCACTGGGGTAAATGGTGAAGGGATGAGTTAATTAGAGTATAAGACACAGGGTTTAGGATTTCTGTACAGGGGGATCTAAAGAAGTAAGATGGAGGAACTGGGGCGTGTCCTGTTCTTCTTCTTCTTCTTCTTCTTCTTGGCCTCCATCTTCTGTGGTGATGGTGGCACTTTGGGATTGGTTATTACTAAAAGTGCACTGGTTAATAAGGGCAAAAGGCATTGGGGAAAATTGATAAATATTGTATACGTAACTTTGAGTATAAAGATAAGTGACCGCCCTGGGGGCTCTCAGTGTGCCCATGGCTGACATGCTGTGCAGACCTCTGTTGGGCTGAGAGAAAATCTTTTAGATAAACAATTAATAAACACCGAGACCGAGAAAAGATCTGAAGCCTCTTCTCGTCCTTTGAAGCGTGGGCTGTCCAAGGCCACCCCGGGCCTTTCCAGGTCACCTAAACAGCCGAGAAACCGACAACACTCCTCTGACAGACAGATTTTTTTCTAAGAAAATTAATTTTCTCCCCTCTTTACACTAGTCATGAGCCCTTCCTTTGCCCTAAGCAGGCATTTATTCGGCATCAAAGACAAAACTGCAAATGAGCCAGAGAACACCAGAAATTGGATCCAGCATATTTTGTCCATGGCATCTGTAAAGTCTGATTGAAGAGCACACAAATAGCTAAGGCAGCATACAGGTAATAAAAAGTGTCTGTAGATTTTACCCTTCTTCCCTGCATCCTATATTTCTCTGTCCCTGAACACAGCAAAATAATTTAATGGAAATTAAATTGGTCAGAGAAAATACAACAGTTTCACTGATTTTTAGTTTTGGCTTGGTTTGTTTTTTTTTCATTAAGATAAAACAAACACATTTTTAAAATTTGTGTTTATCTAGTGTGAATCAAATCTTCACACATTGTCAAGTGTGAAGATCATTAGTCCTCTGTGTCCGTTTTTATGTACAGTGAAGGAAAATAAAGCTCTCAAAGTGGAAGAACATAAAGGAATTATTCCAAATCATCTTGTCCATATGCAATTCAGAATTCAGCTCTAATAATCTGCACTTTTAAAAGTCATGATAACATGAAAAACATTTTATAAGACACTACTTCTTTATAAGCAATCCTGTTAACCTATCAATAAATTTGCAGTCTCAGAGGACAAACAACCAGAGAAGAGAAAGTTTTCTTCAGCTAAAGACTTTTGGATGCAATATTTATTCTAGTATAGCATGAGCTGACAAAGTAAGCTTTTCCCTAAAAATATATAGCTTTGAATGGGGAACATTTGAAAGGAAAAATCCAAGGATGACATAGAAATAGTACATGTCAAATATGTTTCAAATATCTAAGGTATAGAAACTGAATGCCAAAACTTTTGTATGCACCATTCCATAACCAGACACTCATGGCGTGATACAAAAACTAATAATAAGCGCATCTATCACTGTATAGAAAGTGATAAGAAAACCTAAACTGAACTTTGAAGTCTCCATGGCAGGAATTTCAGCCTAGAATTTGATTAGAAGCCATTAGATTTCTGCAAGTTTTAGTACTAAGCAAAGAGTGAAGTACATTTATTTATTGACAAATTTGTCAGTGGATCACCTAACTATCATATCATTTCTTCTCACATGCATATTTAAGAAGGGTCTGATTATCAAGCTTCCATGAAAGAGCTGAAAAAGAATCAATATGCACAAGTCATAATTTAGAAAAAGCCTTTTTTTTAATCTAGGTAGAGAATAAGTGGGCACTGTTATATGTCACCCTTTTTGGTTTTGGGGTTTTTTTTTGTGCTGATATTTCGCACATAAATTCTTTTGCATCTATACAGATATTTTACTGAATAGCATTTGACACATATTTCCAGTAGATTTTAGGTCATCTCATATGTTTAAAAAAAATTCTGTAAGAAATAGAAAAATGTTGAATTAAGTTTGAATTAAGCTCCCCAACTGTGTTACAGCTACTTTCATTATTACTGAAATAGGGATCTGCTACAGTGAGTGTCCTGTGATGAGAGGAAGATGCAGGCAGCTGCCTATCTTAAATTCTTGTTGGAATTAAAGTTAAAAAATAGCATCCCTGAAGTCCTGTATACTATAGACTTTGAAAAAGAACTTCAAAGAGGGGAATAAAACCAAAAGAAAAAGAAAAAGAAACCCTATGAGAATAACCTTCTCACTTCTCAGTAAAAAGTAGAAATCAACATGTAACTACCATTAAAGAACAGCTAACTGAGTGATAGTTGCTTGCATGCAAGCATAGTTAACAGAGGAACAGCACTCACATTGCTAATTTGCCTTGTGCATTGCTAATTTGCCTTAATGATAACTTATATCATTAAGAGCTGATTTGAGATTTTTTGCCCTGGTGCTTTCTGTAGTTGTTATTAATAAATGAACAGATTTTGAATTAATATCTCTGACACTGAAAAGCACCCAAGGGAATCTTCTGACCTAGCAATGCTAAAACTGAAGCTGTGAAAATGTGTGAGTAACAGTGCATGCATACAGCTCGTGGTCAGCCACTGATGGTGTCCCCAGGGATCAGTGCTGGGCCCAGTCCTATTTTAAAATCTCCATTGATGATGAGATGAAGTCTACCATTAGCAAACTTGTAGGTGGCACCAAGCTGGGGAGGAGTGTCAATCTACTGAAAGGCAAGGGGGCTCTTCAGAGAGGCCTGGACAGACTGCATAGATGGTTCAAATCCAACAATATGAGGTTTAAGAAGGCCTGGGGCAGAGTCCTGCATTTTGGCCACAATAACCCCCTGCAGCACTACAGATTGAGGATGGTGTGGCTGGAGAGTGCCCAGGCAGAAAGGGACCTGGGGCTTCTGCTCGACAGCCGGCTGGACATGAGCCAGCAGTGTGCCCTGGGGGCCAAGAAGGCCAAGGGCCTCCTGGCCTGTACCAGGAACAGTGTGGCCAGCAGGAGCAGGGAGGTCATCCTTCCCCTGTACTCAGCACTGGTGAGGGCACACCCTGAGTGCTGTGTCCTAAAGAAAATGACTTACCATCCATTGCCTTCAGCAGGCTAATGCTATGTAAAGTTCAATTGTTTTGAAAATCTGCTAATCTGTCTTTCTTTTCTCTTTGAGTACATTTTTGTCTTCACATTTCTTTAGTGATGTTTTGAATTATGTTATTGTTTTAAAAGACACCTTAGTGAAAAGTAAAATACCATCTGCCAAAAGCTGTTTTTTCTGTAATTTGGTTAAGAATTGTATATTGTATGCTGAGAGGGAACTCTTTCCTGATCTTAGAAATGTTTGTTCCTTTTGCAATTTTGCAAAATTGCAGTCTCTTAGATAGTTATTGTATTGGTTTTTGTTTTTTCTTTTAGATGACATGCACACAAACACCTTTTATATTTTTTCTTTCTTTTCTTTTTACTTACAGATCACTTCTTTCATCACCTTTTAAACTTGTTAACAAGTTAACTTCTACAGACCACTGTACAGAACACTGTAACTGTTGCTACCTCCCTACTTTCCCGCACCTTGTAATGAAGGTAACTGTTTTCTGTCATGCAGAAACATTTTGTACTTTCTTTAGCAAATATGGATAGATGAAGCATGGAGTTTTGAAGCATTTCTTCACTTAATATTATATTTCTCTGAAAATGACACCCAAAACCTTCCACTTCTGATGTGGATGTCTTTTAAGGAAATAAAGAAAATGTGCAAATTTAAAAAACTAAAGATCACCTGTTCTTCATTTCAAGTTGATAGCAATTTGCTGATACTTTTCTCGACTATAGCTTTTCACCCATTCACCCAGTCCATCCATTTTATAGCAATTTCTTTCAGATTGGGCATTTCCCTGTTAGATGGAATTTTTACTTGAGTAAACAATATATATGTCTTATCAATTTTTTTTCTCTTATTAGTTAAGTCAGCTATTCTGTAAGAGAAGAAAGCAGTTTGGCTACATGGGATTCATCTTGACAAATCCACTCTGTAGGTTTCTTGTCACCTTATTATTCTATAGATATACAAGGTCATAAGAATAAAGACTGTTAATAGTGCCAGTATTGCCAGTATTAGATTTTGGATTCATTCCTTGAGTGAACTCTGTGATAGCTCTCCTTGGTCCCCTTTCTTCTCAATACATCCCCTATTTCATGGGACTAGCTTATATATTCTGCAGCTTACTGATTTAAATTGCATTTAAATTCTGCACCTTAAAAAGAAGGGCAATATAGTTTTTAATTTCTTATTAATATTTGATAAGATCTAAAAATAAATTATAATGAATTCAAGGTTTTCCTTTGAAACTACAAATGCAATAGTTACTCTAGAGGACAGAATATATCACTTGAAAAGGAGATTTTGGGGGAGTTTTTGTTTATTTGCTGTCCTATTAATAAAACAAGACCTGATATTTGCACTTAAATTACTTCTGTGAAGGAGCTTAGTGTCATACAGTGAGAGATACTTGACAAGTGCAGCTCAGGGTGCCAGCATTCAAATCTCCTTGTGGTATGTGGCCGCCAGTTTTCTCTATTTTTCCAAGACAACAATTCTTCTCATGCAATCAAAAAGTTAGTGTGCAATAATTATTTAGGAATAGACCCACTATACAAAGTTTCATCCTTCTGCTGTGTTTTTATTCACCTTTTCCATGAGCAAAGACAAAATGGTAAAAACAAATTTATACACAAGCACGCACATGTTTCCAATGATGATTTTTCTTTTTAGCATTTGTTTACAACCTTGTCTATGACTTCTTTGCTTCACTCCCTGTTAGTATAGTACAGTAGATATATATATTTTTTAAA
Organism: Ammospiza caudacuta; assembly: GCF_027887145.1. Classification (NCBI taxonomy): domain Eukaryota; kingdom Metazoa; phylum Chordata; class Aves; order Passeriformes; family Passerellidae; genus Ammospiza; species Ammospiza caudacuta. Next base: position 18,034,826 of record NC_080632.1, read on the forward strand.
TATTTCTATCTTATTATTGGAAATAAACAACACTGCATGCATGACATATTACCCCAGCTAGTCTATCACCTGAAGCACCTGAGAAACATTGGATGGCCAAACGTAACAGAGACAATTAATTGAGAGTTGACAGATTTAACACCTGCATTCTGGAGACTGCAGATGCTGATGGCATTTGACAGTGTGTTGGTAGTTTGAACTCATTAAGTGCAACTGTTGGTATCACACATTTTTCTCTTAACAACTGTCACGTCACCAGAACTAGTGCTTGTTGGGGTAGAAAACATCTTCACCATATAGACATGAAGCACAGAGGTTGACCCAAGGCAGGCCCTTTATTGTGTGACTATTACTGCCATCTTTACTTGGGTAAATCATCAAGATTTACCCTGAATAAAGTCCTTACCATTCCTGTTGGAGCTTCTATTCTGTAACAAGCCTGAACAGCCAGTACTATTAAAACTTACAAAGAATATTTGTCAAGCAGGTCTTACATGGCCTCAGAATATTCTACACATCACAATTTAAAAAAAAAAAAAAAAAAGAAACCTGAGAAGAATAGAGAGGATAGGAGAAAGTCATGCTGACTCTGAATATCTGTCTTCCATTGTGTTAAAACTGTTCATCAAAAAGCAAAGTGTGTAATAAACTGTACAGATATGCAAAGTTCCTATTTCTTTTTTCTTCTCAACACTCAACATTCATATTAATGAAAACTTTGTTTGAATATGGACCTGATGAAAAACAGAGGGCTTCCATACCTGGCTTCATTTAATGAAAAGTCTGATTCCTATGTCACATTAGGTCAGTTTTGAAAGCCATTAAGATGATTACATTTTTGGTTTTTTAATGTCTCCTGGCTTATGGTCATGATGCTTTTGCAAATTAGTCACTTGGATTGGATTGAATTGGTTAATTTTTCAGGTATGGTTTCCATGTCTACCCCAATGTTTTTAGTGGATCCAGTGCCATGCACAAATGAATTTGAAGAAGCTGAAGCTGAATTTTATCTTAGTAATTATCATGACAATCACCTACTATATTTCATTAGGTTAAGGAACCTAATTATCAGTCCAAAGAACAAAATTCCTCTTTATGGTTTCATGACTGATTGGTGAAACACCAATTGGTGTTCAGTCTTTCTTCCTTAATCAGTACCTGAGAACTTAGAGAGACATTAAGACTAACCATATTCTGAAAGTACAATAAAAAGAGAAAATTATTCAGTCTGTCAGTCTGAAGCATGAAAACTTTCTCTTCAAAAAAGCCTTGAGAAATATTGTGACAAGAATTGCTTTCTGTGGATTGAAGTAGTAATCATGTTCTTTTCTTATCACTGAAGTTCTTTATTACTAATTATATGTATTATTTATCTATTATTCTGCAAAAACGAGTTATATGCTACAAGGAAGCATGGAAATTAGGGTGAATTTTGTATTATATATCTATTTTTGACATAGATGATTCCTTTTACAGGCTTAAGTTACCATCTCTCCTCTTCCTGATCCCAACAGTTTTTCCCTATCAGTGTTGACATCCATGGTTAAAGCTGTACTGTTACTACTCATTACAACAGCATTTAGCAGCTAGATCAGAACCTCTTGCATCAAACATGATGCAGGCCCATTCTTAGGTATATGACTCCGTGTGAGACTCAGTAGCCAGCTTAGCAAGGCCAGGGACAATGTGGCTTCATCCTCTTATCCTCATTCTGGCCCCTCTGGGTGGTATTATTAGTTTTTATTTTTCAGTTTCTGCAGATACACATTGAACCTTTTTGCTTAATCAGCATTAATCCCATCTGTCAGCAACTAGATATTTGAAAATTATTTATGCGGAGCCTGTTCTCTTATAATTTGTTTTCATCTTCAATTTCATCAACTGGCTAAATTTCATTCTTTTTAACATGGAAGACAGAAGAGCTGAAGCTAAACATATAAATGCTATTAGGCAATGCTGCCACCATCTTCTCTAGAAAATAAGCAGTAGCAGAATTTTGTTTTATTGTTGACATAAAACTAACAAACATTAGTAAACTAACAAATGTTCTTTATTAATTACATTACTTCAACCTTCCTCAACATTTAACAAAAGGAAAAAACCAAAATGGATCCGCTACTGGGATCTAGAAAACAGCAGAATATCCATTCTGAATGTTTAAAAAATCTGTTAGCCTGAAGGACAGAAAAACTTTAGCAAATCCCTCTACACCTTTCAAACTCAATGTCCTTTAACAACAACAATAATTCTTTCTTACAAACATTTTCACACCTAGTTGTGGAATTATTATATATTGCAAAGAAGTTGATCTGCTCAATTTTTTTAAAGTACTGATAGACATCACTTTAGAATCCTTCTATTCACACAAAACATTTTCTTTCTAATTAGATTTTTCCATAAGTAATGTGGTTATCAAATATTAAAGCATCACTGAATCAAAAATACTTCATGCTTGTTAGAAGAATGAAAGGATATATTAGAACTGCTAAGTAGCCTTACTAATAGGAACCATCTGTTACAATAATGTGTATGCTCAGTATTATTGCCCACTGTGTGCTCTTTCTTATTTGTTCTGTATTGTTCTTCATTATACAGCTTGGAAGCAATTTACTGACAAGGACTTACTGATTTTTTCATCTTGATGAATTTGGAAGAGCAAAGACAACATTTTGCCAATTTTGGGCCTTCATTTTTGTTTTCACATATAAAGAACTATGTTAAAAGAACACGTTGAGGCTATTAAATCAAGCCATTGAAACCTGCGAAATAAAAAAAAAAAATGGAAAGCTGTGTCCCCACAAAAGATTTTGTGTCTTGTAGCAACAGTAACAGTGGTGCTAATAACATTGGACAACACAAGATGGTCTTCCTAACTGTGTTCTGAGAAATGTTGATCTGCTTTTCCAACAGGTTTTAAACTTTGAGGGAATATTTAGGTTATTTATTTTGGGGTACCAAACTATTTCAATCAAAATATCTGAAGAATTGCAAAATGAAAACATTGAAGAGAGTGTCTTGTAGCAGGTCAAGTAATCTCAGTATTAACCTCTTTTTCAGTAAATGGTTGTTAAAAGCCTAGTGCACTTTGAAAGTTAAGTGAAATGATGGATAATGGCACTTTACAATTACCCAGTAATCTCATCACAGTCATTAGTGAAGTTTACTTCACCTAATGCCTGGAAATGAGAAAATTGTTTCCTCACCTTAATGCTAGGGCACTGTGGCACAAAAGATTGCAAATAGATTTCCTGACAGAGGGGGAAACAGCCCAGGTAACCTCACTCAGTAGTTGAATCACAAGAGACAGTTCCCTTAATAAAATCACAAGGCTAGAAAATCACATAAAAGATCTAGAAAGTAAATCTGAGAAACAGAAAAATAAATCTGAAGGGATGAAAGCTAGTAGGAGTTTTGAAGCTGGTGTGAGACATGCTAAGTGGAGCTTGAAAAGGAAATTGAAAGAATGGAACCTTGTGGAAAAACTAAGTTTATAGGATTGCTGACAATTCCTACAGGTAAGAAGGAAGAAGTGCCATAGGGAGTGAGAGAAATACCAGTTGTTGATGAAGAAAATTGCTCTTGCTACAAGGAGTGCTGTCAGAAGGACTCCCGCCAGAGACTGAGGGAGCAGAAATGGAGTATGTCCAACAAGAGAAGTAATGTCAGTTGCATAAGGATTCTGCTGTTGTGCAGGCAAAGATCATCACCAATGCATATACAGAAAGCTCCAGGTAGTCCTGTTTAGGGAACCCTTTCCATGAGACTGTCAATTTCCCTTCTGCAGAGCTGTTCAGTGACAAGTCATTGATGTGTCTGAACAATACTGCTGTGGTTCAGAAAGGAGAGGCTTTTTATTGACAAAGAGTTCTGGTAGTAATATCACAAACCACCATCTGTAAGTTAGACATCACCGAAAACATTTCAGTAGACCATTTCCCCTTCAATAGACAAATGGCAAAATTACATATATGCCCATAATTAGCAGCAGCTTCTCTGCAATCAACAGAAATTCAAGGGTGAAAGAAAAGTGTGTCAGAAGATTTGAGCTTAGTTTAGGGTTCTCCATGGATGGTCTGTATCCTTTGTGACGACTGGAAATTTTAACATCCTAGGTCAAGGTTTTTCATATTACTGCAGTAGAATATTAGCAATGATTTTTAAATCAGAAGACTTAAGCATAGACAAGACACACTAACAAACCTGACCTTTACGGTCCAAACTATGTAGCTTTACAAGAATCACTACAAAGAACTTTTCTTCATATTTGGAAAAACACACTCTACAGAAAATAATATGTGATTAAAACATAATTTAGGAATATTTTTCATCCAAAGAAAAATTATTTTTTTCCTTTTGCAATAATCAAATAATTTGTTACTGTGAGACCACTTTTGGCCCCGTTGAAAAAGCAAAAATTCAGTTAATGATGCACAAATAAAACCCTGCTGCAGACTGAGTTTGATCGATGAACAGGAGGACCAAGAGAGTTTTCATTTCAGAGTATTTGAGTACACCTCTGTGGTGGTTACAGGAGAAATTTAGCACTACTTGTGTTTAAATGAAACTGTGTATTCTGCTGCCCTCCATTTCTGATAAACCCTTAATGATGGGTGGCTCTCAGTAGCTGCCCAGTGCACACCTGATATCTCAGGCTACCAGCTGGGTGCTAAATGATACAAAGAAAAAGAGGTACACCCTGCCAGGCAGGATAAGGTTTCTTTGTTTTTTTCTTCACACCAATGATTCAGCCCTGGTAACTCCCTCCAGGGCTGCACCAGCACAGTCCCACCAGTCCTGAGGGGCTCATCTCTGCTAATGGCCCACAATGAACTGGAAGGCATAACCCAGTGGGCAGCTGAAATGATCATCAAGGACTCAAAAAATATCTTATTACTCACAGGATTGTGAGTAATATTCCATTGTATCATTCCCTGCCCTGGGAAAGGCACTGAGCATTCCCACCCAAACGTGAGCAGATAAAACTGAGTACTTGAACATCACCATGTTACTATACAGTTTAAATCCAGAAGAGCAAAGAAAATTGAGTCTCTGTGTATAGAACAGAAAGAACTTTGAAGGTTCAAAATATACCTAAAAAACATGATTAAAACAAAAAGGTTTGACGTTGTTATTAGTAGAAGAGGCAAAAATAAGGAAAGACAAAAGAAAATGAAAGAAGGAAGGGGCGGAAGGGGTGGAAGGAAGGGGCAGAAGGAGGGAGGGAGGGAGGGAGGGAGGGAGGGAGGGAGGGAGGGAGGGAGGGAGGGAGGGAGGGAGGGAGGGAGGGAGGGAGGGAGGGAGGGAGGGAGGGAGGGAGGGAGGGAGGGAGGGAGGGAGGCAGGAAGGAAGGAAGGAAGGAAGGAAGGAAGGAAGGAAGGAAGGAAGGAAGGAAGGAAGGAAGGAAGGAAGGAAGGAAGGAAGGAAGGAAGGAAGGAAGGAAGGAAGGAAGGAAGGAAGGAAGGAAGGAAGGAAGGAAGGAAGGAAGGAAGGAAGGAAGGAAGGAAGGAAGGAAGGAAGGAAGGAAGGAAGGAAGGAAGGAAGGAGAGAAAGAGAGAGAGAAAGAAAGAAAGAAAGAAAGAAAGAAAGAAAGAAAGAAAGAAAGAAAGAAAGAAAGAAAGAAAGAAAGAAAGAAAGAAAGAAAGAAAGAAAGAAAGAAAGAAAGAAAGAAAGAAAGAAAGAAAGAAAGAAAGAAAGAAAGAAAGAAAGAAAGAAAGAAAGAAAGAAAGAAAGAAAGAAAGAAAGAAAGAAAGAAAAAGAAAAGGTGTTTGCAGGGGTCGGGGGACAAGGAGAGAGTGACAGGGGTTAGGTGGAAGCGTGTCACCCATCTGGGGGTCCCAAAGACGTCCCATTGCTCCCCTCTGTCTGATCTTCTCGGTGTGAGGGTCCCCCGTTCCGCCGCCACGCCCCCCAGAGTTCAGAGTTCCGTGGGTTCTCCACGCTGTGGGCAGGTGGGAGCGCCCGGTGCCCCCCTGGCAGGGGCCACTTTGACACCGCCCCTTGCAGCACTGAGGGTCTGTGGCATCGCCTGCAGCGCTCTGGTGCCGGCTCTGGGACCCCTCTGTGGGGGCCTTTGGTGGCCGTGACGCCCCCTCTGCTGGGGACAAGCTTTTCCCGGGGTGAAGGGGCCCCTCAGGCCTCTCCTCTGCCCAGCCGAGGGTGGGCGGGCACTGCCTCTCACAGAGGGTTCCAACGGGCACCAGATCCTCTCCTGCCCCACCCTTTGGGGCCAGGGTCTGTGGGGGCTTGGCAGCTTGGCAGCTTCCCTGGGGCTGTGGTCTCCTCCCTGAAGGTATTGGGCTTGTGCTTTGTCAGTGTTTCCATCCTGAGTGGCTAGTTTGTCTTATCTTCATCAGGGAATGGTGTAGGGCCTCAGTCAGGAGACCTTTTCAGGGTCTTGTGGTCTTCTCTGCAGCTTTTGTAATACAGTTTTAAAAGTCCTTCATGAAAATGTTTAAGTCCTAAACTATAATACTTCAGTCTCTGACAAACCACCACTGCATGGATCCAGAGGAGGACCAGACCTACCAGAGCACCTCTGTTTTCTACAGCAACCATCAACTCAACAGGACTGCAGCCTGAATGTCCTTGATAGGACTGTCACCACCATCCTGGCCAACAGGATGCCAGGTTGTACTCTGCCTTCATGTGTTTAAACCAGTTCTTCTGTTTATCATCTCATATATTGTTATCTTTCTATTAAATTGTACCTCTGACCTGAAATACCTCTAAAAGTATTTTTGTGAGGTTCATTTCTCCTGCCAGTTTACGTTCAGACAAGTACAGCCTCTTAATGGCTTGGTTCAGAAAATCCTCACACTCACTCTGTTTCACCAGAAGGGTGCTCCTTAAACCATGCCTCTCCACTGCAGTTTACAGACGTGCTTACCTATTTTTATACCTCCACCATATGTTTTCTGAGCAGTCACTTTCCATCCATATTCCCATGGCTGTGGCTGTTTCTGTTGATTCAGTGGGTGAGCTACCTAGGGGGCCACTGGGTCCTGTTATAGACTTTGTTTCATTGGAGAAAGAAAGGTTTGTGTCTCTTAACCTTCAAATGACTACAAATCTCCTGTGGTTTATTTGTTCAAAACCTCTAAAAGCCCACTTTATGTTTTGAAACCAGACTAATTAATTGTGTGAAGGAAGGAAGAGATCCATCACTGGAAAAACCTTGGACAGAAGAGAATCACATCAGTCAGCTGAGTCCCTAGAGGGGAAGAGTGTCACCTCAAAGAAAGTACTTCTGCCAAATGTCTCTGTGTGTCCTCTCTGCAGATCTGCTCCAGGAAGCTCCAGGCTGCAGCTGCCCACAGAAAGCCACTGGCACATCTTTGATAATGAAGGTTCTCCAGCAACATTTTGGAGCTGGCATGGTAAGGGATGGGATCAGTCTGCTGTTGTGCATCTGTTGCTGTAAGAGCAGCCCTGCCAGCACAGATTCACACAGTCTGTGCAAGTAAAGGGGAACATCCCTCAGCTCTTACCTACAAATGTCTGTGTTTATGTCCCTAGCCTGTCCCTCATCTCTCTCCTGTCTCTGATAAAGCTGCATATCTGCCTTGATCTTGTCATCACTTAGGAATGTTTAAAATGTCACCCTGCCTTGCTGCTGAGTAGCAATACATAAAGAGAGAAGAATTTGGTTAAAGGATGGAAGAAGGCAAATTTGTGCAACATTTCTTCTTATCTGCATTCAGTGAAAAAAAAAAGCAATAAGATTGGTATACAAATACCTATGTAATGTCTGACATAATGTGCACAGACAGACAGTAGAAATTAAAATCACTGGGGAAATTGATAGCTGATGCAAGCCAAAGACTATTATATAGAACATAAAGAGTCATAAATATTACTTTATAAAGAAAAAAATAAGATGATATGGTGATTCAGCAGATATGGTACCATGCTTCCTTTGGGAAATTTTCAGAGACTCATATTATTTCTACCAGAATATTTAAAAGCACCTTTACACATGGTGGATGATTTTGCAAACCAAGCAAATGAAATCTTCTAATGCTGTTTGCTAAATAAGTTATTTTAGAGCCTATTTGGTAATGAAGCCAAGTTTCTGACTGTTTTACATAATGGACACAAGCTGTTGACTATTCTCTAAATGAGACAGTGAAATTGCCTATTGTTCTGGAAAAGTAATTTTTCAAAATCCTTCTAACTTATGTATTTTCTGGCTGAGTCTATCAAATTTACTCATAGAACAGCTTTCAGAAAGCTGCAGACAGTAAACATATTTACCCACAGCTTCTGTGTAATGATCCATACAAAATTTCAGCAATTGTTCATATCTCATATCTTACACACACACTAGGAGAGACTACATTTTTTGTGCCTTATCTTGCTGAAATTTTTGTATAAAATAAACATCCTTTAAGTATGGGACCCAAAGCTTCCAAGAAAACCTTTTTTCTTTTTTTCACAGTTTCCACTGCTTATAAAAACCTCAAAATTTTATATTCATGATAATTGAGTTTAAAGAATGCATGAAATTACAAATTTGTCTTTTCACAAGAAAGTCTTTAAAAGACTTAATCATTGTGAACATCAGTCTGGGCTTTAGTCTCAAAGATTTTTTTTTCAAATCAATACGGAATCTTAGTTTAAGGTGACGATTCAAACATAAGAGAAACACCCATACATACCAGCATGTAAGGCATGCTTGGTTTGTGAACAAAAGTTCAAATCAAAGTTTCCTGGCACTCCCCACAGAAAAGTGGGTGGTGCCTGAACTGTTGCTCTGGAGGGATATGTGAGTTTTAGGCAGCAGAGTCTGGCAAGGTGAGGAGGGTGAGTGACCCTTTCTGTAACTCAGCGCTGGACATGCACAGAGCTTTGCCTTGGTATAAGTCAGGGACCCATGGATCAAGATTGGCCAGCAGACCCTGTGGACACAGGAGCTCATGCTGGGCATAGGGCTGCAGCCCCCACTCCCCATGCCCCTTCCCAGCATGGGATGGGGGAGCTAGAGTAAATCTGGAGTAAAGCCAAGCCCAAGGAGGAGGAAGGGATGGTCTGAATGTGGTTTTAAATGTTGGCTTTACTTCTCATTATGCAACTCTGATTTGATTTAAAAGAAATTGAACTAATTTCCCTGAGTTGAGTCTGTTTTGCACATAATAGTAACAGTTGAGTAATCTTCGTGCCTTGACCTTGATCCATGAGGTTTTGTTCTATATTCCTCCCCCTGCACTGGTAAGGAAAGGAGTAATAGAGTGCTTTTGGCGGGCAGCTGGCTTCCAACCAAACTCCAACCACCACAGGTATGAAGTAGTAATTCCATATTTCTATAGAAAACAGCTTCCTCTCTTTGGACATTCAAGTATTGAGACTACACGTTATGCTCAATCCCTGTGGTAGTGATTCTCTGGTTTATATATACTGAAATTTTAGGGAAAACTGTTGTGCTGTATTCTGCATTGGTATATTGCTAAGCAAAACTGAATGCTGAGTGGATATAGATAAATCAGAGGAAAACAGAAATAATACATTTGCAGAGGATGTTCTAATAAAAATGATAAATCAATATTAACTATGTTATTTAATGACAAAATATGCAATATTTATTATAGCTTTATCTGCTGAAATGAGTACTGAAAAAAAGTCCTATGGCCTGATCAAGAAAAGAAGTGTGGTAGCAATTAAGTCATCAAAAAACATATAGCTAGTTTGCATAACATGTGCAGCAATCAGAATTTGAAATAACATCTCACAATATTTGACACTATAGATTTACTAAGTATTTTATGTTATCAACCCCTTAGTAACAAGACTTCATGGCTTTACTTGCTCCTGTAATACATTTACAAATATAATGCACTGAATTTTGAAAGTCACACTCCATTAAATGTGAATATGAGCAATTTTTTAAATAAATGAAGTTTATGGTCTTGTATCTTCTTTGCTCATTAAAATTGTTGTGTGTACTTACCAGTATTATTACACTTCAGTTTGACATGTCACTTAATCTTTTCCATAAATTATTAAAATTTAGTATCCTACTCATAGCACTCATTAAACATGCACAGATAACTTCATGATATTTAGTATTTGTGTCCTAGCACTTCAAATTAGAACGGTCCACCCACCTATTAGGACTAAGGCAGAGTTATCAAGATTGCTTTTTATGTTATTCTTTTTTGATTTTAAGACCTTATTTGTATGTGCATAAACATAACAGTCTGACTGTCCTTAGAGAATCAAGACCAAATATTATTCCACAGTTCATGTAAGATTTTTTTACCCTGACCACAGGGCTCATTCTCTCCATGTTTTAAGCTGTGATATTGAGTATGTATTCTCACATCACCATCTACCACTAGGTTTGTTTCAGGTCCAACAGGCCATAAGAAACTTGTGTATTCATTTAGATAAACAGATCCATTTGCAGATTTGGTCCCAGTAACAGGAACCCCTGAAGCACCAGGGTGCTTCTCTTGCTTCCTCTTTCTGTTCAAACTAAATATTCATATCTAAGCTGTAGCTAAGGAGAGAAATCCCAGCAGCACAGGACCAGCTGAGAATAGAACAGCATTTCTGATATCACATTTTAAATAGACTGATGGAAGAAAAGGGCTTGCAAGAGTATCACTTGTGCGTTGTATGATTCTAAGAAGTGATAGCAAGGCAGCTAAAGAAATTGTTGTTTTTCTACACTATTATTACATCATTCCTCTTCAATAAATACATGCTGTTTAACCACCATATCCATACAGATGGAAGCATCAAGTTTGTGCAGAAATCAGGTCACGCCCCAAATGAATCCAGGCCCAAGTCTAGAAGGACAAGTGACTCAAACCAGTATTGTAGGGATAATTTCTGTTACCAAAAAACTGCCATGTCACTGAGTGTGACCTAACCACGAACACCATCTGCATGAATCAGAGTTGACTATCAAAGCCCTGCTCCACTTGAGCAGACTGGTCTAGTACCAACTGGATGTCTTGGTGACATAGATGAAAACATGACCTCTCTCTCTTTTTTTGTCATTTAGCTAAAACACGTCTATTGATAAATCATATTTGGGGAAATTTGAGGTTCACCAGTTAGCCTGATACAAAACTATAGTACTGAATACAGGTTATTTAATGTATTTACTTAAGAACAGACTGAAAATGCTTGGCTTCCCGTTTTCAAAAAAGAAGAGACCAAAGTAAACCATTTTGTGATTGTAAATGTAAAATCTTTATGAAACAATCAGAGGTCGGGTGACAAGTGAAGACCAAATGTTTGCAATAAGAATAGGGGTGTTCATCAAAAGTAAAACAGAATCTAATACAGCAGTCAGACATATGCAAAATCAAACTGGTTGTGGATTACAATGTGGCAATACTGTTCTTCAGTGCTGTCCTTTTCTAGACTAATTCTTACTGAGATATGCTTAGAATTTTACAATAATCAGTTCCAGAAAATCCAAACGCTTTAATAAAAATCTAATCGCTAGCCCAATCCCCTGCTTGGAAACAAGGTAATTCTCCGTGAAAGAATCTTAGAAAAAGCACTTTGTGGCAATGACTCATCTACAACAGAAACAATTGTTACATTTCAGAGGTGAGAAAATTCAAAGGGGAGAACACACAAAACAACAAGTGCCAAAATATCAGAGAGCACTTGAAGCACTGTTAAGTTGCATACATTGTACAAAAAAACCCAAAAAAAACCACTTGAAACACTGTAATTAAGAAACCTCTGAGGGTTATGAAGAATATATTTTGCATATTTTTAAATAATACAATACATTATAAGCAAGAGGTTGATTTAAAGAAAGAGTGATTATCTTTAATGCAGTAGCTCTAGGGAGGGGAGAAGATGCTCATAACAGGCTCTAGACTACACTACTGAAAATGGTTGATTGAATGTGAGACTCAGTAATTTGCCTCATAATGGTCTTTAATTTTTAGTGGCAATAAACTTAGTATTTAGGAAAATTTGAGAAATTGACATGAAGGAAGATGATGAATATGTGCCTACAGTCAATCCCAAAGCTGCAAAACACCATCTTCCCCTCCTGCAATGACCTGGATTTTACTCAGTGGTACTCTTTACTTCTAGGGTCCAAATTTCCACAAAATAGCAGTGTAATATGTAGATGTCATTTATGGGATTTTCTTTCTCTATTCAGATCAGACTGATTTGCACCATAGGGCCCAGTGCCCAGGGTACCATGATGCAGATCAGGAGTCACTCACAGAGGAAAAATCATTCCACTCCCCCAGACTTAGGCTGATTATGTGCCAGGTTGGTATCTCAATGTTACTCTTTCATATGGAATTTTTTTCAGAATATAATTCTGAAAAGGTGTTTAAAGATATATATATTGTGCATATATAGTTAATATGACCTTGCTTTAACACACAGAAACTTGTAATACAAAAGACAGTACTGCATACCTACATTTCCAGCAAAGTTCAGTTTGCTCATTCGTTTGCTCATTCATTTGATTGCATTTATGACTTGCCTAACAGTTGCTCTCCTTCTTGGTGCTGTTATTAACCTACTATTACCCTACCACACAAATCCAAGGCAGACTCTACTGGCTATTAGAAGATCACCCAAGAGGAGACACATACCATTGAACAGATCAGGTTGGACATTAAGTGAAACAATTTCCAGCACTGAGACAGTATGTCCAGGAGAGAAGCTGGATGGTTTCCAAAATTTAGGCACACAGTGCAGACTGACCCATGCTAGGACCAGAAAGAATTTCCTCTGTATAGATTGGGTGTGAGGTCCTGTGTTAAAAGATATGCTGTGATTACAGACAGGATGAAACACTCTATGGTGTTTTGCTAGCAAGCTACAATTCCTGTCTGGGGAATTTCAGGCAGGAAAATATACTCGTGAATATGCAGGAGCTCAGGAAATCTTAGACCTCTCACACCATGCTGTAAAATTCATCAATGCATACATGTATGGAGCAGGACAGAGCTGCATCGGAAGCAGCTGACTTGGTGCCATTTACCCATTTACTTCACAGAATGTGGCCATTTGGTCCTGTTGCCCTGCTCCCTAGTACTGCAAGTAGTGATACTTGAAGATAAAGAAAGGAAAAAATGCAAAGCACTGTCTAGATATTTCAAAAGTGAGGATTTGTCACAAAATTGACCACATAACACAGTAGGTGTTTCAGGTTCAATTCCAACAAAACCAAGCCAAGCAAAACCAAACCAAACCAAACCAAACCAAACCAAACCAAACCAAACCAAACCAAACCAAACCCAACCAAACCAAGCCAAGCCAAGCCAAACCAAACCAAAACAAAAAGAAAAACAAAACAACTAAGAATGGCACCAGGTGTTCTTTGTAGGTTTTTTTCACCTTTATGTGTTTACTGCATTTTGGGTTGGGACATAAGTAATATGTGTTCCAGAGAAGCTAATAAAATGCATTTCAAGATAGGTTCACTTTATAGAAAAATTTTATAAACAAGGTTAATGAATTGAGACAATACATGTTATCTGTAAAGTATCTGTTTTAAACACACATTTATACAATAGGAAATATATACACTTGGCAGCACACTGCCTTTACAAAATGCACTTATATTTTGTATTAGTAAAATTATTTACATCGATATTTACAGGAGCAGCTCCTAAAACTAGATACAAATAACCATTCATCCCTGTAATTGATTATCAAAAGAAGTCTGATGACTATGAATGTTACAGCTTATTAAAGTAAGGAAATGGCAACAAAAGCTTTCATTTTCATTTTTAAAAAAGCTATCTTTATGATACAGTGAAAACAATATATGTGCTTTCAAAAAGTAGAAAAAAGCCTTCCATCGGGTCAGTTGGTATTTTTCTCTGCCTCTTCTTCCTTTACCTTTCATGACAAAATAGCTGTATTTCCCATTTTCTCAAATAAGCAGTAACTTTATTTTCAAATTCAATACTGATAAACTTAAAATGGAAATATATATTTGGAATTAAATGGCTGTCAGGATACTATACAACACAGAAGGAGAAGCAGGCACAAGAAAAAGCAGGCAGAGGAAATAAAAACACCATCAGCATCTATTATAATTTTTATGTGGCAGTCTGTAGTCATAGATTTCAGGTTAAAATATGAACAATTTCCTCTGGATGAATACTGAGACACACTTAATTGACTTAGTTCAGATAACTTGCCATTGTCTCTCACAGTCAACAAGATTCTAATTTAATCCAATCCACAATTTAATTACACCCATTGTCTCAAACATTTTAAACTGTGCCTGTGTTAAAAGCTGAGACCACAATAAATCTGTGAGATGATGTCTCTGTCATTTCTGCATTTCTGCTGGCTGATACAATAAGACAATTGCAGCAGCAGCAGAAGTAACAAGAACATTAACTAGGATGGTAATCAACCATCCAGTAATATATTTTGTCAGGTAAGAACCTACATCACAAGTTTTTTTTGATAGTTCTCATGGCTGTACTGTAAAGAACAAACTTTGCTGTACAGATATGCTGTAACTCACATCAAAGCATGACAGCCAACTTTTCCTTTTAAACCAATGCAAAAATTTGTTCTGTTCAAGCTCATGACAAATGTGATACAAAAAAGCACAGAAAAATGTCTAGAGTGTCAATATTTTTGTATAACTTTTAGTTCCACATGTGGGCAGAAATCCCTCCTGAACCACATAACATGGTCATAATCTCTTGGCAAAATTTGAAAACTAACACTATTGGTAGGTGGCCAAATTACCTCTGTCTTTTTTTGCTACAAGAAGTAGTTTTCCCTCACAGATTCATTCAACTTTTTCTTCTCTTTCCATTCTTTACTTGTGTTTTTGCAGATTAAAACACAGCTGGGTGGGGTCTTTCAAAACTTTTTGTTTGTTTCTCTTGTGCATAACTAATCCAGTTCAAGGCAGGATATTTTGTAGCCTGCTTTACTTATTCAGTGGCTGGGGTTCAGATTCCCATATTTCAATAATATCTCAGTTACCATGCTCTGTTATACCACTGAACTTATTTGCTGCAGTTGAGAAATATTATGCAATTTTGAATGTGTCAGGTACCAGAAACAATGCTTTATTATTAGGACTTCACTAAAAAGTATGTAAAGAATACAACATTCTTGATGTTTTTATCTGTTTTACAAAATGCATCAATCCTCACAGCGCCAGAAACTGTTCATGGGTTATGCTTTCCAGATAACATTTATTTTCTTTAATAGTTGCTCCTTCTGACAGGTGGGGAAAAAAGGAAAAGGCAGAGGATTCATGGCTTGAAAATGAGAATAACTATTTAATGATAACAAGGAAACAGGGCTGTAGGATCTCTAGATCTAGTCTACCATTCTCTGTAAGCACACATCTTTTTTCTTGATCTCTATTCTATTTAGAAATATTTTTTGTGTGCTACCTTCCATATTACACTATCAGTGTCGTTCAGCTAATGTATAATCCAGCTCCTATATTTGATCTTGTTTCATTGACAAAGTGTTGCACAGTTTGACTGTTTATCTGCTCAATTCCTTGAGAAATGATTGTATCCCTGGCACATGTGCCCTTTCTATAGGAAGTCAATTCTTCTTAAGGGGGATGTCATGCAATATTGTGAACAGAAGCTGAGTCTGCAAAGGTCATGGACTCTGGAAGTTTTTTTACTGACTTAAAGAGTTGGCAAGCTGTAGTTTCTAACTACATTTTCCATAAGAGTATAGGTTAGGGTGTTTCTTTCACCTTTGCAGTTAGTAATGCATCTCTATGTTGTTTTTTGCATATGATGTTTTCTTTTTTGTACAGCTTCTGAAAAGTCATAGGGTTAGCTCACTTAAATCACATTCTTAGAGTCCCTATGAAATGAGTGTGACAACTGTCAATAATAAAGAGTTTTAGACAGATAATAAAGGAAACTTTGTATTTCTTACCAGAACTTGGAATGGAGCCTTTCTCTTTTCTTCAGTAAAATGGTGAAAAGAAACCAAGGGATGAAAAAAATTTTCAGCCAACTGTAGTGATCTAATCTTGCAATGTGTGTGGCTTTAAATTACCACAGAAGCAGTGAAAGTAGACTGGAAAACTGGATAGAAGTGTCATGTGGTTCCTTTTAGAAATACCAGGGTATCTGTCATAATTTAGCAAAAAAGTTAACCTATAATAATACCCATTTTCTTATAAATTAGAGCTGATCTTTACAAAGCCTTTCTCAAAGTGCTGCTTGAAATTTGTTAGTCACAGAATCAGAAAATCACAGGATCATTAAGGTTGGAAAAGATCTCTGAGATCATAGAGCCCAATGTTTGACCAACTGGGACCACCTCGTCAAGGACACCCACTAAGTGCCACATCCAGTAATTTATTCAACACTGCTGGGGATGTTGACTCTACTACTTCCCTGGGGAGCCTGTTCCAAAGCTTAACTACTCTTTCCATGAAGAAAATATTCCTGATGTCAAAACTTAATATCCCCTGGTGCATCTTGAGGCCATGTTCTCTCCTTCTGTCACTGGTTACCTGGGAGCAGAGGATGAACCCCACCTTGCTTCAGTCTCCCTTCAGGAAATTGTAGAGAGTGATAAGGTCACCCCTGCATCTCCTTTTCTCCAGACTAGACAACCCAAACTTTCTCAGCCACTGTACATAACACTTGTGTTCCAGACCCTTACCACCACCATTGCTCTTCTCTGGACTCATTCCACCACCTCAATGTCCTGCTTGTAGTGAGGGGCCCAGAACAGGACACAGGACTCGAAGTGTGGCCTCAGCAATACGGACGGACAGTCACTGCCCTGGTCCTTCTGGCCACACTTTTGCTGAAGACCAGGCTGCCTTTGTCCTTCTTGGCCACCTGTGCACACAGCTGCATCACAATCAGCTGGATGCCAACCAGCATTCCCAGGTCCTTTTCCACTGGGCCACTTTCCAGCCACTCTGTTGCCGTGTGTGGTGCTGCCGGGATTGCTGTGACCCAAGGGCAGGATTTGGAAACTTGATCTTTGTTGAACCTCATCCAACTGGCCTTAGTCCTTGGATCCAGCCTGTCAAGGTTTCTCTGCAGAGCCTTCGTGCCCTCCAGCAGATCAACACTGCCCAACCTGGTGTCATCTTCAAGCTGACTGAGGGTGCCCTCGATCACCTCACCGAGGTCATGGATGAAGACATTGAACAGGACTGAACCCAACACTGATCTCTGTAGAATTCCCACTAATGAGCAGACACCAAGTGGATATTTCTCCACTCCCCATCACTCTGAAGGCTGGGCCATCCAACCAGTTTTTTACCCAGTGAAGAGTGAACATGTTAAACCCATGGCCTACCAGTTTCTCCAGGAGAATATTTTGGAAAAAAGGGTCAAGGTTTTCTTAAAGTCTAGGTAAAAATACCCACGGCCTTCCCATCATCCACTAAGTAGGTCTCCTTGTTGCAGAAGGAGATCAGGTTATGTATCATGCTAAAACCTTTAATGCACATAATCCTGTGCCTGCTCTAAAGTACTGAAAACATATATGCCTACTGTCTGAATTAGGGATGCAAAAGGGAACAAAAATCATTCCTATTTGATAAAAGAATATTCACCTTCCATCTTAGTCCCTTCACATACTAAATCTTGTATTTCATGTTTTCTAAAATTGATGGCACTATTCCACAAAAATAGATGATGGGGACTTGTATTTCTGGTTCATTACTGACTTTTGATTGAATCTAGACACGCCAGTAACCAATTACTTTAGGGTGAATTTCCAATTACTTTAGGGTTTTGGGTGGATTGACCCTAACCCTGCCATTGATGGATTCAGTGATGCTTAGCTTCTCATTTAGCTCCCAATTACATTACACTTTTTCCTGATAATATTTCAGTATATCATTACTGACTTTTTATAAAAACTCCTCTCTCTCTGAGACATGTACTCCAATAATCTTTTCATCACCAGTATTCTAACCATTTAATGTATAACTGCTGTTTTCCTTGTAAGAAAAATACATACTCACAGTTAAGCATTCTGCATCCTATACTAGCATTTTTGAAATGTTATTATCATTAGCAACTAATTCACTGATTTTCAGTGAGACAAAGCTCTAATTCCCATAAACTGCTTTAGGTATATTGTTTTATCATCAGCCTAGTTTTCACATAGTTCTAGTAAGGAAGTTATTTCTCTCTGAAATGTCCTTCAACACAGGAAACTTCCTTAGATAAATTGTGGGTTTTATTAATGAACTTTTACTCTTTGAGATGGTAAGGGATCATTAATTTCAAAAACACAGTTAATGGAATAAATTTTTTCAGAAAAAAATATGACTGAACTTTGACCTAAATTTATAAATGTGGTCCCCAGAACCTGTGAGTTACAGAGATCATTCCTAACAAATAACACTCCTGGACCAGAGATTATGCTTGATATAAATTTTTCCAAGGATCGTCTGATGATCCCCTTAATCTTCATTACCTACTGCTTATAAAAAACAGAATGCTAAACAACAGAATTTTCAGTCAAAAAACAGATGAAGATTGAAAATAATTGAAACGCTCAATAATTTTTTTCATGGATTTCAGAATGAAAACAGAGTTTCAAAACAGTTTCAGAGTGAAACACACTTCAACACACAGGACCACATTGTGAAGGTGTGTAGAAATCTGACTAACTCAAATCTGAAAACATACCTGTTTATTTAAAGCAACAGGACTGAATCATCTGCTGCAACAACAGAAAAGAAGAGGGGGAAATTAAAAATAATTTTTAAAAAGTTTTCATAGAGAATTTAAATGAATTTGCAAATGAGCTGCATTGCTAAGTTACTTGATAGTAGGTAGTTGCAGACAGACAGATTTTATTTTATTTATTTTCTGAATCAGCTGAAGCAGATCACCTGCAGCTATTTATTATAAGAATACTTAGAAGAGTATTATATTATTTTCACCTACTTGATCATTTGTGTTCCTTTAGTGATTCCTTATTTAATTCCATGCCAAAGATGGAATTTAAAAAAAACCACATTAGTCTGATTTGCACATAAATTTTATCATGTTTCATTAGTCTAACCCATAATTAGAAGGGTTTAGTGCTAGCAGTAAGATTTATAGCACTGTGTGCAAGGGTTTGTTCCTATTAGTCACAAAGGCATTTTAATGGAGAGATTAATTTTTAATAACTATCTGTTTGCAACTTGTGTATTATTGCAAATGTCAAGTCTGACTGTCCTAGAGAGGAAAGAAAGATGTGTCAATTACTTTCATGCAGGGCATATTTTCTTAGTTACCCTGTGCATTTTGGTGTTGGTGTTGGTGTTAGTCTTCTGTCTTAAAGCACCAATGGAAGTCAATGAATCAGTCAAAACCACTGATTTATGCATAATAACCTTACTAGGTTCTAAATGCAAAAATATGTGAGAACTTAGAAAGCATATTAAGGGTATTAAGATTTTCCCAGGTTTTCTTGTTTCTAGCCAACACTTATACTAGCCTTTAGCAAAGTAAAAACACTGAGATAGTAGAATTTTTTGCTTCAAACCTCTGTTTAAATACATTGTTACCATTATCTTATAGATAGCTGGAAGATCTAAATGAAGGCTAAACATGTTAAAAAAAAAAGGGAGAAACAGAGTATGTAGTTCAGATGTACTCTATAATCTGGGGTATGCAATATGATCTTTTTGAATTCCCACCACAACCTTTATTTCATTGAACAGAGTATGTATTACAGCACAGAACAGGTGGTACACTAACACCTTTGATCATAATGTAAACCCAAATCTCTGTTCCCTAGCAGACTACTGGAATGGTAACACAAACGTAATGAAGGCAAAGTTTTCACTTATTAACTGGGACTGTGTAGCACATCTGATTGGGCAATATTGTAAAATGTTGCAAGACAAACAGCTAAGTTTACGGTTCCAATAAACATGTTTTATTTCCAGTCATGAAGAAGCCACCTGAGGTATGATGAATATTTAAAATTTCTAAACCAAAAGTTTCATCTTATATAGCTCTCATAAAAAAAAACTTAGAGCTATTATTGGAAAAATAATTAATTCAACCTTTTCTATGTGCTACTTGAGACCTGCTGTTAGGCTTTCATGATTCTTACCTAATTGGAACATATCAACTACAGGTCATCAAACCAACTAGAGAAAAAATAAATCAAGTAAATTCAGCAAGGGTTATTACTTCTTATATTCTGTTTCACTGTTTAGAAGCTGTATGCTTCAGAAAGGATCAAAATCAGAGCTACTGAAATGTTCATTGATGTCATCAGTGGTCTCAGTAGGAGAAGGAAATTAGAATTCTCCATATTCACATTTTTTAAATGCTTAAAAAGTAAAGATATTGGTAGTGCATTTTTTAAATTATTATTCACTTCTGCAAGCATATTCAAACCTCTTGTGTCTAATAATTAATCTTCAGAAGTCTGAATGTTTCAATAAAAACTCATTTGGAATAAAAAGGTCTTTTATCAAGTACCAATGAAAGTGACATATTTCTTCCAAAAAACTCAAAGGGCAAAATGTAATGAAATGGTTTGAACATTTTCTCAAATCTAGTAAGAAACCCAATTGACAGTTGTAAACAAATGCCAACAGCCTTGGGTTGAAATGCTTAAAATCTGAGTAGTTATAAAATAAGACTGTAACATTCATTAGGAAGAAACTATAAAAGATATTAGTCCATTAAGAAAATGTGGGTTTTAATAGAAAAACTGATACAAATCTGTAGTATAGTTTATTTGTATTTATAATACATAAATAATTGCAAAAAACTTTTCATAAACACACCAACAAAGATTATCTTGAAATACAAATTTTGGCCATGATTTTACATTAACATTTTTATAGTTACCATGGTTTTGCTACATTATCTATAATGCAAATATAATTTTATTAAGGGTGAAAAATAAGGGCCTTGTGAAGAATACTTGCAAACAGGGGCATTATTTCTATTTTTGGAGGAGCATTTTGCCATTTAGTGGCTTCACCTATCGACTGATAAATGTTGTTAAAACTATTTTGAACCCTTTACCTTTCTTGAAATTACAATTAAATATAATTATTTCATGAAAATTATTTAGATTTTACCAATGTAAACAAGTTCCTCAAGACCATAATCTAAACCAGTTCCTTGTCGTTAAACAATGTGAAGTACAGTATTATCTAATATGACATATTCATACCCACATAAAGTCTTCTGTTTCTGGTTTTGGATTTTACACAGGTACTTAACATCTTTTTTCACATGCTCTAGGATAAATTCCTAAGGAATTAAAGATTCCTTATCTCAGTGAGTTCCACCATACTTTCAAATGATCTAAATTAGGCCTGCAAGTAAAAACTACCTTGAGTTTTCAAGACCTCTTGTTTTTTCCTCAGTACCACATGTGGTCTGATTTAGACTTTCAAACTTCTAAACAGTCTGCTGAGAACATTATTGTTCTACAGAGGTGAAGTATACCAACATTTTTCATTCCTGGTTGAGGGATAACATCCCCCTTTGCCAGCTGAGCAGCACAGCAGGAGCTGTGGTCTCCCATCCCTGTGCAGTCTCCTGGCCCCCTGGTGAACAGTAGCTGAGGAAAAGCTGACAGAGACTGTTCTGTGGCAGCAAAGAGGCTCTGTGTGCCTTCCTGTGTGCAACACATGGAGAATATGGAGAAAATAAGGGAGACAATGCTTGTATCCCTTCAAGATCTGCAGGAGATGGGAGTGTCTGATGGAATATTTTCTGTGCTCACATTTCTCAGAAAGCAGTTCAAACAGAGCCAGAGATTGCCTGGGCTAAAATTTGAACTTGACGTAATTACTTTTTCAACACAACTTTATTTAGCCATCCAAAAGACCATCTTAGGCCTCTAAAAGGAATATCTTGAGAATCACCTATAAGATGCTGCTTGATAGAGCATTTAATTCTTTAAATATCACTGGTTTTCCTTGTATAGCAGCATAGGATGCATTTATTTATATATACATACCAGCTGACTCTTTCTCACTTTTTTCAGTAGGAGTGTCTTTCAGATATAATGCATTTCATAAGAGCACAGTTGGACATATATCAAAAAATGAGGTAATCTTCCCAATGACTGCCCTATGAAAGCCAAGATATTCATAGTGCTCCAAAAAAAGCCTTAAAACATCATCTGTAAATAAAATAAGAAAAATATCTGCAGTATTTTAGTAAAAATTTAGCATGTACATAACTATAAAAAAGGTTAGAATCTGAGGAAAATGGATTGCATGAAATCTTTCAATGCAACCCATTTTATTCTACTGTTCACTGTCTGCTGTCTTCACTTACAGGTCTACAAATCTTCTGTCAGTGACCCTTTACAGCATGATCATTATTTTCACTTTCAGGTGCAAATTTCAAAACATGCTGGTTAATTAATGAGTACATAAAAACTAAATTCATGTCTTTACAGATCTTTTTTTGAAATTAATTTTCATGCATATTTATAAAAGCACAAGTGACAAATCAACAGACTCTGATCTCAAAAAAATTGTGTCATCATCAAATGAAACTCAGAGAGAAAAGTCTGCTAGTAGGCACTTGTTAATATCGGGTATTTTAGATATTATGTAAATATTAGAGAAAATAAAGATCAAGTTTGCACCAAAGTGAAAATGTCTCTGCAAAGAAGGACTTGAATGCTTTCAAAAGCCAAAATTTAGGAAGGAGTTGGTTAGCAAATATACTTGTTAGCAAGTATTTAGGACATGAGGACATTATCTATCACCATCTTTCTTAAGTTAAAAAATGGAAAAAGAGACAATGAAGATGACTTTCCACCATTTCTCACACTCACACTCTCACACTCTTCATTTGGGTCTTCAAGTTGTAAGTCTACTCAAGCTTGTGATCTGTTGCTCCTTTGGTGCAACTCAAGACACTGACAGAATACAAGAATATGAGGAGTTATGGCTTTGTTTACTTCAAACATCAGAAAAAACATGCATTGGAGGTGGAATCAAGTACATCAGAAAGTCAGGGCACCAGCCCTCCAAGAAATCTGTTCTGATTCTAGGACAAACTGCAGTATTTCACAATTTTTCATTGTGGGTCAGTAGCAACTAACCATTCCTCTTTCAACTAGCCTAAACAAGAATGTTTAGTAGAAATAATCTGGAAAGAAAAATATGACTAAAAGAAAAATATGTTTGAAAAGAAAAAATTATGCATTACTTCTGAATATCTGGTAGTTCCTCTTAGGGAGTAAAAGAAATTCCTAATGGTGGGAAGTGATAGTTGTGGACAGGTTATAACACTAGAAATGTAAAAAGGGAGCAAAGTCAAAAGACAACCAGGAACCAGCAAAGCAAAATTTATTAATCAGTTGGTACTGTTATTATCAACAGAGCCAAGTAAAATCATTAATTTTTGATGTTTTAAACAGGTGTAGAGCTCCCAGAAATATTTGTGCTCTCACCACCTAATAGAGAAATTTTGTGTGAAATCTCTTCCAAAAATTACTTTAATGACTAATTATGCATAAGGTGCATAAGTGTATAGTTTCTTATCTTAGGCTATTCTAGTCTTTCTTATCCTAGGCTACGTCTGAAAATAAAGTTTGCCAGTGATATCTGATTAGGATGTCCTCAGTACTGATGTCTTTGTATTTAGCCAAGCCTTTAACTACATAATGACTTTTCAATAGCTAATACATACACTGACTTAACACTGTATTGGATGCATAATTTTAATCTCACAGTGCCTCTCTAGTTGGCTTATCACCAATTTAAGTAGTCCTTAAACTATCACAGTGTGTCTCCTCTATATTGCCAGAGCTTCACTTGTTTATGTAGCACATTTTCCAGCAATTCATTAGATTTTACTGCGCTGCTATTTCTTTACATAGCTCACTTTTATTAGAACACTGATTTTCAACATAGCCTGTAAAAATTTCACAAAGAAAAAAAATTTTGACCCTGCAGTCCATGGGTGACTCCCCAGGTATTTATTATCTTTGGTCAGGTCTTTGACACTTACTGTCAGTAGCCGTAAAGAAATCCCAGTCTCTTAGGTAATTAGTTCATACCAGTGAATCTAAGCCCCTTAATTACTCCTATTCCCAGAATCAACACGAAGAATGTGTGTGAGGGGGTCTGCATGTACATGTGTGTTTGTTTTGGGGGACATGTGATTGTGCATGCATGAGACAAAGAGGGGAAAAGTCCTGTCAATCTCAACTCGGTTCATAGTATCATGTGATTGGTCCCATTTTGCTCTATCCATCTTGCCTTATTGGAAGCTCCTTAATTGATGAATGAGGACTTTATCAAGCTTGGCAGGAGTCATTATGTCTGTGATTTTCCTTGAAATGTATCTGTCATGCAGCTCAAAATTAAATTGCCAGTTTTGGGCCTAACCAGAGAAGGGGCAGTGACTCAAAGCACTCAGAAAGAAATGAATGATTAATGCAGTTTATAGACAGAACAGTATTTTTTCTGTCTTATGTGCTTTTTGTATGTAATCTCCAGTGGTTCAGCTTCAGATGGATCTAATGAAAAAGGACTGGATGTTTTCCACCTTTTCTTTAGAGCATGCTGTACAATTTATCCACTGACACAATCTGCTAATGAAATGTCACCTTGGACAGCTTGCTAAAGGATTGATGAGCTGAAAGTTTTGTACTTTATTTAACTTTTGCAGGAAAAATGAATAAGTCCTCCAAACTCGGTATGATATAGAGATTCATTAAGATTTTGTACTCCGGAGGAGTAGCTGTACTGGAATGGAAAAGGCAGCTGTGACAAAGAGGTGAGAATACAGTAAAACAAATAATTACTTAAAAGGTAGGTGTATGGCTTCATTGGACTCAAAGACATAAATTATAGTTGAGCTGTGTAACTTTTTAAGGCTTCTTTCTTCAGTATTACAAAATTGCCAATTACAAACACATCAGCCATTCTCTTTATTTGATTGAAGCATAAATTAAAAAAACCCCAACAAATATAATATCAACTTTTTCCCTAAACACCATTGTTTTAGACATCTTCACCTTGGGGGTTCATTCAATGCTTTCAAACTTCCATAAAACCAATAAACCAATGAATGAGACAATACAGTCTGACTTAAAAGTAGATTATTATTCTAACTTTTCCTGAGAATGAAAAATAAAAAACCAAACCAGAAATATTACACAAATATTAAATGTGTGCCATTTCTAGGTAAGACCTGCTAACTTGTTCCAAACCCATCAGGATAGAGGTATGAGAACTGGAAAGGTGAAAGTGTGAAAACTTGCAGGATAAGATAAAGAGAGTTTAGAAATGAAATGAAATTAAATTAAATTAAATTAAGTAAAATAAAATAAAATAATAAAACAAATAAAACTATAATAAATTTGTGATTAAAAGGAAAATAACAGTAATTATAACAAGAACAACAAAAAGGGGGGAAACAAAAGCCAAAAAAGACAAGTCATGCAAATGAAAACCAATTCCTCATGACCAATCAGCTGATGCCCATTCAGTTCCTGAGCAGTGGCTCCTGGCCAGCTTTTCCCCTGGTTTATGTGCTGAGCATAATCCCTTATGGTGTAGGATACAGCTGGGATCAGCTGGAGTCAGCTGTCCTGTTTGTGTTCTGTCCCGGTTCCATGTTCATCCCCAGTCTTGCTGGTGGGAAGTGAAGAGGGGCAGCAGAGACCACGGCTCTGTCCTGGCTCTGTGTGAGTGCTGCTCAGCAGTAACAACAACATCCTCGTGTTATTCTTGTGTTTCCAGCACAAACTAAGGTACCACTTCACACCAAACATTATGCAGAAAATTACCACCACAACCAGTCACTTAAGGTTTATTCCTAATGAAGGACTAGGATGTAAACAAAAATCTCTTCATAGAGCAAACTGTTTTCTTGCCTTGCTTCCCCTTGTTACCCTTATTCCTCATGAGAATATTTCCAAACACTCCAAAGCTTATTATTTTTAATTCATAATTGCATAAAAACACCATTATCATTACAAATACATCCCTACACAGAGTAAAGGGCTTTCAAAGAAAGGTGATATATTAATTGCCACAGCTGCAGTTTCTTATCACTCTAATCATAGTGGATTTCTTAATACAGTGAGTTTCCTAGCTCCCCCTTTCTTGCCTCCTTTAGCTGCTGCTCTGATTATAGGCTCTCTGGGGCAGACAATGACTACACTTCTGTATGTACATATATCAAGAACCATTGTTCCTTGGAACAATCACAATAAAAAAAAGGACAATAATTAGAGTAAGAAGAATAATTTCAGAGTTTCTAATTGAAGATTTTAACAGTTGTTTTCTAAATGAAACAATATTTGCCCTTGATTTTAAAATTATCAACTATGATTAGCTTTGCCACACCATTAACCAAGTGTGCAGTAACACCATTAAGCAAGATTTTCTTTACTATTTCATGGCACATATGTATGTCAAAAGAAAAATAAGCTTCTGAATTGCTACCTGTTCTCCAGAGAATATTATACATACTTTCTGCTCATAACACAACATGATATCTGTGAGTATGGTGAGCCAAGGATAATAATTTATCCAGCTCCATGGATGTGAAAGGAGTAAAAACAATGGGGTGCATTGAACACATGCTGCTGTAGCTGCCATTTATTTTTCAGCAATACCAGAAAAAAATCTGTGTTGAATTGTTCAGCTGGCTGCTCAAAAGACAAAGGTAACAATAAGAATAGCTCATCTCGTGCTGCTATATCCACGGTATTGCAAAGCTTTTAGATGATAGTGTTATCTTACATATTACTAATGTATGAAGTCTTGGAATATTCATGCACAACTGGGTGAGTGAAGGACTAAATTAAAGCACATCTCCTGTGAAGGCTCTTGCATCACAAGTGAAATATAATCTTTCTTTTTATTTAACAGCAATTTTTTCAGAGGATCTTTTTTACTGTAATCTGTATTGTGTTTAAAAGAAAGAGTTAGAGTATAAAATATTCCCCAAAACTATCTTACCTAAAGCAGCTACGAATCATTATTCTACCTCACATAGAAGGAAACATTTAATAAATAATTCTGCAACTATAGACTACATAAAGTGCAAACATACAAAGCCAAGATTAAGGTTGCTAGAAGTATAGCTTTATTATTACTGAAGTAAATCAAATAATTGATTTACTAAGCACTAGGACAGAAATTAGTAATATGAAATTCACATACTTTAAACCCTGCTTGCAACTTATAAACCTTAGAAAGCAATTGTGTCATACCAGCTTTGGGTTCAACTCAAAAGTCCCTTCTTGTTCCTCTGCTAGCAGAGAAAGTTATTGCGTGGCATGGTCTGCATGGTCCAGCACACCCTCATGCAGATGGTGTGCACTACTGGGATGATTCCACAGAAATTTAATGGAAACAAAAATTTGAGTTCCTAAGAGAGAAAAGAAGACACTGAGAAACAAAAAGGTTTCTCAGTCAAGGGCTGATTTTCTCTGAAGAGATTAATTTCTGATTTAGGTGTGTAAAAACATTTTTAGTATGAAATTAGTTAAGCCAGCTGGAGTCACTCAGCCTGTTATCACCAGCACCATCAATATATGAGAAAGTGTCCATTGTTTCTCTTGAAGATATTTAATTGAAGAAAGCAAATAACAAGTGTTGTTACAGATGGCTCTTTAGCAAGATACTTTATTACCTTTGCAGAGAGAACTGTTTTATTAAAAAGCCAGTCATCTTGCAGCACAACATTACAACATTTATATTCAACATCAATAGAAGAATAATAAGATTGCAGTGTCAAATACCAAAAAATACTAAAATCTAGAATTCAAGTTTCTTGCAAAACCTTGATTCACAAAGGTAGACATACACATTTCAATTTCAACACAGGTACTTTATGTTGAAGATTACATCCTTTTTTCTCCTTTTTCAAATAATTATTTAATTCACTGAAATGTTGGTATGCATTTACATAAATATAGGTTCAGTATTTGTTTCCTCCTTGTAGTTTTGGACATGCTTCACTCAGTGTTCATTACTAAAACACTATCCAATTAACTAATAGTGCATACATACAATATGATTTTTGTTACTGCATGCAAGAATCCACATTCGTGATTCATTCTTGTGAGAAAAGAAGAATCTAAAATTTAGTGTTGAAGTCTAGTAAAGGTACCCATAAACTCTGACTTTCCAACTCAAAACATCAAAACTTTGAGGTTTTCAGAGAATACAATAGCATATAGTAATTAACATATTTAAAAGGTTGTTTTGCATTGTTTTCCATTTTAACTGCAAATACTCAACACTTGTGCAAATGAGATTTTGGGGATCCTGTCAGGTATTCAAAAATGAGCTTTGTTTAACTTTGGGATAGGGGTGGAATACAATTTCTTTTTGTGGTTTCAGGAGCCTTCACTGTTGGCTGTGCCCCTCCTGTCTCTTTCCCATCCCCCTTCTGTCTCTGCAATAAGTGAAGGAGTCTCCTGCAATAGTGTAGAGTCATGATGTGGCTACCAGACAGACCTTAACCTGACCAAGTATATAGAGATTTTACTCCTCTCAGGGCTGATGGCTTCCAGGACCCAGTAGCAGTGTCTCCACGTGCACGTCTGGTAGGAATCTTAAATACAATTTAGATGCTTCATTTTTAAACTGACATTGGCATTGGCTTTCAAGGGGGAATTAAAAGAAACCCAAAACAATTGAGCATTAGTACTAGAATACTGAAACTGAATAAGATACTCTTATTTCCCATAAGTACCCATATGCATTAAAAAAAGGCAGATACAGAACCTGCTATGAAATCTGTGAATTAATTCCTGCCTGCTTCTTACTCTGTTGTTAGCTTTTTTTCAGATAGATCACAGCCTTCAAATTTGGTAAGATGAATTCTATTTTCAATATCATAGCTTAAAGGCAATGAACAACCATGAGTTGAGTGCAGGTGCTAAATTAGCAAGTTTTATAATAATTACTTCCTTTTGGTCTGCTCATACTGGGTATTGTAGTATCTAATACATATATTATCAAGAACACTCAACATGGCTCAACTTGCTGAATATTAATAGCATTATTAAAATAGAATTACAACACATCATACATAGTTGGTAATAGCTACTATCACTTTGAAATCTTGCTTACTAAATTATTTCAAGATCTTGAACAGATTCCATAAAACAATCTCAAGAGTTAACGACTGCTGAGTCTTTCACATGAACTGCAACTGATCAAAATTTTCCTCTTCTATTTTTTTTCATAAATGAATGTTATATTAAAATAAATCCCCCCCCCCTTTTTTTTTCATTTGGAGGAACATTCTCTGGGCACTTGCACACCAAAAATATACAATATAAACCTCTTCAGCAATAATTTTCTGCTGCCAGAGATAGAAAAAATATTATCAGTTTTCACATTTTTTATTTTCTGTTTTGTAAATCAGTTACTTACAAAGGAAATCCAAGGGAGTAAACTTTGCTGTTGAATAGGAACCAATATCTTCCTTCCCCTACTCAGAGCACCTCATTCCCTGGTGCAATTAACCAGGATGGAATCACCAAGTAAATGATGTGCTTATGATTCATGTAAATGACACTTATACACATGTTGATGATGAGTCTTTGGTGCATTCCAAGAAGTACAGATACCAAGAACATTACTTGAATTTCAAATGTTTACATTACCAATCTCCTCTAAAGGCAGTATTCTGCCTACATAAAACTTGCAAAAGCAGAAACAAAGATTAAGTTTGCAAAGGATGACTATAAGGAACATCCAGTATCAAAACATCCAATCTCCTACTCTTACAAGTGTCTGTATCAGCCAGTATATTGTACAAAATTACCAACCTTTAGCTTAAGCTCCACTACATTTTCAGCTTACTTAGGTTATATTCTTAAGTTTCTAACCATCTTTTTAATCATCTACAGAGTATGCGGAAAAACCTGCTCTGGAAAATGAGCTGTTGACCATTATTAAAAGGGAGAAAGAATCTAATAATTTGCAAGGCCTCCAGTAACAATTAGGATGAGTTACTTGGATGTTGTTTGAAGGGCTCAGAAGCAGTAAGGACACAGTGCAGGAAGATGCCTTCTGTAGAAGTTGCTGTGAAGATGCTACCAATGTCACTGAGGAGCTAAAACTTATAAGCATGCACAAAAGTCACAGAAAAAAAAAAAAGTTTGTGAGAAAATTTATAATCTTAAATATGTGGAATATTATCAATACAAACCAGGCGAAAATGTCACTAAGACTAGACTATAGGTGCTTGATCTAGGATAAAAGTAGGAAAACTTAAGAAAGCCTTAATATTTTTCAGAACAGATCAAGTACTTGAATTTAGCTTGTGCGAAGAAATTTGCCTTAGCTCTCCAGAGTCTCAATTTTGCCATTCCTAGTTACCATATAGATGAAATGTGACAAACAACTGCTATTCATGTAGCCTTCACTCTTCCTTTCTTGCTAAGAGTCAGGAGACTAAAATGCAAACAAGGAGTGTTTGATGTACTCCCCCACGCTATTTCAAGCCACCTTTTGTGAATAGTTTCTGAAATCCAGCTATAATCCCTGTTTTCAGCTACATATCAGACATCAGGAAAAAAGCCTCAGCCATCCCAACTCTGATTTTCTGATAGTCTTATCTCACTACAAAAAAACTTGACTCTACCAAAGTCACCATGAATTCCATAGTGAAATTTAGCATGTGAATTGACGGAAAAAAAATTCCTGTCTCTTTTTTTGTTTTGATGGTTTTCTTTGTATTAATGTTACCTTTTTAAAATGTATTGCACAACCTCCCAGAATTTTGTGTTATGGTGTCACTGAACTATAATGCTTAACACTTGCTTTGACATTAGTTCTGATGACATTTTCAAGTTATTGTGTGAAAGAAGTCAACTTCAGCAAAAGTGCATACTTTCCCATTAAAAATTCTAAAAGGAAAAATGCAATGATTTGGGCTGGAAGATCATCTCATTCCTACCCCCTTCCAAGGGTAGGGATACCTTCCCTTAGATCAGGTTGCTCAGGGCCCTGTCATGTCTGGTGTTGTGCACTTCCAGGGATGGAGCACCCACAGCTTCTCTGGGCAATCTGTTCAGCGCCTCACCACCACTGCAGGAAGGAACTCCCTCGTAGTATCTCACATAACCCTACTCCATTTCAGTTTAAATCTATCATGACTACATGTATTATGACTACATGCTCTTGTCAAAAGCACGTTTTTTGGTAGTACAGAGGAGAGGCCACAGTGAGGCCTCCCTGGAGCCTTCTGTTCTCCAGGCCGAACAGGCCCAGCCATGTCAGCCTGCCTTCACAGGAGAGGAAGGCAGGCTTCTTCCTTCAGAGGAGAGGAGCCCCAGCCCTCTGAATATCTTCATGGCCTTCCTCGTGACCTGTTTTCACAGCTCCAGGTGCCTCATTCTGGGGCCCACAGAGATGACTTAAACACACCAGGAGGAGCTTCACCTGAGCAGAGCACAGAATACTAACTAAATGCTAAGTTTGTTCTTTGACATGGAGATAGTGGGCAATGGTTTTTTAATTGTTTTGAATTGTGTGTGTATTTCTAAAAATAGATATTCTAAAGAACTGGTAAAACATTTATTTGAAGGAAAACAAAGTACAGGTTTTCACCAAAATCAGAAGAAATTTGGTGCTGATTATAATGTGAAAAGCAGCAAATCCTTTCATAAACTGACAGCTCCCTGAGAGAAAACAATTTATGTGAGAAGAAAAAAAGCCCAGGAATACTTGACATAGTTGAGAACAGGGAGTGGGGAGGAAGGAGTAGAGTTTTCAAGGCATGTATTCTGCAAAGAAATTATATCTCATATTCTCAAGTGTTCTAAAACAAAAATATATCACAAGCCTGTGTGTAAATGCACAGTTAGAGCAGAATTCAGTATGCAGCCTTTTCTACATGTACATATGAAACAGATGGAATTTGCTTTTTGCTTCCTACAGTGCAGTGTAATCTCTGCCAAGATCAGTGCTGACACAAGTTTTCATGACCATCAGGAAAGTTTTTGCAAATATATTTTGAGGGCAGCTACTGTCATTGAGATCATCTGGAAAAAAACAGACACAGAAACACACCAAACAGAGGCTATATGAATAAAGGAGTTCCTGGATTGTTTTAGCTTTTGTATGTATCGATTACTGAAGATTCTTTGAGTATATTAAAGGGACTTAGGCCCGGAGCTGGTACCAGATGTGTAAATCTGCTGCATTTAATTACAATTTTCTTCTGTTTTGCTTTTTTGCAGTCTTGTTCTCTTTGTTTCCAGCATTCATATTTTCCTTGGCTAATGTAAATTGTTATGTACATACATTAAAGGGCTCTTGATAGCTTAAATATTGAACTCTGTGCCTTTTTAAACTTTTAATTTCACTATTTTCTCAATGCAAACTTTCTCTCTGAGATTTACATGGTCTGGCTTGCAGAAATTGTGTGCTCAGGTACCCCAAAGCAATGCTCAGGCCCTTGCAGTGCATGGCTGTTCTTCTGCTGTTGTGTCCACTTTATTCCTAAGGATGGCAGTGGACAAAATAAAATCCTGCTTTGTGAACATAAAATCTGTGGAGAACTCAAATATAACTCTACCATCTGGGACAAGCTATCTGCTTACAGGCTAGAAGGCAACAGAGCACCCCGAGTTCAAAGGGAAGGAGAGAAAATGAAAGCTAACTATGCCTGTGCATACAGAAGACAAGTAAAGGATATGTTCTGGAGGGTCCTTGGGGTGTATAATTTTCTATCTGCAGTCCTCTAGCATATGAATAGTCAGTGGGATCCCTTTCATGTATTTCAGTGTGTATAAGGGCTATATTTCAAACCTCAAACTATACAAAACTACCCTTCAAAATTAGCCTGCCAAGAGTACCCTTCAAAATGGTACATTAGGTAGGGGTCTACACTTATTGTAAACATGATAGGACTGCACATTTCTATGTACTTTTGAAGGTAAGACATTTGTCACTTTAAACAAGGGTCCACAAAAGGTGTGCTTTCGCTCTAATTTTGCCCTTCCACAGTAACTCAAATCAAGTATCAATCATTTTAATACAAATAATTTTTTGAACATTTCCCCTTATATCACCTTGCTGAGAGATGCACATAATTTCTGATTAAATGTCATAAAGACAGTTTAAGCAGTTTGACATGTCAGAAACTTTGGAGACAAAAAAACCTACCTTGATTTTCTTATCCTGGTTGGACAACTATTAAGAAAAACATTTGAGATTAAAAACTTGATATATTTTAAAGAAGATATTTTTCTTTTTAATGTTGAAGCACATTGCAGAATGCTGAAACTGGTAAAAAGTCTGTGATGGAACTTTCTAATGGCATCAACAACATCTCTCAGCAAGGTGGCCCTCACAAAATGGCAGTATGACAATTATGATTATCACAGACAACACTCAAGTACATCAGTTTCCATGATACAGGAAAATATTTCTTTGTAGAGGCTTTCCTGCACTGAAAATTATTCTTGTTTAACTAAGAATTGTGGTGAAGAGGCCTTTCCTTTGCAAACAAATTAGATCAATCCAATCCTAAGAAGACAAATTAAAAGTCATCATTTGCTATGTACTCCTCAGAAAACTCAAGGACGAGTTATGATCCAGTGTTTGTAACATGAGAAAACAGACACTGAGTCGAGCATAAATGCTAAGGAATATGATTGTAAAAGTGACAATGAAGGTATCTGAACACTCTTCATGCAATTCACATCTATGCAAATATAGCTCTGCTGCTGACTGTAGAATCTCTCTATTTTTGAATAACCTTACAAAGAAGGTGTCACCTCTCACATGAAGACAGGCTGAGAGATTTAGGGTGGTTCACTTGGAGGAAAGGAGGGCCCAGAGGTACTGCACAACACCCCGCAGTACCTAAAAGAGGCTACAAGAAAGCTGGAGACAGACTTGCATCTTTTGGTACCTAAGCAGAGGTTGCTTAGGTGGTGTGGAGAGGGACTTTTGACAAGAACATGTAGGGAGGGGACAAGGGACAGTGTTTTAAATTGAAAAAAACAAATGTTCAGATGAGGTATAAGAAGGAAATTCTTCTTTGTGAGTGGTGGTGAGGCAATGGAACAGGTTGTCCAGAGAAGATGTGCCACCTCTCCCTGGAAATATTCAAGGCCAGTTTGTATGGGCTTTTGAGCAACCTGGTCTTGTGCAGTGTGTCCTTGCCTGTGGTAGGGAGGTGGGAAGTAGATGATCTGTAAAACCCCTTCCAATCCAAGCCTTTCCATGATTCTGTGCAAATGCAGGAAACAGATATTGGAATTGATACAGTGGAAAGTAAAAATATTTTCTTAGGTGCTCCTAGCTAATCAGTGGCAGAAATAAAAGACTTTGAAGCTTCAGACTACTGATGTGTTCAAGAACTAGTCTCCCTGGTACTTAATTCTGTATGGCAGAATTTTCAGGCCAATTGTGACAGTTGTCAAAATCAAGCACACTCTGCTTGATTTTAAATTAAATTAAATTTTAAATTAAATTTTAAATTTAAATTAAGACCCTGTATTTAAAATGTCTTTTTTCATATGACAATAAGATGAATCCTAATGCAACAACTTGCTCAGCTGACAAATTAATCAGGTAAGAGTCCTGCTCTGCTATGGCTGCAAAGTGGCTGTGGGTTAGAATAACTGGCTTAGCCCTTGGGAGGCTGAATCCAGCTCCCTGCTTTGACCCAGGCTGCTTTGTCAACCAGGCAAGCTATAAAGGCTTGTTTTTTCTTCTTCATGTGAAATTGAGATAAAAGCAGTCTCTTGCTTTGAAATGGTGTTGTGAATAGAAGCTGTTTAATACTATAAGGCACAGAGTGCTTTAGTGTCTGCACATGCATTCACACCTGCTCTAGACTGTTTCTGGCAAATTTGTAATGGGCTACATTTCCTATTTGCTGAGCTGCTACCTATAATTTTGAAAGAAACTTGCAGATGTAATCCAAGTGACAGAGCTTTACTGATATTTAGATCATAAAACTATGTTAGTAAACCATCGATAACATTTTCAAATTAGTGGTGAAACAAGAACACTGTTTATATGTATGTGTATGTATTTATATATATATACGAGAAAGAGGGGCTTGTAAGGAGAAACAACACTTTTCTCCATATCTGTCCTACAAAGAAAAAAATCCAAAACAAAACAAAACCTTTGAGCAAATGACAAATAAAATCTTCAGAAACTGCACAGCAGAAGAAGTGAGGAAGTTCCTCCTAACCCTGTTATTCTCTTTATATCCAGTGACCGTTTCTAGAAAAGAGTATTTTTCCTATGACCTCTGTATGAGTTTTTTACATTGTGTCAATGTTTTTTTTAATTCATTAAGACAATGGAAAAAAATAAATTATTATTCTTTCTATCACTAGCACTTTTTATTTTTAACCAAAGTGTTCAAAAATCATTTTCTTTACTACAGACTTCCTTTACTTAAACATGTATAATGCATCATTGACTGGAAATCATCTGGCAAAAAAACTCTCCAACATTAAAATTCTACAACAATAACCAGTGTATCATATACATTATGGCCTACCAGTGTACTACACATTGAATTTCCTCTAACTGTGTCCTTTACTATGTTTCTTACTTCTGCATGAAAAACAGATGATTTAAACACATGATTTGTATGATTTTGCTTAATGCAGTAATGAGATGAGCAGATTAAACAGTATAAGGGACTGTATGGGGTAATGGATGTGTTTGTTGGTTTTCTGACAACAATTTCTCACCAAGAACTAAACTAAGGTCATGTAGGAGTCACAAATTTCATGAGCCTGCAGCACAAAATCATAGAGAAATGAGTCCATGTAGTCTCATTCCACACTCCCATGGCTGAATTGTTCCATATTAGACTGCTTACCAACACACTCCTGTCAATTTGGGAAAGATGATTCTCCAATTTTTTATCGTTAGAGATGCATCAAGTTGCTCTGAAAACAATTACAGAAGAAAAACTGTTGTAGTAGCTGTTCCATGAATAGCTCACTGATATTTTGGCAGAGAACAGTGGATTAGTCTGGGGTTTTTTAATTCAGTCCTAGTGTTGTCTTGCTACTCTAATGCATATGTTAAGATGATGAATAATCCTGGAAGTAAGTCTCTGTACTACAGCATTAGAATATAATACACTGATAACCTTCTTAGAGCTGGGAAAAGAAAATAAAAAGGAAGAAAAAAATGTTCCTTAAATTCAGCAAAACTGATCTACTGATCTTTACTCATTTGCTCCGCCAGCTGCAGTTACAGACCATGTTATTCAGGTGAGCAGCATTAACACATTGTGATTGTGTGAGCACCCCTGATTTCACAGTTCCCCAGCCTTTGCTGATAGCTTTATAGCTTTGTTTTGGAGAGCTGAAACTAGACAGACCATCATTTAAGTAACAAAAAAACCCCAAAAAACAACAACAAAAAAAACCCAACAAACAAACAAAAACAAACAAACAACAACAAAAAAAAAGAAACCCCAAAAAAGCTCCCCAGAAAACCAAAAGTGGTTTAAGACCATCCATCACCCTTGTTAACAGCCTCCTTGAACTAATAAAAATATTTGCTGGGGGGGTTTCCTCCATCATTTTAGCCTCTTCCTTTGCTCAGTCTGCCCCTTTTTCAATATCTTGCTACTTATTAGCCTGGAAAAGAAACAGAATTCCTTACATAAGAATTACCTGTAGAGTTCATGTTTGAAAGCCTCTTCCAGTCTCATTTATTTATAATGATTTTGGAAGAGCTAGAAATCATTGTTTGTTCACTGTTATTGAACTTCATAAACTTGCAGAGGAATCTAGCAGTATTTTTGACATCAGGCAACTAAACTCCTGACTACTTTAAAATAATTGTGGCAAAAAGATGTGGTTTGAAATGGGTTTATACATATTCATATATGCAGGAGAAGGAATAACTTAAGGATATTAACTTCTATGCTCACTTGCACAGATATTTTGTATGCACATGTACCATACTGTACCTTGAGCCATTCATAGAATTCTTTTAAGTTGTGCTGACAAATTCAGAGAAGTTATGCCCTTTTGGCTGTGCTTTACATTAAACAAAAGCCACCAATTTCCACCAATTATTTGGAGCATAGAGTCCCATTCTTATTTGCAAGTGAGTCTTACAGAACTAGGTAATTTGAAATTATTTATAACTCAGATTGCATAGGATCATTCCTAAATTCCTACTAATGGTTTTTTAACATTGAAAATTGCTGTCTCTACAAACTCACATTTCGTGTTGGTAGAGGTGTAAATTACCAAGATAATACTTCAGTGTAGTGACTCAAGTATTTTAAGTCAAACACAGTCAAATGCCTCCACAGATTTTTCTTTCAGGTCAACATTTGACACATGATTGAAGAAAGCATACAATGTTGCTCATTCCCTTTAAATAGACCATTTACTAAAATACATCCCTATACACTCCTATTTCGTGGAATAGGATAATATTCCATGATATGAACTATATGCACCATGGCTTGATGCAAACCTTTGCTTATCAGCTGAATATCTTCTGATTTTGTCATTAACAAGTATTTGTCACTAAAATTCACCAAGTCTTTCTTAGGAATGATCAACAGAATAATCTTTTAAAGACCAAATAAAATTTAAAAAAAATTAAAAAGAAAACACAGGATGCATTTTAAAATAGGATAAACACAAATTTTCACACTTAAACATGACACAAATAAAGATGAAAGAAAAAGCTTCATCAGACAAATGCTTGTGGAAAAGAATCTAAAAAGTTATTCTACATCTAAGATGTAATAGCCATTCAAAAATATTTGATACAATGAAAAAAACCCAATGATCAATGTAGTTCAGATAAACTAGAATACAGCATGTAATGGAAATAACGCAATTTTAAAATTTCATCAGCAATTGGGACATATATTCCAGAAACTTGAACTCCAATATCAAGTTTTGGTCATAGAATCACTGGAGAACCTCCTGAGGAGAGAAAGTATACAAGTCTGGAGGATAGAAGATTCGGGAGGATTTAAAAACAGACTTGCTCAGAGAACCAGATGAAGGAAATGCAAGATTAAAACATCTAAGTATATATATAGTAGGTGTTTACATAAAAGGGAATAGCCATCTACTTTCCACATTGAAGGAACAGGAATTATCATCCAACGTGACCCCAGTAATTTCCAGATGAGTCCAGTTTGTGCACATAAGTGAGTCACCAGTAGCACAAGAATCTCTGCATCAAGCTCCCTGGCATAACTTTGACTTTTCCCTGAGGCCAGCTTTCTGAAAAGAGCCAATATTAGAACATAGACATTGTATTGTAATCTCTTAAGTAAGAAAATTAAACATATTATGCAATCATCACACTCTTACTGTATAGAGATAACCCCACAGGTCTTCTATCAACAGCAAAAATTATTTTTTCTTCCCAAAATGCAATTTCCCCGAACTATATTTGAGTTCAAGAAGAAAAGAAAAAATAAGGGGGATATTTTCTCATTTGACAGAATTTGAAGATGCTGTATTCACTGCTGGTCTTTTTTAAAGTGCAGCAGTTCATTTGCATAATACTTACAAGGTTTAACAATACCATTAGTGGCCAAAACACACACATTCCAGTTAAACTAATGATAAACTTACACTATGCATTTTAATGCAATTTAAAAATGAAAGCTCTTCAATTCTAAAATGTCATACAGATCCCCAAAGCTCAGCAATATTTGTGTTTTAGGAAGGTAAAACCTCCCCACTGTGAAAGCTCTGCTCTTTAGTGACTTTCAAAACCCTATTCATAAATACTGATTAGGCAGTACTTCACCATAGGGTACAGCATTACTAGCAGAGCTCCCTACCCAGGGCCAAAATGGAAATGTTAGTATAGTAAATCAGCCCAAATGTCCTGGTAATTCTATACATGAAAGATCATCTTTAATAAACAGATGTTAACTTGGGACTCAGCTCATTTTATTTCTAGTCTGCAAGCATCAAATGCCACAGACTGATTTAAGGTGGAAACCTATGAGCAAGGAATGCATAATGTGATTGCATTTAAATGGGAAAAAAGCTTCAAGGCACAGACTGTTTGGAGTCCAGCTGGCTGACAAAACTGCAAAGGTACTGGATCCAAGAGACAATTTATTCTCTTAAATAATGGGTCACATGTTATCTGCCACCTTTCTGAAACTGCTGCAAATTAACCACCTTTACAGCTTGTTATGAAAGGCTTCTGAGTGCCTGCAGAGTTCTTTGGCTGCTCTTCGGACTAGTGACTCATAATACCTGGTTAAGCAAAAAGTGCATTTAATTTTGTTTCCATTGTAGAATCATTACAGAAGTAGTGCAGCAATTAGGGACTTAATTAGCCAATGGCTTCATTTTTCGTATAATCATTAAATGCACAATTAACTGTTCTTTCCATTTTGTTATAAATGTAGTATTTCATAAAAGAACCCAGCAAAATCCCCCCTAAACAACACAAACCCATATATCACCCATTATATTTGGGAGCAGTTACACTAAGAGAGCAACGTCCCTGCCTCCATGACAGCTCTGCCTCAGGCAAACGCTTCAGCTTCCTTCTGTTCCTTTAAGAAGGAAGAATTCTTTAATGTTTGGCCACGCTGGAGCCTACAGTGTCCTTAGAGCTCACCAGGGGGAGGATAACATAACTCTGCAGTAACTTTGCAGGATAACTTTTACCTTGGCTTTATACCCAAGATGTGCATGTAGCAATTAATTACCACACTTTTTTTCCTTTCTGATAAGTTTCTTTTAAACAATGCCACTTCCACTGCTGGTTAACAGGAGTTCCAATATTGTTTCCAAAATATCATTCAAACCTGCAGGAAACACAACATGGGCCTGGAAAATTTACTATTATTTCACTTGCAGATTCATATCACATGGTGTCATTTACCCTCCATGAGTTCAGGAAGATACCTTATATTAGCAGTGGGAAAACAATGTAAGTCTTCAGTGTGGTTGAGTTCACTTTTCCATTCTTGACTTTATAAAAGCTGTCTACCTTATTTGTAAGCATTATGTCTCATGCAGTAGGATTGGGAAAACAAGCTAGTTTTGATTGACCTGAAAAAATCTCTCCATTAGCAAAACCCCTCTTGATTTAAGGGGAGAAGTTAGTTGGCCTGTATCTTATCATGTTCAAGATCCCAGGCTCTACTTTAGGTTTTACACAATTTCTTGGCAGAAATCAACATTTTGCTACATTAGACACTGTGCTAAAGGAAAAAACTCTCCTTTTTCTAGTGAAAATTAAAATCCATGTGTGATCCCCAATGAGACTCTTTTGATCATGGAGTACTGCAAATCCTTGCTTCATACATGAAGCCACTTCAGCAATAACAGAGCTATAGATGAGAATGTTGGTTCCTAGACCTGTGATCAACATGCCTCACACTGAAAACAGCACAAAAAGAAAAATGTTGTGCCAAACATTTCTTCTTAGCTTGGCAAAGTGATTGCTTTTGCAAATTATGGTGTTTTCAATGCTAGCAAGTGTCTCATTATAACTCTCCAGAGAAGTGGAGCAGAAAAACAGCCATCAAGAGAATCAAGAAATCAAGCTTATGTGGCTAAAGCTTCCTAAACATTACCAACTATGACAGATCATTCAATTTCTTTCAGGAATTCCATACCACTGTGTTGCTGAGAAAATCAAATACACTGCATTTAACTACTCTGGGATTTTAGGATTTCCAGTAGAGAATGCAGGAATTTCTACAGAGTGGTAAATGGAGAATGTCTTTCATGGAACATTCTTTTTTCTCCTGTGCATTCTCTATATTCCTGACATCATAATTATTAAATTATCAGAATAAACTTTGTTCCCTTTCTGAATGACACAAAAGCTAAAAGGACTTTTTTGCTCTAAATATAAGCTTTTTTTCTGTGTGTTGCCATGAGAAATTCCATGCTACCGTAACAGAACTAGTCATATAGCTCTTTGACTGGAAAACAACAACTGCAACTGCTGAAATTATCTCAATTCAATTATGTTATTTTTATTAATGGTTCAAAATAGGCTGTCTTGATGCAGAAAGAAAAAAATTCTCCTTCTTGCTTACAAATCTTCTCTCTAGTGTTCCTGTCACAGTCTATAACTCCAACACTTCAGTTTATACTAAAGTGTATATATATAAAGCTCTATTTTCTCCTCTCCTGCTATGTATATTATACCTACTGTATAAATCATATAAATCAGGAAAGAAGGTGGGAAGATGATGAGAAAAATAGTTACTTTCAGGAAAAAACTTAAATGCTTTGACTCAGTTTACCAGTGTGTTGCTTAAAATATTTGGCTAAGCAGTAGAGCCAGCACCTTGCTGGTTTTGCACCAACTTGGGAAATCTCAGCTTAAAGATGAGTTTATTGAAACCATATTGCAGTGTTACAGAATAGACAAATACCACTGCAAAACAAAAAAGTACATAAATTACTTTATATAACTATTATGTGTTGACTGGCCCTTCACAAATTTGTAATGACATTTAATTCCTGTCTGCTTTCTGATGGAGCACGGATTAATTAGTGACTTAGGCACCACCCAGAGTTGCATCTTTATTTCTCCAGTGTCAACACTAAATAAGTGAGGTGTAAATTGCATTCAAGATTGCATTCATGTTCCCTGATGGTTTGTTTAACAAATGCACAATCATATGTATAAAAGGGAGTCACATTTTACTGCAACAAAGTATTTTGACAGAACTTGATCATGCCAATGTAGCAGTCTAGGGATGCTATGAAAGTTAGTTAAGTCTCTTAGAACACAGAATTAGACTTTACAACACTTAGAAAACAAAAATAAAGCATTATTTTTCATAGTACTGAAATACAGCTTATCTCATTTTAGCACAAGGTTATTTTGCTTAATGTTATTTGCATTGTAACATAATGATCTTCTACAAAATTTGTTTTAATATAATTCTACCCAGACTTCACAATAAAGGACTAATTCCTAAATGCTTGATACCACTGCAAATTTCACAGGGCAGACAGCAACAACCTTGGTATTGCTTTTACTGTCATTTGGGTAAATTAACTGTTAATGAGTCCTTGGTTGTCCTTAACCAAAACTTTGCTGGACAGGTTCATTTACATGGTCATTCCTCAGACAGAATGACCTTCCAATCTGGCTTAGAGGCCCCTAGTTTGCTATAAATGTGACCTGACATTTCCTTATGGGTGAAAAATTAGATTGTAGGAAAGAATACAATAACATAATTCTATTTCAGGGTCTAAGTGAAAGTGGTGGTCGAACAGATTAAGATGTAAAATCCCTTTGTAAAATTAAATTATTTATAATATGATGCATACTCCTTGTTTTATCTGTCATATAATACAATTATTTCATACAATATAGCAGCTGCATTCATTGGTGCTGCTGACAAAACAAAAATAGCATCATTGCCAAGAAGGGGGTCAAGAACTCTGGAGGGCAGTTATTCTGACTCCTAAAGTTTCACCTTTAAAATAAAAACACTTGCAAATGTTGCTGGTTTTTATAATGGTATTTGGTGATTAGAAAGTTTTTTCATCTATAACACTAATCAAAATAACCCAATTTTTATAAGTCTTTTAACAGTATGGATACATTCAATTACTATATGTTATCATGCTCTCCTCACCATTGTCAGCTGCCTTACCTCAGTTTCTAATACCTTACAATTTTTTGGCCACAGCCAGCTGAAGGTCACAAAGAGACTAGGTGCAATTGTTTGAAAGTCTAAACATTTCATAAGTAACTCTCATTCCACAGTTAAAATACCTAAGCATCGTCAACTAAGTTAGTGAATCTGTAGGATCAAAATCAGAAGGAGTTGCACAAACGCATTTAAATTCTTTGTTTTTTTTAGTGTAATTATTAGGATTCTTTTCATATCAGAACTTGTAGGTTATTTCTTCAACTACTCAAGTCTCCTGGAAAGTTCTACTCATCAGACCACATACTTGAAATGCATGGTGAGATTACAGCAATTAATTTTCAATTTCAGCCTTCAGTTATATAGTGCTATTTTAGTTTTTAAGTTTCTTTTTGTAATGTTTGAGCTTTTGCAAAGCTTCTTTACAAGAAAGCAGAAGAAAAAAAAAAAAAGTTAATCAAGAAAAATTATATGAATTTCCAGAAACTCACATTTTATTCCACTGATTCAGTATGAAAACAGAGAAAAGTCTGACAACTGTATTCTCATAAATGGCTGTGTAGGCCTTTTAGTGAAGTAATGTACACACACAAACAACAAAGAAAAAGAAACATAACTCCTGTAACTGTTATGAAACAAGGCACTAAAACAGGCCATCTTTTATCAGCCCAGCAGTACTTCGCAATTAAGGCACTACTCACACAGCATTTCTGCAATTCCAACAATAAACTCCTCTAAGAAAATGAAGTTTCTCTCTTCTACACCCTGGAACATTTTGAATTTAAAATTACTTATTTTATGGAGCACCTCCATGTGGTCACTCTGGCCCAGATATCACCTTTCTTTATACTGTTTTAATTAAATGAGCAAATAGTTTTAAACTCTGAAAAAAAAAAATTCTGACCAATGTTTGTTTAATCTCAGCTAGGCACATAATATTCTGTGCTCTAATCTAAAATGTTGCATCTGTATTTGGTCAACACTG
The DNA here is from genome assembly GCF_027887145.1 of Ammospiza caudacuta. Taxonomy (NCBI): domain Eukaryota; kingdom Metazoa; phylum Chordata; class Aves; order Passeriformes; family Passerellidae; genus Ammospiza; species Ammospiza caudacuta. The sequence goes on from NC_080632.1 coordinate 18,078,329, forward strand.
CTGCCAAGACCGTGTGTTCTAATCTAAAATGTTACATCTGTATTTGATCAACACTTCTGCCAAGACCTTTTAGTAACTCGGTAAATATTATCTTTCTTTGTGCAATGAATTTTCAAAAAAAATTTTTTTCTAGTTTCATGCCGTTCTAACTTACTGCCAAATTGTATTTTTCCATCAGTCTTTGGATCTGCCAAATCAATAATTTTCTTAAGATTGTACTTAATAAATTGTCCAGGGTAGCAGATTTTCTTAGTAGGGGTTCAGTTTTCAAACCCATTAAAAGATGCTCCTGTCTGTATCATGATCACACAAAACTTCTCTTAATTCCCACTTCATACTGTTGTGGCATGAGACTGAATCTTCCTGTGCGGCAGCTAACACTGAGTTGCAAAAGCTCTGCATTTTATAGGAGTTGCTCAGCAAACAGAGATTCCCAAGGCCAGATGGGAAGTAAACTGCTACAAGCAGAACACCAAAGGACCATTTGAAAAATGGGAAATTCTATTATTTATCACCATGACTCAGACATTTGAGATTAGGTCCTTAGTCTATCTAGACAAGTTAATACTGTTGCAGGTTAGCAGCTCACCTGCGTACATAAAATAGGTTTGTGAGGTCACAGAGCACTAAACATTTTTCCCTTCTCTTATTCTAGCTGTAAAACACTGCCTGTAACATGCCTTCAGTGTCACTCCGCTCAGAAAGGTGAAGGCAACACCAAATCATACAGATCCTCCACTTCTTGCTCCACAACACCCCCATTCCCCCCCCCCAAAAAAAAACAAATAAACACTCACACATTGAAGTAGTGCTGAACTGCCCAGGAGCAGAGGGACATTGTTATTTCGTGGTCAATAAGCTCTGCATCTCAACGAATGCCTTTCACAAAACTGTCTGCTATCTTGACTTCAGACTTCAAGTTACTTCTGTTGATACCACACTCCATTTTCTCCCCAACATGGCCTGATCTGAACATAGCATAAGTATGATTTTGGGAAGAGCTTTTGGAATATTATTAAGTACATAAAGATCATTCAGTTGCTTAGATAAAGTTTTTATAAGTAAATCTGCATCACTTATCCCTAAAATAACAGCATTTAGCCATCTGTGCAATTTGAAGGTTTCTTAGCAATTTTATCATACCTCAAAGGAGGCAATTTTTCTTTTCCAAGGAAAACCAGGTCAAATATGTAAAAATCAATAAAAAAACAAAGGAATAAAACATTCTCAGTGCCTCTAGAACTTAAACAAGCAAATCCCCTAAACAGACAAAAAGAATCCAGGAACTACTTCTATCATAACTATATTATATTCAAGTATGTGGTTCCCACAAAGATTTAGCCAAGTACAAAAGAAAGGGGAAAATATCTCTGACCTTCATTTCAATATTTGCAAATCAATAGGACATCTCAGTTAGTTATAACACATCTAAATTACATTTTTATGGAGAACCTGAATTAATTGAAAGCAACTTAATTAAAACTGGGCTTTTTTAATAGTGAACAGAAATGCAGTAAGTGCATGTCCTGGAGCAAATTATCATGTTGCCCTATCTCCATTTCAGCTGCATATTCAAAGACAGCACAAAGCCAGAACATTAATAAGGCACAAGAATATTTAAGGAGTGCTGGTAGAATATGGAGTCCCTGGATCAGTGTTGTTTTTCTTTATTCTCCTTTTCATCCAATTAGCAGGAAACTGTAGAGGTTTTACAATTATACCTGTCACCTGCTTCATACATACTCACGTTTTGTTTCTTTCTAACACTAGATAACCTACTTTGGTTAGGATAATTACTGCTGAAATAAGAAAAATATTCCATCAAAGCACGTTCATCTTCAGCAGATGTATACAAATACTCCGGTTTTGGAAAGACATACACAAGTCCTTATTGTCGCCGTTTAACATTTCTTGATTTTTAGTTAAAAAGAAAATCCACCAGATCCGGAGGTGATTCTCTGTGAGGACTGCTAACAGCTTCTTCCAAATCCAACTGAACCAATCAGCTAGCTAGTTTTGAATATTGACACCCTGTTAAACCACTTAAGAAAGCTGCACATGCCTCTGTGAAATCACATTTAAAAACAAACGAACCCCAGGAAGAGCTCTCTCGGCTCCGGCCTCTGAACAGCTGACCGGGCGCGGAGCGGGCCCGGCTTGCTCCCCGCGCGGCCCAGAGGCTCAGCCCGCGGCACGGCGGGCCAGGCCGGGTCGGCTCAGCTTCGGGCAGAACCGAGCCGGGCCCCGCTCCGGCCGTGAGCTGCCCAGCCATCCTGCTGGCACCGTGGAAAATCATGTAGCCAAAAACGGAGGCAGCCCTGCAGCCCCACGCAGAAAGCAACTCCGTGGCTGGAATTGAACGTGTCAGGGGCCAGAAAACAGCCATGCAAGCAGAGCAGCCACTGCCCGGCAGAGATCACATCACCATCCGCAGGTCTGGGTGAGATATTAACTCTTTCAGCGCACAGATGGAACTTACAGACATCAATCCTCTCTCGAGTAAGAGAAAAAGAAAAGGTGAAGACACATAAAGAAAACAACGTGGAGACCGAAGGTCACTGAAGGATGAGTCAAATCCCAGATGGGAGGAGAATGAGGAGATGCCTTAGTCTTGGGATGCAATTCTCTTGTAAGTGTATGGTGAAGATAAAATTGATGCATCAGACTTATTTTTTCCCCTGTAACTCACGGAATGCATTGGGGGGATGTAGCGTTCTAGCTGCAGCCGTGAGCAGAGGCATCCATGTTGCAGCAAGCATATGTTGTAGTAGATGTGATTCAATGAGAAGCTTGGTCCCAGGGATGGAAGAAGAAAACCTCTGTTCCCAGAGATAAAAGAAGATAACTTTGTTTCTATACTAGAACAGCTTACCTTTAAAATTGCACCCCAGTAAATTGAAATGACCCATGGGTGGTAGTCGTGGGAAGATAATCAAACCATGTGAGGAACTTCGCGATTGCAGATTTCTCAGCTCCTGCTATTCATTAAAATTAAAACAATAAGAGAACTGTTTCTCATAGAAAGGTCTCCATGGCATGGAAGGAGAGACCCTTCTCCCTAAGTGAGCTGAAGAGAGATTATTTTAGAAGTGGTCAAATGACTGAAAAAACCAAATTTAGTCTGTTTACGTTGTCAGTGGGAAAAGAAAGAGGAGCTGGGGGAAGAAGATTATTGCTCCTGTTGGAAAGACAACTGAACTTTAGAATCAAACTATTGAGCACTGTACTTTTAAAAATTAAATCCAGCATTGGTTTTAGCTCACTTTGTAAAGAAAAGCCCAGCCTCATGTACACATTTTTGTTGTGGTTTAATTGTTGTTGTACTACTGCTGCTCTAAGACAGAAATTTACCAGAAGTAACCCAGGGCACTAACCATTGTCACCACTCATCCCGTACCGGAAGGGGACAAGTGGCCCTCAAAATCCTCAAGGACCCCAAATGGCACTGTCAAAGTCATGATGCCAAAGTTATGCTAAACCAGTGCCAGATAAGGAAAGGCAGTAATCACCCCTGTGGATTAAAAGGTGCAGAGAAGCCATCACTGCAGAGCATGGGATAGGTTTCAACAGTTAATGCTGAGCAAACCCAGTTGTTTTTTCACAGCCCCAATAAAATAGAATGAGGAGATTGTGGCATTTCCATGTGTAATTTTTTCTCATATGCAGGTAGAAGTATTTGCAATGTGACTGTGCTCTCTGATACTGGCTGGAGTTCTGCTGCAAGGTTTCAGTTCTTCAGCAAACCTTTGGGGTGACTGAACACAGTGTATGTAGATTTTTTGCTTAACCTTCTATTTTTAAAAACCTTCTTAAAACCTTGGTGTTGAAACTATTAAATGAAACTATCCAATCTCCCAAAATACCCCACTTCAAAGATATAAGGTATTAAACTTCAAAGGTTTTAATGTATGTCTGTAATCAATCTAAATAATGACATTGTACACGATTTTCCATTCTGATTGAAATTAGCACAAAATTTAAAAAATGGGTTTAGTATTAAAGCTGTGGGGCAACTCCATATTTTAGTGTAGGCTGTCATTTGTAAGGGCTAAATAGTCATTAGCACAGTGACAGAATAATAATTAAATTAGATTGTTTCCTTGCATTATAGCAGGAAAAAAAGCCATAGCATCGTTTTGCTTTATCTCTTTGCCTTAGCAAAGGTCAATTTCAACTCATTTTCATGGTTTTATTTTTACTTTAGGTCAACAGTCTCATGGATTTAAAACAAAGCCAGAGCAGTTAATTAACATTTGCTGATTGAATAAAAAGTTACTAAAAAAAAATCCTCTGTGAATAACCAATACAGTTATGCAGAATTTGGTGCTTATAATACTCATATCGTATAAACAAGAATTCTTGCTAGAAATGTGAAATTACAATTCCATAAATAAAGCGGCTAGCTTAACATTTCTAATTCTTTTGATTCAAAGAATTTTGTAAAGGGGAAGTCTTACAATAAGCAGAGTCTGTCCTACTAATGCATCTCGGTCATATGCAAAAAGCATATAGTTTAGATTACATAAGGTAGTTGAACTTCAATGACAAGAGATAGAATGAATACTAACAGGTCTTTTTGTCAGGTAATAAATATAAAAACCTGAATAAAAAAATATATATATGCTAATAAGGATAAAAAGGGGCAAAAAAAGGGTAAGATTTTACATTTGCTGCCTCAAATGAGTGTGTACAATTTAAAAAATGGTATTAGGAAAGGAAAATTCATAAGTTCAAGGGATTGTAGTTAATTTATATGAACTAGTGTGTATGTGATCAAAAATCTACAAAATTCGTAAGGTTTAGTCACCTCCTTTCAAAACTCTTTCAAAATATTGACTAAAATTACCACTAAACATTTTAAAATGTTACAAAATGTAAAAAATATTTATAAAGTATTGAAAATAGATCCAATTTTAGTCCATTGACAAGTAATTGAATCCTAAACCTAACACTGATGGAAAATTCTTTTTATCATGTGTTTTTATCATATTTTTTGTCAGGAAGATATTTTGTCAAATCTCAGGCATTCATTTTTCAGCTCTGATTTGGTGCCAAGGTTAGGTGCAAATGCTAAGGATAAAAGCATATTTTACCTCCTCAGGCTAATACTCCTGTGAATCTCCATGACAACAGGTACATCTGTATTTATAGTTTTACTAGCTTCTTTTCACTTCAGCAATTCCATGGAAAGTTACTTGTTCTGTGACAAACTGCCACCTGTTGTGAGTGGCTGCATGGTTCTGACCTGCTGGCATGGGTTAAAGCACCACAAATTCAAAGTCTCTCTTCAGAAACTAACACCAAGTCCCTGAATTATTGCTCACAGGTAGCACAAATACCCGATTGTTGTTTAACTCAGGCTCCTCCTGACGGGAAGAGCTGAACTAAAACTTTATCGCAAAACAGAAGGAGAATACCTTGTAAGTACTGTGGTAAATTCTTGTGACACCCTAAAAACTTGTCAGACCCTTCTTCTGACATATATGACGCCCTTATCAAAAGCAAACTATCTTTACATGATTGAAACTACGTGCAAGTGACTGCATGGCAGTGGTAAGCATTGCAAGGAAGGAAAGAAGGGTGAGAAGTCAAGCTGAACAACTTTAGTAATAGATTGCCAGAAGTGAATTAACAAATTGAAAAAGTCTGAGTAACAGGCAGAGTGAAGGCATTTTAAAAAATCCTGCCTTATCCTCCCCTTATTTATTTTTTTAATCTGCTATGTGTCAATTGAAAAAGAGTTTCCTTCTTTTAAATTGAGCAATGTACATAATAAGGAGAAGCAATATTAAGGGAAGAAAATAGTGTGTTTTACCTGACTCTGGCTGAGTGTGAGGAAAATAACTGCTTGTAGACTTGTAGGCAAAACCTTTCCCAAAACCAGGTACTGTTAAAATAGGAAACAGAGACTGCAGTTACACAGGCTCTTATGTGAATTTGGCCTGGAGAACTGCACACCCACCTCCCCTGGAAGCCTGCATTCCCTTCCAGATGCTCCCCCAACTCTGATGCATGTCTCCTCTCGAGCAGCCTTTTGCTCCTGCTCGCTACCCTGCCTTTCTGTTTGACAGATATCTCTGGCTGTATTGCAAGCTACAAAACAGCAGCAGCATTTAAGTAATTTTTCATCCTGCTCTGGTATTTTGGATTATTAAGACAAGTCTCTGTGGACACACTGTTTAGAACAAGTGCTTCAGCAACATATTTACAAGATGCTTACATTTTTTTCAGCTAAAACTGTTTCTTCTGCTCTCTTTCCTGCCTCAAAGGAACTATCAGTCAGACAAGAGTTCATTTTTTGCATACAAATTATTAACAAGATGCAGTGGCATTAGGCAAACCATTTGCCAAGTAATTAAATAACCTACCTCAAAAAATAAGGGGAAAAATAAAGTGAAAATTTCCAGATGGTAGAAATTTTTACTTCAGTCATTAAAATTAAGAGGCAAATTAGGACTATGTGTGCAAGCAAATTTAGTATATTAATTTAAATTACTAGACAGATATAATTTAGTCAGGATACTCTGAAAATATCATCTTGTGTTTCTTTCTCAACCAAGATGAGTGTCACTAGCACTAAAATCTCCTTCTCAAAGTGGTGCTCTGTATAAATCTCCTCTAGCAAAGACAGTCAGACAGTCTTACTGAACAACACAAAATTTGGAGCAAATTTTCTTTCTTTCTGAAATCCGAGCCACCTTAACAGCTTTCAAATCAGCAACTTTGTTAGTCTCAGACATCAAAATCATTAGCCACCTAGGAAATCTAGATAAATGAAAGAAAGAAAGAATTAGGGATTACTTTAATATTGTTTGCTGCGGTTGTCTTTACCTCTGACTGCTGTGAAACTGAGACACCAGTTTGTTGCCTTTACAAAAAGACTGCAACAGACCCCTGAAGGGTGTAATTTCCCATGTGCTTAGCTGTACTCATACCTTAATGATCCTCAAATATTAAGAAACTGCATTAAGTCTCTGTGTGATCAGTGAACTTATTTTCAGAGGGGTTTAACTTCCATATAGGCTCTTAAATAAACAGGCCAGACTAAAAGTATTGAAGTATTTTCCTTCTTTGTGTCCCCGTAGGCACTGCTGTGCTGGAAGTGCCTTGATAAAACAGCTGACTGATTCCTGCTATGTAGCAACTGGAACGTCTGGGAACTACATCCAGGAAAATCTCACTGGTTACCCTGCAAATGAATTATTGGCACATCCAATTTATCAGGGTACAGCTGAAAGTGTGCATGGAACAGCTTTTTCTAGCGCAGCACAGCTGCATGGAAATAGCCTCTACACTGTGCCCAGGAGCTGTGGCCCCTGCAAAGCAAACTCATGGGGATGAAGGTTTCCCAGGAAAGAGGAGCTGTGTGTGCTATACGGGTAAGCAGATAATGCAGGCAGGATGTCCTAAGGCTGAGTCTGAGACCCTTGAAGGCAACATGACCAAGAACATTCCCAGGCATCTTGAGAGCATCGAACTTCCTGCAGTCCCTAAGAGGCAAATGTAAATACAGACAACTCGTGTACGATACTGAGGGACTTGCCTTTTCCGTGCTGAAAAAAGGCAATCCCTTGATTTCTGTAAAATATTTTGTATGCTTAATTTTCTAATCTCTAAATCTCTCATCAGTGTAGCCCGACAGTAGCTATCAGCATGTTCAGAAATAGTCATGGAAAGCTTATTAGTTCTTTGTTTATTAGTCTTTAAAACTGCATGGTAAAAGAAACACATCTTCAAAGTCCCCTGTTCCACTTCTTGCATCGGCAAATACTGCAGGAAAAGTATTTATTGTGAAATTCCACTCAAAAGGCACACCTGGTTTAGTGGCAGGGACCTCTAAGTTGATTTTCTGTGCTCACAGACCTGAAAACCTAACTACTGTGTCAGTATTAATACTAGGGATAACATTTTAAAATCTTGGTTATGGAGATTTAGATATCCCTTGGGTTCTGTTTAAGGCAGTAACACCAGAATGTCTAGAGCATTCATTTTTACAAAGTACTGCTTGTTTATGTTATGCATTGAGAAGGAGCATATACAGTAGATATGATTACTGAGCCAGAGCCTGGAAATCTAAGTATTATCCTAGCTCTGCCATAATTTACTATGTGATTCTTGAACTATCTCTTCCTCTTCCCAAACTTCTATTTCCTTCCTTGTTATTGCTGTAATTATTTAGAACACAGTATCTCACATGGCAAACACTCTCTTGTGCACAGATATGACCTGAAGTACAACATTTAAATACAGATTGTTTAAACTGTACAGATGCTGATGTAAATAAGAAACATTACCATAAATATTTCCTTTTTGCCAAAAAGCAGTGCAGATTTCTTGTTTATTCCAGTAATGTTAATTATTGCTGAATGTAGTCAAGAGTACAAGGAGAAATGCTTTTTATTTGCATATCATGCAAATCAGCTCTTTCATTTGAAGCCATCTGTTTTTACATTCCAGATGTGATTCCCCATAGCAGGGCACAGATAACTCTCCTTCATCCCACAAACAAAAAAGCAGATTATAAGTGTTTTAGTTTGGCTATGGGATGCTTTTTGCACACTGCTTATACCGCAAACTGTTCTCGAACATCCTTCCTCGGGCAATTTACTCATAACATATGCTTGTTAATGGAAACTTGACTTTTATTAAAAAAAAAAAAAAAAAAGTTCCAATCCAAAAATAAAACTATGTACTTTCACCCTGCAGGCAAAAGTATTCCATTCTTGACTTCCAAAATAGCAATGGCATCTGGAAAATCCCTTTGAGAGAGCTGCACTTGTCTAACTTCAAAAGGGAGGAACTGAGGTGTAGTATAGACCCTCAACACCTGTCTTCTTGGCTCACAGCAGCTGAGACATGAGCACTGGAAGATAAATCAGCTTGCACTGACCTGCCCTTTGGACAGCTCACCTGTACCTCCAGTACTACCCAGGCACTGCAGTGCAGATATAACCTTGTCAATAACACCTTAATGTCTCCACTGAATGTTGCGCTTAGGCTTTAAATATAATTTCGTGCAAATTGAAGAAATGATTCAGAAATAATAATAATGTTTGTTATAGAAAACTGACATGCTTTACTGACATATTAAGAAAGGGATTATTGTCTTACTGTAGACACTTTATTCCAATTTATTCCACTTTATTCCTGTGTCTGTACAGGAAGGATAATAACCTACACAAATATAAATCAGTTTTAGATGCCTATAAATGCCCTTATTTCCCAAGCTGTGGGAACTCATTTGTTTTCAAAAAATAATTTCCTATGGGCTTAAAACTGTAATTAAAAGACCAGATTTGCTGGTTCTAACTTACTGGGGAAAAAACTCACAAATCCCTCCTAAACATACTAAACCCCACCAGAACCTCCAAAAATAAAAGAAGAAAGACAAATCTGCATTATTTCCTAACATTTTAAATGAAGAATCACTGTCGGGATTTGCATTAGTTCTACTCATAGTCCTATTTTTGTAAGGATAACTATAAACTGTTATAAAATTTCTCCCATATACAACAGTTTACCTTCTGGGCTAAGAAATCAATTTCCTTTTATCCTATTAACTATTATCACTATTCCCAGCTTTCTTAGAAGAATATAAGATTAAAAAAAAAAGACAGCATGTCTCCTTCACTCTTCCCAAGTATTTCTCCAGGAAACATCACAGAAAAGGATATTATATGCAAGTTTATTTGTTTTCTCTGTATTATCAGCTAGTGGGTAGGCGCAGATTTGAATAATTTCAAGCAAGAATGCTGAAATCCAAGAACATGTAATCCTAAACACCAAGCACTTGTTTTACGCTCTTTGACCCTAGTGCCCAGATAAGTGCATTGCAAGCTCACACACACAGGCATTTGAGTAAATCCCAGTTAGATCAGATTAACTCTAGCAAGTGGATTTGACAACTGAACAAGGATACTGATCCTGATTCTGCTTGCTACTGTAGTTTAGCATTTCTTCAGCAGCCCACCCAGGCTCTGCTCTGTCCCATGCCGCTCATGGCTGTCACGACCAAGGGTTGCTGCAGAGCGCTGGGTTTACAGCACAGCCTGATCAGCACATGGTGAAACGTGCCTTGCCAGCTACACAAAGGCTACACAAAAGCTACACAAAAGCCTAAAGCGGCTGTGGGAACAAACACAGTCTCAGCAATCCTCGGGCTCACACTGTTTTTATTTCCCTAAGAGCCTATGGCCCTTGCCATCCCAGACAAAAAGCTGTGAGCTGGCAGTGGCCCCTGCACACCTGGTGCTCACGGGGCTGGTCTGTGTTGCTCAGCCTCTCCCTGCAGCTCTGCAGCTTCATTAGCCAGCACGGATAAACTGCCCTGCTCCTCAGAATGCTGGCCCCTGCTCGCCTTCATCCCCAGTGCAGCTGCTGCACACCTGAGGGGCTTGTGAACAGCGTTATCAAACACAGCCCCTACCTTGCACCAGCTCTTCTCCTTTGCTTTTTTGGTCATATTTGCCTTGCCTAAAGCTGTGCTAAAGTGATAATATGTGCATAAAATGCTGCTTCTCCTACTGATTTCTGATGAAAATGCAGCTTGCCACACTCCATCTCAAGCAAGGCAGTGACTGAGTCATAGCCCCAAACCACTGATCTATCTTTCACCAAGGCATTTGTTCATTAGCCTGACACGAAGTTTCAGAATGTAAAAATATCTACAGTCTTGTGACTTAGATATTCTGTTGTTTAAAAACAAAGATCAGAAAATATCAAAACTTCGAGCTTACAGAAAAACAGATCACACTGTTACACCTGTATTTGGAGTGATAGTGACATTTCTGGAATGCCTCAAGCTGCTACCAGTCTGCAGATTTATAAAGCAAATCAGGATTAGAAATTCCTGTGTTTATGCAAAGCTGTTCATTTAACACTGCCACAGAAAACAAATGTCAGATCTTTAGGCAGGTATAAACTATGTTTTCTTCAGCTTCTAGAAAAAAAATCCCATCTGAAGATTTTATCTTCCTTTCTCTCCTAAACTCCTGCCTTTCAATTTATATTATTGAGCAACGCAATCTAAGAAGTTCATATTTTTTTATTATACATTTATTTTATTCCTTTCTCACACCTTAATTTTTAGAGTGTGAAAAGTATCCACCTGACGGAGAATACAGATATGAAGTATGTATATCTACCTATCCGTGTTTTTAGAGGTAAATTACATCATTCAATACATGATAGAAATGTCATCCTGTTTCTTCATTCCCAGAAAAGTTTCCTTCAGTTTCTCTAGAAGCAGTTTTGCCAGAGCAGACACTGGATTAAAAGTGGAGAAAAACATCTGCTCCATACAAATTAGTTGTAATCTGTCACTAGAACTGGTGACCCAGGCAGTGATTCCAGATCATGTGTTTCCCTTGAAACCCTGGGACATTTAATGCTTTCATTAGAAACTTGCTACAGAAGGTATATTATCTAATTCCGAGTCAATATAGAAAAGCACACAAAGTACAAGTCATTCATCAAAACCTAATATGTGGTAAAAAGAAATCCTTTCCTTCTGAGTCTTATTTCTGAAGGTTCTGAATACTAGTGATGACACACAAGTACTACATCACACAGACGAAATCAGAAGTGGGACTTTCAGTACAGGTTTCTTGCACGTGGATAACCAAGTGTGGTCACTTTTCTCATACTCCCTGCCCATGATGGGCTTACTGAGCAGCAGGAGCATCTCCTCACCGCCTGGATGTAGGTGTGCTCCCTCAGGCCTGGATGACAATTATCTGGACATTGCTCCGAGAGCTGCAGCCAATGGGAACGTGGCAGATGGACGAGGGCATGGGGAGAGGGGACCCAACTGGTCCCTGTGTGCCAGGGGCAAGAGCCTGGAGCAGGCCTGCCCTGGACAGGCAGAGTGCCAGCAGTGATGCCACTGGGGCAGGGGGCAGCCCTGGGCGGTAGGCACTGTGCTTCCAGCAGGATTAGGTTTGTGCCTGTATGGATAAGCAAACTCTTTCACTAAGGTTGAAACTAGGAACATTTCCAGAGCTCTCATTTTCACCCTACAAGTTTCAATGGAAGTAAAACAATAAAATTGTTAAGAAGGTAAGGCAGAAAATAGGAAGCTTACGATACGTCTTCAACTCTTAAAGCTTTCTTTTTTTGGAAAAAAAATATGATAGTCTTTTACAGCTAAATTAAATATGGTGAATAGATCTCTCCCAAGGGAATAAACTAATTAAAGCAGGAAGAAACCAAATATAATGGTATTGCATTTTGTATAATCATGCAGAGGGAATTCCTTATTATGACTGAGTACTTTATCTTTGGTAAGACTTACACTTAATCAATTAGGTTTTTTTACAAATTAAAGCAAAGAGGCATGTGAGAAAAATAATAAATATATTTTTGAAATCTTTCATCATTTCATATGCGAATGATGTATAGAAAGTTAACAAGAAATCTGATGTTCCTGCTGGAAGATTATACCATACATTAAATACATTCTGCATGTCCTTGCTTAAATTATAGGAGAAAAATATATGATATAGTTAACAAGACTACATTTTAGTTTTTAAAAAATCCATTAATTCTTAAGGTGTTACTTCCCTTATATTGGGCAGATGTAAAATATTAGATTCATTATAGTTCTACCTACACTGCAGAAATAGAAAAACACACAGACAAGGAGGGCATGGTAAGGAGCAAAAGCTATATTCATCATCACACAGGAAAATTAGGTGATATAACAGGAAGGTTAACTCTTAAAATAAATGGATGTTCAAAAAAATATAACCCTGTGCCATTCACAGATTAAAAGGTACAAATCAGATACAGTATCCAAAGTCTTTGGTGCTTTTTGGCTAAGGTGTTTTAAGGAGGGTCAGTGGATAAGCATAAGAGGGTTTGCATATTGATCTGAAGTGCCCAGAACCAGGCTCACCCCGACTCCATCATCCCAAAATGGTTCCATGGCCAGCACTACACCTCCATGACTGGAGTCTCCATGACAGCATATTGGTCCTGTCTTGGCACATATTTCCAAGAAGCTCTTTTGAAGCTATTTAATAAAGGACAGGTAATTTTGGGCGATATTTTAAGCATCTAGAACAGTTAACAGTAACCAGTGTTAAAAATAATTAAATATAGAAACAGTCAAGTCTTTCTGTGTTAACATGTTGACAGAAAATTTCACTCCATAAGTGTCCACTTTTTGTATACTTACTTCTCCAAGAATAATCAAATCTCCATTTAAAGAAATCCATGCTAACATATTGCAAGATTAAAAGAATATAAGACCTTTTATTAAAACATCTCATTCATTAATGATTTTATCAGCGTTGGATCAGTTTATGAGCAGCTAAAGAAGTTATGCCCACTGGGGTCAAGGGAAGCAGTACTCTGGAAATATTCTGGATTTCTGTGATTTACTCAGAACACACAGATGTGCAACAGAAAAATAAATTCGTTTATTCCTCTATATATTGCAATGGACTGCCCATATATAGGTACAGAATAGATGAGTGGACAATGAAGATTTTTGCATCATTTTAGATTATTAGTATTAGAGGAGCTTGACTGTTGACTGCAATCAGAAAGCAGATTCAACAATTCTCCCATTACTTCCTGCATAAAGAAAGGTAAACAACTTTACGTCTCCTCCCTGTTGGGATGGGTGGAGCATATTCAATAAAAAAGCAACAAAGAGGATGGTTAAATGAAAATGTAACACTGAGTTAGGAGCCTGGGAAACCAAATATATAACCCGTATCTACTAATGTGTATTAATTGACAAATTATGTGCTCTGAGTCTCTTTGTAATATAGCTACACATGTTCTGCCATAAATGAAATGTTCTGTTAATTTAATTTCAAAGCTCATGCAGAAAATTTATACTGCCCACTCATTTTCACATTCTTTGTAGCAGAAATATAATAACTGAGAATCCTTCTCTTCTTGGAACAGACTATTTTGCTTTCAGTAGATGCATCTAAAATATCTATATTCAGTGCTATATTCAGCAAGGGAAAAAATGACACCTAGGTTCCAGCAAGCCTATTAAAATATATATATATTTTTAATTTACATATAAGGATACAGCTTCTTAAATCTGTGAACTTTGTGCTAGAGGTATCAGTTCTTAGTCTCAACTTATATTTCATGAACGCCAAAAGTCAGGCCATCAAAGCCTCTTCATGGTCCCTCAGATATCAAGGTTGTATTGCAGCCCTGTTATTTAGAATCTGTTAAAAAGAGGAGCTCTAACACAGATATAAAATCCTCACTAAACCTTAACTCATAGAGATGCAACACAACGCTTTTTGTTGGGGGGCATGTACATTCCATTCCCCAGGCAGACAAAACTTCTGGTTCCAAGTCTTTGTTGTTCAGAAATAACAGAGGGTCCACAAAGACCTTTATCAGGCTGACAAACCTTTCCCAGAGTTTCTCATTTGCCTGATTAAGGCAAATTAAGGTAAAAGACATGGTTTTTGGTGGCTGACAAACCTTTCCCAGAGTTTCTCATTTGCCTGATTAAGGCAAATTAAGGTAAAAGACATGGTTTTTGGTGGCTTCATGCATTTCATGGGATGCTTCACTATGTGACTCAAATTTTCAGCACCACTGAAACTGCACAGAGAATGCAGGGTCCAGATTTAGACTCAGATGATCAGGGCTACAGAAAAGGATGGGCAAGGGAAATAGAGGTTACTGGGATGGCCTGGACAAGAGAGAGGAACAGGAGAACTCACTGCTGTCATGTTGAAGGTGGAGGGACAGAAAGCAACAAACACAATTCTGAACATGAGAAATTCTGGTTTAACACTAAGAACACTTTTTCTTCCTAGCAGGGGACAATCAGTTGGAGGTAGCTCAGAGAGGTCGTGTGTGTCTCTATCAAGAGATGCTTGAGCCCCAACTGAACATGGTTCTCAGTAACCTGTTCTCATTTGCCCTGCTTTATACAGGGAGTAGGACTAGATAACTCCTTCAGCTCTCTTTATATCATCAAAAGCTTCTGTCCTATTGTGATCATATGACTCTTAGCATATATTATTGGTTTACTTCAAGCTTTCCCTGCTCTAGAGCCTGCCCTAATCATGAAGAGAGTAGTGCAGTGCTGTCACCACGTCATTTATGTAAAGTCAGGAAACGAAAATATTTTTTCTCACCTGCTCTTGCAAAGAAGCTTTCCAGAGAGACCCATGGATAAAAGGCAGCGAGAAGAATTCCAAGTTTCATACTCATATTCATTTGATGCCCCAAGGAAAAGAGTGAGAAAGCCCCAATGGTAGACCGATATTATGGCCTTTAACATCTCAGTTTTAAGGACATGTCAATAAAGCATACAGGGTGTGACTATCCAGTGCACACTGGCAGCCCAGCTCCACAGGTCACTCAGCAACTAATGACCTACCATAAGTGTAGAGTCAAGCAAGGAGGCACAAAGAAATAAATGGGGACTCTTATCAACTAAATTGATTTTAGAAGAAGGATCAAATCTCATACTGGAACGTCTTATTTTAATTCAGGGATTTCAGAAATCCTATAGGACTGGATCTCTGGTTGATTTTTTTCTTAATATACAATAACAGCACGGTTTATTCTCACTTTTTCTATTGACTGGTTTTTACTACATTCCTTGAGAGAGACTTGGGAGAACACTACATGTAAACATTACATGAAGTATAATCCAGCAATGCATGTCTCCTACACCAAGAACAGTTTGGATTTATAGCTTCAAGATCCAGAAATTTATCTCTTCGTTTGGCTAGGACTCCTTTGCTGATTTATTTGGATAACTTCCAATACTGAGGTATTTGAATACCTTATACTTCTCATTTTCTCAGAAATAAAAATCAGGATAGACTACTAAAATATGTTTCCTAAATTCATTGGTCTGGCACTGCAGTAAAGCCTCATATAGAGTGTACACTCTCAACCGATTAGAGTGTATGGTAATTGCTGAGAATAATTTACAGTCATTCAAATCCCAGCCTGTTTTATTTTAAAGGCTCTTATAAATAATTCTCCTTTTTAAGAATGAGTCCCTTGAAAATTTCAATTCCATATAGAAAGGCTGAACTTGGGGGTTATTTCTGCTGGTTTTTTCAACACATACTATTGACATTTTGAGGCGGAGGGTAAATGAAATATTGTATGCTATGAACTTTATCTTACACATAATTATTTTATCATATTCAAGATGAATCAGAATATGTTGCTTGTGGAATTTGAAATGTTTACCTAAAAATCTGTCTGTCAGGAATTTATTAAACAGGTTGCTTTACCCGAAAATGTAAACTTCTCCTCTAATTGTACCTATTTCATGAATACTTTGAAATACCCTCTTTGGGTAAAATGAGAAAAAAATGAGACATAAATAAAATTGAAAAATGTTCATTTTTTATAGTGGATGTGAGTATAACTTGGACTCTACCACCACTTTTCTAACCAGTAACATGTATTTCCATGTCTGACTTTCTCTGACTTAAAGCTCAACACTGTGAGACACCCAGAGGAAAAGCAGGGTTTTCCTTCCCAGCTTGCCCAGTCTAGTGCCCTGCATTGCCATGACCAAGGGCAGCATCTGACTTTTGACAGTGTCCACAGCCACAGCTCTGTGCCTACTCCCAGGCCACAAATGGGGATGGCAACGAAGCCCCAGGTTTCAGCTGCAGGGATTAAACAACACCAAGCAAGAAGCAGCATTTATATAATTAGATACATCAATACATCTTGCAGGTGAAAAGGGCAGCAAGGGGCCAATGCCTTCAAGAAAAAAAGTCATTTTAGGAGACAGTACAGAGATAATGATAGTCTTGCTGTTCAGACCGCCGGTCAGAAATGCAGGGAGAGGATTTCTGCAGCAGTTTTTGGTGTCAGTGTTTTCTCCTCTGTGTGCTGAATTCTCCCTTGTTCCTCCACGATTCCAGACTCCTCCCAGTTCTGTTTGGTGAAGGGACATGCACACTGTGAAGCCTCGGAGCTGTGTGGGTTCTTGGGACATCTCTTAAGCATGTGCCAAGCCAGGCATCAAGCAAAGCAGGCTGATGAGCAAAGAGCCCACCAGAGGAAGCCTGTTACCAGCCCCCAGAAGGTCGGGTAGTGCTGTGATTATCAGTCAGCATCAGTATTTTTCGAGGACATTCATTCTGTTCTCTGCTACTGATCGTCACTCTTTAATAGAGGTCTATTTGTGAAAAAATTCAAATCTTTCAAGTTGTTATCAAGCACCTAATGTCCTGATTGATCTAATTTCTCTATAAAAAATTCAGTGGCAGTGTCAACAGGATACGAAAAAATGCACCTATTTATCTAATATCATTTATTTTCATGTACATCTGTTAGCTCAAGCCCAATGTACCTTAACTGTTTGCATTGTACCCTGACATAAGACCTGATGAAATCAATTATTTATGCACTATGCCATATGTCTGAAAATTATTTTAAGATGTGATGGATGCATATTTGTTTCTGTTAAATCTGAACAGCCCCATTTCCTCAGTACAGTGTAAAAAGTACCTCCTTCTCTGATCAAGTAAATTCTGAAAAGAAATTAACTGCTTCAATATTTTGCTTAAAAGTATTGTTATGAGCAATATATTGTTGGAGATTTTTTTTACTTTTATTCCAAAATGAATTAAATAAGAACATAATAAATATAAATTAAACAATTTAATTAGGCATATAATCATTAAAGGTGACATTCATCCCTCACCATAAAAACCCAAATAATTGGGTAATGTGGATAGAGTTAATTAGACACTTTTTATAGACCTCTATAAAGGGATATATAATACAACACTTAGATAAATAAAATAAGGAAATATTACTGTAAATATATTAGTGTAATGCTGTGACAGGGATTTTTGAATGTGCAAGGGTTGGAAAATTCTAAATTACACCTCCCACAGCAACTGTGTGTCAGCAATAATGCATATATAAAAATGTCAAGTCTAATGCTACAGAGTGTACTGTATTAAAAATTGCCTTTGTGACTGAGTAGATTTATGTAGGGCTGTTTTGGGATTTAGAAGCTCTGCAAAATGTCTCAGGGACACTGTTCCCCAATTCAGCAAAGTCTTTAAGTAAACATCTAATAGGGGCATGGGCATTAAGCCATTCTTTTTGACATCATCTTTAATCACAGCATTATAGCCAAAAATAAAATTAGTGTTTCACTGAAACAGAGCTATGTAAAACCTATAACATATGTTTTATGTAGCCAAAGTCTCACTTTGATTTCCCACAGGGAGAAGCTGTATAATGCCAAGCATGTTATATGTGTTGACATAATTTCTTTCCAATGGCTTTATTTAAGCCCTGCCATATTACTGGTATTTGTTACTGACCCACAGAGAAAAACTACTTTCAAGCTGCAGCTTGAATAATATAAGGCCTGACTCTATAAAATAATCAGCCTCTTCTGCCTCCAATGTCAAGTGCAAATAGTTTTAGTCCACACAATATGTGGTGCGAGGCACAGCTTTCAAGCCACAGGTTTATGGGAAATGCATAATTAGTACAGGCAAAATGGCACATATAATAGACAAACACATTTTAGTAGGCACTGTGACACCCTTAATTTTTTTTGTTTATATTCTGTAAGATGTCCCAGCTAGTTACCCTTCAAGGACATCAGAAACTCCAAATTAGAGAGAGACAAATGAAACCATAACTTGAATTCATCTTAATGACTACCAGCAACTTCAGTTACAGCATGAAGAAACTCTGGTGGGAGTGTGGTGTGACTAGAAGAACATTTCTGGGGAAAATATGCATAAAGAAAAAGTTAAATGTTAGTACATAACTAAAACAGTCTTTATGTAAAGACTGGCCTGCTGATATAGTTTGCACAAATTACATTCCTTGCCATGTTGGCGCAGAAATATCTGCATATCCTGGAGGCTAAGAAATATAGACTGAGAGGAAAAAAAATCCACGCCAAAGTAAGGATTTGGTACCAATCTAAGAATAGTCATGTATCTGTGACATCTAATTTTTTCCTTATGCACATATCTCCTACTCCAGTTGAAATAATTCTGAAAGTATTTAATCATTTATCTAAAAGTGTATTTTATTTTTCTCAGAGATAAATAGGATAAGGTATGCCTTAAGATATTTGTATATTAATAATACTCATTTTCAAAGGAAAATAGTGCCCTACTGTCTATCTTTAACATTGCACCACTTTCACAAGACCTCACCCCCTTCATTTAGTCATTTTCAGTGACTCCAAAAATATGAGTCAGAGTCTGAACAGTGGGGTAACAGAGGAGGAGCTCAGTGTGTAAGGAAAGCTCTGCGTGGGTCAGATTTAGTGAGGAGGTTTTCCCATGAGGTTTGCAGCAGTGCTGGTGACACAGATGGTGTAGACAGACCTTGGTTTCCAGATGCCAGTCCTGCCTCCAGACCGCTTTGCTGCCCAGACAGACTACTCACCTGCCTGCCCAAAACTCACTGCAGCTTCATTCAATTAAAGTGCACTTACCAAACTGCCCAAATACTCATATTCCCATGAGACTAACTGCTTCCATATGTCCCAAATTTCTCACTGCAGCAAACCTGGAGAATAAAACCATGGCATGTAAAGGATATTGACAGCCTTTGTGGCTGCTCTGTGCACTTTGTTTTGGTGGTATACACTGATGGTTCAAAGAGGAGATCTGAAATGATCAGAGTCCTCACTGAGAGGTGTGGACCATCCTCTGAGCCCTTTGGGGGCTTGCCGCAGTGTTTGGCACTCATTCCAGAATCCAAAAGTTCAGCAACCACAGAAAGCCTGAGGGCTGTAACACTTCTGCACTTTGAACTATGTCTGCAGCTGTAGTATTTTGAGTATGCAACAAATTCCAAAGAATTTTGGGGGCCAGAGGAAGGGGACATTTTCCTCAGCTGGAGGATCAGTTTCAAGAAAAAGGAACTGAACAATTACTAACTACAAGTCAATTTGGGGACTTCTGTATTGCTGTTACTTTAAATCATATGCAGACAAAGCCTAGGCTGCACTTTGTTGATATTTGCAGGTGGAGAATGTTGCCAGAAATCTCAGCAGCGATGTATAGCTTATCATATGGTACTGTCTGCTCCCAGCCTCACAGAACAGAGACAAACAAGTTTAAAAACCAGAAGAAAGAAAGAAAGAAAGAAAGAAAGAAAGAAAGAAAGAAAGAAAGAAAGAAAGAAAGAAAGAAAGAAAGAAAGAAAGAAAGAAAGAAAGAAAGAAAGAAAGAAAGAAAGAAAGAAAGAAAGAAAGAAAGAAAGAAAGAAAGAAAGAAAGAAAGAAAGAAGAAAGAAAGAAAGAAAGAAAGAAAGAAAGAAAGAAAGAAAGAAAGAAAGAAAGAAAGAAAGAAAGAAAGAAAGAAAGAAAGAAAGAAAGAAAGAAAGAAAGAAAGAAAGAAAGAAAGAAAAGTAGGTTTCTTCTCCACAGACCCTGACAGAAAAACCATTTAGCAAAACAAATATAAAATATTTGGATTAGTTTTCTTTGACAATTCTCTAGCTAAGTGTTTGATTTAGCAGATTTCTTGACTATTTCCAAGTCTTACATGTGCTGATTAGCAATAAAGGTGGTTTTGCCTCTACTCTGAGGGAACTACAAAAGCACACTGGGAGTTATTTAAGTGCTATGTATGGTGCAGTGAACATTTGTGAAATTTTTATAACATAGATCAAAGACACAAATCAGTCAGATTGGTCTGGATTTCCTTTTCATTAAATTCATTACACCATACAGTATTCTTTGTCCCCAGATTCTTGTGCTTTGATTTTCCCAGAATAAAGAGTTTTTATCAAAACACTTTATAGCATATTTTCTGGTTTTTTCAGGAAAGAAAAAAATCTCCTGTAGTGAATTTCCATTAGAACACAGATTTTTTAGTGCCAAATGTACAGTCTTCCAATATTGTTTTTTATTATTTTGAAAATAACATTGATCTCCCTAGATGTCTAAAGGACAGCTGAGCAAAAAATTGTTTTTCATTTAGCTAATTCTTGGAAATACTGTGTTTCCTATGTTCCCTACTGATTTCCAAGTAACTTATTTTTGTCCCACAGATCTCAATCAGCAGCACTTTTAGATGTGAAAGTATCACTGAAAAGCAACACCAGCAGTACAATTTCTGTAAAATATAATTGTTTATTGGTCAGTCACACCTAGATTTGTACAAGAGATTTGCATTCAAATAATTTCTAACAACTCCACTGTTACTAATTCACCATAAAGTAAAAGTACCTATATAAAAATCTCACAGAAAAAAAAAAAAAGTGAATCGTTTTGATAATGAATGCAATCTAGGGTCCTGTAGGCAAATAAAGAGCCCCCCCTAGTTCCCAGCTGCCACATTGTAAATTACAGTAATGCCTACACTGCTCCAGCTCCCAGTACCTGTTTCATAAACAACTAGAACTAGAAAGTTTAGAATTACTTATATCCACTTCTTTTGTGCAAAAAGAAACAAAGTAAACAGACTTTAGTCTTTCACTTTTTAAAGGAAGAAAAAAAAATGCTCTTATTAGTATGCTTCCTATGCTTTTAAAACAGCAATTCTGAACAAAGTGTGGGACTCCCCAGATTATACCCAAGGAAAAAAAAAGAAACACCTGTGGCTCAAAGTTAAGTGGAAGAAGATTAGAAAAGAGCAAGAACGAGAGGCTTCCATAGTATGGAACAGTGCTTTAATGAGCATTAACTTGCACATTAAGTATGCTTCCTAGAATGAAACTATTTCACCAGTTTATTATCATTGGCACATAGTTTCTCACTGGCCTTCGGATTCCTGCTTTTTTGTATTTATATTAAGATACTTACACCTAAATACCTACATTTTTTAAAGTCTGGGCACCTCCCAGTTTGATTATCTGGCATAAATGCAAATTTGCCATTATGCACACATAATTCTGTATATTATTCATTGTATTTGACAGATTTTTAATTCACATTCATTAGCTGCTATTTCACATTCATTAGCTGCTATTGCCATTACACCTGATGAAAAAAAGTAAGATGTTGAAGACTCTTTAGTGACTTAGAAACAGCTAAAGCAGATGGCAAATGTGCTCCAAAGTGACTTAGCCTCATTGGTAAAGAGCCTTTAAAAGGCTCTTCTAAATTCAATCTGAGTTTCGAGGTAGGCAAAACAAAGGAGACTAAAAATAATGCTAGAGTATGTCAGAAATGTTGTGTGAAAATTGTAAAATATGGGAACCAGAAATTTAAACTCTACACAGGATCCTACAACATTCTACACACAATTTTTTATGCAGTGGCACATATATAACATTGTATGTGTTCATGAAGTATCACATTTCATAAAATTGGTTTTAAATGCAATGTATAGTTCTACTTTTACAAATCATGCTACAGAGTGCTTATGAATCTACTATGTGCAGCATTATCATAAATAATTTAAATCAAATTACATGTGTCAACTAAACCAAAAAAAGTGCCTTTAATTATACATTATCCTTGATTCTTTTTTATAGTGTTTTCCCCCTTGCTTACCACTGCTTGTGGTAAAAATCAGTATTCTGCAATTGATTTCCCTGTCATTAAAATAAATTAATGATTCCCTACCATGTTTCCAGTGAAAGGAAGGGACTTTTAATTTCCATTTCAGCTGATACCAAGGGTACTGTGAAAAATGTGTTTTAACACAAATATAAATTGTCATGAAAAAACACCAAAACCAATGCAAAAGTACATAAACAATTAAAAATTCAGTAAAGAAATTTTTTTTTTGTTATTGTAATGGTCATGAGATTTATGAAAACTTCTCCAGTTATGCCAGTTCACATGACAGAGCTCTTCTGCCCATAACTCCAGCACCACAGCAGCTCACGGCCAACCCACCCAACAACATCCCCTCAAGCTTCATCAATTTCAGATTACCATTTTCCTGTCTGGAAAAACCATAGAACTGCCAAATCCAGACCTGGACCCAAGGCAGGAGGTAACAATAATTTGTAACTATTGCCTTTTTTAATCTGTGTGATTACAAATGGCTTTTGTAACCTCTGTGATTTTCCAGCAGCTGGGGAACGTGGCTGAAGCTGAGCTGTGGAGAGTGGGCTCAGCTGCCCCTCGGTCACACGAGCATCACTCCTTGCTCATTGTGTGAGCCCTTGTCTCTGTGTGGGCACCTGCTGGCCGTCCCAACAGCTGCTTCCACAGCCTGTGACTGGCACTGGATTTACTTCACTGCCCTGACCTACACATCACTCTGGAGTTACAGCTTCCCTATTTCCCTTGTTCTCTCAGACATAAAAAGACCTCAAGGGACTTTGGGGACTTATAAAATGAAGTAAGTAGAGAAGAATATTTCTTTAATAAGCCACACCTTTGTGTTATGCTCCAGTGGTATCAAAAGCCAAGAAGTCGTGTGTGAGAGATGCTCCTGTCATGAGATGGCTCTGAGCAGCTTATAGGAGGAACACCAGAATAAAGATATCAGTGTATGAGTTGCGATCAAATGCATTGTTGTAACACCCATAAGTAAACACCAGGGTCCTCTGATTTCTGCTTACATATCTTCGCTGTCTCCTTATACATCCCTCACTTTGCTGCACAGGACTTTGCTACATGAAAACATCAGATTTGTTTGGTTGGGTTTTTAGAGCATTTTCTCTATTTCCCGGGTGGAGACATCTCACTGCAGTTCTGACAGCAACATTTCCAAAATGCTTCTTATATATGAAGTCTTTCTTGAATTGTTCTATTCAGCAATTTCTAACTGTGTGTGTTCAGCTGGGTACCTTCCAGAGACTGAGCACCTTCCAACAACAACCTAATGCTGGCATTCATATATTCAAAAGAACACGTGACCAGCCAAGAGCTGGGAGGTACTCAGAGATAAAATCCTTCTGGTTAAAGCAGAGCAACTACTCTTCATTCATTCATTCATGTGGCTGAAATGTACAGTTCCCCAAGAAAAATTCAGAAAGATCATGGGTGAGGAGCAAACAAGCTTTAAGAAACCAGTCTTAGTCTCAGTTTTTCTAATTTTTTTTGTTCATAGATTTTATTTTTAGATTTTAAAATGAACACAAAAAGAAGAATCTTAGAAACAAATATTAATTTTATTATGCTTGCAGATTAATTGTTAACACAAATATTTTGTGCAACAACTTAAATATTTTCATTTGATACACAAAAATAAGAAGCAGTAATAATACTCAAAATAAATTCTGAAATATTGGCATTGATTATTTTTGTAGTCATACAAGATCAAGTTTTCAACCTGGTATTATAAGCCTTATTTCTGAACCCCTAAAGTCTTGCAGTACAGTATGTTTATTTTATATTGGATTATACATTGATATTCTTAAAAAAAACAAAACAAAAGCAAGAACTTCAAAGAATGTTTCTTGAAAATAACTCTTCAGACATCCCAAAAGAAATAAGATAAGGAAATGGAAATGGGAGTTTTATCACAGGAGTTTTGTAAGGAAGGAAGGGGCCTGTTGGGAAGATCTCAAGACAGCAAAATGGCACATAAGAGAACAAACAAATAGAAATGTAAAGATGCAAGAGAGGCCATGCTTTTCTGTTGTGAACCTGAGGCAGAGCAGTTATTACCCAAACAAAAACCGCTATAGTATTTCCTTGTGTAATTGCATCCATTTTGACAATACTCCAAACCAGCCAACAAACCAAAAACCCATCAGCATGAAACCCGGAAAGTTCTAAATCAGCCTTTGCCTCCCATCTCTATGTGCTTCAATGGAAATATACACAAAAAGATGGAATGTGTTATCCTTCAGTGAAAAGGTGGACCTGGCCTGTGAGAAAGTAAAGGACAATAGGAATACATCTGGAAAAGGGGGCAGCTGAGTGTTAGAGTGATGAGAGACAATTCACTGGAGAGAATTATATGCTCATTGCATCTATGCATCTTTCTCAGGTGCAAGAATTAAGGACCTTTGCTCCCACACATGTAGCAAAACCCCAGAAGACAACACAGAACTTGTTTGCACTGTGGTATGTGCATATGAAAGCAGTTTTCTCACTGATGCAAAAATAAGGTTACAATAAATACTATTTCTGGATGTTGCAGTGCTCCCTGGTCTCTACACCAAAAGCAGCCACTTCAAACAGGCTGCTATGCATTCCTGGACAAAATTAATCACAGATGAGCACCAGTTCTGTCCTGAAGCTCTGCTTGAAGCTCTGATATACCTTTTTGCAGCAGCAAAAGCAGTTCCTAGAGATACAGACTGGATTCTTAAACAAAAATGTAGTTTTGAGCAGCTCCTTAGAAGTTATCTATGAAAAAAAGGATTCTGCAATGGCTACTGGAATGAACCATAATCAGAGATTAAAACCATCTAGCACTTTTCAGGGAACATCAAGAGGCTAACAGAAATTAAATGTAAAGATATATGTATAATTCAAAAGCATTCATTCTGCATGGGATAATTTTACCTTCTTGGATTTTTTTTTTCTTTTGCTATTTTTTTCCTTGCTTGCTATTCAGCAATTAAGATGCGTTCCCTTGCAAATACTTTTTGACCTCTCTCTACAATGGCCTTCTAAGATATTCTAATGGAAAGAAGAAATGTGCCCCCAATTCAAATGCACAAGGATCAGCTCTTTGCAGTGTCATGACAAAGATGTCCATTCAAACAAAAAACAAGAGAAAGCTCCAGCTGATTATTTTGCATCACCACACTCAAAGAAATGCCAACCAAAGAATGTAATCAGTGCCTCTGGTAGAGAACTTTAAAGTTTCCCCAGGCCAGTTTACTTGTCTATCTCATCTAAGTGTGAAACCAATGTAAGAACATTACCTAATTCATAATGCTTTGCTAAAATATCCACAAAATACAGGAATGATTTTCCATCTGAGGTTCTCTGTAAGCTTTACTTGATTTTTTTTTTCAACTCCACTTACTCCATTTTTAGCAGCAATAAACTATTCAAAGCTAACACATAAATTATGCAGGCTTTGAGAGAAAAGTGAGTGACGCTCAATAAAACCCAACCCAAACCAAATGCAAAAATTTTAAAACAAAAAAAAGCCCCAAAAAAACACCCAACAAACCAAACCAACAAAACCAAACCCTTAAAATTCCATCATTAATAATCTGTAAATGAATGAAAAATACATGCTTCAACCTTGCCATTACCTTGATCTCTACAATATGGCTGCACTTTTAAAGTTTTATTGGTAGAATTAGAGTTTAACACTAAAGCAAACACATAGTGCAAAAGAGGTATATCCTTTCTTCGTTTTTGAGGTCAATTGGCTTTTTTAGCCCCACTATCTTCATCACTGCTCTTTGATGAATCAGCTTTCCTGTTAACTAGAGGTGCAGATCCATCATCTAATGAAAACACTCTGCATTTTATGATTCCCTGGACTGTAGTTCTGCATATTAAAATAGAATTTCAATCTCAGTGTAAGAAATAAAATTAAATCTAGCATCTGTGGTTTGAACAGAACAGATAAAAATGCTGCTCATTTAATTTTAACAGTTATTTTTAATGCTAGAGAGTATAAAAAGAGGTCCTGGATGTAATTAAGAAACACCTATAAATTAGAAATAAATTGGTAAAAACCAGCAAAATTGTTCAGTACATGGAGTAGTTTTATTAAACATATACATTTGATGGCAAAGTTTCATTTCCTAATTTAAAAGTAACAAAACTACAGTTATACCATTTATTACATATTGCTTTCATCTGTACAATAAAAATAGATTTATTATGAATAGGCTTATCTCATTAATCTCTTTAGGTTTCTTAACACTTTTCAGGGGAAAAAAAAGAAGTTGCTTAGTATGTCTTAACAGCACCTTAGCTTTCTTGAAGCTACTGTGCATGAAAGGGACCAATACAGTCTGCCAGGAAGTACTGCAAATGATGGGATTTTGTGGGAGCAAGTGACTCTTCTTTCTTTTCTGTTCACTGAGAAGACCTTTAACACTGGGATACAGGAAAAGAAATACCTAGCACTAGTTTTAAGGCAAAACAGCATTATAAAGGTTCTGTGCATAAAGTCTGCTTCATTTGCACTACATATATTTTTTTGTCTGTAGTGGCTTTTGTCCCTCCCCTATAAATCAAGCAAAATTACAACTTTTCCCCATTTTGGTCCCTCCCGTTCTCATCCCAAGTTAATGTATATGCTTTCTTCTGCTGCTGAGCTCTAGAAAGGACAAATTATATCATTCTTCATTTCCTGTCCCACTTAATTTTTGCTAATATTGTTTTCTAATATATTTTTTCTGTAAAAACCTAGGAATCTAGAATCAAAAGAGTAAGAAAATGATGCTATAAAGTATTATAACCAATACTCCTTTTTAATATTTTTTTTCATTTACTTCTCTTTTTAAGAATAGCTACTTAGCAAGAGTTGTATTTTCTGTAACAATACCCAATGTTGCAAGAAACAGATGGATCTGTAGCCTACACCTGTTCCACCAAACCAGTCAGGTTTTAGGAACTAGAAGAAGAGGTTGAAGCAGAAAAAAAGTTTTATTTTTCCTCCATTCTCCTATATTTTTTGAAATATCAATTCTTATACTTGTTTTAAGTCTCAGTAGAGATATTTTTTCCTTTGATTTTTATCAGTGAACTCAACAAATGTGAAATTTCTGTCCACTTATAAAAGTAGAAAATGATGCTGTCATATCTTAAGGAGGAACAGTATAGCCACGCACTAACAACAGTTTCTGGCAGCTCCAGTATCAAAATCTGGAACATGGGAAAGCCTGATAAGGCAAACCAAAAGTATCATGAGGGCAGTAAAACAGTGAAAGAAGTTGTCCAAGAGATTGTAGGGTGTCCCATACTGGAAATGTTTAAGACTTGACCAGAGAAGTCTCTGAATGAGCCCTGTTTTGAGCAGGGCATTGGAGTAGATGAGGTCCCTGCTGCCCTGAATTGTTTTGGGTGAATCATAGATTTTAAATATTTTGGTTATATATACCTTCAGGCAGAAAGCATATTTTAAAATTTCCCTGCAGTACCTTTACTTTTTTGTTAAATTTATTACAGCTCATGTGATCTTGGTTTTACAAGGAAGATCTAATTTGCACTTGTTAAGTTTCCTTAGAACATATCATGAGCTTGTCTTGTAATCACGTGTGCAGAAATCTTTATAATTTTAACCACAAGATCTTTCCAATAGCATGATTCCTTCATCAATTAGACCTCAAGTTGCTTCCCTCGCAGGCTGTGTATGGACTATACAATCTATGTATTTCGTCCTTTGCCACAAATTATTGAACCATTAGGAGAATTCCCTTTTTTCTTCTTTCAGTGAGAAAAGAGATTAAGATCAATCACGCAAGTGTGTCTAAAAAAGAAAAGGAAAGTCTTAGCACAATGGCTCCTTCATAGCCACATTATGCAGTTAACTACAATGTAGTAACTGCTGTGGAAGATTACTTTTCTTATTGTAACATGATAAAAATTTAATCTATGGGATTTAGTCCCAAATCTAGAAATTTAATTAAAAGTGCCTTCAAATGTGATACTGCTTTGAAATTTCAGGCTGGTGGGGTTTTTTTTAGTTTGTTTGTTTTATTTCTTTTATGTGTGTGTGTGTGCCTGTGTGTGTGTGTGTGGGTGTGTGTGTGTTAGTGTGTGTTTTTGTTGTTTGGTTTGGTTTGATTTGGTTTGCTTTGCTTTGCTTTGCTTTGGTTGGCTGTTTTTTGGGTGTTTTTTTCCTTTTTTAATTTTTTCTGTGCTCTTGTTTTTGTTTGTGGGGTTTTAATCTGGGTTTGGGGTTTTTTTCTTTGATTTTATATAATATTTAGGGTTTAAATATAATCCAAAAACCTGCTTCCTAAATGA
This sequence comes from Ammospiza caudacuta, assembly GCF_027887145.1. NCBI lineage: Eukaryota > Metazoa > Chordata > Aves > Passeriformes > Passerellidae > Ammospiza > Ammospiza caudacuta. The sequence goes on from NC_080632.1 coordinate 18,107,085, forward strand.
ACCACAGGGTGTGACAGTTTTTATTTGTGAATTAAAACAACAATGTTGTAAACTTTTATAACTCAAAATCAAGTACATGCTAATTTGTTGTGAGAATTGTTGTGGAAATCACAGGTGGGAGACAAGGATGGCTTGCCATGATGGTTTAAATATAGAGTGATGATTTAAAAATAGAACAACTTCTGTTTCCTACTCAAATAGCCCAGGTGCGAGGGTAGCAGCACTCTTTCCTCCAAACCACTTATCCATAAAGTGCTGAGCTTACAGGCATTTTAAAATGTTGTCATGTGAGTAATATTCCTGTGTACACACTCTTAGTTTATGGGCACTTGCCATATGGCATTCCTGCAGTTCAGCCTTTTTTTTTTTTTAAACATACAGTACATGTGCTTGTGTCAGTCTCTTCCCACTGAGTTCTGCTCATAATTAATTTCTCAGTTCACGTAACCACATCCTCTGTATACTCTCCTAGTGAAGGAAGTGAGTTCTCAGGGGTGTAACATCTTAGGCTTTACTTTCCTCTGTCCGTGTTCAAGAATGCTAATGTGACTCTCTGAATTCTTAGCAAAGAAACTGAGGATTTACAGGAGTCCTTCTCTCTCCAGTGATGGGTTCTTCCTCCTTAAGGCTTGACCTTGCAAAGAATTTTTATTTTCATGCACCCCTTCTAGAAGAGAGCTTACCTGTTTTCTCAGCCTGATGCCGATACTATTAAAAGAGGTTTCCATGGATACTGACATCAGTAGGAAATGAAAGACGGCTGTCCTCCTTTCTGACCCACAGGAGTTTCTCACTGTTGCTATGGCAAAGCTTACAGATGTTGCTGGTATTGTTTTGCATAATCTGATTTAAAACCTACAGTCTGGGCAAACATATTCTTTAGGGATCAGTAAATACTTCTGGGTAGAACAAGTAAAAAGTTGTGATTGATAACAATCTTCAAAGTTTTCTCAAGCTTTAGGATAATTTGTAAAATGAATGGATTATTTTACTAATCATACTTTTCTATGGGTCTCTTTCAGAGCCGTAAGTCAAATGTTCAAAAGCGAATGAGTCTCAGCACCTTCTGCAGTTCTCATATAGGAATTATCAATGAATTTAAAGTTAAATATCATAGACTTACACCAGCTACCTCATATATACAAAAGCAATCCTCAATATATAAACCAGCAAATAACTACATTTTGAAATTTCCTCATTGTGGAGCTAGATCAAAACCAGGTAAAAGGAAGCACCTCAGCTCATCTAAGCAGTATGTGAAGTTGTTTGCAAAACCCAAGTTAGATATTAACAATAAAAGGATACAAACATTTTAACAATTTAATATTGAGTACTCACTTTTTGTGTTACATAGCCTTTATTTTATTCATTTTAGTTTTTGACCAGGAAGGTTTTCTGAAACGTTTCTGTACTTAATAAAAAGTTTTCTTTAAAAAAATTTAACACTTTTCCCACTTTTTCCTATACACACACCAAAAAAATAAAACAACCCTTTCCTCTTGAGATCACAAACATTTCAAGTGGCATAGATGGAACTTCTTCAGCAGTTAAGATTGACTGCATGTGTCTCAATACTTGGAGATGGACATAGGATGTTCTGACAAAATGAAGAAATAAAAAATTGGTAGAAGAAAAAACTGGAGGGGAATAGTAGTCAAAGAAAGGGTCTGACCTCTCCAGTGAGGCATTATTTTATCATTTTATGTCACCTCGATTAGTCTGTTTGCTTGAATCTTCTGTGTGTATGTTTTATTGTTTTATTTCCCATCCTGGTCAAAAAGGGCACATTTATTGTTTAGTAAGCAGAATTAGGTTGGCTGCAGTTTACATAGTCAATAGCAGTCAAACACTAAGGTCAGTGTCTCTCACATCTCAGAAAAATTGGGGTTAGAGCAGGTGAAATTATCATTCAATTTTGGTTTTATGGCTCTAATAGAAAGCCACAGAGTCCCTGACCCCTGCTGCCACTCATGTCTTGCTCTAATAGCAATATATGACCTTTGACACTCAATTAAAACAGGAAATAAGGCAAAGAAGGGGTCAGTATGCATGTTTGGTCAATCTGAGCTTTTGGAACAAAAGGTCCTAATAGACTTTCAAAGAAGGAGGAAGGGGGCAAGATGAGGGGGCAGGAGGGACAGATAAAACAGGGAAGGAGAAGGGCAAACAAAGCAGGAAGGGAGTAAAGGGTAAAGGGACAGGAGAATGAAAAAAAGCCTTTCTGCATTTGTATTTTGGGTGGCCTTAAGTGCATTAAAGAATCCTGCTGCATGGCAATTTATACACATACTCTTCCTCTCTACTAAAAGCACAGGTCCGTATTCCTGGCTGCTTGAGTGGGACAAGGCTGATGCATTTGATTCTAGAATGTAATAAACAGCTCATTTCTTTAACAGTCTTTGCTGTATGAATGAAAAATAAATTACTTACCTTTATCTGATGTCTCTGTGCAAGGGGAAAGCAGGAGAAGAGTCACTTGATTTTGAAAGCTAAATCTGATTAACATTGCAAACAAATGGGATTGGCTAAGAGAAATTTTTTGTGGATTAATCTGATACCTGTCCCCAGATCTCAGACAAAAAGATGCCCGCAAGTGCTCTTACTTGAGGGAATAGGTTTTACCAAAGAATAAAAGTGCCTTAACCATACCCACTCTAATTCTACATTTCTGTTGTGGGCTGCAAAATATTACAGATTTTTAAGGTTATATGAATCTACAGAAATAACATAATTTTACTTGCAGTAAGATACAGAAGGTGACCTCACTAAAACCCAAGAACACTTAATCAAATTTGGACTGAATACCAATGGCAGTTTCAGAAAGCTATTCAGGCTAGCTTGAATTCAACTAAGGAACCAGTTGGCATGACTTGTAGCTGAACTTCTTCTGGGTGTTAACAGGTCTTGCTGTTAGAAAAGGCATGCACATTTCCTATTTGCGATTTTCTAAGCTTTTGTTTGTATTTGCTGGGTTGAGCAGCCATGTTTTTTAAAAATAATATTTTCCTGTTTGCTAAACAAAAAATCACAGGAAAATAATTGGTTTGGGATTGGGAAAAAAAGAAAAAAGCTTTTCATTAAAAATGTTTAAATTGAAAACAGATTAACTTTTAATAACAGAGATAACAACAGATATTTGACAGTGAAACAGAAAAGTTTCAGAACTAGTCTATCCCCCCAGTTTTGCAACAAAAAAAAAGAAAATTGAAATGAAGATTTGAATTTTTCAAAAAGAGATGAGGTTTCACTAAAATGTGTCAACAGTCCAGATAAGCTTTTGGAGTGAAAGTAGATATTTTCCTATATTTCAAAAAATATTGCCACATCACTTCCTAGCATATTTTTTAGTGTGAGATGAGAGTTGAATATTTCCATAAAGCTGTTCTTTCCACAAACCAAGACAGCAAAGCTCTAGATGCACCACAAGATAGTATTTCAGAGCAGCCAAAATCTGCATCTTTGAATTTGCAGCAACAGCACATGATAGCTAAGACTTACTGTAGGCAGACTGAATAATGTGCCAGCAAATTTCAGTGAGGGATCTCTTTTCCCTCACCAGAAACTAAGGAAAAATCCCTTCTAAAATTTGGACAGATTGCAGATTTCTGTTAATTCTGTTCTTGGAATTCAATCAGAGCTTTGCAAAGGCATCCAGAAAGAATGATGCAATGCAGTTTGCACAGAGGCCTGGAATCATATCCAGCCCCACGACTGCTTTACTGCCTGTTTTACACCTGTTTGACATCTTTGGTGGTGACACAGACACTGGGATCGACAGCCCTTCAGCACGCTTGCTGAGCACCAAACTGAGGGGTGCAGTTGACACACTGGAGAGGAGAAATGTCATCCAGAAGGACTCTGACAGGCTTGAGAGGGGCACCTGTGAAAACATAATGAAGTTTTGCAAGGTCAAGTGCAACATGCTGCACCTGGGTTGGGGTAATTCGAAAGACAATCACAGGGAATGGATCCAAGCAGAGAATGAATCAAGAGAAGCCCCATTGAGAAGGAGGTGCTGGTGGGTGAGAGGCTGAACCAGGCACGTGCACTCACAGCCCAAAAAGCCAACCTTTTCCTGGGATCCATCAAAAGAAGTGCAGTCAACAGGGCAAGGGAGGTTTTTATCCCCCTCTACTCCTCTTGCGTGGGACCTCACCTGGAGTGCTGCTTGCAACATATGATAGATGTGGATTATTGGAGTGAGTCCAGAGGAGGGCCATGAAGATGATCAGAGAGCAGGAGTACTTTCCTGTGAAGACAGGCTGAGAGAGTTGGGACTGTTGAGCCTGGAAAAAGAAAGGGTCCAGGAAAACCACACTGCAGCCTTCCAGTACCTGAAGGGGATGTTCAGGAAAAGATGGAGAGGAACTTTCCACAAGGACATGTAGTGACAGGACAAGGAGGAATGGCTTTAAACTGAAAAAGAACAAGTTTAGATTAGATATTGGGAAGAAATTTTTCACTGTGAGGGTGGTGAGGCATTGGGACAGGAATCTCAGAGTAGCTACGGAGGTCCCATCCTTGGAAATGTTTAAGGCCAGGCAGGATGGGGATTTGAGAAACCTGGTCTAATGGAAGGTGTCACTGTCCATGGCAAGGGGATTGAAGCTAGATGATTTTTGATGACCCCCTTTCATCCAAAACACTTGTAGGTTTGGGATGAAAGGGGGTCTTCAAAATATATGATTTTCCTATATACAAAAACTAAGTCTGTGGCCTCATAATTAAAGAAAATAAACAGGAATACCAGATGCATGCTGATTGGCACTGAAAATTGATAATGACTTGATTCAGAGATTAAGTTAGGAGGTATCATAAATTCATGCTAGAATCCAAGCTTACATTTAACTTTCCCAACTCTTTGTGAATGAAAGTGCCAGTTTCTTGGGTGTTTTGAAAATATATATACCTCTAAGCCTAAGCTGCTATTTTTTAAAACTATTTTTTCTTTGACAGCACATAAGTTTAAATATTTAAAGTAAATGTGCACAGTCAGTATAAAGGGTCACAGAAATCAAGGGGAGCCATTTCAATGATTTTTTACCATTCATTTTCTTAGCTACATCTCTTCGCAGATCTATTGAAGGATCCTTAGCAAGGAAATAGAATCAGAAGTTCCAGTAATTTGAGGCAACTTTTAGCAATCAGCAGAAATTATGTTCCAATCAGCTCAATTTAAAGTCAAATAGTCTGTATTTTCTGTTAATTCCTTCCTCAAAATCACTCTTTGTGTTCCTTTTTTTCCTTCTTTCCTCTTCTCTCAAAAAAGGCAAAGCCAGACTCTCTAGCTCCTAGTACTCCCTTTTTCTGGTTGATAACAAATTATTAGAAATGTTCTGGCTTTCATTGTAACCACTGCCATCCAAAGGAAATGAAAGGACCAAAATGTAGTTCTGACTAAATCAGCTAACATCTCATAAATATGTTTACTTTGACAGAAATTCTTTCTCAGCCTTTGTAAGAATTCTGAATGTACCTCTAAGCTTCATAACAGGAAAAAAAGTTCTCCTCACTTTCAGTTGAAGTAGTAAGATCTCCTCTGGAACAAGTTTATACTTTGTTGATGCACTGGTTTTGGCTGGGGTAAATTTTCTTCACAGTAATCGGTGTGGCACTCTGTTTTGGATTCGCACTGAACACAGGGTTGATCATACAGAGATGTTTTTGTTGTTGCTGAGCAGAGCTAACACAAAGCCAAAGCCTTTTCTGCTATTCACACAGCCCCTGTGGCAACACGGATGAGGTAATTGGGAGGAGACACAGCCGTAACAGCTGAGTCCAATACCAGACCATATGACCTCATGCTCCATATATAAAAGTGGGAAGAAGGAGAAGATTTTGAAGTGATGGCATTTGTCTTCAGGAGTTGTTGTTAAGTGTGTTGTTAAGAGCAGGGCTCTCCTGGAGATGGCTGAACACCTGCCTGCGCTGGGAAGCATTGAATAAGTTCCTTGTTTTGTTTTGTTTGTGTGCACTGCTGTTAGTGTCCCAATTAAAATGTTTTTATCTCAATCCATGAGTTTTCTGGCTTTTACCCTTCTTATTCTCTCCCCAGTCCTGTTGGTGGAGGAGTGTGCAAGTGGCTTGCCTGCCAGCTAACGTGCAATCACAACAGCTGCAAGACTAGGAAGAAATAGGGAGGAAAACCCCACTGACTGCTATGTATTTTGAAGACCTCAAGAGGATCAATCCCTTTTGTTTTTCACATGAAGTAGTTTAGGTAATGTTCTTACAATAGAGGATTTTCCGCAGGTGAACTTAAAAAACATAGTCATTGTGGGGCACTCTCATTGTAATTGCCATGCTTTTCGCCTTAAATTACAATACAAACATACCTACAGATTCTTGCCTCTGGCTAGGAAAGGTGAGAGTCTTCCAAGTGAGCTAGCTAGGTATGTGTATTTTTCCTGTACCTAAAAGCTTCTTAAGCAATCTCTCCTTTGTCTCCTAGCTCCCCATTTCTTATATAATAGAGATTTAAAAGTCAAGAGCCATGATCTATTTCACTATTTTTGAGGAAAACTTTTCTTTTACATGTTTGTGGGTTTTTCACTGTTTTTTTTTTCCCGCCATGGCTTTAACAAATATAAGTAAATCCAAGTTGGTTAGCAGCAGTAAACTAATCTGCCTATTCAACCAAGTACTCAGTACTTTTCAGATTTGCAGACTATTTGGAAATTATTTCTTAGAGACCTTTTATGGTGGTTCTCAAACCTTTCCTCTACTTTCTTCTTCTGTGATTTACTTTGGGCATACTAAGGTCCATGCATTTAACTTCTCATAACCTTAACTGGGCTAAGTGGAAATAGCTTCATTTTACAAAAGGGAACAAGATTCTTTTGAGAAAATTTCCACTGAATAGTACCAGGAAGCACTGTATTTTGTCTAAAGGATGGGCTTGCTTTTTCCCTTACTTATTGCAGCTATAGCCAAAATAATTATGACATACATTGTTCCATTCTGTGTTCAGGAGGGGAAATAGAAGTCAAGACTAGAAATACTATCTGATTTTACTCTTATATTCTCATTCTAATGCCATTGCAGGCCTTATTAACAGTCCCCTTTACAACTAGTAAAAAGGGGAGGGATTTTATCTATCAATCTTATGTAATTCATAATCCCAATGAGGTGTTGTTTTTATGATGTATTAGATCATACATCATAAGAGCCAGCTGTCACTCCAATGATCTATTGATTTAATAAATCAGAACGGGACACACTGATAAAGTTTTACTCAAATAAGAGTGATGTTCATGTGAAAAGTAGGACTGCAAAAATTCAGACCAAAAGAGAAAAAAAGAAAAGCAACACAAAACTGTGGCCTGGACCTGGATGCTGTACCACCAGAAAAATGATGGAAAGAAACTGCAATCCATTGTTGGCATCAAGGCCTTAAACAGAATAAATCAAAATTTACCTCCAAAGAGGATCAGACTTTGAATGTCCTCTAAGCTAATTTCTAGGATCAAAAGAACCACTCATGGAATCCCACTTCACACAGCTCAAAAGCGAAATCCCAAAACACCAGTTCAAAGTCCATTGAGGTACTTATCTAAAATTATTTTCATTTGGGTTATATTCATAATTCATAAAAATTCATTTCATAAAATGAAAGAGAACAGAAGAAAAAGTTCTGACAGACTGAAGCATTTTGGTTTGACCCTTTTAGGCAAAACAGTTCAATATTTCATTCTGAAATGTTTTGAGCTATGGATTGAACATGGGAACACAAAGTAAGACCTTGAACCTTCATAAGGATTTTTGTGTGTGCATGAAACTAAAATACTTTTTTATTGTCTTTAAAAAAAAACTTTTACAGACAATGATTTTTATTATCTTTTTTGCTTCAATTTCCTTTGTAAAATTAAGAAGAGAATTGGAAATTTTAACATATGAATCTAATCTCATATGATCGAAGATCATTTTCTCTGGTCAGTATCAAGCAGAGTAAATCTTTATACACAAGTAGAGAAGTGAGTGGAGGGATGAATATCTATCACAAAGACAGCTGTCAGAGAATTTTCCATAAATTATTCTACTTTCAGCAAATGAGATGTCTGTTCTGCTTTCAGCAAAAGTAATGGCCCAACACTCCCAGCAGATCAAACCAGCTGCTCAGTTACTGAGAACTACTGGTTGCAGTTTACATCAGCTGCAGAATCTGGGCCTCATTTGCCAATAGTTTTCTCCTAAAGCCTTGCAAAGTTCTATGACCTTAAAAATTTACAATTAACAATGCTGTTGAAGATGTGTACAAAACCAGTTAACGTTACTAACACAAATGGTAAACTGTGGTAATTTTTTCTGGATTTCTGTTAAAATATAAAACTTTATGCAGATATAATTACGTCTAAATAGTAAGAAACATTTCCACTTTTAGAGGTTTCATTTTTAAGATACAATTATAAAGAAATGTTCCATTAATCTCAATTCTTTACCAGAAGGCAGCTAATTCAATTATTTATAATTATCTAAGTGAATTATTTATAACTATCTAAGTGATATCCAAGCTAGTTTCAAAAGACCATTCCACAAAGGCAAGCTGCTGTGGACAGCCATGTCTCTCCTACTGCTGTGAATGACAGCCAGGCAGAGTGTAAATATGAAATTAAGATGAAGAAATTGTGATGTGATGTTTGCTTGCAATCTGCAAACAGGTTTAAATTGGCATCTTGCAGGGAAAATGGAAGTCAAAATTGTAAAAAAAAGCCCCAAGATCAGGTGTTCAACACTTCAAGAATGGGAATGACCTGCTGGGTCACCAAATCTGAGAGCTGTAATGTTTGTCGAAGTAAAAGCTTTTTTACCAAATTACCCACAAAATAATACACTAGGAATTCAAATGAAGAGCATCTCTTTGTATTAAGAAGATTTCACTTAAGAAATGGAAGTGACATTTCCATCCATTATTGCACATTTTCCCCAGATCAGTTAGATTTCCATTTAAACCCTGCAAACTCAAGTTTCCAGCTTGTTTGGAAAGGTAACAGCTTTCTTCCTCCATCAATATTACCCTCTTCAGAAATTATTTCAGCCCACTGAGTGTGAGTTAACAACCAAAATGACATGGCAAGAAACTACCATCACCTGGACAATCATTTACCCTAAGTTTGTGTTTTCTGCATTTTTTGTATCTCCATTTGAACAGCTTACATATACATGAGAGTCCCCTACAGACATTTAGCACCCTGTAATAAACAAAAGGCTGCCTGCTTTTACCATGCTGAGGATATGAGAACAGTGAAAATGATGTTCGGCAAACTTTTGATGAGAGGAGTTTATATTAGTTTCACATGCATTGGGAAATAACAAACAAGAGTGGTGGCTACAAGTGTGTTTTACAATGAAGTTTGATGTTAGCTCAGTTTCCAGAGGAAAGAAGTGAACTCACAGAGAGATGTGAGGCATGAGAAACCATTTGCATACTCTGAAGTAATAAAATTTACTGAGCAGCCTCTCAGGCTGATAAAACTTGGCTGGAATCTCATGAGTTTAGTTTCTCATTCCTGTAAGTTTTCTAATATCCGGGTTTACATTAGAAATAATGAGAACAACATTTCTGATGAAGTTGGGTATGTCTGTTTTCTAGCAAGATGGAAGTATAAAGAAGGCAAAAAACACAATAAAATTTGAAAAAAAAATTAACAGCAAATTATTTTATATCCTAGAAGCTACGGGACTCCAATATCAAAGGGAGTAAAGTAGATTCATCTGTTCTGAATGTAGTAAATAGATGATTTGACTGTAACATTATTATAACATGAACACTATCTCCATAACCTAGAACTTAGAACTACATATTTGCAGTTAATCAGTAGTTATTTGCAATTAACCAGTAGTTTCCCCAATACATTTTGAAATATTATAGAAAATTTATGCTTATTGTCTTTTGATTTTAGCTCAAGTTTTTCTTCACACCTCTCAGCCACAGATCAGGGAATCTATGGTGTTTTAGAACTTTAAATGTAATCTTCCACATTCCTTTGCTTCCTTGTTTCTTCCTTTGCTTCTTATATTATTTGGTTAACATATGCTTAACTAAAAACTACATCACACATTCCCAAAGAAACTTTGGTTCTACAGAGAACAAAGTGTTAAATCTCACGGACCACCATAAGACTGGGATTTCACTTAAAACTCCATCCTAAAACAAGGTCACACAATATTCATGAAGTAAGACAAGAAAGACTTTCCAGGATTTTCCTTCATCTGTAGTCACTGATGAAATCGGTGACTTCATTACTTTATTTACGTATTGTTTTTAAATAATATCAAAGCATTCTGTTTACTCTAAAAAAAAGGCAAGAAGGAACTGCTTTGTTGAAAGCAGGTTTACAAGGAATGAAATCAGTTCCTGGCATCAACTAAAAGACAATAATTACAGAGGAATTGGCCAGTGTCACAAACAATTATCACTGGGGATTATGCAGTCAAAAAGGCCAATTATGGGCACCACACAAAGCTAATGAAAATTCTTTATTGAAAATTTTTCCGACTCTTGGATTAATCTTGTATTTTGTCTTTAATTCATCATGCATGTGATGATTATTTATAATAATTTAGTCTGCTGCTACTCTACTCACTGACGAAGAACTGTGTCACACAGAGAAGGGGCTTTGATCATAAAAGATACCTGTGTAGCCAGAGATGAAATCTGCACTGTACTTTAGCCAATATTGTGAAGAGAGTGGAGAAAAAACCACAAGCCCAAGTACTTCCTTCTTATCTTGGTTACATCTGTGAAAATTAGGACTAACTTGCATGACACCTGTGTGGTCATTGCAATATCAAGTTGACATCACTGAGAAAACATGTCTAAATACTTCTCTAGTCATGTCTGTACACTGCACACAATTCTCTTACTTTCATAAGGCAAAGAGATGTCAACACAAAGTGGCCTGAGGTCCCGCTATATCCATCTTCTTCTCTCGGCAGCTTGCCAGTTTCTTCTGTCTCATTTGTTCATTTAATATTCCATTCAGGGATCACTACGTTAAGCCCATCTATGTTGATAGTAATTTTATCAGACCAAATGTTGTCAATATTAAGAAAAATACAAAAGAAAATGAAAAAAATTTAAGTGAAGTCAAATTATTTATGGAGAGAAAAGTAAAAGAAACCTTTTTACTTGAATCTTGTAAACACATTTTTGAATGTCCATAGAAGTCACATTCACAGACAATACCAGACACAAGCCATGGAACAGGGACAACGACACGCATGCTCGCCATCCAAAGCATAACTTTTATGAATGACAGTAAAGTTAGTGCATTTTGCTTCTCTCTTTCATCCTCTTCATGACAAGCAAAAGGCAAAAAATTATTAAAACATTTAAACTTTTTCCCTTTAGATTGTACAGGCTTTATGTTTACCTTGAGGCAAATGGTTCTCATGGAGAGGCCATGGCTTGGTGGAGACAGATTAATTCATTGAGGGGTTGGAAGCCACCTCTTTGCACCAGGATGAATGTTGTATCCTTGAAAGAGTGGAAATTCACTGTTAGCCAAACAAATCTATGCTTGCTTCTAGTGTGTTCCAGCACAAATTCATCTGCATAGTAAAGCCAACATGAGAAAGGAGTCATATTGCTTACTCTCCATGATTAATGACATTGGAATATTTTTCTATATGTTTTTTATCTCAAGAAATAAAAAAAAAATATGTAAAGTAGCTAATAATAAGAGGAAATAAAAGCAGTGGAATCAAAGGGCTAAAGAAGCTACTAAGCAATATACTATTTCAAATAGAAATTTCAGAAACCTTGAAATAGAAAACTCTCTTATCAATACTGAATTCTTGGGATGAAGATCCCTGTGTACAAAACATGCAGTGGAAAGGCAAAACCTCAAAGCCAGCATAGTCATAGGAGGTTTTTCCTGTTAGACCAATTAGTATCGGCAAAGGCAGTTTCCTATGGATACTGACCTCTGTGAGGTACAATAAAATGCACTCACAGGTTGTTTTTTAAGCATAATGCAAGTCCACCTGTTTTACAATCTGGTTTGTTTAGTGAATATGGTTTCAACAATGAATTCCTCAGACACTCTACAATTCTGCAGGAGTGATAGATACTGATGGAGCTCTGACTGTCAGGTAAAAAGACCCCTCTGTTCTGCTTATAATTAATTTCATTCATTAATTCGATTTCTATTTTTCCTTACAAAATGATCCGGCCTACATTGTATTGATAATAACTGCAGCAAGCGTAAAATGGGAATACATGGAGGTAAGGGCTTAGAAGTACAAAGAATCCTTGTTAGTAAGCAATTGTGGCACTCCAGGATTAACCAGTGTCACAACTTTGATCCCATTATTGCTATTAAACTCTTAAAATATCTCAAACAAAAGATGAATTTGCAGAAGGATTTTATATATTTTTGAAATTTTTAAGCTTTTGTTCTATTCATGGAGCGTCCTGGGTTGGCTGTATGACGCTTTTATCCCCAATCGTCTTGTTCTGTTTATACTGAATAGTAAGTTTTGCACCTTTAAGACTTATTGCAGAGAGTGAAGGGGGGAGAGAAGTGCAGGTTTTTTTTCCTCCAGACACTGCACTCACTCCCCCACATTCCTCCTCCTGGACTGTTGTTTTCTGCGGACAGACAGTGGGACAGAGCTCTTCTTTTGCTTTTTAGTTAGTTTTTAGCTAGCTGAGGCAAAGAAGTTCCCTGGACTGTGGTTTTTTTTTTTTTTTTTTCTTTTCTTTGGACCTCTTGAAACTGCTCTGGACTGAACACCCAGGGGAGCACCGGCAGCTGCAGCTGTGGCCCACCGGAGCCAGGCCTGGCCTGCGACAATTCCAGCACCGGAGGGACTGATCAGAGACTGAGTGAGCTGAAAGCAGAGGAGGGACTTTCTCAGTTCGTCATCTCTTTTAGAGTGGCAAGGGGTCTCATTGTTTGATACTGTTTTAGTTTTATTGTTTAATAAACAGTTTTTTTCCACCTTTCTCCAAGGAGGTATTTTTTCCTCCCGGACCAGTTGGGGGGAGGGGCCAATTGGATCTGCTTTTCCCACCGGAGCTCCTTTGGGGGATTCTTCCCCAAATTTGCTCTAAACCTGGACATGGAGTTGGAGAAAAACTTTTTCCCAGAACACACAAAATCTTCTGTGTAGTTGTTGCAGTGTGATGTAACAGCCTGTTTCAGCTATTCTGGTTCTTTCCTGAGGTATGCCATTACCCTCTCCCTTCCCCTCCCCTTGCCTCCTGCTGAGAGCTGTCCATCAATCTCGCATTCTGGCAAGGGCATCGTGTGATTGGCAGAGCTCAAAATATGCCTCTCAGCCCTGGGGACATTGGGCCATCCAGGGGTCACTTGTCCCCTGTGACTTCCTCCCCTTACCTGGCTGGTGGGATCCCTACCCCTGCCCTCCCCCTCAGGTTGAAAGACGCTGCAACCATGTGGTTAATGCGTTCTGTTGGAGCTGTTGCTGCATTCAGAGGCCTGTGTGCCAGGAATAAAGCTCTGGATCGATACCCTCCAGCAGAAACCGACTCCTTTTTCCCTTCACCTCACCTAAAGCCTTTCCGCCAGAGGTAAACCCGAGTTCCTGCTTGCCTGGACTTGTCCCAAGCGCCAGCTGCAACATCCAGCCAGCCAAAGGTGTCTCTGAGGTGAAACCACCACAGCTGCTGTCTTTGGTCAAGCAGCAAGGCCCAGATGAGACCAGAACCGTTCCATCCGGCAATACTGGTAATTAACTCCAATAGTAGTCTCCTTGTTGTTCATTATGACCTTCTTCTTTTAATACTAAATAAACCTATATAGAATTTTAACTCCTCCAAGCATCATTTCTTTAACATTACTGTTTGGACTTCCAAGTACCATATCTCATTCTATCTCATGATTTAAAAAAAAATTAAAATTGGAAAGTTAGACTACATTGCAGTGTACATTTTACTTTTTCCTATTGATTCTTCTCCTACTTAACTCCATTTACCTTTATGTCTTAAAAGATTTTCTTACCTACTTCCAGTGCCATTTGAGCTGCAAATGCATTTTTAATGACCTTCTTTGATCAGACTAAGTCCTCTGGCCTATTCAAGGAGATGTCAACTGAACACTGATTTGATGTCAACTCAATGCTGGTGACCCATTGTACTAATCAGGTGATTGTCCCATCTATGCTCTAATTCCATTGTTGAAAACTGTGGTTAACCTCTTTAAGCTTTCTCCAGAAGGCATATTTCCTATCTATTTGCTATTAGTAAAACTGCTGGCATTGACAGAGCAGTATCAAACTACACTCACAAAAAATTAAAATCAAAACAATGTTTGGGGGAAGAAACCAAAAGGAAACAAAGTCTGTTTCACTGTACAATCCTAGTAGATGTGGCAGTAACAAGATAGCTCAATAACATGTCTTACAGCCGTGGGTTTTTAAATGGAAAGTTCTTTAAATTCTTCCTGGTTTTCTTTCCTCTGGAGGTCAGGGAAGAGACAAAGAGAGAGTGATAGAATATTTAAAGCATAACTGTTCCCAGTGTGTTGGGATACCAGTAAAAGATTTCTTTCCTTGGGTAATGCTCAGGAGAACAGGGGGTCCTCAATACCTAGTGACACACACCATGCAGTTCCACAGGACAGGTGAAGCCAAGAGCTTCCTGTAGCATGAATTTGATATGAGACCAAAACTTATCTTCCTGGGCTGTGCACTGTCTTTATACTCTGTGGGCAGCTGTAACTGCTTGCAAGCACTCTGTGCCAGGACAGGTAACACCACACCAGATGGAAAAGTTAAAGTGGCTGTAGTAAAGCTGAGGTTTGTGACACAGAGGTTTGTGAATTATAAATGTACCCAAAAGGATTACTATCAGTATAACGGTAGTAAAATAATAAAACTAACAACAACATGCAAGTATTTTCTAATACAGCAATGGCACAGTGAAACAGAGGTTTGCATGATTGTATAAGCAATGTGATTACTGAAGGGGGAAATATGAATTCAGTTGCCCAGAAGAGACATTCAGGAAAAAAGTCACCAGAGGAAGGACAAGCTAAACAGAGGGTACTATGTACAGGCATGGCATTCTTCTACCAAGACAATGATTACTAGCAAGACAAAATAAAACAAGATTAGCACAGAGCCTCTTTCAAGCAAGGAATAATAACCTAAGACCATCAGGCTTCAGCAAGAAAAGCTAGAGAAAGAAAGACAACAAACCCATGTTGGCTCTGGCTTCTCCTGTCCCACAGCTGATCAAGCCAATCATTGTCACTTTCATGAGAGGAGCCAACATGTTTTCCAGTCAACAGCCCTAAATATATGCCATTAGTCCCTTCACAGTGCTGCCTTATAACTTGGTCAGGCTATTACTGTGAAGACTTACTTCTTTGTATGTGTAGTTATGATGATTAATACTGTGTAAGAACCGATCATTATTAAGTGTCAGATTGCTAATGAATTAATTTAGCAAAGATTTTTTTAGATTATAAAATTGAGCTGATTCATCAGTCTTAAACATTCCACCACACTAATCTTTGTAACTCCCTGATTTATATGTATACATAGAGAAATATAAATTCAGTTGCAATATTATCATTCAATTTACTGAAAACAGAAGAAATCTAGATGTTTAATATTTTGACAAACATCTTCATTCATTAAGGCAGTAATGACACTTTGGTTTCTACTTCTGAAAACAGAATTACAAAGGCAGCTGCTTTTAAAACATATGTGAAATGGTTGAAGACCTATTTGCCTTGTGAGTCCATGCAGCTCCACTAATATTAGCAGAGCAGTAAGATTTAGATCAGTTGGTTTCTGGCATCTGTGTCACTTCCTTATAAATAAGATGTTGGCAAAACTTGTATCTTGCAAGACTACCTCTCCCCCTTGAACAGCCATAGGAATATATGGAAGTAAAAGTTAATGCCTCACAGGCCTCTGCAAGACTCACAGTGAAGACTTGCAGCAAAAGGTCATGCCAGTCAGCAGCATTTAATTAAAAAGTAATGGATTATCTGTAAAAGAATGCAGTGTCTTGAGCCTCCTTTTATGAAGAACTTAAACTGCTGTCATTATTTACTATCTCCTGCTCAGTTAAGATTGTGATGAAGAACAGATTGTGCATCCTAAAGGTATATAAACCCACCACTGTCCATTTGGGCAGAGCCCACATCAGCAGAGGCTGTTGTGCTGATGGTATGTGGTGTCTCCTAAAGCAGTAAACCATTCCTGCTCTGAACTCATCTAAATCAAAATGTCATACTTTTGGGGTAGAAGATCGTGCCATGGCTTGAGTCCTACGTCTTGCTTGGCTGGAGGCTGGTCCCTGCTGAAAGCCTCTGCTACTCCTGAGAGAGGTGCAATCTCCCAGAAACCTCTGAGATGGGGAGCTGCAGGTCAGACTGGAACTCAGCAGGCAGCCTCCAGTGGGAGCCTCTTGGCATGCCACTGTTCTTGGCCTGGCTGGCACAGAGGGCTGGGGCCAGACACTGTGATGGAGGGCACATTCCTGAGGTTCCTGTCTCCCTCTCTTTAAAGCCCTGGTGTGAGTTGGGTTGGAGACACATGTCAGCAACAGAGAGGAGAGCTGATGCCCAGGCAGAATGGGTCCCCTAATTGAAATGAGTGCAAACAGCAGCCAGATAACTAGGAGAAATTCCAGTATCCCAAAAGGGATTCCAGAATGTTGGATGTGTTCATACCACTCTCTGTCCTGGGTTGACTATATGATGCTTCTATCCCCAATCGTCTCATTCTGTTTATGTTGAATAATAAGTTTTGTATCTTTGAGTGTTCCAGAGAGTGAAGGGGGGGAGAGAAGAAGCGCGCAGTTTGTTTTCAGACACTGTACTCCACTCCTCCAGATTCCTGCTCCTGGATTGTGTTGTCTTTGGATGAACAGACAGCGGGACAGAGAGCGCTTCTTTTGCTTTTTAGTTAGTTTTTAGCTAGCTGAGGCAAAGAAGTTCCCTGGACTGTTTTTTTTCCTTTTTCTTTGGACCTCTTGAAACTGCACTGGACTGAACACCCAGGGGAGCACCTGCAGCTCACAACTGGGCCCACCGGGCCGGGCTTGGCCTGCGACAATTCCAGCACCAGAGGGACTGATCAGAGACTGAGTGAGCTGAGCTTCAACCCGGGGTTTTCTCATTTTGTCATCTCTTTTAGAGTGGCAAGGGGTCTCATTGTTTGATATTGTTTTAGTTTTATTGTTTAATAAACAGTTTTTTTCCACCTTTCTCCAAGGAGGTATTTTTTTTTCCCTCCCGGACCAGTTGGGGGGAGGGGCCAATTGGATCTGCTTTTCCCACCGGAGCTCCTTTGGGGGATTCTTCCCCAAATCTGCACTAAACCTGGACAAATGCATGGATTAAACAATAAAACTAAAACAGTATCAAACAATGAGACCCCTTGCCACTCTAAAAGAGATGACGAACTGAGAAAACCCCGGGTTGAAGCTCAGCTCACTCAGTCTCCGATCAGTCCCTCAGGCGCTGGAATTGTCACAGGCCAGGCCCGGTGGGCCACAGCTACAGCTGCTGGTGCTCTGCTGGGTGTTCAGTCCAGAGCAGTTTCAAGAGGTCCAAAGAAAAAGGAAAAAAAAACAGTCCAGGGAACTTCTTTGCCTCAGCTAGCTAAAAACTAACTAAAAAGCAAAAGAAGAGCTCTCTGTCCCGCTACCTGTTCATCCACAGATAACACAGTCCAGGAGCAGGAATGTGGAGGAGGAGTGCAGTGTCTGAAAACAAACTGCTGCTTCTTCTCTCTCCCCCTTCACTCTCTGGAACACTCTTAAAGGTACAAAACTTATTATTCAACATAAACAGAATGAGACGATTGGGGATAGAAGCATCATATAGTCAACCAAGGACACTCTCTTAAACCTTCAGGTACATAAATTTCCTATAAAAGGTACAACAGCTTAGGTAAAATAAAGCACTTATGGAGTGCCTTGGCATCCAAACCATGTGAGGTACACCAGTTTCAGTGGGATGTATTTATTCTTTAGTGGATGCCTCCAAAAAGAAAACAAGGTCCCAAACCAGAAGTTAGAAATCATCTCAGGGTAAAAAAATAAAAAAGAGCATAGGGGAGTAGGCAGCTGTTTTTACCTTAGATCAAGTCCAGTATGTAGGTGTTGTTGAAGGCAGCGCAGCAATCTCTGACCAGCACTCTTGAATCTTCTCACAGGGCTGCTCTTCATCTCTTCATCCCTCAGCCTGTGTTGATACCGGGGGTTGCCCTGACTCAGGCACAGCACCTTGCACTCAATCTTATTCAACTGCATGAGATTCACATGGATCCACCTGTTGAGCTTGTCCATGTCTCTCTGGATGACATTCCAGCCTTCAGGAGTGTCAACAGCACCACCTCATCTTGGATCATCTGCAAATTTGCTGATGATCCCTTCATCTGTGCCAATAACGAAAACATAAAAAACACGTTGTTCTGCTGCCCTGTGATCTCTCCTGCAGCTATAGGAATAACATGTTCCTGCTCTCACCTCTTCTAAGTTGTTTCCTTATTATTTCCATGAAAAATACATAAATTGGAAGCAAACAGTACTACTAGGGTCAGATTCCTTACTAGTTTCAAATCTCTGAACTTTTATGATAAATTGAATATATAAATCTTTTGTATATGTTCTTTTTCCTTTTTTATCTTTTTTTCCTCTCTTATTATCTCTTTTTCTCTGCCTTTGGAAACAATTTAAAAGCAATCCAACCTAAGGCATTGATGAATAACATGAACTGGTCCTGAGCCATGCATATAGAAAAGAATGAGCTCACTGAAAAAGTTATGTGCAGTATTAAGTATGAATGAAATATCAAGGGAGATCTTCAATCGCATTTTAATGAAAAAATATCCCCACGTTGGTTCCACCACTTGGCTTTTTGCATGCCCAAGAATCATTATATTTAAGGATATTCTAAATACAATATGGACAAACTTGACGCATTTTTTGTTCTGCTAAATTGCAACCTACAGATCCCCATAATCTCCAACACAGTGCTTGTCTCATGTGCAAGTTCCTTGTGCCTAAGGGCTGCAGTAATGTGGTTAAGTGGCAATAACTTTTTCAGGAAGTATATATTTTGATAGAGAAATGAAGGCATGCACTGGTGTGCAGAAAGAAACAAGTTGACCTTACCTTCCAACACCAGTAAGTGAAACTCAAACCATTGAAAATTATATGCCATCTATTCAAATGCTATTTGTAGACAGTGCAGATATTTATAAAGACACACTCAATTTTAAGATCTTTATAAATGGGGTTTTCAGTAGGAAAAGCTGCATAAATTCTCTACTTTCCCATAGGCATTCTAAGTAGTGATGAATCATAAAAAGCAGGATATTACATATGCAAAATGTTGCTGTAGCAGTCCATGGAACAGTAAATGAGAATTCATACCATTAATCTCCATTGTATTTATTATATTTACTGGTATTCTCAGCTGGATAAAGCATAGTGGTTTTTCCCTACCTGAAGAGGAAACCTCTTTTATTTAAGAAGCAAAAGGAATGAAAGAAGTTTATGGTGTGCTTGCCCTATCTTTACCTATCTTTACTGAGTGCTTTAACTTTAAAAATAATCTATCAGTAGTATTATGAATTAAATTACTAATATATGCTTTATTTTTAATATATAATTAAACAAAAAAATTTGTTTTGCTATTGTAACAGTGTAAATAATGGTTGCTAACTGCAAATTGTACCATTGGCTTTTCTTTCCCTTTACCATGACAGTCTAACTACTGGTTACTAGCAGTAATTAGCCATGTTCAGGAACATTGTTGGTTCCAAAAATTCAGTGTGTTACCAAAATAAGACTCATTTTCCAGTCAGGATTTTAATGTTTCTACATATTGAGCTTTTAGCCATAAATAGGATGACAGTATTGAAAACTAAGATTTCTAAGATTAAGTGTCTGCTAGACTTTAATTTTTCCACATGAAAAATTGTGCATTGAAATAAATTGGGTTATTGACTAAGTTTTCAAAAATCAACCCATTATCATTACATTTGTCATTCTGAGCAACCTGCATTCAAGATCACAACCAATATTGGTACAGCCTCAAATTGTGGAGACAGCTCAGTTGCATACAAGCCATTGCTTACAGAGATATCTGTCTTTTTTAGGTGCTATTTTTTTATACAACTGCTTTATTGCAAAACATTTTTATAATTAAATAATAAAGCTAAAGACAGCACAAAGGCTTCTACAGAAACTCACTCTATTTTGAATGGGCTAGTATATTTTCACACTTAAGCCCTGTCAGTGTTTACAGACTACAGAGTACACCTCAATAGTGATGACATATTAATTTTTACTGAACACAAACCCTGATGTAGTCCATTGACTCTGCTTAGCTGCTCTAGCATACAACTAGCCATGTGGCTATGACCAAAAATAAAGTAACCAGTGAGCTGCCTCTCATAAATCAGAAAAATAATTTTTTAAATAGTTTTGGTATTAGCTGTACATTACAGCTCAATCTGTATTTTGTTCTCTGGCTTTTTAGCCGTACATTTCCCACTGACTTTCCCATCTGCCTTCAAAAGACATGATTTCAACTAGTAAAATCATTGATTTCCAAAAGAAAGTAAGAGAGTTATCCTGTTGGCTGTGAGGGTGAAAGGCATTTAGACACCTTGGAAGGTCACACTGATTTTTTCATTGATTTTTTTCACCTCAATAAATACAGTCTGACAAATGCTCATGCAGCACTTAGGATTTCAGTTTGAAACAAAAGTGCATGTTAAATAGAGTGTGGGTGTTGTCAAGCCCTGTGCACAACAGAAAACTTTAGCCTTTGACAGCAGTTAAACATAATGCAGTCACAGTACACAATTACACAATAAACTAGAGCAATTAATATGCTTATTATTTGTGTTGCTGATAGATTTTTATGAGTACTACAATCACTGTGGTTTTTTTTAAAGCAAGATCTTTCATAACCTGAGATAATAATTCTTCCTCCTCAAAATAAATAACACTTCTTTCAACACTTCCATCTCCAACCTCAAATACATTCCCTTTATCTCTCTTAAGTCTGCTATCAATGTCTTTAATGTCTGTGGATGGACTTCTTAAAACCCTTGTGTTTTTCCTATGTTCAGCATTTCACAAAATCAGCTCATAATATGGACAATGTACATGATGTCCCTCTTTGCAGAGACACATGCACCCACCTAAGACATGTCTGTGGACTGGAACATAAAGCACTTTTATTTTTATTCCAATCCTTGCTCTACATATATCATGAAGTTTCTTGATTAGCCCCTCAATTGAGAATATGTTACATTTTTAAAGAAACTCTTGCCATTAATTTAAAATGAAAACAACTGAAAGTGTTAGACCCTAAATATTTTGAAAATGTTCCAATCTTTGTTGTTAATACTGAACTGGAATATGCCTGAGGCACTTAACATCATTAACTTTACTTTCACTGCCTAATATTATACAGAATGAGAAAAATGCTAAATAACAGTCTGCTTATGGACAATGAGTCACCCTACTGCATGTCTAGGGTGAATGAAAATGACCTTTCACAAAAATTATATTCATCAAACTGGACAAAACACTCATTTAAAGAGAAACAAGGAACATCTAGTAGAGTTCTTCCTGAAACTGACAATCAGAAGGTTTTCTGTTAACTATCATGAATCACTATTGGTTTTTTCCCCCAACTGCTTTAGTTTAAAGCACATACTTAAAGCAAAGCTAAGTTATCAGGTTTGAGCATGTGGGGACACATCTCTACAGAAAGCACGATCAGACCGTCAGCACTGAGTAATGGGTTTGAAGAGAGACTTCACAATCTACTATTTCCCTCTTGGAAGGTACACTCTGGTGTTTGATCCCCTACAAAAACCAGAATGACTGTTTGGAGTTTTGTTTAAAGACATTTTGAAGAAGGCAGAGATGTTTAAATTGCATACAATGTAACCAAATGATCATGAAAGTATGCCTTCAGCCTTCCTCTACAGTCCTCATTACCTGGATTTAATTATGTAAAGTCTATTTCTACACTCATATTTTTGTTTGCTTCATTAGAGGACTGTTCAGTCCAAAATTGCAGATAACTTAATGTAAGTGTAACAAAAACGATTTTGCTTCTCTCATGACACCATAAAGTTGTTACAAACACCTAATAGAGAAGAAAAAAAAGGCTATATTATTTCAATACTGTAAATATATTTTACTAAATTAGTGAAGCCCACGGGCATCAAATCACTGCATTCACTGGGTTTGTTTCACAGGAAGAGTATTCCCTAAAATCTACAGACTGCTTTAATTATTAAGAGTATATTAAAACCAGCTTTATCTGGTCTGCAGGTCCATCATCACTACTGCTGATGATCACATCAGGCTCCTGCAATGATTTTCAGATGAAGAAGATATAACTGTAAAACAAACTAAATTTTCTCCATGTTAGCTCCGAGGCATAGACCATTCTTTCTCTCCAAACAGAAAGCCTCTTGGTAAGTCAGATAAGCTTCTGAGACTTCAAAAAGTCCTTTTCAGGTATTTTCTACATTTTCCAGAAGATTGAGATATTTTTCAGTAGATTTCTCTTTCAAAGCCCTCAAAACCAGCTAGAATGTAAAACATTGTTCCAGGAAAAAGCCAGTTAGGAGAAGACTTTTTAAAAACAAATTAAAATTAACACACAACTCAGTTAAAAGACATTCTTTGCATTCATAAGAAACTAATTGAGAGAAGATGCATGATAGCTGATAGATCCTACAATCAAGAGTATTTTGAGAGTTTTCTAACAATAATATATTTGAATTTCATGGGAACAGAGCTATATTAAGTAAAACTGCACCTACTATGCAGCAAAAACAAGCAGAGCAAGTCTTTCCCATGCAGCTTTATATATATGTAGAGGAGTTTCATGTCTACGTTTATGTGAAGAAAGTAAAACATAGGTTGTCAAACAAAGCCAGATTTTGATTTAAACAGTACTTGTGAGATTTACACAGAGCATAAGAGAACAATGCCTTTAGATCTGTGACATAGGGCCCTGCTGTAAACTGTCAGCGCATGGGAAATCTTGTGAAGCAAAAGAAAATCAAACATTTTCATTCTAATTCAGAGCAATGTTTTTAAAGAAAAAGAAATAAAATAATTCTGATGGGGGATCTCTTATCACATTTCTGAGATATTAAAATGTTTTGTTTCAGTTTCAAAAATATAATATTAAATGCATTAACACACCCTGAAATGAAATATTGTCCCTTGCTCCCCCGCCAATCTAACATGTCTCTGTAGTTTTGAAGTAACAGTGTTTATTCTTAGAAAAGGAATCTGAGTAATCAGGTAAAACATGTCTTCTTTGTACATATAGGCTGTGGTAAAAGCTCATAAATCCACCCTTAATCAGAAATGCAAATTTGCTCCTTATCTTTATCCTATGTAGGAGAGACACCTAAGACATTAAAGCAATTATCCTTTTACTTGATTGAGAAGACCAGTAGCTGAAATATGAGGTTTTGGAGGAAGCAAATAATCTCCCAGATGGGTTCTGAAATCAAGAAGAGATTCCTTTAATTGTACATTTAGTGCAAAGAATTTTAAGGGAGGGGCATTTTTCATAATTACTTGAGTTATGCAACTGTGCCTAAGCTACAGGCCTCTAAATCATGAAAATATGAGGGGAGGGTTGGAGGAAAGCTTTTACTCTTTCCTGAGCACAAATTTAAAAAACAATAGATTTTGGCTGCGTAGAACTGGGAGTACTATTCCATTGTTTAAAGTTGAACTAATGAACCACAGAAGTGTCTAGTAAATATTTTCAAGCTGAATCTTCTGGTTATTACACATGCAATTAGAACTTCAGGAAAAAAATCTCTCACATTAGCTGTCATGAAATAATCTCCCCTTTTTTGCCTTCCCAATTACAGAGCGACGCAATAGATTTGTATAGTTTAAATTAGGTAGATCAGCTATTCTTGATGTTTGCTCTACAGTCAAATTTATACATACATACACACACATTCATATCCTTAAATACCGAGATATACAGGTGTGTGTATATATATATATATATATATATAGGCAGATTATTCTGGTACTGAATATATATGACTATATACCTTTAGTGTTGCATATTTTCACCCAATGAAGTAGACTAATCAACAATTCTAACTGAACCTATTTCTGATCTGCTGGGCTTAGATATTCCCAATAATATTTCTCCTTGTCAACTGTGCCTAGTTAAAAGATTTCTTTCCCTTTACCTGTCCCTGTCTTCTGACCTCAGTACTGCAGCTCACTTCCAGTGAAGTTTTTTGAAAGCTTGCTTTTGAAAGCTGGACTACTGAAATTGCCCTATATTAAAAAAAGGAAGAATAGCCTGTCCCAAAGTGAGTAAAATAAAAAAAAAAATACAGGAGGATATAGGCACACACTCAAAAAAGGGATCATTTTCACAAGGACTTTGTAGGAAACCCAGCTAGAAACAATGTCCCTTTGCCACCCCCCATGTCTACCAATTTCTTTTTATACTATGAACAAGGAGAAAAAAAAAAGTAGAACAGCTTTCTTTCATTATTATCTTCTGTTTTTTTGATTTACCTTTGAAATTTTGGGACGTCTCAAGTACTTCTTTGAAAGTAATGATTTGGCAAAAATATATGCTGAACTGTGGAAGATAAACACTGTGATGGTACTCAAAAGATTTCCTGTGAAATAGCTCTGCAATCTACTTCACCTCAACATCAACGAAAATGGTAATTTTCCATCACTACAAACATCTTATTTCAATTGATGTATGCTGTTCATTTAGAAATCCCAGCTTGATCATGTCAGTGGATTTTTTTTGTATCTGAAGGTAAAAAAATAAGGGAATGCTCCTTATTTAACACAAAAAGAAATTTGCCACCTTTATTTATCAAAATAGCCTCTTTTAAAAGTACTGCATCATGGATGCTGTCAAATGCTTTCCTTTCCATCTTAAAAAAAGGCAGAACAGATTCAGACACTAAGACCTCTACCAGGTTTTCAGCAGAGTATTCATTCCCATGTAACTCTACCTTTGATGGTCTCAAGCTCACAAGCGCATATAAATTTATAAAAATTAAATTTATTAACATGTACCAGAATTTATTAGTCTACATTTTCCAAATACTAAGATACTGACACAACTACATTCCTCCACAAACAGAGCCAGTGAACAGATGTCCATGGCAGCCTGGCTGATATCAGGGTGGCAAAGCAGAGAGGAGCGTCTTTGCTGATTGCTTGACATTTACCAGACTCATTTGGTGCTCAGAGAACCAATGACAGCTCCTCCTGCCCACTTATGTGAGGAAATGCCATGGAAATGCCCACCATATCAGAGCTGGCTCACAAATGGACGTGGCCCAGGAAAAACCTTCATTGCAAAATTCCTCACCATTTGCTATTTCTCAGCAAGAATGTACCACTACCCTTATTAGCTGCTGGCTCGTTCCTGCCATGAGCAATCATGGGAACATCCAAATATCCACTGCTCAAAAGGAAATGGGCTAACACAGTGCTGGCTGAATGCCCAGAACTGCAGCTAGCCCTTGGCACCAGCTCTGCTCCATACCAACTCCTGCTGGATATGTGCGCAACGCCTGTGACAACACGGCACACTCAGTGCCCCTCTCGCACCCAGAAGCAGAGCGTGCCTCCCGTGACCTGCAGGCTGGTCCCTGGCTGGTGATCCCCCAGGAGGGAGGGTCTGAGATCAGAGAAGGAGATGTGGGTGCTACGGCAGAGCCACCCTCGGCCTGCTGAGGCAAGCAAGCAGTCACTTCTACATTTTATTAAGTTTAGTCTTCAGTCCTCTTCTTTCACACAGGTACCCTTACACAGGGTTTAAAATGATGAGGTTTCTATCACTGTAAAACAAGATTTCATGTATAAACAACAGTTCAGCAAATATTCAGTCATTTATTACCACAGCTGTCATATTCACAGTAACTATCTGGATTAGCTACTTTGTCACCAATGACAACTGAATTTCTTGGGAATAATCTTTAGTTCCATACTGATTGGACTGTTCTGCTCCTGTCACCAGGAGTTTTTCAGATTAATAAGTCAGACTGCATTATCCTTACACAATACAGAGTCTCATGCCACAATTATCTCTGCTGACTTCCATAGGAGTATTCCTAGTAGAAGTTACTTATTAATAAGGTTGTCTACATATTCAGATTTCAGCATAGTTGTCTCCACCTTGAATCACAAAGAGCCCTTTTAGCAGCCTTGCAGAACCACTAACATGGTAATGCCACACTGTCTCAATCAAATGGGTCATTTCACACACTTTGGTATTTTTAGTATATCATCTTACAGCATTTCATTTACTTAATAGGAAAAATATATATATCTTACAGCTTTCCCCACTAACTTTTTTTCGAGATGTTACCTTGCCTCACAATTTTTCACGTCTTATAAAATTTTACATTTTAATACTGCTCACATTTTTTATATTCAAATACTCCTTTGTGCTCATTCTCCCTTCTCATCTGCTTTCCTGAACATCCTCCTCAAGCACCAGTTTGTAATTCCACTAGTTCCTTTTCAGTTTGTCCTACAAATGGTTCAACAAGTTGTTGACTGTTTCCTCCGTGTCTTCATTTTTCTCTTGCACTGTTCATTCTTCTATCTCTTCAATATAACTTTTCTCATACTTGGCAATCAATTCAAAACTCTCAGAAGCAATGACAGCTAGAAGTTGATCAAGTATCATGGAAGAATGAACACGCTGAATTTGACGATCTCATAATTTTTCCCAAACCCATTGGCTACTAAGTGCTACATAGTGCTAATTCAGATTGACTTTATTGTCATGTTCTTGCAAGGTAGACCTAAGTTCACTGAAACAACATAATGAGAAAAACACTACGATTGCTTCTAATACAGAGTTTTCACTTGTAAGACATACCATGAAAATGTGTTTAATTACAAATCCAATGTAATTTCCATGATGCTAAAATGCAAGCAGTATTTGAATAGTGATTAGGTGCTCTAATTTACTAAACAAAATAAAAATGTATTTTCTGTAGAACTGAACAAGTGACATATTCAGGCAAACTACTTCCAAATCAGTTAAGATAGAGATATTTGTTAGAAGCATGAAGAAAAATAAGAAAACTCATCTTTATGGAAACCACAAAAGACATGGGATTCCTAACTGACAAAACGCAGAACTGTTACCTTGCTTTTCATTTGCTTTAGTTAAAACTGTACCAGTTTTTCACAGAAATACCAACAGAACCTACCACCAAGTCTATGGATATGGATTGTCTCTTATATTCTTGACTCTTAAACATCAGCATTTTAACTAAATTATGATTCCACCATGAGTGCCCTTCTTCTCTTAACCAGTACTGCTCATCACTATTTTAGTCAAACAAATTTAGAAAGAACTCCTACATTGGTAGGCTAAATTTATTAATTTGCTGCAGGTAAAGGCAGAGACTGGGAGAATGTAGATGACCCCCTCTAGGAGAGGAGCAAGTTCAAGTTCATCTGAGGAACCTGAAGGTTCACAAGTCCTTGGAACCAGATGAAATACATCACTTAGCAAGAAGAAAAACTACAGCTTAATATTAAGGATGTGAAGGTTTCAGCTTCCAGAGTAAGACAGGACTACCACAAGTATGAAAGCAATACCGTGTTCCCATGATGGCAAAAAATCTTCACATAGGGAATATAAAAGGACTATTTTTCATTAAGTACTGAAATCAGCAACAGAATTAGGAAAACCTCTCTGGACTGGATGGGCAACCATGCACATCAATTTTGTAGCTGAATGCAGATTAAAAGCACAGGAAAATTAAATACATCAATCTGTATAATTTTTAATAATATTTTGCATATTTTATTTATTAATTTTTAAAGGTTAATTGAAACTTGATGCCTAGCACAAAAATAATTACAGGTAACCTGTTATCTGGAAACCCTGATCTCCACTTTTCTGCTGTGACATAGAAAGACTTACCCAGACACTAAGAAATAGCATTCTTTATAGTTCCCAGATTTATGAGGCATTTAAGGCAAGTGCAGCTCATGTAACTTTGTCACCTTAAATCCACAGGTTTAGATCAATAGTCAGCAACAGGTGCATAGAAAGAAGGGAAAAAATGAGAACAAAAGCAAAAAAACTCCAGGCTGGAGTAGAGTATACGTAGAGACATAAAGCCTGAAACACAACTTAATCCCTAGAAAATTAAATCCCACTAAAATGAGAATGTGCAATCTCCAGCATCCTTGGGGGCAAAGGAAACAATGCAGTGACTCTCCAGGTGGATACACAGAATAAAGAGATACTCATCTATGAAATCTTTTGTCTTGACTCCACCATTGTCTCTGGATGTCCTTCCATCTTTGCTTCAAGTCCTGGGGATAACCAGGGGGGATGAGAGGAAGGACAGGCCCACAAAACCCATTTTTCACCATAACCTTCATAAAAATCTGAACAAATAAACATGCAATCCTGCCCCTGGATCCTGAAAAGCTGTAGCATACTGAAAGAGAAGTGGAATCAGAGAGCATAGAGAGTGGAGAGAGAATATTTTGATCTTGTAACTTTGTGTCTATTTGGGGTGTGCTCAGAAAAACTGCTGTATAAAAAACTCTGTAAAGACTGGAGTCTGTATGTGTATGCATTCACATACCCAAACACGTGTACTCCCTCCACCACTGTAAAGATATGAAACTGTGGAGCTCTTACCCCTCCTCTAATACCCTCCACTATTTTTCCTCAGATTATGAATATGTACTAATATCAATATGTACCAGTAGATACTCCCACTCAGCTATGTGACAAAAGTTGCCAAGTTGTGAACTTGCAGGTGAAAAGCTATCTCCTACAGATCTTTAAAAAATGGCATGGTCTCCAAACCTGCAGTTGTACACAGATTCTCTCCATGGCATTTAACCTTTTCTTCAATTTATGAAGGACTACAGAAGAAATAATGAGGCAGCTAAGAAAAAATGTTCATTGCTCTGCAACATCTTAGTTAACTGTGTTTAACAAATCTACTGAACCTACCTCACTCTTGCTTTTAATTGCCATGACTCAGCTCAACACAATCGATGTTACACTGAACCACACTATTTTATGATGTTCCATATTGGTACAATACCACACTGTTTTTCAAAAAATTCAGCTGTAAAAATAACTTTCTCTAATACTTTCTATATTCCAGAAAGTCTGTGAGCCATTTCAATCAAAAAGCACTGTATAATGTATTTAACATTCCAGAGATTATTATAAATGCACAGCTGGCAAATTTTCTAGTGAGCAAGCATCACTGAAGTTTGCAGTTGTCCTAAGTTTGCAACCATACAACCCTCACACATTCAGTTAAATGAGATTCCTAACAAGCTGCATCATGACCTGAATTTCATTTTGCAAAATTTATGCTAGTAGCTATAAAGAAATTTCTTAGTTGGACAGCTGCTATCTAAATTATTAAAATTCCTGCTTTGAAAAACAATGTATTAGTGAAAAATTATGAGACTGCATAAATGTACTGAACAATTATGCCACTGAAAACACGTAGAATGAAAAGAACAAAGTATCTATTTCATACCTCTCCCTAAAGGGGAAAAAATTAGGTAAGTTCATAAAAGTGATTGTAGAGACTCAAGATTATGTGTCCATGATCAAACTTTATCATATGTTAAAGCTACATAGCTTTACATTAGCCCACATGGTTTTACACAGAAAAACTGGCAGCTTTCCTGGTCTCTGTTGTATTTCATTTTCTTACAAAGAGAGCATAATGATGAGAGAGCATAATACAAAGAGAGTATTTTGGCTAGTTGTTCCCCTACAGACAGAATTGCACATCTTCACATATGACCTTCACATCAGAAGGTCATAAAAACATCTCCTTCCTGAGGCATCAGTACTGATAGTAAGGACTCTATTTACAAATAATGTTAAGAAAACCAGTGCATGGGCTTTGTCAGTCAAAACGCTCAGGGTAACATCTCTCCTACCCTAGAAATCACCTTTATTTTTTTCAGTATACCCACAGAGTATGTGGAAATCTTTTAAAGTAAGAGGTGATTCCCTAAATCAACTGAACCTATCTGTGTTGTTGTCATGGTTTAGGCCTGGCACAGAGCCAGTGCCCCCATGAGAATACCTTCTCCCTGGTGTCTGCTGTGAGATGTGACCAGGAATAAGCAAAGCAGGCTCCAGCTTAAACATAAAGAAAACTTTATTACCTAAACTACAAGAAAGAAGAAAAAACCTATAAGGGAAAAAAATTGAAAACCTTACAAAAAAGCACTTTCCTCCTCCCCACCACCCAAAAATTTCCCAATCCAATACATTCCCCCAAATCACCAACTGCCCAGTCTGGCACCACCCTTTAGGATATTCAAACTTCATTCCATGAAGAGGAGAGGAGTCCTTCTTGCACCATAGGCTTCCCCTGGAAACACGCTGAAACCTCGTGTGCTTCCATGTCACTCAGCACCGCCCAGAAAGTCCTTTTGCCGCTTGTGACACCTTCCTTCCATGCCCAGTGCTCTCACCACTATGCATGGACCAGAGCTGCTTTTAGGGTTGTCTTTTAAGGATGCCTTGTCTCACTCCAAAAAGGCACAGTCTCTGCTTTGGGACATCTGTCCCCCCCATTTTTTTCCAACCCCCTGGGGCCAAGGGGTCCCCACAATTAACCCTCCTGGTTCTGAGGCACTGCCTTCCCCTAAGTGCAGTCTCTGTGTCACAGGAATAAAACTGAGTCTATGGCTACACAAGAAAAGTCCAGCCAAAAGGCCACTCTAATCATCTCTCTCTCCACTCAGCCAGCCTTCTCCACGTCCTTCGGGCAGGTCCTTGGTTATCTCATCCCTTATCTGTCTTCTTATTCAGCTCTGAGGAGGATCAGCATTTTTGAGAGGTCCCAATCATGAAAGAAAGGGGTTAAAAATTCAGTCTCTGCCTGTCCCAGAGCTCCGGCACTCCCACACTCGCTGCTGCTCTGGCCGGCACCTCCTCGCTGCATTCCTCCCCCCTTTTCCTCCTGGGCCGGCCGCTATCAAATTCAGACGCTGGCTCTCCTCTCTCTCTCTCCTGGGGGAAGGAAGGCTGCCCGATGTCTCTTGGGGCTCCTCCAGCCTTCCATCCTCAAGGGCCTCCTCACCCCCCATCTCTGTCCAGGCCCAGGCCTACCACATGGCTGCCCCTCCCCAGCCCAGCAGCAGCAGCTGGACGAGGGAGGGCAATCCGACCTCCGTCCCTCGAAGTCCCAAGAGAACCTCCCAGGGCCGAGGCTCTGGTTTTAACCCCTATGTGTTCTCCGAGGTGTGTCCAAACCCAACTGGCTACACCAGGTGCCAATATCAAAATCCGAGCACCCATTGGTTTGACCACAGCATCCCAGAATTCCCACTTCTTCCTGGTCAAACCACCACAGTTGTGAACCTCTTTTTTTAGAAGTTCTAAAGAGCAAAGCAAATTAAAAATTCCCTACAATAAAAAATTATGAATGAAAATCATCATACTTTAAAACAGGATTGTTAAAAGGGAATTAATGGTAGGAACTATGAAGGGGGAAAAAAGAAAATATATAAATGAATATAATCAATTAACAGGTAACACCATTAAAAATCACTGTGCAGTAGGTTCTCTGTAGGAAAGTGTGAGAGCCCAGCACTCTCATTCCCACTGAACTGAGGTTTCTGTTATACAGGCAGATCAGCAAATTGCTTCCTTTCTGTCTCAGAGACATTGCATTCAATTTTTCTGTGGTGTAGAAGAGTCTCAGTAAAACACAGCTCCCCACTGTCAAAGCCAAGCACACTCTTAGAAAGTGAGATAATGAGCTGGAACTTCTTTATGCCAAGGACCAAAGCAACATCTTGAATAAGCTCTCTAAGCTTTAAGTTGCTGCGTGAGACTCTTCAGCTGTGCTGTCTTAATAAAACAGCAGTTTGCCTATATTTTACATTGTGTCTAATGCCTGAAAACTGCTTTGTGAATTGGTACTGAATGAGCTGCTCAGAATAGCTTAACATGTGGGGAAACATAAAGACATCCAATCCTATTTGGCAGTAAGCACGGGTTAATACAATGATATACTCAGTTTCTCTGAGATTACAGTGCTGCTCGGCATACAGAAAGGGAAAACTTTTGGCTTCTGATAAAATTTAATGTATAAAGTAGAGAAATAAAAATCATGTGACTGTAGTTTAAGAGTTGAGTGCATCCACTGCTTCCCTGCATCTGAAAACAGACATCAATTTAGCTTCCAATGTAGTCCTGAATGCAGCTGAAAATAGTCTTTGTGCCAATCCACTCAAAACCAGAGCATTCCAGGGCGCATCAGAATCTGCTCTAGAGATCTCAAATAGAAAAGTCAAGATGGCACTGTGTGGTAGAGAGAGGTAAGGCTCTGGGTGGTGAACAAATTAAAAAAAAAATTGTAAAAGACAAGTAAGAATGGCACCTGTGCTACTGCATCAGAGACTCCACAACACACAATTGTGTGCACTCTCTCAGAATGCTTAGGCCAGAAAACAAAACCTTGATAATTTACCGGGGTGGAACAGAAACACTGCTTACAGCCAGCTCCTAAAAGGCACGCAAAAAACTATAAAAAGTTGGTAAATGCTAACCAACCTAAAACAACTAGAGAAGCCGCCAACTGGAGAAGGATTGTCCCTTTTGATGTCCCAGCCAGCAATCCAGCACTGCTAGCAGTATTGGGGCACTATCCTGATTTCAGTGATCCAGGACAGCGCCTAAGGCAACCGCAGCGATAGCGCTGTCAAAGGACAAGCCTTGCAGCTACAATCAGCAAAAGAAAAGAGCGGACTACAGCTGTGGTGAATGCACGTTCATTGAACCCCACAAGATCCAACAGCCAAAGACAGAGTCAGGGAGGTTACAACACCTTATAAGAAGGGAAGGAGACAGGGGAGGAGTCGGTCCTCGGGCAAATAGAATTTCAGAGGGAAGTGAGATACTTAAGCTTGACTTAGGGAGAGCACCAATGGTGACAAGTTGAGGGTGGGGCCACAGACTCTGAACCAATCACTTGACGTTCTATCTGGAAGTTTCTAGAGAGAAGGGTGGGCCTGCTGAGTGACGGACAGGGCACAGGGGAGGGATTTGAGATAGGATACCTTAGTTTCCATGACAACTGGGGAGGAGTTGGGATAACCGGCAGCATAAGGGAGGGAGGAGAGAACCAGGGCAGAACCATTGCATGAAAGGGGGGACAGAACAGTCCAACTTATACCGACACAACACAACAGATATAGACTTTTAAGATGGTATTTTGTGCCCTACCTCTCACCCAAGGATTCATGTAAGGACTGAGTAGAGACAGAAAATATGTATGGTTTTTTTGGGCTAGACTGCCAGATGCATGTATCTCAGTCCTTATGAGTTTTTTGTTGGGAAAAGAAGAGCTTGCATGCGACTTTGCTGCAACACTGCAATGGTTTTTCCTCTACCATTTTTGTAGAGTCTAGCATTTTTCTTAGCATCGTTTACATGGAAATCTCTAGTGCAACAAGGGCTTCTTGCCCATATGGTCAGCAATGCTCCCATCTGTTCTTTAACCAGATATATTCAGTCTTTTTCTAGTCTCTTAAGTGGCCAGAGACAGATATTGCAAGATTCTTCATTTTGCCCTGAGCAGCAGCTACTGAGGAAATGGAGAATCATCTAGGGCACAAAAGCTTCTTCAGCTAAAAGCTGAAATAAAACTCTGTCAGGCAGAATTCAAACAAAAGCTTCTCTGGTGCCAAGACAGGGCCAGCAACAACACTGACTGACACCTTAGGCCTCTTTCTTTGTCCCCTATCTGCATGTTCTCCAAGCCAAAGACTATTAAAATTTAGCCAAGCACCTATGCATATCCAGGAGATGAACAGCTTTTCATGCATGCTCCTCCAATTGCTAGTGCCCTCTTCAGCGGTGGAATACAAGACTAATGGTCATAGGGTCAAAATTGACT
Organism: Ammospiza caudacuta; assembly: GCF_027887145.1. Lineage (NCBI taxonomy): Eukaryota > Metazoa > Chordata > Aves > Passeriformes > Passerellidae > Ammospiza > Ammospiza caudacuta. The sequence goes on from NC_080632.1 coordinate 18,141,006, forward strand.
GTTACACTGGTTTTACAACTGCTTCTTTCACAATAATCAGAGACTTAAAAAGTAAAACAGGCAAAATCTTTTTTGATGAAGGCTCCAAACAGGGAGCCTTCTGGGTGTGCTTGAGATAATAAAAAAACTTACATTTAAAATTCTGAGCATCAGTGGTGGTTTTTAGTGCCTTATTTTAGATTTTATGTGCCTGAGCCCTCCAGTAGATACAGTTGCTCTTGTTTATCATTCAGAATAATGCAATATTCAACTCTTGCTAAAATGGTAGTTCTTACATCACTAAAAAAATTAAACCCAAAGAAAACCAAAATCTATAAGATTTCCTTGAAAACTTCTGCTTTTTTTGGATGTTATAGACTTTCAAAGTCTTTGGGAAAACATTTCAAGTACACTGCTCTGACTTCAAATTATTTTACAGTATCCACTCTGAAACATTTCTTCCTCACCAGTGCAGTGCAGCAAAACTCCTTCAAAGTGTAACAGCAAGATTTTTGATAATTTAAAAAAAGAGAAATCCTTCACTTCTAAAGGAAAAGCAAAAATAAAATTCTAAATTATTGGCCATAAAAGCCTCAGCTGGGACTGAGGCTTTCTATAGCTAAGCAGAATGGTTTGACTATCTTCAACATGAAGAAATAATAAATGCCCACAGAGACATAATTTGACCATGGCATAGGAAAACTATTGCAAACTTAATAAGGAAGAAAAAAGCCAGACACAGCTAAGTATTTACTATTAATGAACAAACACAGTTATTTCAGTAGCCCATATAATTTCTGTAGGCAGTCATCATTTTGCAACAACGTCACCTCTGGTTATGCCCCGAGCACTTACATACTAATCAGTATTAGGCGGGGTCAGGCACTTAGAAGTGAGTTTGTCAAAGCACAGGACCTGGATGCTGCTGGCTGATTGTAGCTCATTCCTCTATTAATAAACAATACTGCACAGGGTGGTTAAAGAGTTGTACTAATCTAGGTGATAAATTGCAAACAACTATGGGAAGCACCTGAGGTCATTGAAAATTCTGCAGCACTTACACAATGGAGATGCTCAGGCTTCTGGCCCTCACAAATTTCCACATGAAATAAATTAACCTTAATGAGCACCACAGCTAATAATCTCAGCGGGGGCTAGGGATTGTTTGTAGAGCAGCTCTCCAAAGCTTGCCCTCACTTCAAAGGCATGCCAGTGCATGACACAGTAGAATTTTTCTTCAGTGCAAATCTTTTACTTTATCTAAATTTCAATATTTTTATTCATTAAATATTTATAAGTATATATGGATATAATTCCATTAGCTGTTTTTTGATGGTCCCATCTTTCTGCAGTGATTCTCTCTCTGAAAACATTCTCTTTCTCTGGATTATCCAACCAATTTGCTGTCTTCCCAGATTTATAACACAGTCATTCTCCTATATAGCTATATCTAAATCAGCCCCAGCTTCTAAATGCAATGCCTTTTATCTTCTTTTCTGCTACAACTACATTCTGACTGCACAAAGACTCTTGGCAGCACAAAGAGCAAACAACTGGCCTTGAGAATCATGAAATAATACTGGTTCCAAGTCTTTTTTAAAAAGAGCTTTTTAATCAGATACTGCTATTATTCTCTGAATGATACAGGGTTTTATTTTGGAAGTGATGTGGCAGTAAATGCAATTTGGATATTTTACAGAACAATGTTTCAAGGGCACCTACACTTAAACTTCCCAGTATTACAAAGCAGATACCAGTTATCACTTTAAAATATACAGGAAAGATCTTTTTGATTTGTGAACATTAAAAATCCAGCCTTAAACCACTTCTTTATGCAACTTTGGAACAGAGGGTTTCTAGATATCATGCAAATATCTTTACTGAGCTGAACACAAAAGGGGATACTGAACATAGTGAGATAGATGGAAAGGGAAGAGTAACAGATTATTGCCTTGGTGAGAAAATGGCCAAATTAAACCATTCTGAATGGTGTTAGTTTATCATACAAAGACATTTGATTTATTTCATTATTCTCTGTGGGCAGCTATAGCACTGCAAAACCCGAGCACATTCGAGGAGATGAGCACAGTGGACAAAGGACTCCTTCAGAGTGCAATATTTAATGAAACTTAAATTAGGTCTCAAAGGACCAATAGAATGTATATAAAATATAGCACTGACACTGAGCCATTCTGTTCACATGCATGTTTTAAAGTAATTGTCATCAAATTCACAGATGGCCCCAGAAGATTTAAATGCATTTTTAATACAGCATCCATACATATAACTTCTTTAAAAATTCATATTTCATTCTAATTTCTTTACATGATGCACAGGACAGAAGGGTAAGGAAAAGTCTACAGCTAAGACTAAACACTTCCTTAAGGAATAAAAGAAAATAGCTTTGTTTTCACTTCATTGTTAGCAATGAAGTGAAAGGCTACAACCTTTGTGCTTCTGTTTGCCTCTGTGAATTTATATATGTCAAAAAAAGTTAAGAGAGTATGCATTAATATTCTAAACACTGCAAAATAATGAGAGGATATTATTGCCTAATAATATATTTTATATATTGTTATATTTCTATGTATTTATGTGGTGAAAGAAACAAGCGATACTGAACAAAACACCCAAAGAACAAATATAAACCTGAATTCAACCCATTCTCTAATAAAAAAATTTACCTGTATAAAAATCACTCCCGTAACAAACACTAGTTCAGTGTAAAAAAAAAAACGTACGCAGAACTTAATTATAAGTAAAACATTTTAAACAGGAAGAACCCACCTGTATTCAGAAATTTGCTGCTATAATAAAATAAAAATATAAATAAATAAAAAAGTTTGTTTCCCTTTTTTCAACTAACTATGCAAAGAGAGATACCTAAAACCTAGAATCAAAAACATGAAAAAAACATGATTTTAAAATTCAGAATTTTGAAAATGATCAGTACATAACCGAAATTATTTTGAAGCAAAGAACTGAAATTATAAAACAAAAGGGCAACAAGAGGTATAGTTCTGGGTTCTGTTTTTTTTGTGTATTGTACCAATTTTGTTCTGTAATGCACTCTCTTCCAAATCCAGTCCAGTGAAGCCACATTCACTCTGACCAAAGGAAGAAAGACTCCACATTGCAAGACACAAAAACCTAGAGACACGACCACAACAACTAAATAAAAAACAAACAAACAAACAAAAAAAAAAAAAAAAAAAAAAAAAGGACAAACACCTATCCTAGTCCAGATGGTGATAAAGATAATTAAGACAAAATTTGGGAGTAAGAAGGGAGGTCTGGACCTTCAAGATTTGACTTTATTGGATACAAAGCAAAACAGACCTTAACCAAAAGTAGAGTAAGGTCAAAGCTCTTCACTCAACTGTAGTGCCACCTCTCAGACATATGGGCGGTGTAGTGCGTCAGGGAATTCCAAACTCCGTGTTTTTCACCGACCATCAACATTAAGGGTTTTGGTTGAATGTGCATGTGATATCAAGCTACTAACTGTCAGAACTAGTTGCACAGACAAATCCAGATGGGATGCTTGAACAGTTATAGCCCAAAGGATATTTACTCCTCCTCTAAGTCTCAGTCTATGCAACTTCCTGTGGACAAGGATCACACAAGTGTGTAATGAAGGAATGCTCACAAGCCATAATGTGGGGACACTGTAGTGAAGTGTACTTTTTGTACCATCTCATTAAAGGCCTCTCCTAAATTTGGATTTTGTACTCAAAACCAACTCAAAATAAGCAGATCAGGCAAATGGTTAAATTAAATTTTTGCAGCTTGACTGAGTCAAGACTGCAGTCTATGAGGAAATATTCTAAATCTTTTCTCTGGCTCTTGACATTAATTTGAATTCTACTGAGATACCTTTCTCTCTCTGTAGTCTGCAGGTTTGTTTTATAATTTATCTGTCAAGATAAAGATAAATGTAAAAAATTCTTTATGCAGACTTACAGAGAACTTAGTACCCTTGTCTAAAAAGTCTATTTAATGCAAGTTGTCACAGTAGTTTAGTTAAAAATAATTACATATCCTATGAGGGAGGTCCAGGATCTCTCCTCTTTTGCACACACCAATATGAGCAACTTTTGAAAAAGATGCCTGACATAGTCACACATTTCTAGCATTCTACCTTGAGTTCTGTCTTCTATTTTGACAGGTTCTTTTCATCTTTTGGGTATTCACACTTTACTGGAAACTGTAATTAGAGCAAGATGATCCTGATGGTATTGTAGATACAGTAGTTCTTGTGCATTTAGCTGGTATTTTTGAGAATTCTTAAGTTTATAAAACAAACACTGTAACCAGACATCACCACCCACACTTTTTCATCAAGGAGATACTGACTGCACCGTGCCAAATTGTTTTTCCATTCTGAGAACACACTTGAAACTGCAGATCCACATACTTAACAAGTAGTAGTGGCATTTGTGATTAGAGGGTTATGTTGACATTATATGAAGTAATGGCTCTTGTCCGTAGTTACATACTCAAAGATACTTACAGAAAATTATGGAATTTCACCTTCTCACATTAGTTTCAACTTGAACTGAAACAGACCTTGGTTTTTAAAAATGTTAAGAAACCAATCTGAAACCTTAAGGCATAATCCAGCCTTTAAATGACATGACAAATAAGGGAACACTACAAAACCAAGCTCTGCCTCAGTTCTGTTAAAAGGTTTCTTTCAACCAGCAAATTTTCCAGCAAAATTAATTTTCTAGCAAATTTTTCTAGGTCTGAACAACTAATTTCCTTCCAAACAGCAGATAATTAAGAAGGTACAGTAATAAAAAATCCCAATTCTTTGGACTTTGGGAAGGCATAGTGCAATGACCTGAAGGTGCTTCACCTACAGCTTCAGAAAGTCCCTGTTAAAAATGCACACTTCAAACAATCATTTGGTGTATCATAAGTTTATTTAGTAGCTGCAGTTTTGTGTGAAAATGTGAAATTCAAATCAGTATTCATGTGAGGGTGAATGAAGGCCACCATTACAAATACAAAGAGTGTTGTGCAGTAAGTGTCCAAGGCAATTCATAGTTCAAATGATCACCAACTTGTACTGGAGCACTGACAAAAGCTTTCAAGCTTGCTCCACTCCTCTTCCTAACACACACCAACTACTAAGAACTAGTCAGTCTCCACGGCTCTTGAAGCCTACATGATGGTCGCTAACTCAAGAGAAAAAAAGGTGATCCACAGCTGCAGAGGAGGCACAGTTCAAAGCTGTGGGATGACACGAGATCAAGTGCTCTGCCCATCGCGGTTTTCTCATCAACAGCCGCTTTGACAGATTCCTCTCGTGTTCCAAGCCTCAGCTTCCCACAGGAGCCCGGGTATACATCTGGGAAAAAGATTAACAAACCAGAACGCCTCCTCCACCCTTTCAGTGGGAAGGGCCCGGTTCGACGGAGGGAGCCGAGGGCAGCCCCGGGGCCGCACGGGGGTCACAGCCGGGAGCAGCGGGCGTGACCCGCCCCTACCGCCCGGCGGCGGGGAGGGCCCGCGGCACCAGCCGGCGCCGCCTCCTCCACCGGGGCCGCCTACACGGCCGGCACCAGGCTCTTCTTATCCAGCGGCTGCTCGTCCTCCTCGAGCAGCAGCTCCTCCAGCTCCCCTTCCTCGGCTCCCGAGGCCTCGGGCCCGCCGGCGGCCCGGCAGCGCCGAAGATGCCACAAGGCCCGGCGGTGCTTCTCCTGCAGCCGCCCCAGCTGGGCGCGCAGGGCCTCCGCCTCCTCGTCCGGGTCGGCGGAGGGCTTGTCGGGGCCGGGCCCCCGCAGGGCCTGTCGGAAGAGCCAGCGGTTCTCGCGGCGCAGGCGGCGATTCTCCAGCCGCAGCCGCGTGTTCTCCTGGCGGAGCCGCGCGTTGTGCCACTCGCGCTCCTCCCGCTGCCGCAGCGCCTCGCTGTGGCTGGCCGCCAAGTCCGCGTACCGCTCCGCCAGCTGCTGCGGCGAGCCCCGCGACTCGCCCCGCCAGCCCTGCCGCCCGCCGCCCGCCCCGGCCTCCTCCGCGGCCCCGCCGCTCCCGGCGGCGGCACCGAGCACCGCCCGCGCCGCGCCGCTGCCCCAGCGCCCGCCCACCGCGCGCATGCGCCTCATCCGTGCGGCGCCCGCCGCCGCCGCCCGCAGCCGCCGCGAGCCGAGGGAGGGCTCCCGGTGCATGCAAATCGGGGCGGGGCCTGAGCCCGCGGGGCGGGGCCCGAGGCCTCGGGGCCGGGCGGGGCGGGGCGGCCCCACCGCGCGCCCCTGCTGTGAGCGCGGGCGGCCGGCAGGGGGCGCGGGGGCGCCCGGGCCCGGAAGCGCGGGCGGGCCGGCCCGGAGCGGCCCTCAGGCCCCGTCCGCTGCCGGGGCGCTGCTATCGGCACGCCGGGCCGGACAGAGCCGCGTCCAGCCTGGCCTTGAACGCCGCCAGGGCTGGAGCAGCCACAGCTTCTCCAATCAACATGTGCCATTGCCTGGCAGTAAAGGTCTAAATGATGAGCATTTATTTAAAACACTTAAAAAAGAAATAGCAAGGCACTGCAGAACATAAATAATCTTAGTTTTACTGTACTTTTGCTGTGACTGCTAATCAACAGAAATGCACAATTATTTCCTGTACTAAGCCATTTTCCAAGAAGAGATTGACTAGGGCGTTTCAGAAGTTCTGCATGATATGTGACTGAACCAGTTTTGCATTGAAGGAAACATGTTAATACCTGTTTATGACTCAGTACTTAATGTTGCTGCTTTGTAAATTTATGAATTTACCCACTCATAAAACTTCAGTTTGAACTATAAGCTGAACCCAAAGTAGCACTGAAACTCTTCCATGTGTGTGGAAGGCTTTGCACTCCAGAAAAAGAGTGGAGAGGGTAACAAAGAACTTGAGCTTTTGATGACAAGTAAATTAAATTACAGTCATCATTAATGGCACCTTTGCTTTGATCCAAATTCCTCAAGTCTTTCAGAGAATGTTGTATCATAGGTCTTAATTTGTTTATTCATCTTTGTTAGTTTTTTCATGTGCCTTTATTTTATGCTGGAAAATACATGCATATATAGTTGCATAAGGATTGATAGTCTATATTCTTAGAAAAATTAGGTAACATATCAGAAGACTATTTACTGAGTTTTAGATTCCTGTGACAACGTTTAAACACTAATTTGATGTTTTTAGGTTAAAGACTGACAGAAAGTCATTTAGATTGGGGAAAGATGATAAATGAACATAGAAAAACTTTCATCGTGAGATAGGCTCACACTAGAAAGCGTGAAGGGGGAAAGTGCAAATGGAGAAGTAACCAGAAAAGTTGTGACTAGTTGTACAGTTTTCAGTGATTTTTTTTTCTCACTGAATGCCTGTGAAGAACAAAATATTTTAAACAGCAATACAGTAATGGTATTATTTCATTCCTTTTGATTAAAGCTTTGTGTTTACTTAATGGTGTTAGGTCTCTGTAGATAAGAGAAAGTGACAGTACTTGTGGACTATCAGCTGGCATTAATTTTGAATGCTGTCCAACCTGCACAGGAAAATTACTCTAGAAAAACACCTCAAAAGGAAAATAAAAACTCTTTGTGCCTGTCACTCCCTTACCACTGAATCCATACTTTTGAAGTGAATTCAATCAGCGCTCCTGCTTGTGTAAATATTAGGGTAACATTCTCTTTTGGCTTTAGTGGAAGATATACCAATAGGCCCAAATTGAGTTTAAATTTTTTTGGTGCATTTTTTTTCCTCTCAAGTTATGGAGTAATAGAATGGTTTGGGTTGGGAAGGATCTTTAGAGGTCATCTAGTCCAAATCCTTGCAATATGAAGGGGCAAGTTCTTCCATTTTAGCCCTGCCTAACCTAACCTTGAATGATCCCAGGTGTGAGGCATCTACCAGCTCTGCAGGTAACCTGTTTCAGTGTGTCGCTACTATTGCTGTAAAAAGTTTCTTTCCTGTACATGGTCTGAATCTACCCTCTTAAAATCAATTACCCTTTGTCCTGTTACTATAGACTCTACTAAGAAGTTTGTCCCCATCTTTCTTTAAGCCCTCATTAAGTACTGGAAGTCCAAAATAAAGTCTCTCTGGAGTCTTCTTTTCCAGGCTGAACAACTTCACCTCTCTCAGCCTTTCCATGCTGGAGATGTGATTCAGCTCTCTGATCATTGTTGTGGCCCTCCTCTGGGTCCACACCAAAAGAACCATATTTTTCTTGCGCTGAGGACCCCAAAGCTGGATGCAGTACTTGAGGTGGGGTCTCACCAGCGTGGAGTAGAGGGGCAGAATCACCTACCTTGGCCTACTGGCCACATTCTTTTGAAACAGCCCAGAGTATGTTTGGCTTTCTGGGCTGCAAGAACATGCTGCTGGCTGATGTCCGGTTTTCCACTCACCAGGATCACCAAGTGCTTCTTGACAGGACTGCTCTTAATCCCTTCATTCCCTGGCCTGTACTGAGGGTTGCTCTGACCCAGGGGCAGGACCTTTCACTTGGCCTTGTTGAACCTTATGACACATTTAATATGAGGAGTGAACCTATCACTCCTTTACCTTATGCAGCTCCCCCTGGATGGCGTCCCAATCCCATTCCTTGTGTGTGTCAAACACACTCCTCGGCTCTTGGTGTCATGTCCAAATTTGAGGGTATACTCAATCCCACTGTCCATGTCAGGAATGAAGACATCAGACAATACTGACACCAATACAGACCCCTGAGGGACACCACTCATCATCATGGGTTTCCATCCAGACACTGAGCTGTTGAATACTACTCTGAATTCAGCCATCCAGGCAATTCTTTACTCACCAGATAGTCCACTTAAAATCCTCCCTCCAACTTAGAGAGACAGATGATGTAGGAGAATGTGTCAAAGGCTTCAAAGAAGTCCAAATAAATGACATCTGTAGCCCTTCCCTTGTCCCCTGATGGAATCACTTCATCACAGAAAGGCCACTTAGTTGGTCAAGCAGGACTTGCCCTTGGTGCAACCATGCTGGCTTCCTGTTACAATTTAATAGCTCAGTAGTTCCCAGGTTCATCTTTTCTATGAACAGCAGCTCCCTGAAATGCCATCCCAGCCTCTGAAAAATAGAACAAAAAGTAAGGAAATATTCCACCGAACCTCTCTCCCACTTCATACATTACCCTGAAGTGTGTGTAAATATACTTCATACAGGTTTTCCTGAAATGAGGAAGATAATTTTGCTCTGATGCAGCTAGTTCAATATGGCTTTCAGGCTTGAACTTGATTCAAAGTTGAAACACTGAAAAGCCCTCAGGATTATGACATAGATGTTTTGTGTAGTCCTGAAGATAAAGGAATTGCTGTGTACGTGTGAAGCAGTGTCATTCAAGGGAGACGAACCAACAAATTGAAAAATGCAATATAGGAAGCATTAGGTTTTAAACTGAGTTTGTAAGTGCCTTCAAAATGGCCCAGTTCAGTGATGTCACCTTTTCAGTTGCAAGGCCCAATTGAGTCCATTTAATGTGTTTATTTAGTTGTCAATATTTGTCAGAATCAAAGTTTCTAGCTGACAGCTCTAAACCTTCCAAGCGGAAGTAAGGATTAACTAGTAAATACTAGTGGCTCTGCCTGAGGGACAGTCTGGAAGACCATTACTGGGAAAGAATATCAAGTTTCATTAGGTTGTATCTTGAGTCAAGATTTCTCTGATTGCATGTAAAAGGTTAGCATGACTTGCATCACTGATTACATTTCAGTGGACACAACAGAGCAAATTATTCAAAAAGAGATAAAATCAGGGAAAAGAACAGTGCAGATAAAAAAATAATATAACAGGAGAATCATCAATTGAGGTTTATCTTGAGACTTTATGTTGGTTGTCCTCTGTGTGGCTGTGTGGCCAGCTCTTGACAAGCCCCCACAGAGAAAGAGTGAAAGAGACAATGTAATAGTTAATACACAATAAACATACACAATGTACATACAATACCAAGTGTTTATTGTGACATAGGAGGGAGTTTCAGTGTGGGATGAGAAACTTAGGCATCTATGCTTACTCTCTAGCCCATGGATCATCTATAAAAATAAAGCATGGGCTTCTATCAGGAATAAGATTTGCCATCACTAGAGAAAAAATGAAACATGGAGTGTATTAGTAGTGTGCTGACAGTACTGGGAAAATGCAGGACCATCTGGGGGTCCTTTTAGGTTGAGGGAAGAAATATTGGAGAAAGGATCTGTGGTCTCATGTATCAAGATAAAAGGAGCATTTCCTTTTCAAGTATGGGAAATTTGGAAAACTCTCCCCTTCCAGGTTATTTTACCTCCCAAGTTGAGTTTTCAGTGGAAGACAAGTAAACTTCAATTTAAAGAAAAAAATTCTTTTTAGAGACAATAAGACAGCTCAGACAGTGCTGTTGTACTGAGGGAGAATATATAACATAGTAGATGTAGTTCTCATAGCATTGTTGCTGCTTTTCATTCATAAATGATTTAGGCAATTGAAAAAAAATTTAGTTAGCACTACTAAAATAATTCTGTTGATAGATCTTATAATGTCATCTGTGACACCTTTTTAAATTTTTCCTGAGTAGAAGACACAGCGTATTTATTCTCAGCAGTCTTCACACTGAATTCAAGAACAAAGAGAGGGTCTTTATTCTTATCCCTGTTCACCAATGCTATAGGAATGCTACAGGAGTGCTACAAAAGGCAAAAGCAGTAGGATTGTACTTAAAGTACTGTCAGCCTAGAGTAAATGGGATCGCAAGTACTCTGTGTAACTAGGGATTGTGTTCAGAAGAGTATTGGGAAGAGGAAGAGGGTCTGGAAGCTAATTTACTTGCATTTTTGCCAGTCTGCTTTATGCATTGTATTTAAGGTGTCGTATTTCCTCTACTATTGTTAGTGTTGAGAACAGGATGTATTAGAAGTTGCCTTTTCATTCTTGAAAGGAGTGATGTTTTTGGGAATTTTGCAAGCTTTCTGAGAATGGGATACCTTGGGAAGGAGTTTATTACTTAACTATGTTACTGGATTGCTGATCTTTGCCAGGTAAATACCTGTGGTCTGATGTGCTTCTATCTTGCACTTTTCTTTAATCTTTATTAGTTTCATATTTTATAAAAGACATTCTGAGTTTCTGTTGCTTTTACTGTTAACAGTATTTTCAGAACCATGCTTGAAAATAGTTTACTATCACAAAGCATATTTGGCACCAGCAGTTCTTGTTGATGCTTGCCAGCAAAAATATTATTTTATTTAAATAATTACTAAGGAAATAATAGGTAATATTGATGGTAATGGAACAGATCATCTTGAGTGCCATCACACAATAACTAGAGGATGGCCAGGGTATTGGACTCAGCTAGCATGGGTTCAGGAGGGGTGGGCTGTGCTTGACCAACCTGATCTCCTTTTATGACCAGCTGGCCCACTTGGTGGATGCAGGAAAGACTGTGGATGTTGTTTACCTGGACTTCAGCAAAGCCTTTGACACTGTCTCCCACAGCACACTCCTGGAACAGCTGGCAGCCCGTGGCTTGGACAAGCACATCTTCACTGGGTTAAGAACTGTCTAGATAGCCGGGCCTAGAGAGTGGTGGTGAACAGTGCTGCATCCTGCTGATGGCTGCTCACCAGTGGTGTTTCCCAGGGATCTGTGTTGGGCCCAGTCATGCTCTGGATGATGGGATCGAGTCCACCATCAGTAAATTTGCAGATGATACCAAGGTGGGAGCATATGTCAATCTCTTGTAGGGTAGGAGGACACTGCAAAGGGACCTGGAACAGTTGGATAGATGGGCAGAGTCCAATAAGATGAAGTTTCATAAGTCCAAGGGCCCAGTCCTGCATTTTGGCCACAATAACCCTCTGCAGCACTACAGACTGAGGATGGTGTGGCTGGAGAGTGCCCAGGCAGAAAGGGACCTGGGGCTTCTGCTCGACAGCCGGCTGGACATGAGCCAGCAGTGTGCCCAGGTGGCCAAGAAGGCCAAGGGCCTCCTGGCCTGTACCAGGAACAGTGTGGCCAGCAGGAGCAGGGAGGTCATCCTTCCCCTGTACTCAGCACTGGTGAGGGCACACCCTGAGTGCTGTGTCCAGGTCTGGGCCCTCAGTTTGGGAAGGACATTGAGTCACTTGAGCGTGTCCAGAGGAGAGCAACAAGGCTGGTGAGGGGCTTGGAACACAAACCCTACGAGGAAAGGCTGAGAGAGCTGGCCTTGTTTACCTTGGAAAAAAGGAGTCTCAAGGGTGACCTTATCACTCTCTACAACTTCCTGAAAGGTAGCTGTAGCCAGGTCGGGGTCAGTCTCTTTTCCCAGGCAACAACTTACAGAACAAGAGGCCATGGTCTTGGGCTGCACTAAAGGAGTTTAGGTTAGATGTTAGAAAAAAATTCTACACTTCAAGAATGATAGGGCAGTGGAATCATCTGCCCAGAGAGATGGTGGAGTCACTGTCCCTGGACATGTTTTAAAAAAGGACTAGACATGACACTCATTGCCATGGTTTAGTTGGTGAGGAGGTCTTAGGTCATAGGTTGGACTTGATTATTGCAGCCTTTTCTGGGGTTCAGGCTGTCCCCAGCAGGCTGCACGGGTCCTGCATAGTGCATTCCTGTTCAGGACAGACTGTCCGACCTCCCAAGCAGTTCTGAGCCACAGGCAACCTTAGCAAGCTCAAGTGATATCAGCTCTTCAGTGATTATCAGCTCATTGTGATTTCAGCTCTTCAGCTTGCTAGGTGCTTAGGCAGGCAGACACAGAGGGAGAGAGACCAAGTGCTGTGTGGGGTTCTACAGGAGTGCCTTTATTGATTCTGCAAGGGTTGATTCTATTGATTCTATTGAATCTGCAAGGTTCTCAGGGACAGCTCTTCTGCCTGAGCTGGGTAAAAGCAGCTCTTTATATAAGGTACAGGAGTTTCAGAAATTGTCCAATAGCAAGGGTTAAAGGAAAGTCACATATAGTCTTACTGAGAGGTAAGCAAAGGTCCAAAGGCAGAAGAGGGGCTTCTAGCCCAGTCACCACGACTTGGTATTTCCTATCTTAGGCTTCTGACTGCCAGGGAAGTCTTGCATACTCTGGGCCTGCTACACTTGATGATCTCAAAAGGTCTTTTCCAGCCTAGTTCATTCTGTGATTCTGTGATTCTGTAACACAGCAATATTTTAGAGTAATAGAATAATTTTATTTGGAAGGAATCTTAAAGATCATCTAGTTCCAACATCCCTGCTGTGAGCAGAAACAGCTTCCACCAGATGAACAACCTGGTATTGTACACCTCCAGGAATGAGGCATCCAGAGTTTCTCTGGTTCAAGTTCCAGTACCTCACCATCCCCATAGTAAAAAATTTATTTCTAATATCTAATATAAACCTAGTCTCTTATGACATTGTGTCTGGTCTCCGGGAGAAAGCTCTTTCCGGCTGGCTCACTTTCTCTACCAGAACCACGCTACTGAGTGGCCGTTCCCTGACAAGTCACTAAACAACACAGGTAGTGGTGCAGCCAGGGGCTGATCCCAACAGCAGACTGTGGCGCCGAGGGTTGAGGTAAAGAAATGAGAAGGGTCCTTTGTGTGAGTCTCCAAGAGGGTTTATGCTCAGAAGGGGTTCAGGAACACAGAAGAAATGTGCTGTGCAACAACTTATAAAGGGGGGATGTCTTAGGGGAGGATAGAGTGCAACAACCAATCAAGGAGAGTCAAAAGAGGAGTACAGGGCAGACATAATCTTGTAACCAGTGGAGGGGTGTGAAGGGAGGAGAATACTACAACCAATGGGACTTCAGGATGTCACAGAGAGTTCTGGAAGGAGAAGCCAAGTTTATATTAACTAACAGGGGAGAAGGGCAGTGTCTTGACAATGAAGGCAGGGAAAGATCAGGAATAAGGGGTGGGTGCCTAGACTGACAGACACAGAAATGGGAGGAGACAATGGTGGTCCAAACCAACTACATGGGGGTGGGTAGGATCAATCCATTGAGAACATTGTTGTTGAATAAAACACAACAACAACTGAAAAAAAAATACTACACCACCACACTCTTACTGTAAAAAGCCATTCCTCCTTGTAATCATATTATATGTTCTTGTAAGAAGTCCCTCTCCAGCTCTCTTGCAGGCTCCCTTTGGGTGCTGGGAGTCTGCTATAAGGTCTACTCAGAGCCTTCTCCATGCTGAACAAACTCAACTCGCTCAGCCTGTCTTCATATAGAGGTGCTTCTGCTCTCTGATGATATCCATGGCCCTCCTCTGCACTTGCTCCAACAGATCCATGTGTTTTCTATGTTGGAGGCCTGAGAATTGGACATATTACTGCAGGTGAGAACTCAAAGAGCAGAGTAGAGGGGCAGAATCACCTCCTTTGATCTTCAGGCTATGCTGCTTTTGATGCAGCCCAGGATACAGTTGGCTTTCTGTGCTGGGAGTGTACACAGTCCAGTGATATTGAGGTTGTTATTCACCCACACCCTCAAGTCCTTCTCCACAAGGCTGCTTTCAGCCCCTTCTCATCCAAGCCTGTGTTTGTGTTTGGGATTGCCCCAACCAAAATGTAGGGACCTTACACTTGGCCTTGTTGAACTTAATTCAACATTTTTTTGCACAGGCCTACTTCTCAAGCCTGCAAAGTGCCCTGGAAGTGTTAAATAAAACTTGTAGATGTGACATTTGAAGACATGGTTTAGTGGCAAATGTAATGCTAGTGCGGGTTTGATGGTTGGACTTGATGTGATATTAAAGGTCTTTTCCAACATTAATGATTCTGTGATTCTATGTTTTATTGTCTCGGTATGGACAGCAATATTAAAAGCCATAAAACACCAACATCTTTCTTTGCCAGCCTTATTAACACTATGGGTGTGTCACCTTAAGAAAAACTGAATATAAATAAAGCTCAACTTACTTGAGTTAGTATTTATATAGCTGTGGGAAAGGAACTTTTCCTCAAAATGCTGTGGAGCAGAGTAAGGAAAATGAGTTCAAAGCTACATGTATATTAGAGAGGAGAATGTGCATTAAGGATTACAGGTTGGGTTATACTGTAAGAACTTCAGCATGCAATGAAGTCCCCCTGAGCTTGGCTTTCTGACAAAGCCTTATAACTTAAAATAAAGTCAATGACTAGTCTCAGAAATACAGATAAGACCTGTACTTTTCAAGAAGATGTCTTAACACGATGATCGCTTGGAGATGCCCTCCAGCTAGCCCTTCTTCTGGATGACACCAAGAGTGGCTGCTACCTATCCACCCAAAAGCTGGTCTGGGTAGCAGTGTGAGCAGGGTTGCTTGGCACCCTGAAGCAGCAAAGGCTGCTCTCTGCAGCTTTTGGTTCTAAACCACATCTAGGATTCAAGGCAAAGGAACAAGAGGGGACACTTGCATGAGTTCCCAAGAGGTTTAATCCTGAGAGGAGTCAGAGGCAAATGACTGAGAATTCAGACTAGCAACAACTTATATATGAGGGAGGGTACTAGGGGAGGACACAAACTTCAGCCAGTTGCAGGAAATCTGGGGTGTGTCCCGTAAAAGTCAAGTCCAATAAATTTTTATAATATGGTGAGCCCCTCCCATAGTCCTTTGCTCAGCTCTTTAATCTCAGTATACGGGATCTGCTCCCACCGCACTTCGCCGTTCCAGGTTAAAAGGACCGGTGCAACCACCCGATCAAGGTCCCTTGCCAACTCTAGGTCCCTGTCTCTAATGGCCTCCTCCCTGATCCACATCCAGCTCCTACCTGGCTTGGTGTTATGGCGGGGACTGCTGCAGACCTCATCCTCCTCGGAGGATGAGAGTGCACAGGCTAGAGTGTGGGGTCTCCAGCTAACATCTCCACATCAGGTGGAGCCCAATGAGTGGGGTCCCGGCAGGCCAAGATGGCCAGCTTCCGGTCAGGCCTACTTCCCAATGTCATGGGAACCGGAAGGGGCAGGAGATGGAGGGGCGTGGCCTGATGGGAGGCGGGACTCACGCACTGGGGCGTGGCCTTCCTGAGGACTGGGACCAGCCGTGGAAGACCCACAGGGGAAGGAGTGAAAGGGACGGAAGGGGCAGAACTCGACGCGCATGATGTCGACACATGGGAGAGGACGGGACCCAACACGGGGGCAGAGCTCAACGCGGTGGGAGGTGCCGGTGGAAGGGCAGGAGGACTATCGAGAGGAGGAGTGCCATTTTGCGAGCTAGGGTGGTAAGCCACGTGGTTGGCGCCATCTTGAGTACCCGTCTTACAGCTACACAAACTTGGGTTTGAACTGGTGACAAGGGTCTTGGGATCAGGAGGGCGGGTAAGGTGCAGACTGGGGTGGCCAATCCCAGGCCAGGAAGAGGACTGAGTGGGACAGGAGGCAGCAGGGAGCAGGTGGCAGCCCTGTGCCCGTGAGCAGGATCCATGTCCTGCCACACTCATAGGGGAAGAGGGTTTAGGATTGGGTGGGAGGAACATGGGGAAGGAGAATTGGGTGGCCCAAATTTCCCCTTTTCTCTCACCTACTTAAGAACAGGATTGAACAAAACATTACGTTTCCCCACTTTATAATTTCCTTTAACTTGTTCTAAATAAATACATTTCCCAGCCTTTCCCCCAAAAAGGAACAGAAAAGGCATCTTCGTGAGTGATCTCAAGGAAGTGCTTGAACAAAAACTTGACAAAAGCTTTGACCTCCCTCTTTGAAAAATAAACATTCCCAAACACGAGGATCAACTGCACTTGGATATAAAACTCCTTCTCGCCAAGGGAAAGGCGTCCCCCCATTGCCCCAAATGCTTTTCCCCAATGAGGTAAAATGAAAAACTAAAATAAATGAGACTGAGGGGGGTGCCGTCCCTAGCACCCAAGTCACTCACTGACTACGAAGATTCAGGCAAAAAGAAAATGCCTCGTGGGGCTGGTCGGCTCCTGCCAGTCCTTCTGGTTTGCCGAAGCTGCCCCCAGAGCAGCAAGCAAGTCTTCACAGGTGAAGTCCAGACAGCTGTCAGCAAGCCAGGCAGCGCAGTCCTTACATAATTAAGGTGCAGCTCTCCCTGGAGCTGGCTCCAAATGGGGCTTGATTTCCAGGTGGGACAGCTCACAGACTCACTGTGCCTAGGAGCTGCTCTCGAGGATCTGGACAAGGCAGGATCTGGATCTGCCCAGGTCCCTGTTTGGGTGCCAGCTGCGGGGAAGGTGTCCCTGGGCAGGTGCTGTCGAGAGCGGTTCCCTCACGTCTGAGAGACCAGCTCCCCCAGCCCACCTTGCTCTCAAGCCCAGATGCTATAATGTGCACACGACCGTTGGAAGAAGGAGGGCTCTTGACACAATGGCAGATCCATTGTGTTTATTGGAGGGTTTATTGGAGGCAAATGAGAGGGTCCAGGTTGGGTGAGGGTGAGGAGAGGGACAGGAACAAGCAAAAGCACAACCACTGTTAAAGTGGCAGAGCCCAGAGCAAGGGCAGGCCCAGGGTTGGTACTTGTACTCTGACCCCTCCTACCTACCAGGGGAAGGTAGGAGGGTCAGAGTACAAGTTGTCCAATGGGAAAGGGAGTCAGGGGAGGAGTTGAGGTGGGGTGACATGGGGTACTCCAATTAGAGAGTGGAACGAGGGTGGTCCTTAGAGGGGAACCCAACAGGGGAAAAGAAAGTGGAGAACTTTCTAGAACAGGGGAGTGAACCATAGGTGAGTAACAGTCAGACGGCAATATCCTCCTAGGGCATCTCCGCCCCATCTTCCCTGTGGATCTCTTCCACATTTAGAAATATCCAGAATCAGAATTTTTAAATCAATATTTCTAATCTAGGTATCCTCTTCAGTTTCCTCTGAGCTGACAGAAGTTATATGTGAAGCACACATTCTGTCATTTTATTTGTTCAGAACACACAGTAATTTAGAAACAAAACTTTTGCCTAGTACAGAGATTTAAAGGGTGGAAAAGTTTTATAACAGCCAGAGTTGATATAGTATCTTTTTTAGATAGTTGCTGCATGGTTGTGAAATTTCATCTCTAATACTGGTCTTCCCTCTCTACTTTACACACTAGCATAGAAGTACAGAACAAAAATTGTCTCAAAGAAAAATAAATTTATGAAAATGAGCATTCATTGTGTAAATAATTATTATCTGGTTTATGTTGTGGTGCATTTTTATGTTTAATAGACTGTTCTGTATCCCCCCGTTTCCCAGAGTTGATAGTTTGTCCCTGAAGTTGTAACCTCTCCCCTGAGCTGTCAATCTGGTCCTAACCCCACCCCTTATTCTTAAACATTCCTGCTTCCTCATCCCCTCAGTTGTCAATTGTCTCCTGTACCTACATATTATTCCAGCCTGTTCCCTTCCAATCTCTTTGTACCACCCCTGGCTTAGACCTCTCCTTTAGAACTCCCCTATTCCTCCATGACCCATTGGACAATGTGACCCATTCTCCTCTCCTCATCTCCCTCATTGGGAGATGTGCATTATGCCAGCTGAAGGAGGCTGTTTGGCTCATTATGAGCTGGAGTCAGAGTTGGGAGGTAGAACATACCACAGGGAATAAATCGATTTCTTTTATGAGATACTTAAGTTGCACAGTTTTTACTTTTGAGCCCTGGATGTAATGCGTATAATTGCTTTTGTAAGTATTAATTATTTTGCATATAATGGTTATTAGTTAACTGTTTTCAACTTTGTTGATTGTGTGTGAAGGTTGAACACCGGTACAGCGAGGTTCTGGGGTGAGGTAGTGACCAAGAGTCCCCAGACCCCTTACCGGACAGGGAGGGTGAACTTAGAGCAGTTAGAGAGAGAGCATTTTTGTGTAGAGTACTGTTAGTTTGAAGGTAGAAGTTTTAAATTTATAAGCTGCTTATTTTTTATGTTTGAGTTCAAGACTACTTGAACACATTTAGTTAGTACTAATTGTTTTTCGGAAGTATTAAGTGAAAGTTTCATTCTTTGCTTTCAGAGAGTGGTGCCATCAGCTCCGAGGTGCCATTTTGTGTGTGAGACAGTGACGGGCTCAAAAGAGCCATTCCATGACTGGGCCAGTGCCCTCCCTGAAGGGGGGACTGGTAACTCGAAAATCAGTAATTGACATAGAAAAAGGGGTGGGCCAGGAAGGCCTAAGATTGATAAATGGCCTTGCTAGCCATTTTGTTAGTTATGCTTAAGTTCGTGATTCTCGTCATTTATTTATAAGTACAATTTATTTGTTTGTCTGATTTGATTGTAGTTGGAATCTTGTGGTCAATTGTAGTCTCTATTGTCTTTGTCTCTACCGATTGTTTGTTTTATTGGATTATTTCAGTTACGAGACTTCCAATTTGGTGTTTTGGATTATTACTAGTTATGTTTAGTGACCATGTTTTTCTAATCTATTCAGATCATTTTGTTTAATCATTTCTGTTGAATTCATTTGATATCCTAATAGTTTTTATTTGTATCATCTTATTTTAAATCTACCTGAAGCATTAAATTTAAATTTGTTCTATTTCAAATTACTTTAAATTGTTATCTTAATTGCCTCTTTATCCACAGTTCAATTAGACAAAATTTATTAAATATATTTTTTATTCCAATTATTTAATTTCAATTGTTCTATTTCAATTTGAACTGGATTACAATTGTTATTTCAATTGTTTTATTTCAATTGTACCAATTATTTAATTGTTTTATTGGATTCCAGTTGTCTTATTTCAATTACCTTACCTCAAATTTAAACATGTTTCAATTGCTTTATTTAATTCTTTTATTTAATTTTTATCTCATTCGCCTGTTAATTATTGTGGTTTAGTTAGATTTCAATTTTTCTGTTGGATTCAATTACTTTATTTAGAACATCATATTCTGCTTTGATTGCTTATTTCCAATTGTTTTATTGAATTTCAATTGTTTTATTCCAATTGTTTTTATTGTAATCACATAATTTTAATTTCTTTTATTGGTTAATTTTAATGAATTTAATTTGGATTGTTTTATTTAAGTTCAGTTTTTTGACTCCAATAATTTTATTTCAATTGTCTTAATTCCAGTTGTCTTATTGGATTTCAATTTTTTTTTTTTTATTCCAATTGCCTAATTTTATTTGTTTTATTTGGTCTCAATTGCTTTATTTTGGATTGTTGTGTTCCACTTCAATTGCTTTATTCACATTTTGGATAGAATTCATTTTTACCAATCAAAATTTCAATTGCTGTATTAGATTATTTTGTCAGGAGTAATTTCAATTGTCCTGTTTAGTTCCAGTTGTGGTATTAAGTTTCAGGTTGTAGCTCGTTTCCCAGAATATCTCCCACAAATCTAGTTGTCTAAATTTTAACAGTCCTATTGGTGGTTCATTAGAACTGTTGGTAGTGTGGGTTTTTTTATAAGTGTAGGTCCTTTCTTTAGCTCATTTGTTCAAGTTATTGCTTGTTAGATTAGTTGGTTGTCCAGTTAATTTAAAAATATGAGGTAGTGTACTAGCAGAAACTCCCACAGAAGAAAGGCTAAGAAGGGTTAGCTGAAAGAAATCCCACCCTGTAGCCCCTTGGGACAAATGACTGAAAAATGGGAAGGTAATGAGAATTTCAAGGATTTATATAAAATCAAAATGATACAGTATTGTGTCAAGATATGGCCAAAGGAAGTTCTTCAGGAAGGGCCAGTCTACTGGCCTTGGTATGGTTCAAAAGACAGATGGTTGTGTTTAGCTTTAAACAAACGTGAATTTGAGGAAAAGTGTAAATGAGGACAAAAGTAAGTATGCAATCTATTAGTAAGAAAGTAATACCCTGAAGGAAAAGGCTAAAGAGTATAAAGTATCAAAGGACATTAAAGACACAAAGGAAGAGCCCACAAAGAAGTGAGACCCTTTAGATTATCTTCCAAGCTCTTCCCCTCCCACTCCTCCAACACCTTCGCCTATCCAACCCACCCCTTCAACCTCTCAAACTCCTCCCCATATTCCCTCCCCGCCATCAATAGAAAGTACCTTAAAGGCCTCTAGACAGGCAGCCATAACCCCTAGCTGCAGCATTAATATTTCACCTCACCCTCCAAACCTCCTAATCTCAGTTGCAATTCAACCTTCTCCCAATAATGCTGTCTTAACACCTCCAAGGCACATAAGGAAACAGAGATTGACAAGAAAGAGGGATCAGTAATGAGCAGTGAGGGCCTGATTAGTGTACAAGGAAACAAAATCCAAGGTTCTAACTGTGATGAAGCCAAAACAGCTAGTCCAATATCCCACCATTACAACACTAGATTTAAAACAAAATAGTGTTGCTCAGGAGGAGAAAGGGCAGAAAGACTATATCGCCTAAGGGAAATCCTCATGGGAGGAGCCCAATGGGGAATAGGGTTTGTGAATGCCCCATTAACAGCTTCAAAGGTAAGGAATTTTAAGACAGAAATAAAGACTTTGGTAGAAGATCCCCTTGGAATCTCAAACCAGTTAGATCAATTCCTAGGTCCTAACATTTATACCTGAGAAGAATTAAATTAAATAATGGGAATTTTGATTTCTCCTGAATAAATACAGCTTATACAAATTGCAGGAATAAAAATGTGGGAGAAAGAAAATAGAACAGGTAACCTGGAGGATGTTTCCGGAGGGGATGTTAAAATGCCATTAACACCACCAAATTGGAACCTGAATGATGACATAGGGCAGAAAAACATGAGGGAGTATAGGTCTCTGATCATAAAAGGAATCAGGGAAGCAGTTCCGAGAGTGAATAATGTAAAGCTGGCATTTGATAGCAGTCAGGAAAAGGACAAGGACCCAAGCGCCTGGTTAGCTTAATTAAACTCCAGTTTACTCCAGTGTGGACCCAGATAGCCAGGAGGGACAAGTGCTCATCAGAGTGCATTCTGTGACAAGGGCTTGGGATGATATCAAGAGATAATTAGAAAAGATCAAAGACTTTATATGAGATACTAAAGGAAGCACAAAAGGTGTATCTAAGGAGGGAGGAGGAAAAGGCTCAATTGACCGTCAAGATCATGATAACAGTAGCCAAGGATAGCAGAAGAAAACCCAGAAGGAGACAGAAAAGTATAAGAAGGAGAGAAAACCTGACCAAAAAGGAAGTTAAGTTTTTAAAAAGGGGAGTGTTTTTACTGTGATGAGAGGGGCCATTTTAAGAAAGATTGTAAGCAGTTCATGAAAGACAAGAAATTATACAGAGAGACAAATGTAGGAGTTGGAGAAGAAGACGAGAGGTGTCAGGAGTTCTATCTTCTGAGGGCAGTAAAAGATTTTAAAGCAGAGCCCTTGATAAATTTATAAATAGGCCCTCAGAGAGCAGAATTTGAGTTTCTAGTAGATATAGGAGCTGATATATTGTGTGTTTTTAAGATGCTAGAAGGGAGTGAACTTAATGGAACAACATGTAAAGTAAGAGAGGCAAACAATATTCCATTCAAAGTACCTGTAATTAAACAAGTAATAGTGAGGAGAAATTCTAGAGAAGGATGTGTTGACTAACTGTTTATGCCTAAGTTGAAGTGTAACCTACTTGGCCAAGATTTACAAATTAAGTTGAGGATAGGGGTAGTTTCAAAAGAAGGGAAGATAGTAGCAACAATTATTACATTAAATACAGAAGATGAGAAAGAAATAATTTACCAAGTATGGGCAGAAGGTGGTGGTCAGCAATAAAGATAAAAATGAAACCCAGAATGTGGGAATCCACAAAATTAGAGGATTTTGGGAAAGCTGCAAAAGGCAGGCCCCAGAGACAGCAGAACTGTGATTAGAGCTAAGCAGCAGCCATGAGATAGGTCAGCAGAAAAATTATTTAAACTGTAGAAAAGCAAGGAGAAATAGAACAATGATCTGTGTATTAACACTTGTCTAGAATAACTCTCTAAGCTACAGAAAAGTCTATCTAGCAAGATATTGGGAAGGTTAAAGCTTAATAATGGAGCTCTGTGCATTGTGTTTTAAGGCTTACAAGTAGGTATTGTATTTGAAATAAGCAAGCATTGTTTTAACCAAAGGTCTGTGTGCTTATGGTGATTGGATAGAACTAGTGTCAATATGCTTTTGCTTTGTGTGATTGGTCAAGAAACTTATAAAGTAAGTTGTAACATTAAATTCTTGGTCTGCTGCCTGGGATGTGAGCTGCTGGCATCTTCCCAATGTCATAACCATGTAATGAGACTGATGCTGAAAAATAAAACAGCTCAAGGCACGTTCTACAGCAGTCCTGTCCCATTTGTGATCTGTACATAGCCCCCTGCTGGCATCAGCGTAACTACAGCCATCTGAGTCTGTCAATATCCCATCTCAGCTGAAGGAAAACAAGGGCTAACTCCCATAATAAAAGAATTGATTCAAGATAGGATACTAGAGCCATGTACATCATCCCATTATACACCAGTCTTACCAGTCAAGAAACCAGACGGTACATACCAATTGGTACAGGATCTAAGAGAAGTCAATAAGCAAACTGTAGCTAGATATCTGGTAGTGTCCAACCCTTACATCTTGTTAAAGAAAGGACCACTGGAACATTTGTGATTTAGTGTGATAGATCTCAAAGATGCATCCTGGGTGTGACCATTAGCAGAGGAGATGGAGGTGGTTGACCTTTCAATGGTATGATAAGAACGCAGGGAGAAAACAGCCATATTAATGGACTCAATTGCCCCAAGGTTTCACCGAATCACCAGATTTGTTTGGACAGGTATTGGGAGGGTTATTAAAGCAATTTGAACCAAAACAGAATACCCAGATTTTACAATACGTTGATGATTTAATTTCAGGGGAGCAAAAGGAACCAGTACAGGAAACTTTTCAATTTTCTGGGAAAAAAGTGTCAAAATATTTAATTGGGAAAGGATATTTAATTGGGAAAGATTATAAGAAATTAGCAATGAGTAGAATTGAGGAAATCCTATCCCTGAACTCCCCAAGGACAAAACGAGATATAAGATAATTATTGGGTTTGGCTGGGTACTGTAAATCCTGGACTGATGGGCACGCCAAGTTAGTGAAATTTCTATACAATAAATTGGTTGAGACCAGGACTTTCGAATGGGTTGAAGAAGATGAGAAGAAATTAACAGAGCTACAGGAAAGACTGATAAAGGCTCCAGTTGTAAGTTTGCCTGATTGAGAAAGACCCTTTCAACTGTTTGTAAATGTAGATGAAGGAATTGCTTATGGCTTATTAGTGCAGAAGTGGTGCGTGCCTACATATTGAAATTACTAGACCCTGTGGGCCCACCTGCCTACAATCAGTGGCCGCTACTGTGACTCTGATTGAAGAAAGCTATAAACTGACTTTTGGATTAGGGCAAGATTAAGGTACATACCCCCCATTATAAAAAGTTAATATTTGTGGTGGCCTACAGCTGGCCTGTAGGCCTCAAAGTATAAATAATTATAAAATTATAATGGAAAAATGTGAGCATTTACATAATTACCTTACTTATATAATTCAACCAGTAAGAGCAGGCCCAGACCATTGGAGACTAAGGTTTCTATTGGCTGTCTGACCAGGAAGTAACAGGCTCAGACAATGAGAATTAAGCTCATGGGCCCCTAAGGTATATAAGGAAGCAAGATCTGAATAATGTGAACTGTTGCTGCGTGAGCTCAGTGTGTCTTGTCACTGGTCTGTCTCCAAAATGGTGACAACTGGTCAACCCTGATGTGATTGCAACAGCTGCCACCATTAGAGCGGGGAGACAGACAGGGCAACCAGAAGTTGCCCACAGCCTTTGAGCTGCAAAGAACAGCATATAGAGCTGTGATTGGTCTGGACCCCCCTTTATATTTTTTTTTCTTTTTGTAAGTGGAAGACACCACCAACATGGGGGCATTGGCTTCAACACCAGAGGACTCCCTCCTGAAGGTATGTACTCCCATTTTAAAGAAAAGATTTGAAAAATATGAGGAACAGGCTTTATTAGCCCTCATAACTTGGTGTAAGAGCCACAGACTGGATGTATCAGAAGGGGCTGTCGTAGATTTAAAAGCTTGGGAGCGGGCTAGCTGACATGTCCTTACAGCTGCCTCCACAGGAGATGACTGCCATTTATGTTATCAAACCATGGAGACTCACAATGAACATGATAAAAATGTTGCAGAGCAAATGGGCGGTGAGAAGAGCAGAGGAATCACAACTGGCACTGTCCATCAAGGCGAATGGCAAAAGCAGGGCACTGAGGGAGGTGGCAGGGTGGGCAGAAGCTGTGCTGGGTGCAAGAAGGAAAAGGATGGGTACAAAAAGTACAAGACACCAGGAGGCCTAGGGGCAGAGTCATGAGGCCTCCCCAAGCGAGGGTGACCTACCCAGGGAGCGCCCTGACACCCTCCAGGAGCAGGATCTGTCAGCGAATCACCTCATCCCTGAGGCCATCAGTGCAACCACCCCAAGCGGCCGTGCTGTGTTAAATGGGCCTGCAATGGCTGCTGAGACCTCTGAAACAACTGGCCACTTTCCTGCTCTGTGTGCTAATGCCCCTAGTTCAGCCGTGCTGGAAGAAACCTCCATAACCGCCCAAGAGCAGCGGACATTGTCAGCAGAGTACACTGCCATCAGTTCAGAGGGCAGAGGGACACCGTGCTGCAGAGCTACCCACAAGTGGTGGATTCCCCAGAGTAAACATCTGTATTGGGCTCAAAAGCAAAAATGAGGCTGTACATATATACAGACAGAACAATTATACAAGTGTATAACTAAGGAACCATACCAAGATGAGCCCCCAACTATCTACATTTTGGAACAAAAATGAAATTAGAAATACAAAATCAACAAAATTCTGGAAAGCCCCAAAAGGATTGTTTTGGATCTGTGGAAAGATGGCATATGTTATGTTACCAAAAGACTGGGAAGCGAGTTGTACATTTGGTGTGATGAAACCATCATTCTTTTTACTCTCAAGAGATGACAGTCAATATTTAGGGATACCCATTTATGATGAATTAAAATGTAGAAAATGAGATTTAATTGGAGGAAGATAGTGATGGGGGAATGAAGAGTGGCCCCCAGAGAGAATTATTGAAACCTATGGCCCCACCACCTGGGCACAGGATGACTTATGGGGGTATAGAACCCCCATTTACATGCTAAAGAGAATTATAAGATTACAAGCTCTTCTAGAAGTGATTTCTAATGAGACAACCTTAGTCTTAGATTTGGTATCAGCCCAAGGTCACTAAATGAGGATTGCCATATACCAGAACCAGCTAGCCTTAGATTAGCTGCTGGCTGAAGAAGGAGGGGTATGTGGAAAGTTCAGTTCATCTGAATGCTGCATATAAATTGATGATCATGGGGAATTAATTAAAAATATTACCACCAGAATTAGAAAACTCGCACATGTACCAGTACAACAGGGGTCCCCATTGATAAAAGCCAGTTGGTGGGATAATATTTGGCATGGAGAATGGTGGGAAAAGATACTATTTATAGTGGGAGGGGCACTCATGGGTTTGATTTTCCTTCCTTGTTTAATACCTTGTCTAGTTAGAATGATTAATAATGTTGTCCAGACTTCTCCTGAAAGGTTGAATGATGAGAAAATTATGATGATGCAAGAAAGCCAAGGAGAAGAGGAAACAGAATGCAAAGAAGATGAAACAAAAATACCAGAAGTTAAATAAATTTTATCAAAATTATGAGAATCCAGTTTAATAAGTTAAGGTTGATGTGGGCAAAAGCCTGATCAGAGAATTAGAGGGAGGATTGTTATAAATAAAATAAAATTTAAAATTTTTGGAGATAGAAAGGTTAATTAAACTGTAAAAATCTGTATGTAAGTTTGAATATTTTAAGAAACCAGTGCTGTTGTGTACATAGGGTGGGGGAGTGGAACTGGGGAAGAGATAGGGTGGCAATTTTTGCGAAATGATAGAGAAATTTCCAGAAACATTACATCATGAATACAGCCACAACTTGAATCAGGATTGGAAGAGAGACCAGCCAATGAGGGGCGAGAACTTCAAAATGATTGGACGACCAAGTTATAAACCAATCAGAGACTGAAAAACAGACCTCTCACAGTGTGGATCCTGAGTGCCCCAATCAGCTGACTGAAAAGACTTTAAAAGGCCTGAGGAGCTCCACACCTGGGTCTTTCCTTGGAGCTGGTTTCCCTGGAAACATCTCCCCCATTGCAGCTGTTTTGTTAAAAATTGTTGATACAGTCTCTGGCTTAGAAACTGTCTAAGAGACTTCGCTACCAGTTGTTTTTTCTGTAATAAACAGGCTTACCTTTTTCTCATACAATAAGCCTCCTTTTCATTCTTTAAAAATTTATTCTTTTTTTTAAGCCTGTTCACAACACTCACTACAAGAAGAAGTCAGGGTTGGCTGTGGAGAGCACCCTGTCCCTTGGGTTTTTTTGTTCCTGGGCCCTTATTTTAAGTTTGTTAAATTTTTGCTTTTACTGCAGGGGAGGGCAGATTTTGTTGTGCTGAGTTAGGTTGTGGTGTGTTCTCAGCAGTTAGGATGGGTGCAAAATTGTCAGCATAATGGGGCGGTTTTTTTTTCCAAGTTGTGGGTATCCTGGAGGAGGGGGAACATAAGGTTTTCAAAGTGATTGTTAAAAAGGTTTGTTTGCTGGCGGTTCCTTCACTTTTCAAAGGTGTCCTCTGAGGAGGCACCCACTGTCCCCTTTTGGGACGCAGTGGGAAGGAAAATGGCACAACTGGGGAGTTAGGGAGACAATTCAGTAGGAAAATTATTTTCTTTATATGCCACAATTTGGTCTGTTTTAGTTGAGAGAAAGAAAAGTGGAAGAACAGCATGAACAAACCTCCCCAGTTTCCCCTTCTCCATCCCTCAAACCTAAACCCTTGTCCCCAACACCGGGAAGTCTGGCAGAGCAGCCCACACTGAAGCACAGGGGATCCACCGACTCCCTGGCTCCCCACAGCCTGCTTGTTACCCTTGCCATGATAGGGACGTTTGCACTGTGAGGGACTTTTCCCTGAGTCCCTTTTCCCCAATGATTAACCTCCTAGTTCAAGTTAATACTCCCAGAGGGACTTTCTAAGCCCTCCCTGAAACTTTCCTAGCCCTCAAAATGGGCCCTGAGAGGCACAAGATGGCGGCAGCCACATGGCTTGGCCCCTTCTGTGTCCTTCTTCTTCCCAGAATCCCTTTCTCTCTGTTCTTCCCTACTCCTTCCTGTCCCTTGATCTGCTCCCCCTGCTCTGGTATCTCTCCTTCCTTTTCTCCGGCCCTGTCTCCTGTTCCTATGACATCACTCCCGATTATCACCTCCCCTCCTAGCTATGGTCCCACCCCTTTGCCCTCCTCTTCCTTCTCAGACAGCTTCTCCCATCTTCCAACTTCCGGTAGCCACACTCCTCCATCCAGTTGTCACGACATTGGAGCTGGAAGTGATGGACCTGGAAGCCGGAAACCAGGAAAGGAGGCCATTCCCCTTGCTGCACCTGTTACATATAGTCAAGTTAGAGGGGTCCCCAACTGGCAGCCATTCGATTACCAACATAAGAGCTTTGCAAGGCTCAGAAGAAGTTGCTGGGAAAAAGTGAATATTTTAAAGGGTTTTAAAGGTCACCTTTTCCTCAAATGTATTAGTCCCCAGCAATCTAAAAGATCTATTTTCACGCCTTCTTACCCCAGCACAGTATATGCTCTGGAAAAGAACATGGAAAAGTTTTTTGAGAGAGCTCCTTCCTGAGCTGTTACAAAGCCCTGATGGCACCATTTACACCGATAACAGCATTTCAATGGATCACCTATGAGATGAAGGAGAATGAGCACAGGCCCGCAAACAAAGTGAAAAAATTCCATGGCCTGTCTTAGATCATATTAAAGAAGCTACTGAGAAGACATTTGTAATGATGCCAACTAAAGATACTAAAGAGAATTATAACCACATTAAACAATCTCCAAATAAGGCTTTCATAGACTTTGTAGACAGGCTTCAGGTACAGATGGAGAGGCAGGTTGGCAGATGCAGATCCAAGTGATGAAGGATGTGGCCTAAGCTAACGCCAACAAAGCTTTCAAGAAAGTCATTCTGACCCTGCTGTTCAAGCCACCAACAGCTCTCGACATGATGATAGAAGTATGCACAAAAAGAACAACCATTCCAGAGCCTGAAGGGAAAAGAGAAGACATCACCAAGACAGCTGCAGCTGCCATGAAACCACCTGGACCACCATGCTGCTGGGTCTGTGGCAAGGAGGGTCAAATTACTATAGGCTGCCCAAACAGGTGACTTCAACAAAGTCAATTAATAAACTTTCAGGCAGGAAAAGGACAACCTCAAAAAACTAAAAGGGAAGCACAGGCCTGCCTCTCGTGGGCATATAAATGAGACAGGTCAGAATGGGGGCAAGGAGGGAGTGTGGAGGTCACAAAAACCATTTTTATTAACAATCATAAAAACACGGATATTTAAGACACAACACTGGCACATAGTGGCAATTGACCCACAGAACAAGGACCCCTTCACCAGACTAGACTGTAAGTACATGATGACTGGGGACAAAAAGCACACACTCTCAGAGATTGAGTATTACCGCGCCTGAGTGGGCGCAGCTGGTGAGAGAGAGACGGTGAATCTTGTTTCTTGAATCAGAAGGCTTGATTTATTAAGATATGATATAATACATTATAGTTATACCAGAAAGAATAAGGAGAGAGGTTTGCAGAGCAGCTAAGCTAGCTAGGAAGAGATAGAAAAGAATCCACAACAAAGCTGTGGCCAAGGACTCAGTCCCCTGGCTTGCACTGGTGATTGGCCCTTAATTATAAACATAAAACATGAACCAATCACCAATCAAAATAGGTGCCCCTGTTGCATTCCCCAGCACCTGATAATAATTGTTTACCTTGTCTTCGGAGGCCTCTGGCCTCCTGAAGACACAGAAATTCGAAAAAAAAGGATTTCTGTGGAGAAATGTCTGCGACAATTGAGATCTCTCTGGCAATTATAACATCAGTGCTAGAGGGTCTCATTCTCATGGTGCATTGTGTCTACCTACCTTTTTTCATCCCAAAGGGCTAAGTCATCGCCCAGGCCATACCTGTGCCAAACCATCTACTACCAGTAATGGTCATCACCCTGGGAGTTGCAATGTGTTGAAGGTCCAGGGCAATTTGGTACTCCCAATCCAGGGCATTGGAGGTACACATTTAGCTAAACAATGTAAGAGCGTCATAAAAATTGAGGAGCTGGATGGGAAATTAGCACGTTTATGTCCATTCATGTTAGATTTTAAGGTTTCCTTGTGGGGAAGGAATTTCATATTTCAATGGGGAATGAAGACTAAAATCCAAAAACGCCCCAGGATTTTTTGTAGCGGTCACTGATAAGCGCCTTACCCAGAAGTTAAATTGATCACGCCATATGGGTAGATCAGTAGCTGCTGAACAAACAGAAATTGAAGGCGCTCAATGAGCTTGTTGAAGAGCAACTAGCAAAAGGAAATATTGTACCAACTACAAACCCTTGGAATTCTCCAGTGCTTGGCAAGGAAGCCGAGGAGGGACAAGTGGCAGCTCCTCCACAACCTCAGAGAAAGAAATAGGGTCATTGAGGACATGGGGTCACTTCAACCAGTGATGCCTTCCCCTTCAATGCTCCCCTGAAACCCTCTGGTCCTTGTCCGGATGGTTGACCAGTTGTTTTCCCCAAGAATTGGCTCTGCCAAATTTACAGAGAGACTGCTCTAATCCCGTTGTCCAGAAAAGGAACTTTTATGAAGCAAAAACAACAAACAAGATGATGTGCACAGTTGTCGGGAGTTTAGTTCAAGCATGGCTTAAAGAAAAAGGCCACAAAGCCATGCAACTGAGAGAAAAGTAACAGGTAGCTGTGAAGCAGTTTCAAAGCAGTTTCCAGCCTGACTTCTATAAACAATTAGTCTCTCTCAGGCATCATTGTATAAACAATAAGGTTCTTAGGCAGTCTTCCCATAACAAATGTAACATCCTCTCTGGGAAAAGATGGCACCCTGGGAACAGATGTGGAAGTTTTGGGAACCGTTCATATCACAGTGGGAACACTGGTTTTGTTTTATGTAAACAATCAACAGTATTGTAAAACAAAAGGAGTGGTTAGAGTTTCCTCTGTTAGCCTATCGTAAACCTGGATTTTGGAATATGCATGAAGTTAATTAACACTGTTATTTAAAGTGACTGATCGATCAATAAATTCGGAGTTCGATGCATTATAGGATGGTCGTTCTCTCCCTCACTTCAACACACAGTACAGAGAGTAAACCAGAAAAAAGCCTGGGTCTAGGGTCTAGCAGGGGTATTTATACATTTATGTATGAGGAGGGGTCAAGGCAGGATCTGAGGAAAGGATCCAATACAAAGGAACAATTACAAATATTACAGTTTTTGCAGCAAAAGGTAACCAATGGTAACAAGGATAACTCAGAACTTTCTTGTAACAATCTGCATAACTGAACAACAGGATCATGGATGGGAGCTCCTGCTCACCCTAACTGAAGAGGATTTTCCCACAACGTTAAGCCGAAGTAGTCTTCTTTTAAACCAACCCCAACATCTCCCCCCAGAACTGGAATCTAGCCATCAGTGATCTTAAAGATTGTTTTTTCCAAATTCCCCTTGATCCTGCTGATGCTCCATGGTTTGCCTTCTCGGTTCCTTCCAGCAACTGAGAAGCCCCACTGAGGCGCTACCACTGGTGAGTACTGCCATAAGGCATGAAGAACAGCCTTAGTATCTGTCAGTGGTACGTTGCTTCATTGCCCTCCCCAGTGTGTGCCAAAGTGGGGGAAGCCATCATCCTTCACTATATGGATGATGTGCTTGTGTGTGCCCTCAGTACTGATGTACTTACTCATGCACTCGATCTGGTGATCAATGCTTTGATTACTGCAGGGTTCAAGGTCCAAAAGTGAAAAGTTCAACAGATGCCCCCTTGGAGGTATCTGGGACTAGTAATTAGCAAGCTGACCGTTATTCCACAAAAATTGGCTATAATGGACAATCCAAAGACCTTAGCATATCTCCCCCAGCTATGTGAGTCTTTGAACTGGGTAAGACCCTGGCTAGGTATTGGCACTAAAGACCTAGCCCCCCTTTTCAATTTATTGATAGGGGGAGAGGAGCTGAGTTCTCCTAGGGTTCTGACCCCAGAGACAAGACTACCTCTGGAGAATGCACAAGAGGCAATGACCACCAAACAAACCCATCATTGCCTTCCCGGACTTGCCATTCCATTTCATTGTACTAGCAAAGTTGCCACACCTCCACAGCCTTATATTTCAGTGGGACAAGGGCCAGAGGGATCCACCCACTTAGAGGGGGTGTTCCTCAGCCACCAACAGTCCAACGGTATAACAAAGCCACAAGAACTAATAGGTCACTTGATCAGGAGGGCCAGGGCCAGAATGTGTGAACTGGTAGGATGTGACTTTGCATGCATCCATCTGCCACTTACCTTGTCTTCAGGTAAGTTAACAAAGAAGGCTTTAGAGCAGTTGCTCAGGGAGAACAAGAACCTCCATTTTGCTTTAGACAGCTACCCTGGACAAATTTCAATTCACAGTCCTGCACACAAATTATTTAATTCAGCATATAAGTTATTCCAAAAGAAAAACAGAGTAGGAATCCTCTCAGGTCTGCTCTAACAGTGTTGACATATGTGTCTGGAGCATCCCACAAGTCAGTAATGACTTGGAGGGATCCTCAAACTCAGCAGTGGGAGACAGGTGTGGAGGTAATTGAGGCCTCCCCTCAAATAGCTGAGTTGGCCACAATTGTCAGAGCTTTTGAGAGGTTTTCCAAACTGTTTTATTTGGTTATTAATCTGGCATACTTGGCAGGGGTAGTTTCTAGAGCAGAGATTGCTCTACTGAAGGAGGTCTCGAACCCTAACCTTCTCAGGTTGTTCTCAAGACTAGTCCATCTTGTCTCCCACTGAGAGCAACTCTTCTACATAATGGGTATAAGGTCACACACTGACCTGCCAGGCTTCATTGCAGAGGGAAATAGAAAAGCAGATGCCCTAGCCACTCCAGCTGAGATGGCTAACCTACCTGACATCTTTATGCAAGCAAAGATGAGCCATCAGCAGTTCCGTCGAAATGTGCCTGACCTGGTACGCCAATTCCACTGAGGTGAGACCAGGCCATTGTGGCTACATGTCCCAGCTGCCAGAAGCACTCAGTACCAACTATCAGTGCAGGTGTTAACCCAAGGGGCCTGAACAGCTGTAAGCTGTGGCAAATGGATGTGAACACACATTGCACAGTTTGGTAGGCTGATGTCCATGTGTCAGTGGACACTGTCTCTAGAGCCGTTTATGCCTCTGCACACACAGGGGAGAAAGCCACTGATGCCTAAAAACACCTGGTACAGGCCTTCTCCATGCTGGGGATCCCTAAGGAGATCAAAACAGACAATGGTTCTGCATATGCCTCCAAGGCCTTCACCAATGTACCAATGGGGAGTAAAACATAGAACAGGCATCCCTTACTCCCCCGCAGGTCAAGCCATGATTGAGCAGACCCATCAATCACTTAGAAGAGTCCTGGGGCAGCAGCAGTGCAATACCACAGCCGATCTGTCTCAGATCAAGCTCTGCAAAGCATTGTTTACCATCAATTTTTTAAATTGCTCATTTGAACAACTAAACCCACCAGTTGTCCAACTGTTATTTCCATAGCAGTAAACAAATGAAGTTAGAAGAATGCCCAGTCCTGGTGAAGAATCCAGAGACAGCTAGGGTCAAGGGTCTGTATAAATTGGTCAGCCATGGATACACCTGTGTATCCACACCCTCTAAATTAAAATGGTTCCTTCAAAAGTGGGTCAAGCCCCATGTTCCAAAAGATGTCACCATAGCCTCCTCCACAAGCACCGGCATGAAGGAATTGGAGAACCCGATCCCTTTGTCAACTCGCCCCCATATGTTCCTTTTTGTAATATCACACCCAATGTCTTTCAGTAATGTTTTTTTATGTTTGCCCTTTAGAAAGACGCCATTCTGTTTCCCAGTATGCTATAGAACATCATCTGGACCCTAATCCTCTTGTGCATGGATTGTCCCTCAACCACAGAACAACATATGGATCAACCTGGCCCGGGCACTAAAGGAAGACCATGTGTTCCTGTTGATGGCAGCCGCGAAAAACCCCATGTCAAAAGCCACCTTACAGAACCGTGCTGCCATTGACTTCCTTGTCCTTGCACATGGCCACAGGTATGAGGACTTGGAGGGACTCTGTTGAGTCCCTCAAAGAGCCAGACTGTCCACACTTCCATCAGCAAGATGAAAAAACTTATAGGAAACATCAAGCAGAAAACAGAGGACTAGCTGAGCAACATCTTTAAGGGTCAGGATGGCTGATTTCAATTGCAAAAACTGTTCTATTGATCCTTTTAGTTATATTCCTTATTTCTGTGGTAAAAAAAAAGACACAATTTCGGGGATTTGAACAAAAATAAGGTGTTTGTTTAAAAGTGAAAAAACAAAGGGGAGGAAGGGATCAAAGGAGAAGGAAAAGATGAAAAAAAATAAAGTCCCTGGTATATGGCCCCAAGACAAGAACCAGACAGCACTGCAGTGAATGCAGTTAGTCTGCCCTCAAATCTGTAAAAATTCTCTAAGAGACATCAACC
Organism: Ammospiza caudacuta; assembly: GCF_027887145.1. Lineage (NCBI taxonomy): Eukaryota > Metazoa > Chordata > Aves > Passeriformes > Passerellidae > Ammospiza > Ammospiza caudacuta. The sequence continues at coordinate 18,175,479 of NC_080632.1, forward strand.
GAAGTCTGCAGTGTCAGGTCCCTGCTGCAGCTAAGTCACAGTCAAAGGAACAGTAAAAGATAGCAAAAGACAGCTCTACAGGTCAGGTTGCCCCTTTTATATTCTCGGTCCCTCAGTCTATACTTGCAGTTCCACCCCCATAGTCTCTGGTGATTGGTGCTAGTAGATGATGAGGTAAGATCTTTACAATAATGTGCTGTCACTGGGGTGGGATGATATCATCTCTGAGGTTTTTGGCGGGAAGGTCTTTCATTAGTATGCACAGTTGCTATGGTATCAAGTTAAAGTTCCCTGGAGTGGGTTAGAAATCCTCTGTGAAGTGCTGCATGCTGTTGGTGAGAGGAAACTGCACCAGAACCTTTGAAAGTGTGATACTTAAAAGAGATTATTAAACTTACAAACAATGTAATTAGGTTAAGAACAAAGGACTGTAAAAATAGTATGGTTCTTATTTTGTTAACTATTTTAACAGGATTATTAGACGTTCAATTGGAATGTAGTGAATAACTACTATAACTTTATAATGATTTTATAATATTTACCTCATTAACTTCAACATCTTTAATTGATCAAACTAGTAACTTTAAACAGTTATAAATGCAAAAGCTAATTAATGGTTACAAATGTTAAACAGTTACTAATGCAAAAGCTAATTAAGGGGTTTTATAAAAGACATTTCAAAAGCCTCTTCCATTTTAAAATTTATATTCATGTAAAGTATACAAAGCACCAGATCTCCCATAGTTAACTGAGTTAAAATTCAAGTTGAACAACTCTAGGAAGAAGAAGTATAACCCAGAGAAGAAAGAGCTCTTTAATATCTCACAGCCCTTTCTTTTAAACAAGAAAAAGAGAGATGGTGTGGTGTATTTTTATGTTTAATAGACTTTTCTGTATCTGTCTGTTTCCCAGAGATGATAGTTTAAGGAGCAGAGCAGGTACTCCAAAATGAGTTACCACACTCTTAGTTTTAACCAATCTCTTTCCATTAGGAAGAACAGACAAGTAAAAGTAGGTTAGAAAAACAGTTTAATTAAAAACAAAAAACCAAAAAAGAAACAACCAACGAAAACCTGAAGCAGCAAAAGGCAAGAAAAAAATAACACCATTAATCACTAGTTACAAAGCTGCTGAAATTTCATAGACTCACCGTGGGAGGGAAAAAATGGAAGAGAACCCCTGTCCCACAGTGGTACCCTCCATGGGGAACTGTGAGCCTTGGAAGAGAGGGAGGAAATGGCAGACAAACCCCACTTGGTTCAGTCTTCCCACTGGAGCTAACAAAACAGGTAGGAGCTTACAGAGCAGTAACGGTGGCAGACGGGAATTTCTGGTATTGTCTGGGGAGCTCTGGCCCTGCAGTCAGCCTCCAGTTCACTGGGTGCCAGTGCAGTTGTTCCTGAGTCATTGGTGAGCTGTGGGGAAGAACCAGTCTCCCCCAAAACTGAAAATGGCACCCCCTGGCCCTGACAGGTACTTGGTCCTGTGCTGTCCCCAGATGTAGAGAAATTCACTCTGAAACAGATTTTGATTGTGAAACTCAGCTTTGTGTGTTGCTACTGTTGCCTCTTGGGAGACCTTCCCCCAGCAGCCCCCGAGGGGAAAAAAAAACAACAAAAGAAAGCAAAAGGGAAGCCTCCACTTGCACTGCTTCAGCTCTCTGCAGGCAAGAATGAAAGGGAAAGAGCAGGAGCCAGAAGGCAAGAGAGGATCTCATGAGCAACCCTGACTTTCAAAAGGACATAGCAATCCCCTGGCCCTATGGTTCCATCTGCAGCCACAGGGTCTTGAAGGGCCAGTAACAATTTGGGGCATAGACAGATATGGAATACAGTAACATTTTGTGTTATCCACGACACTTGCACAATTGATTTCCAGAAGGTATCTCTTGATAATGGCAAGCAATGCCTTTAAGAAGAGACTGACTGGCTATTGTAGTCTCTTTCAGTGGAAAAGACTAGATTTTCTATTTTCCACAGAACAGGCTGACAGTTCAACACCATCTCATTTCAAAGAGTTCAGAAATAATTAAGCATATCAATATCATAACAAGCTTAACTATATTGGCTACCAGCTCTTGAGATGTCATTATTCAGTTTCTGCATAGGTAATTCACCTACTGAAATTAAGAGAAATAAAATACCTTGAGCTAAATTTAAAAGAAAAATTACACCATGGAACCAAAAGTTAAAAGAGCAATTTCAAAGATATAACCAAAGATTGTACTAGTTTCCACTGAGTTCTAGTAGGCATGGTGTATCTGAATTTTTTTTTGTCTTTGAACATCACAATTGTCTATGCGTCATGTGAGCAAAACAGGGTAGCTCTGTGTCCTGTGATCTTACACAGGGCATTTGTCCATTAAATTAGCTTTCTGTTTATAAAGTCTAATCCACCTGCCTTAAAAATTTATAAAGGCTGCTTTAAATTTGCCAGAGTTTCTAGCATTACAGTAGTAGAAATTTCACTGTGGGCACATGTATGCTTGATTTCTGTATTAACAGCAGTGTTCAATACAGTAACACAAAGCTAGGAAGCAGCTATTGAAGCAAACTCTCTAAAACCTCTTGAAGACTGCTCTATGAAAGAAGGGTAAATCCTACACTATGTAGCTTTTATTTCCAAAATGAGTTAAGAAAAAGTCCAAAACATCAGTATTTATCATATACTGTGTGAACTTCATGCTATGAAACTGACACCTATAGCTGTTACCATGATTTCATTTTGTGGAGAGCTTGCCATGGCATTTCCGGTTTTGGTTTTTTGTTTTTTTTTGATATTTCAAGTGTCACGGTTTGACGCTGGCACAATGCCAGTGCCTCCATGCAAATACCTTCTCTCTGGTGTCTACTGTGAGATGGGACCTGGAATAGAGCAAAGCAAGCAGGCTCCAGCTTAGGAAAAGAAGGGAAAAAAAAAACTTTATTAACTTACAATATATAAAAGAAACACACAGAACTCAGGATGAAAACCTTCCAAACATTCCTCCTCCCCCCAACCAAGTTCCCAATGCATCACAGTAACACAAAATCTTGGACTCTCAATTCAGTTGTCACCCCTCAGATCACCAACTCTCGGTCCATCACCACCCTTCAGACAATCAACTCTCAGTTCATCAAGAGGAGAGGAGTCCCTCTTGTGCCATAGGCTTCCCCAGCAAACACCGTTGAAACCTCGTGTGTTTCCATGTCGCTCGTGGCACTGCCCAGAGAACATCTGCCATCGTGACCTCTTCCTTCCATGCCCAGTGCTCTCACCACTGCACAGGGACCAGAGCTGCTTCTAGGGTCCTTTTAAGGGTGCTTTGTCCAGTTCCAAAAAGAGCACAGTCTCACCTTTGGGACACCTGTCCCCCCCAGATTTCACCCCCTGGGCCTGAGGGGTACCAACACTGAACCGTGTTAGCTCTGAGCCATTGCCTCCCCCTGGATGCAGTCTCTGTGTCCTAGGAAAAATGGTTCTGTCCATGGCTATACAAGAAGAGTCCATCCAAAGGCCTCTCCATCATCTCCTGCCACCTAGAATTCTTCTCAACTTCTCTCGGACATCTTTCACTTGCACAAACTTGCATCATACTTGCCCATTTCCTGCTATTCATCCCTATCTCTCTTCTCATTCAGGAGTAGGATCAGCATTTGTAAGGTTTCCATCATTCAAGAAAAGGGTTAAGAATCTCAGTCTCTGCCTGTCCAGAACTCCCACGGCTGCCTTGTTGGTCACCTTCTCCTCACCGCATCCCTCCCCTTCTCCTTCTCGGCCGGCCCTGCTATCAAATCTCAAGGTGGCCCAGGCACAGACACCGGCTCTCGCTCTCTCCCTCTCCCCTGGGGAGGGGGTGGCTGCCCGGTGCCTCCTGGAGCTCCTCCACCCTTCCACCCTCCAGGCCCAGGCCTACCTCACCCGGCCGCACGGCTTCGCCCCCGGCCCAGCCGCAGCAGCCGGGCAGGGCAGAGCTCTGAACCTTTCCCTGACCGGAACCAAGAGAAAGTTTTCCTGGGAGTTCTCTGCTTTTAACTCCCGTGTGGTCAGAGGCGTATCCATGTCCCCAGTGGCCACACCAGGTGCCAGTACTCAAATCTGAGCACCCATTGGTTTGTCCACAGCATCCCAAAAAACACTTCCTCTCAAACCACGACATGTATATAGCAGATATCAGAATTTCAGTCTTAACCTGAATTTAGACTTATTGAATGAAAAATATTTTAGTGCTGGTTTTCTATTTAATTCAGAATTGCTAAGGCATTGCCTTTTCCATTCACCTTAACAAAAATTAACTCAACTCTCTTTCCATTTATTACTATACAATAAACAATAGGAACACCAGTGATAGCTTTCAACTGGTATTAATAAAAATATTTACATTCATTTCTTCTTTTAGTGGGATTCAGTGGTTAAAAGTGCAGGTTTTGTATGTCAAGGCAATTCTTAGATTCTCAGCTGTTTTCTTATGAACAGTTTCTACAAGTACATGTTTTGCAGAGCAAAATTATCCCTTCTAGAGAGTGGTCTTTCAAAATGAGCTAGTAGTTTGTGTCCTCTCGGTTCCATACCCTTAATTTTCTTTATTCCGTATTCCAAGCACCACCACCAAACAGACACATTATTCAGACTAGAAAGAACGAGAGAAATGTCAGTTTCTCATCTATCAAATATATGGCTTTTTAACTCTAGTGGGCTTAGGTCTGTAAAAAGCTTTTGGTCCATTTTTTAGTTTTTAAGTGACGCAAATAGACCAATCCTTATGAGTATCATGATAGCATAGTAGCTTCAGTCCACACACTAGCTGTTCGTTCACAAATGTTAAATATGTGTACTGAAGCCTAGAACGTTGTATACATACTGATATATATAGCTATATGGTAATCACGTTTTATCTATTTGTAGACAGCACTGGTTTTAAACATGCCAAACTCCCGGGAATGCGCCACTGAGTGGCCCCTCCGTGCCTGGTCACTGACTGGCTTGGCTAGCGATGCAGCCGGGGGCAGATCCCAACTGTGGATGGATGGTTAGTGGCATTGAGGATTGAGACAAACGAATGAGAGACCTCTCTAATGTGTAACTCTCCCAGAGGGTTTATTCTCAGAAGGGGGTCACACCCCTCAGTCCTTGTACAGCAAATAAAGGGAGGCAGTCTCAGCGGAGGATACAGTGCATCAACCAATCAAGGAGAGTCAGGGGAGGAGTGTGGGGCGGGGATACATGACCTTACAACCAATGACGGGTATGAGGGGAGGAGAACACTCTCCCAGAACCAATGGGAGCTCAGGGATCACACAAATGACACAGGGGGTTGCAAGTTCACCAGGTGATTCTCTCATTCTTAAAGCCTTTTTGGGGTATTTGTCTTAGCTGATTTGATGACTGGAAATTCTGTCTTAAATTCCTATGATGTGTCCAGCAGTGGAAAATATATAGTTTATTTACATCTTTCATCAGTAGGAACAAGGTGCAGAAGTAAGGGCTAGTTACCATAAATCTTTCAGGAAATGCTTCTACTGTTATACCAAAATGTAAATGACTTTGAAAACATACTGGTTTTCCTCAAGGATTTTGAGCTCTGTCTGAATTTGTTAATAGAGAGTTTTCTTCTAGGATACCTGGTATATATCTGAAACTTGGGAAGATCTTGATCAAGATTACTTGAAATATTCTTGGCATGTATTGAATTGTATGCTTGTTTTGACAGAATGAGCAGTTATAATTGAAAACTGGATTGCAAATCAATTAAAAATATTTTAAATTATTTCTCACAATATTACATGTTTTCAATGAATTCTTAACTCAAATAATTTATGTATAGGTATGGATTTTAATTTGTAAAGATTAACAGTTTTTGTATTAACCCGGTGCTTGATGATGTGAAACAGTTCTGCTTAACAGGAAACACTTAAGAGCCCTACAGAAAAGATTCTTCTTTTTTTTTTTTTTTTTTTTTTTTTTTTGTATTTTTATTCTAATTTTAAGAGTGATGGAGTTTTGGTACTCAGTCTGTACCATTTTGAATCTGTTTTATTTTTGTGCAGTAAGTTATTCCCAGTTTGGTGACATACTAGAAGTAATGTGAAATTTTTAATTATACTCTTGGATGTATTAAGCAAGAAGAGACATAGTTTGTGTATAAGAAAAACTCAGATGATTGGGTGACTGTGACTAAAAGACCTCACCAGGAAACCAGAAGCCAGACAGATGCAAGCAGAAAAACACTGACTTGCAGAGAAGACATTTTTTATGCTGGGATCAACAGAGCTTCATGGACAGTTAATAAAGCCTCAAAGGACTCTGTAAGTCAGGTCTGTCTTACTACATCATTTTTTATATTGAAAATCCAAGTTTCTTGTCCAAACTGGCAAAATGGGCAAGGGCCACTGGAGCAGTAGCACACCAAAGTCCTGTATTGCCAGACATCCCTAAACCCAGTCAGGATCTTGACTTATGTATTAGGCTGATTGCAAATCTGCCGATTTTAAATACTGCATGTACTATTTTTTGAGGGATTTGCTGCCTGGTTCATGCATGAGGAAACAAAAAGTGAGTAAAAGGGTTACTTCATGTAAATAGGTATGTGAGACAGGGAGAGGACTAAATCCTGAGATGCTGGCCTTAGTTTAATTAATATGTTTGTCTGGTTGTTGCTAGTATCTTTTGAAAGTTGCTCAGTGAAAATAAAGATGCAGTAGTCTTCCTTTTCTAAATAAAAAACTATGTCAACATAATGAAAACATTTTTTCTGCTTCTCTGTAAAAGCATCAAGAGTATAAACAGTCACATCTTTCCCTGGTATGCTTTCTCTCTCTTGCTCACTCTCTCTCTCTCCCCACTGCTTTCCCTTTGAGCACCATGTCAAAGACCATTCTAGTAATACGTAACAAAAAACTCCACACCAATTGTATCCCTGAACGTGATAAAGTTTGGATCACATTTCAGTTTTAGAATTGTAGTGAATTTGCAAACACAAAACCCAGTTTGAATGACATGTTGAAGTTTTGTCTCAAAGCAAGAAATGTTATTGATGTGATAATCTAAAGATATGTCAAACAAGAGAAATTTTGTGGGAGGGGGAAATACATGTTTTATTGATCTTATTTATATAGAGGAGAAAATTATGAGATGTGGCAGAAATAAATGGCTTTTTAGTCATATGCAATAGAAGATCAACAGTAAAGTTGCAGACCAAACACAGTGGAATAATTCACAATTCACTCACAGTCTTTAATGTAAGAAAGAGGTAATAGATGCAAGAGAAAATAGTTCTGTAAAGTTAAACAATAAAAACCTGTTCCATGTGCAATGTAATTCAGAAAATTGCACAAATATATAGTTTACATTAAAGTTAGATTTTCACTTGTGGAACACGTAAGTGTGGCATATAGGTAAAGCATTATAAAATAGGGGCCTTGTTATCCTTGCAAAATCATGCTACTAAAAAGGCCTGCTACTTCGGCTAAGTGGAAGAGGACTATGGGAGAGAAACTCAGCTGGAATAGGGATGGAGAGACGTGAGAGGCGTGCTGTGTGGCTGCCTCATGATGGCATTGTTATGTGTGGTGATTGGTGGATGCTGGTTCTTGGCTTCTTTTTTTACGTCTGTCGAGATCAGGATTAAAGGCACTTGAGACAGTATTTCACATTCAGGCTTAGATGCTTATTTTTTCTTATCTATGTTACAATCTTACAGGCAGTGAGTTCTGAAGTATTTCATTAACAAGGTGCAAATGGCTAACTATCTTTCGTTGCAAGGTGTTTTAAGGTTAAGCAATCCAATTAAGAAATGACACCTAAATCAATTTCACTTTTAACCCAGTAACTAATCACTCAAAGTCTGCAATGCGGACTTTCTGTCCAGTTATAAATTACCACCCAAATCCATGAAGAGGAATGTGGGGGGATACAATATAAGGTAGTATAGAAGGTAATCTGACCCCCTAAAGAGCTGCAGCTGAGCCAGTTATTAAGGATTAAAAGCAGGCCTGATGTTAACAGGCCACAGCTGTAGCCACTCATAAGAGTGTTATTAAAGAGTAGATTGGTTGTTTGAGGGGAACTGGAGTCAGTTGACTACTGTGAGGACAGGGAAGAGTCAGTGCCTAGAGGAGCTGCCTACAGGAAACATCCAGGAGGCACGAAACTAGCAGTATGGAACCCTTGCAATGTGATGACAATAGAACTCTTGCACTATAATGACAGCGGAAGAAGAAGGACCAACCTCCACCCTAAAACCTCAATCTTGCTTCCTATATACATTACTATATTCTAAAACCTCTAAGTTTAGAATAACCTCCCAGTGCTATCAATCAATTTTGGAAGCCTTCTCCACAGCCTCAGGTCAAATGCAGTGCTCTCCTGGCAGTCAGAGTCTTTCAGCACAGAAAATCTAAAATTCTCAGCATCCAGGACTCCAACAGCTTGACTTGGTCTTGTTGTGCCTTAAAACTATACAATAATAACTGGTTAACTGTTTAAAAAAGGCCTGTTGTTTGCAATATAGCATCTCTCCTTTGCACTGCCTGGGGACTCTGCGTCGCTCAGCATCGTCACACATAAGCATTTGATTGCCTAAATATGTCTTTTTAAGTTACAGTTTTAAAGTTGTGGAAATTCTGAACCAGAAATGAGAGCTTTATTAAGAACTTCCTTTAGTTTCTGTATTCAAAAACTGAGGGGGTAGAAGAAGTGAATTTTTTGGCCTTTCATCTATCCTTATACTTAAAACATTAGATGTAGCACATGTTAAAAATATTAATTTTAAAAAATCCTTTAAATAAGCAGCTCATAGAAGATGTTTACTCATATATGTACTTGTATTACAAAAGAGTAGGAGAGGTGTGAAAGGAAATAGTGACTCATCAGATTGGTAGGGCCGAAGATAATGATAATGAAATAAAATCATTGCTAGCCACACTTTCTGTTGTACTTAAATGAATCAGTAGTGTATTTTTAAATTGGTGTGTACTGTTCCTGACACTGAAGAGTAAATGGTAACAAAAAAAATTTAAAAGAAACTTAAAAAAAAATACTCTTCTTTCCAGAATAAGCTGCAGTAACACAGTATTTTAATTTGGACCATGTAGTTCATAGCAGAAAACAAATAGGACAACAGCAATACCTGATTCAATGACAAAAGAAATCAAAGGAGAATCTTTGATAAATTCTTTAATAAAAACATAGGGTCTCAATATTGCTGTCATAAGGATGTGATAAAAGAAAAAGCAAAACTATACAAAAAATCTAGTGTTCCTTATCCTTAATTAAACTACTGAAAAGAGTCAATTCTTATACTGGAAAAGGTGACTGTTTCTGTCAAGAAACAACCTTTGACTTCAGAAAGCATATTGTGGAAACCGTGTCAAAGTGAGTTATTTAAAAGTGATGACAGACCATCAGGAGATGCTTTTCTCTCCTTTGACTATTGGAAAAGCCTCTAGACAATTTTGTCTTGTAGGACTGTTAAATTTTGAGATGACTGAAATTCGGAGTGATTAATTTGTTTGTTTAATCATCATATATGCAAAGAATGTCTGATGCCTGTGGTGAGCTGAGAGGAACAATCGGCTAGGTGGAATGAAATTAAGAGTTTGTATATTACCATGCTGTAATATTAACACAAACTTCCATTGATTAAGGCACCTTTTCTTGAAGTGAAACCTAGAAGAAATAATTGTGGGGGGTTTTTTTTGTAGCTTTGAAGCTTTGTTCCTGTGTCAGTCTCAGCAAAACGGATCAAGCTATGGGTTTGTAAGAAAAATCTAATTTTTGCTTTTTTATTTTTATCTTTTTTCAATCTCTATATGCCAGGAGCCATTTTTTGCTTTCCCATTTTCACTATCAATAGTAGACATTAAAAGGATCTGCAGGTAAATAACAGTAATACATATACACGAGGAAATTACTTATGAAAACAGACGTATGGCCATGCTAGAACATGATCAGACAGATTGTGATGTAGTCCTAATTCGACAGGAAGCTCAAACCGCAGTGGGAAGCAGTTGATAACCAAAACAACACTTGTCGGGCTTGCTGTTCCAAAATTGGCAAATTGTGAGCTGTTCTGTCACTGTCATTGTTTGCTTAACAGGTAAGTTCTATTTCTCTTCCTTCACCAAGCTGGAAAGACACTCAGAACAGGATACAATTTTTCTCCATTTTTTACCAAAAACTGTATTTTTATTTTTACTTCAGGGACCAAAATTATGGCAGAAGTGAGGGAGGAAGGGGAGGAAAGGAAGGGAAGGAAAGCAAACAGATGACATCCTTCCTGAATGAAAATAAATCTCATGAGATTGTCTTACCTAGGGTAACTAAACAGGTTACAGAAGGGGGGGGTAGCAGGAACCAAATTAGAAACTCCCTGTGGGAGAAGAAGGTGCAATTACTTTCCATTTCTGCAAAGAAAAATGCTGTTATGTAGATGAGGGACAGCCCCTGTTGCTGTGAACCACTGTTGGTTAAACAATACTAGGCTTCAGCAGGACTGTCATGAGCACAGACAGGGTAGTGACGTTCAAGGCTCTAGGGGGACACAATGCAATGTGGGTGTTTTGTTTGTTTGGGGTCAGGTGTAATATGTGTGTGTGGGGTATACACTATATATAGCTGTCATTTAGAAATGAGACTAGAATGCTGTTCTTATAATTCTGACAGAATATACAAAGCTTCTGAATGGGGTTGTAAACTACATCTGGTGTTCATACTCTGTCTTACAGAAACTAGTATCAATTCTATATGCAGAACATGGCAAAGCCATTCTTAATATAAAGACCAACTTCTGTAGGCTGATTCCTCTACAGAACATTGTGTTACAGTCCGATTCCTTCACAGGCTTTAGTACACTGAACATTACCCCAGTAACAACTCAGATCTAGTGGATTTCCCCTGATTTGCCGTGGAGGTCAGATTCATCTGATTTTGTTCAATATATTCATCAAAACAAAGAGGAAAAAGGTTAACTTTTTTCTATGTAAGGGAAAGCTTTTATAAGGAAAACTGCCATTGTTGTGCATGTTCATTGTGAGAATTAACACAGCATTCATAACACAGATGCTTGACTAGCTACAGAATTTTGGGTTGAGACAAATATTTGGCCCTTCATCATAACACCACTAATTTAGATGGCATGGGTTTCCTATGCCTTGTTGCCAAATAATTTGTTGTATGCAAAAAAAAAAAAAAAAAAAAAAAAAAAAAAAAAAAAAAAAAAAAAAAAAAGTAAAAACCCCCCAGTGCAGAGCAGCTACAGTTATTTGGATGAGCTGTGTGTTTTTTGCAGTACCATAATTCCGTCATTGCAATGGCACCACCTGTCAGATAAATAACAATAAAGCCTTCATAACCTCTACTGGCTTTACTCTTAAGTAAGTTAATGGCTGACTGAATAGGTGCTCTAGCCTTGCAGCTCCTTGCAGTGTCATTATGAACTGTGGATGCTCAGAACCCCTTCCCACTGAGCTATGAATCCTTATTTGTGGTGTTTGCTTTAATGCAAAGTTGGAATTGTTTGCATGGAAAGTTTTCACATAAACTCTTTACCCTTTGTCAAAAATAAGTGCCTGTTTCATAGCTGTAGCTTGTAAGCTCTCCACTGCAGAGTCTGTCTTGATTTTCATGCCCTGGACAATGCTGGTAATGTTGTTGGTTTTATTTAGTAACCTAGAAGTATAACCCTTTTACAGCTTCCTACAGGTACTGCAGAAATTCCTAATCATGCCTCAGCAACAGAGATCAGCACTAAGCTTTGAAAAGAAGCAGAAGCAGTCACCAGACAAACTGCTTTTCATAGCAGCTCTAACTGGGAAGGAGGTGGAGTACAGCCAGACTGAATCCAGTCTCTTTACACTTGTAACCATATGTACAGAGGAACAACAATCTGGGACAATTAAAATACTTGCATGCTGTTTTCTGATTATAGTTTGAAGAGATCTGAAACCTTCTCAGAACAAACTAGACACTGCTCTGCAATATGAAAATTTAATGAGGTTAAACACAACATTTGGAACTTTTCCAGAGTATATCTAATGATGCTCTTTTAGTGTATCAGGTTTAGAACTCAAATGTCAGCAGTGACCACGTTTAAATCTGAACTCACAGTTCATCTGGTCCCTGTGATGGTCATCTTTGCCCTTCTCTGATAATTTTCGAAAGCTTTCATCTGGCTAAAGAGATTCTTTTGCTTGATTTATCTGTCTTTAAATTACACAGATGGCTTTCAGTTTTAAACAGAGTCTGGGGCCAGAACTTATCAGAGATTCAGATGGCAGAAGGCTGGAGTGATATTTTCCCCAAGCACTTAAGGAAAGAAGAAAATTCAAATATAATGGAGCAATACAGAACCATACTACAATCTTTCAAGTGAACTAAACATAACCACAGAAAGAAGCTGAATTTGAAAGGCTTATGTTAAATACAGTCAGACTGGTGCACATATTGCACTGAGACAGTGAGGTCTTGAAATTTGTAAAACTCAATAAAATCTTTCTGAGACTTAGTTCCCTCCTGTGTTAAGTGCTGCACATGCCACAACCAAGTCCAGCATCATAGCAGAATAGAAGATACCATGTCTACACAGTAGCAATTTATTTCAGTTTGGACAGGCTTTTTTTTTACATTCAAACTGATTTTGCAGTTCTAGCTTTGCTTCTGTCAACAACTTCTTTTTCCAATGAATTAGGGAGTGGGATTTTATCCCCATGCATGTCACATTTGCTAGGGCTGTGCTGCAGGCACTGCTTAGCACCACGGGGGCTGAGTGATTCAAAGAAATATGCTGACTGCTGAGATTTTCATTGATGCAAGGGGAACTTTGTCCTTTGGTAGCTGTAATATTGGATGGGAAATGTCAGAATGAAATCAGTCAGTTTCTTGGTGCCTTAAGAGAGATTAATTGAAGAGAAATTTCATTTTCCCTTGAAAAAGAATGGAAAATTCTCTACCTATCATTCATGGAAGGATGATTTATTTTTTTTCCAGCTCTGTCAGTCAGAGGACCCTTGATACAAGTAGATTAATCAAAGACATTGTATCATCAATCAGAGCTAAACAGTTTTAGAAGTGTTTTTCCCTGTGTCCCCAAACAAAAGACATTGTATCATTACAATAGAAAGGATAAAACTACAACTTCAAAAGCAGAGTACAAATTCAGCTGTTCATGTTTCATTGAAAAGAGGGGGAAAATTAAACTTGGTGTACAAATTATTGAGTTTGTATTCACCTATCTCATTTTTGGTGTTAAACTGTGTTTGGGTTTCCAAGATCATCATGGAACTTTAATTAAATGTAATTTGAAATCTACAGTGCTGTGCTGAAGGCCTGTTCAGGATGGACAGCCTTTTGGACAGTGGACATCCGACATGTTTTTTTAAATGAACTTCCTAATGAAATTAAGCATTCTGCCACTAAGTAACACATTTATCCCCTAACCCTGGCCTCCACAAATATACATGCAAAATTGCTTGAAGTTTAAAATAAACATATTTATTTCTGAAACTTCCTAGCCCAGTTTAGTGGCATGCATATTCATATCAATATTTTGAATCTAGGTCTGAACTTTTACACTCTCAACAGCAGCAGGTTTGATAATGTAAATTTATTCATTTCTACACTCAACTCCCTTCTTTGGGTTGCAGTTTTGCATTATTCTGCTCAGCTGTAGGACAGGGTTTTTTACTTGTTGCTAAGCTGCAAACAATTTGAGGTAGATAGTGTCTTGTTTTGGCTTGTTTTTTTTCATGTGCCAATGTAGCCGTTGCGCAATGAAGTCAAGACCAAAGCTTGGGGGTGCCGGGATGCTGCAATGGTAACATAATTTTGGCTCTGTAGCACAGTGCTTTTGCTGATTATTCCACTATATCACCTCATCAGTTTTCCAGCACTGTTTGCTTTTTTACACTAATCTACCAAAGAAGTTTCAGACTGAAGAGCCAGCACTTGAAATACAGTTCCAGCTTACAGACTGGCATGCTGTCCTTTAGAGGTGAAAAGGTCTCTTAATGCTTTGCCACTTTGAAGACAAAGTGCAATGATTTGCAAATTGTACTTTGAAGAGTCACCAGTCTGGACATTGTCACTTGCTTTATAAATGGGAAGTTAGGAGAGGAATTCTGCTTATGATGGAGTACCTTTACCCTCATTGCATGCCATTAATCACATTTCTACATATCAGTAAAAGCCAAAGGATGGGATGTGCCTACTTATACTTAGTTTTGATACTTCAAAGTTACATAAAACTTGCAGTATATCACACAATTCTGAAACATTTCCACATAAATAATTGCCTCCACATATCCAGAAATCGCATGAAAGTTTTATGAAGGCTTTTCTCCTATTTGGCTTTCCTGTATTCCTGTTCTATTGACATTGTTAAAAGGACAATAGATTAACTGAATTCTGGATGCATACGTACCTCCAGGCTCTGTGGAAAGAGTTCCCACTCCTGAATTTGATGGACCACATTCTGGCTGCCAGCCTTTCATAGGGCAGTGTATGGAGGTTCTGCACAGCATGTGGTTAAAATGAGCAAACATCAGCTGCTTATATCTGGTTATATGCCTTTTTTGCTTTGTTGCTAAACGCTATGCATCATTCTTTTTGTCTCTGGCCAAAGGAGAGCAGAGACTCTGTTTGCGGCTTGTCAGGTTACTTTTATTGTCTCATCATTCCTCCCCAAGGATCCTTTCAGAGAGACTCATCCACATCAGCCATGCATCTGGTTTTTTGCCTGCCTATTGGATATGTTTCCAAGCTGCTTGGCTTAGTACATCCTCCCCTGCACAGTATAAACCCAGAGAAGAGGAAAGCTGTAGCAATGTCTTCAATGTCCCTGACTCTCACAATCTGCTACCTCAAGATTTGTGGACATACAATTCCCACAAGAAGGAAAGACATCTGTTCAAATGTTTTCCTGACATTTTTGGAAGTCTTTCTCAAAAAAAAAAAAGAAAAATGTTCATAATTTTTACCAGGCATACATGAGGCTGAATTTTCTGGTAGTTTCCATGGTTTCAGCTTTAAAGGGCTAGTGCACAGAGTGTATATTTAGGAATCCTTTCATTTTGGCTTTGGTTTTAATGTGATTTAAAGATAAAATAGGCTGACAGGTGGGAGATGAGTAGTTCTTTCTGTTCTACATACTTTGCTAGTGAAGGGAGTCACAGCCAAGGACAGAAAGTACTTCTAGAAAAAGCATAGAATTGAATTAATGTTTCATACTGATAAGGTAGCTACTTTGCTTCCACAGTAAATGACCATCAGCCCCAAAATTTGTTACAAGCTATGGCAATGAGCAAAGAGAAATCCTATGATTCATAGATAACGTGGAGATCAGCAGTTCCAAGTTGATCCTCAGGATTTTGGACAATGCTGACAAATTTTGCTGATGATCATGCCACATAGAGAATATGTTAGGACTGAAATTAAAGGGAGTTTGAATATCAGAAGTCTTGTTTCCTCTTCTCAGATTGTTACTATCTGAGTAACAATGACTGACTTAGTATTTAAAAAACCAATGACAATATATTAGCTTGCTGAGAGCATAAAATATGGAATAGAGATCTATAAATTACAGTTTCTACTAGTTGATAAAGATAGTTTAGAAATCAAATTGGAGAATCGTAGAATAGTCTGTGTTACATGACTTGTGAGGGTTCCTCTGGGTGAGAGAGGTAGACGAGAATCTTGCTTCATAATCAGAAGGCTGGATTAATTAATATATGATATATAATACATTATTACTATACTAAAAGGAATAGAGAGAAAGGTTCAGAAGCTACTAAGCTAAGAATAGAATAGAATAGAATGAATAACAAAGTTCTGTGTCCAAGCAGAAAGCAAGCAAGCTCTCCTGTGAGTAGTCAGCAAATCCAAACACTCACAGAGGACCAATCACAGCTGCACCTGTTGCATTCCACACCAGCCAATAACAATTGCTTACATTCTTCTTCTGGGGCCTCAGCTTCCCAGAAAGGAAAAACTCCTAAAGAAAAGATTTTCCACAAAAGATGTCTGTGGCAAGTCTGGGTCAGAAGTAACCTTAAAGATCATTTTGACCCAAGCCCCCTCCCATGGGCAGGGACACCTTCTGCTAGACCATTTGGCTCAGAGCTCCAGTCAGACCTTGCAGGCAGGGAGCATCCATACCTTCCCTGGACAACCCATGTCAGTGACTCACTACCCTCACAGTAAAGAATTTCTTCCTCATGCATCATCTAAGCCTTCCCTCTTCTGATTTAAAACTATTACTTTTTTTCTAATCACTGCATGTTCTTGAGTATAGCCTCATTCCACATCTGTCTTGTAGGCTTGCTTCATGTTCTGGAAAGCTGTAACTAGATCACCCCAAAGCCTTCTCTTCTCCAGACTAAACAATCACAGTTCTCTTATCGTTTTCTGACATGAGCCATGCTCTATCCTTATCATCTTGCTCCAAGAAATCTATGTCCTTCCTCTGCTGAGACCCCAGTGCTAGATGCAGTGTTCCAGGTGTGGTCTTGCCAGGGCAGAGTAGAGGGGAAGAACCAGCTCCCTCATGTAATTGTATCTCCAATGCTTAGGTATAATAGGATGTACTTTGGGGCAGTATTAATGAAATTAATTAGTTGATGTTTGTGCATCCCAGTGTGAAGTGGTATATGAACATAATCTATTATTACTAACTTACGTATTAAATTTTCTGTTCACACATATTTAGGACTATGAACTTTTCCAGGTCAGTTTTTCAGTATTTTAGGAGCAAAATGACTGTATTTCAGCTATGGACTGTGATTCACAACCTGGTATGGGTGGCCACCTTTTGTTTTTGTATAAACACCAACAAATTCTTTGGGGCTTTATTTTATTCATCCCACCCCCTCTGCCTTCTACAACAGTTTTGATTTAGCTGTGAAACTGTAGGTTTGAGTCTTCAATTCATTGCTATTCAGAAACTAGAAAGAAAGTTTTTTAAAGAGAAAAAAAATTACAATGTGAGAAATAACGGATTGATTCTCAGCATGGGCATTAGGAAATAAAAATGTAGATTCTCTTTCAATATTTTGGGCACATACTTTACATTAACTTCTGAGCATCCATCCAAATGTGAAATTTTGGCATTATATTTAAGAGATACTTTGAAAGGGTAACAGGGTCGAGAGATACTCAATTAATTTTATGTGAAAATGTTGGATTCAGTATTCACTCAGTACCCCCTGTTATACCTTTGGAGGAAAACAAGTGGAGGAGGGTATAGACTAAAACCAGAACACATAAACTAAAATCATTGTGGCAACTTTCACCCTTATTCAATGTAATACTGCAAATGGTTGTTATTCGTTAAAGGTAACTACACAAATCAACTACCTTAATGAGAAGAAATCAAGGAACAACTTATAATAAAAATTTATACAACCATATGCCTTCAGACTGCAGGGACCACAGATAAAGTCTATAGAATATATTTTGTTTCTTCTTTTAAAAATCAGTAACCAGTAAACATGAGAGTCAGGAGCATTTTTTTCTTCTTTTTCTTCATATTCTAAAAATTTCTAAATATTAGAAATCAAAAATTATCTCTGAGACTTGGCTTGTTCTAGTTTTCTTTATTTCTGATATGATGTGGTCAGAATGAAGCTCTAATCCACGTGGCAATGAAATACTAACTTTCATCCAAATATCTCAAAGATTATAAGCAATTAGTAAGATGCCACAATTTTCTGTGATGTTCTGTGTAAAGTAGCCATTTTTCATAGATTACATGTGGTACATATCAGGCTTACGTGACTTGTTCAGCAACATAAATATCCCCTCTGAGGAAGCTGGAGTAGATTTGAAGACTTTTTTCTAGTCTTCTCTTTTTCATGCTTACTCCCTTTTCTATAGACAAACATATATTAAAAATACAAAATAAAACTCAACAAAAAATTTCCAAAAACCCTCAAAGGCAAATAAACAAATGAAAAACCCCACATTTAATGACTAATGCTGATGTCATTGGACAAGTCACATTCTGCAGTTTATTCAGTTTTTTATCATTTAGACTGTGCTTTTTTTAAGCAAAAGAGTCTTTTTTTAAGAGCTATACAGCCCCCCTGCCTTCTATTTTTCTTATTACCTCTCCTTTCTCTGAGCTCTGAATGCTAACTCTCTATGCTAAATGGTGAAGAGTAGTTGTCCTGCTGTTGCAGACTCTGCTTCTAACTTTGCGGTGTCATTATATCTCAGTAAGGCAATATGGAAAATAACTTGAAGTCACTTTATGCATTGTGCTTAGTGTTTTGTCATTACTGAATAAAATAACAATTTGGGCTATTTTCTTCATCTCTAAAAACTATTTGCATTTATATTTTCTGTATCAATGTTTCCTGAATCATCTAAACTGATTTATAGAGGTGTATGCAGAAATGCCATCTTCATCTCAACATTTTTATGCAAAGTAGGCTCAATGCTAAACTTTATACAACTGATAAACTGTATTCATGCTCACCTCAAATTTAATGAAGATGAGAAAGATAGATGTGTAAAAGCTTGAAGTCTTTCCTTCTGTATGATTTGACTAGCTGGTCTGGAAATTTTTGGGGGGTTTTCGTCTGTTTTACTGTGCTTGAACAGAGCCATTAGTTCTATATTTGTTTGGGGTTTTTGTTTGGGTGGTTTGTTTTCTGTTTTGCACCATGGCCTATATTATATTTTGTTAATCAAACTTTGTGTTGTTTTTTTTCACTGTAGATATTGGTTGCTTGTAGTGAAAATGCTGGGCAGGGGATACTAAACTTGAAAATCTTAGTCAGCTTTGTTCGTAGTTAACTTATGTGACATTAGTTTGTTTTTAGGATGTTTTAATTTTATTGTCTTTGTTTACTTTTATTTCTTACCTTGTCTGTGTGAGTTGGTAAAATTGGACAAAAAAGTAAACAAATTTATCCTGAGTCTTTCATTAGACATAAGAAAAGTGAGGTATGACTCAAAGTCATAAAAAAATTCAGTTTTGGGAATGTCAGAGTAGA
The DNA here is from genome assembly GCF_027887145.1 of Ammospiza caudacuta. Taxonomy (NCBI): domain Eukaryota; kingdom Metazoa; phylum Chordata; class Aves; order Passeriformes; family Passerellidae; genus Ammospiza; species Ammospiza caudacuta. The sequence goes on from NC_080632.1 coordinate 18,194,447, forward strand.
GTAGTTGTTTCTTGAAATTTCCAGGTTTTGTTTTCAGGGAAAGCTGATATGTATGTGATAGTCAGGAAGATAAATTGTTCTTTCTTAAGGTATCAGGCATGGAATTAGACAAGAAAATTAACTTTTAATTTGATACCTTTAATATTTCTGGATTTTAAAATAGTTGTCCCAAAATTATCCAAATCTTAGACTCTCCAAACTGAGTCTAGTGAAGTCACCTTCAGCTTCTGCCTGTTTCTGTATTTTATGTGATCTTCTTGTCTTTGTAGAACTAGATGTACAGCCCTCCTTGGTATATTAGAGTTGGTTTGGAAAGTGGGAACTTCAGAAAAAATCATCTAGGGAAAGAATGTGTCTTAGCTAGAGCTCTGATTGAAATCAGTAAAAATTATTAATAATTCATCAGTTATTGAATTCAATCTGGTCGTTGGCCTATACTGAAGCAAAGTAAAACTGGGGTTGTGTTTAACTATGGTTGTTATGTCCAATTGTGATGGCTCTTTGTAGTGACACAGTAATGTCATTTGTTGCTCAGATGCCCTACTTTTTGCTGTAACTAATTAGCAAAGGTAATCAGTGTTAATGATGACTTTATCATTGACAATAACTCACCGCTTATTTTAGGGGTAATTAGCGCTAATCTTATTAGAGAAAAGGCTAATAATTGGCAGTTAATAATTTTCAGGCTCTTCAGTAGAGCACAGTAACCTGGCAGAAGTTGATCATGTAAGGGCAATACGGTCAAAACAACTTAAAGAGAAACTGTAACTGGTTGATGAGCTCAGAGGGGTGCAGAAAAATCGGTCCACTAGCATGCATTGATAAAATACAGAAAGAAATTAACTTGTAATTAAATTTTTAATTGAGTTAAAGGTACTTGAATTGTTGGAAAATGTAGATTAATGAGTAAAGTTAGTATTTTCAGGTCTCTAAGACATTATTTGGGTGAGATGATATAACTTTATTTCCACCAAAATATGCTGGTTATTAATGCATAGGGATACACAAAAGCTAGAGTGATGTGACTAATATTTCAAGCCATTTAACCTCACCATGACATTCCCTTGACTGTGGTATACTTGGAGGGACCACTGCATAATACAAGGGTTTCATTTGTGTTTAGGGCATTCTGGATTGCTAAGGAGATTATAATGTTCAAGTAGCAAGCTCCTGTAGTTCCTGCAAGTCATTTATCTGTGATTCATCCAGACTGAGGGATCCCAAAGAGGCTGAACAAACAGGCACATGGAGCAGGCAGCCTAAGAAGGAGTAGAATATGTTATGGAGAAATAAAAACTGGAACATATGCTTAGACACTTCCCTGCACATTGCTGAATTTACAGAATATACTCAGTCCTCTAGAGATTTAGATGTAATACCTGGGAAGTTAATTGGCTGTTTCCAAGGCATAAAACAGTCCTTAATAATTCTTCCATTAGTTTGGCATTCCCCTCCAGTAATTCTGATCTTTGTCCCTGTAGTACAAGCTAGTGATGACTCCAATGCAGGTGATGTCATGGGAGTACAGCAAGGAGCTCCAGACCAGGCCAGGGCCCTGCTTTTTTTTTTAGGTTTGCTTTTTTGCAACCTCAATCAGGAACAGTTTTTGAATGTAGTGTGGGAGACATTGTAGGTGTGCTGTCCCAGTGTTTTCTGAGGAAATCAGAATGATCTTATTAAAACATTTCTGATAACTGTAGCAAACATATGGCTTAAACTCTGAGTTGTATTTGAATCATTGGGGCAGTCTGGAATGATTCTTGAGGACTGGAAGAGAGCAAACGTCTCTCCCATCTTGGAAAAGGTAAGAAGGGTGCAGGTAATTACAGACCAGTGCACCTTGACGATTGAGAAGGTGATGGAATAAATAATCTGGGAAAACTTTACAGGCACATGACAGAAAAGAAGGTAATCAGTTATGACTAGTCAGTAGTTAGCATGGATTCATAGAGGGGGAGTCCTGCTTGACCAAATCTGTAATCCTATGACCTGATAGATGAGGGATATTAACTGTAATTTGCATGACAAAGCAATGTAAAAGCCCAGACCCACCTAAATAATTTTGAAGCCCCATGGTTGCTATTGACCCCTGCAGCAAGTCTTTGACATAGATTATGTCTGCAAACACAGAGTATTGTCTTACCTGCAACTCTTGATCAGATGTGCTTCACTACAAATAGTTGAACTGCAAGAGCAGAAACTTTTGAGTAACTTCTTTTGACAAGTTACTGATACCAACCATTTGCTTTGTAAAGCAATTCCATCATTTACTTTGTTTACATTCATTTTGCATTTTGCAAGGGAGCAAAAATGCATCCCACTGCAGTTATTTTATTTAAGTCTGTATTAGTCTGAAAACAAACCAGTGGGACATTCCAAGTCAGAACTTCAATTTAATAGGAAAATTAAAGTAAAGTAAAGGCAGAAAGCACTGCCTTAAACTGACAGAGTCTGGACACAACCTGACACCCTGTTGGTCAGGGTGGTGGTAGCAGTTCAATTAAATGGTGGCTGCAGTCCTCTTGAAGTGATAGATGTGGTTTTGTTGAAGCAAGGATCCAATAGGTGGATCTGGTCTTCCTCAGTACATCCAGTGATGATCAGGTAGCTCCTGTCTGCTGGAAAAGCAGTAGGTGAGGCTGCTTGTGATGTTCCAAACCTCAGAGTATGTCCAGGTAGGAATGCTTGGTTCCTCCCTCTGGGCGGAGCGTCTCACAAAGGGATGATGTAATGTATGAGTCATGCAGTGAGACCTTGATGTTCCATTAGCAGAAGATATCCCACAGAGAGAGTGATCAGGGATGAGTCATGGAAGAGATAAAGAGCACTCCCCCAGCTGGTTTTAACAGCTTATGAAAATGGTGATAGAATACATACTTTTGGTTACATCTTACATTTTAACCAAAGACAAGGTCAAGAACCTTGGCATGAACTCCATTGCATTTTAATTTTCTAACAATATGTGTCTACTCCTACGGAAGAAAGTTACAAATGGGTAGTTAAAAAAATCCCATGGTAATGAAGATTATTTGTGTGGATTCATAATCCTATGAGGATGATGAACATTTTCTCTTGTTTAGAGAGATGATGGGAAAAGTGGCTCTCTGTCCTGCAGGCCTATGGCTTCCTAGTGCAGTCCATGCTAAGGTTTGGATCTACCTCAAACAGAAATTCAATCCCATAGTCAGTGTTAATTGCATGAGTGGATTGTATGTGGGCATAACTAGTCATTCTGAATGAATAATACATTTTTTAATGCTCAGTATTTCCCTGCTGAAGCAAATTATCACAGTAACAGTTAGCTGGCCAAAGTCTCCCGCCTGTTTTCTGGAGGCTGATGAGGATATTGTGGGTTTGCCTACAGAAAGCAGAGAAACTTTTCTGCTACTTCTAATTAGTTGTTAGAAAAGCTAATACGCAAAAGCTAATACATTGAAGCTAACGGCTTCAAGTGATGGGATTCAGAGCATATAAAGAAATTTAGAGCTTTATTTACAAATAAGCCCTACTAGAAGGACACTAGTCCTTCTATCCTTCTAGGGCTTAGTAGAGAAATGCAGGATAAATTTCTTTTTTTTTTTGTGGGTTTTTTTTTGAGGTGGTTTTGTTGTTTGTTGGTTTTAGTGGTTTTTTATGGCTTGGTTTTTTTTTTTTTTTGGGTACATTTTGGTCTTTATTGCACCCAAACATATATTTCTCATGTATGCATAGAAAGGAAGTAAAATTAAGGTTTTTCCTGTAACATAGAGGATATATAGTAGCCCATACCATTTCTGATAAACTACATAAATTCAGGCCTTCAGGGCTTACAAGTAATTTAGTGCATCTTTTCCTGAAAGAAAAGGTTACAGGTTTTCAAGTGCAGAACAAAAACTTTGCAAAACTTATTGAGCAGTAATCGACATCCCAATTAATGCATAATTCAGAGAGGATTAAAGATATGCCAGGATGTGCTTTGATATGCCAAGGTCTTGCCTGAGGAAAGACCTCAGGCAAGTTTGATACTATTCTTATCAATGCACAAAAGGGAAATATTTTCATTTATATTCTATTCTATATATATTCATTTATATTCTATTCTGTGAAATATGTCCATTCTGTGGATGATGGATACTGGTAGATATAATGCAGATAGATATCCTGATTTACAGGTTGCTCTTTACAACCTTTTTCAGGTGTTATTCAAATTTGAGCAAAAAATAAAGGCAATCCTAATTTTTTTTTTTTTTCTCATGAGAGTCACTCTAGAAATTTGGAGACTAGTGCAATGTTTCAGTGATGACATTTGGTGCTGCTCCTCAACCACCCATACTTAAAGAATTTACATACATCCAGATTTTTACTGTTAGAAATGTCTAGTCTAGGCGGGTTTTTACTTCAAAAAAAAAAAAAAGCCTGTGCTGACTTCAGACCTGTAACTTAAATTCTCAGAATTATATGCAAATGGAACATTGATGGTAAAGCTTATGCTGGCCTGATGATTAAAAGTGGATTTTAAACTCTACAAGTAGAAATGTCCTAGTAGTTATTTCCTTGGGAACAGAGAACGAAGCTCTGTTATTTTTTATCATTTCCAATTTATGGTACAAAATCTTGCTAGCATTGCTGCATGTCCTTCTGAGATATTTTGCAGATGGTGCACAAATAAGACATTTCTACTGTACTCATTTCTACTGTAAGTACATACCATGAGAACATCTGTGATTTGCTGTAACAGGAAAATTTGAAAAAAGAGGACTTGGGAATACTGGATATGTATTAGGGTTTTTTATGGCAAAAAGAAACTAATCTCAAACATCTTAATAAGGTAGGGGCTTGTTTCTGATTTCTCCAGGATGGCTGAGTCTTTGGAAAGAGAATGGACAACTTTCACTTTTGTTTAAGTGATGTGTCTCTGCTATATCTCACTGAATAATCCAGGGTAATGTACGATTTATTGACCATTTGGAGGCTACAGGGGTTTTGAAACTTGTTTATTAGACATCTCAAAGCAGCAGCTCTCCCATAATAATATTACTGTAATACAGCTGCAATACAGCAGAGTGCTTTTGCTGTAATGATATATTATGAAAAATGTGGTGCAGGCAGGCCTGAAAATAACCAAGGGAACTCATAAAATATTATTTAACCTTTTGTTAATTTAAAGGCTCCAATATGATCTAATTTATTTATTATGTGAGGAAAGTAGCTGAAGTCAATTACACCATAGGTTGTAAGATATGTATATGAGCTTCAGCTCTGCCATAAATTATGAATATTGAAAGGCTGAGATGTAAGCTTTTAAACCTGTTTCTAAAAGCTGACAGGGTATAGCTTAATTTGTATTAGTGACAGGTATTGCAGTTGAAATGAAAAGATAAAAATAATTTGAAGCTGTGGTCAGTCACACTGCAGAGTCTATTTAGAAACCACAGGTCTAAGTCTTTGGTCTTTCATTAGCAAATTCCAGAGTAGTCTATTGAAGTCTTTGCATAAATAATCATGACTATTCTTTTCAAAGCATTTTAAAAAACTCTTTTCAAAAAACATACTGTTTTGCACATTTTAATGGGATGTTACATTAAGTACAAGCTGCAATAGGAAGCATGAACTATGTAATCTGTCAAAGTCAGTTCACTGTGGTATTCTAGAGAATGTGAGGATCAGATTTAGAATGGCTGAAGAGACGGGCTCCTTGGGCAAGAGCTCTCCAAGGTGCAGAGGGGCACAGAAAATAGCCTTTTGGATAAGAAATCAGTTGCAGCATTCAAGAGATCAGGAAGTGTTTGAGTGATGTGGAATTTCAGTACCTGGCCCATCACTAGCTGGTATTATTAGCTGCTTCAGAACACTGAAATGCAAGCCCGCTCATGAGCTGTGTATGATCTATAGTCCAGAAGGGAAAGTTTCCTGCTGGTCAAGGTGTAGTAGCAGATTTACTTACAGTAAAGTGAGTGAAATCACACAGTTGTTTTGCTAGTTTTGTTTTTATGTTTCATAGAGTACAGGTTTCTTGTTTTGGCTGTAATTCATCCTTGTGCAAGTGTTTAAATTGCACAGGTTAGTTACCGGACTGACAATTGAAATCCTTTATGCAAAAGTAAAACTCACATGTTTCCATCCTTGCTATGAATGAATAAAAGACTTAAAGATCATGCTTGCCTTAAACACTATTAAGATTTTTCACAAGTACTATGGCAAACTGTATAGAGAAGCAACTGGTCATCTTGGGCTACTTCAAGGTAAGAGATTCCCTGCTCAGGTAGCTGAAGGAATCAGGCATAGGATGTCCAAAGAAAAACTGAGGTGGCAGATACTGATGAATCATGTGGATGCTGATAACTGATGGGGTGTATGTGCATTCTGTGCATAGGTCTGCATTTTTGTAAGCCCAGATATCATTCAAACATATGGTATTTCTGCAGACAAAATACTTCAGAAGAGGTTTTCAGAATATTGGTGTTGTTTTGAAGTCCAAGGGCTGTATATTTATTATTGGAATGATATTAATTATAATTTCTTGCTGACTGTCAATGTATCAAAAGTAAATATAACCTTTGTTGTTGTTGTTGTTGTGTGTAAGATCTGCTCTACAGTACATCTTCATCCTTTTTATCTCAGTCACCTGAATTGGGAAGTATGTTGGCATATATCAAAGATCCCTCCCTCCTCACACTGCTGGATTTCCTTCGTGCAGAAACCCTGATGAAGACCAGGAGTCCTGGATATGTAGAACTCATGCTAGAATTAGGTGTTCATGTCTGGTCTCAGAGATGAGAATTACAAAGTGCCCTCAGGTATCACAGTTTAGATGAAGCCTTTGCTTATCAAATTAAAGGATGCCATGCACATAGCAGCTGTACACAGCTGTGTTGCACTAAAAATAGTAATATGTACATCCATTTTCCCGGGAATCATTGCCCCTGGCAACTAGTGTAATTATTTGGGAAGTATTTTATACATTATATTTGACCTGATAGGTTGACATTTAGTGAGAGACAGATTCTGACACCTCCAGCCTGACTTAGACGCTGTAGCAGAAACAGGACTGCTCTCTTTATGTAGGCTTCTCTGAAAGCAGCAGCTAAGATCTCAGCAGGGGTAGATCCCTGCACATGGCCATTTTCACATGCCTGGTGTCCTGTCCACAAAAGGAGCATGACCAGTTGGGTCATGGCTTTATACCACTTCTATTTCAGAGCCAGTAATGAGGCTAGGATAAGAATGCATTTATTCCCTCAGTTCCGCAACATTCTGCCTGCTCGTGTTGTCCATAGCCAACAATCTGCTGGAAAATCCCTGGGTAAAGCATCACTGAATCCCTCTGCAGTTCCCATACAGACCCGAGAGGCTGGGGTAATTAGGGCCCTGTGTCTGATAAGTATATTCAGGGGTACAGTATTGCACATTGCAGACTTCTTCTCTGTTTCTGTCTCTATTCATACCCTAAAAATATCTATCTCTGTGTGCTGGAAGTGGTAGATACCAATCTTTCTTGGCTCAGCTGTTTCATCTTTCCAGAGGAAAAGCAATCATCCAATTATACATACTCATAAATTAACTTGACAGCCCACATATTGGAATTGTCATGCCTTCCTGAGCCATTTAAATTTTTCATGAGCTCTGAGTCCCTGAAAATAGGGGCCAGAAAGGAACATTACAAGCCCCTACAGATATTGTTTCTTCTTTATTTTTCTGGCTTACTGGCAATGCACTCTGAGAGGTGATCATTACAAGCTTCTCTTTCTCACTGGAGTTGTTATGCTAAAGAGGCCTCCTGTGTTCCTCATATAAACTTATTCTTAGTAAGACAGTTGGGATTGCTGGATAATCCATCATGTTCACAAAAAAAAAGAAACAAAACTGGATATACAGGCTTGAAGGCTGCTGAAGTTTAAATCTAAAAATGGGCGGGATATTTCTCAAACCTTCTTTCTCAGAGCATCTTTGCTTCCTGCCATCTAAAGTGTGAAAAGAGAAATATTTGGGTAAATTAGGACTAGTCATTACTCCCACAAATACAAAGTGTAATCTTCAGGGTCTACTTAAACAGTGCTAGGAAATGTGGGACAGTTAACATCTTATCCAGCTTGTGTTGCCTGATTCTAGTCTGCTCCAAACGCCATCGCCATCCCCTAGAAATAGAAAATAGTTTCATAAATATCAAAGTAACAATATATGTTTTCAGTTATTACTCTCAATGATATGCACTATTAGTTCCCATTTTCCTCTGCTTTGACTTATATATCTGGATATTTTCCCTTTTAGAAGCTTTTAATTACAGCCTTATTTGGACCACCTATTTCTGAAAAGCTGAATAGATGGAGAGCCCATTATGAAATTTTAGCTCTGATTCCAGTGGACATATAGGTGGGCTGAGTTAGATTTTGCTAAATTCAGATATTTTGATTCTCTTATTGGTCATGCTGTTACAGCTGTCTTACTAGAGAACATGTAGAAAATATACATGTTAAAGAAATCAGATGTAGAAAATCCCCTTAGTGTTTTTGTGAATGGACTATTTAGCCTGTGTTTAAGCTGTTGAAGACAGTCCCCTTTGCAGTCTTCCTACTGCAGTTTCTCAGTTTTGGAAGTCAGTGCAACCATTTCATTGATGGTGCTTAACTCACTGTAGTGCCAAGGGTAATATGCATATGTACCAGTGCAGGTTTAATCAAGGCTGAAACCAGGACCAGTCCTGAGCGGCTGGAAACACCTTGGTGTTCACCCCAGGAAACTCCTCCATGCAGAATGCACTCACAGCACAGTTTTAGTCCATGGAGCTAAACCAGCTCTGTGCTCTGCATGACACCAGGCATCAGCATTGTGTTTGGATTCACAGAGGTGGCTCACAGGTTGGTGACATGGCTTGTTCATCATGTGTGCTGTGTGCAGTAACATCTATTGCTTTCCCTTACATAATAAAGGAGCAACAATTACTCCTTCACACTGCAGAATGATCAGATTCTTCATAAATAATCCTTTAAATTAGACAAGGTTTGAATTGTGGTCGTTAAAAAATAATGCAATATCTGTTAATTTTTCCTTGAAAGAGTGCCCTGTAAGAAATTCCTGCTACTTCTCTCTTTGTCCCTGTGTTAACCTTTTAAGAAAATTAACAGAAATGGCACAGTCCAATGTCTGCTTTCAGTTCTTCTTTGAAAATCTCCTCTGCAAATTAATTCTGAGGAATGGTTAAGTAATAAATTGAAAGAATTTTGGCACCACATATATGAAGATAAGACATTTGATTTCAGGATGAAGCTTCTGGCTTTGTAAGTTGGAAATCTGAAGTCTATATGTATTCACATTTATAGCCAAGCGATTTTGAATATCAGTGTTGGCTCAAGCCCTGACCAGGCTTTCTGGGGAAAGTGACAAAACTCCTGCTGTTCCTTCATAGTAGCAAATATTGGAAATTGAAAAACTATAAGAGAGTAACAGAAAGAAATAGAAAGAGAAACAGAAAGATAGATGATAGGTAGATGATAGATAGATAGATAGATAGATAGATAGATAGATAGATAGATAGATAAAGAGACAGACAGACAGAGAGATATAGCCTGCAATTAGAGCAGTTGCTAAGAAAATAACACACCATCTTTCCTTGCTTCCTGGGAAGTACATAGGCTGCTTCACAATTGTTACAATTTGAGCTGTAGACTTGAAAACTTGGCTTGAAAGCTATTATAAGTGCTATTATGACTTCATTAAAAAAAAAAAAAACAACAAAATTGACTTGTATTGCTTGCTTCATATCGATGGTAGCTCTAAATCATAATGATCTAGGGGTTTTTTCAGCCACTCTGCCTTTAATTTGCCTTTGAGCTTGCTTTCAGATTGCAGTTCCTCCATCATCAGCTGACTCTGAAAATGACACTGGCTCTGCTGACAGAGCCCACTCTTCAAATGTCCCAATGAATTGAAACTGAGGGAGCACATCTGCTAGGGATTTTCAGAGCTACACCCCCAATATTGCAGGAAACTGAGCCAGTCAGTAGACAATTGAAAATGCTTCCTAAGAAACATTCTTAGTTCTGTGGTTTTAGCAAAAGCAAGTGATAGATGTGATCCCATAAACTCATGGGAATAGCTGTTGTTAATGCAGCATTCACAGTGTACTGACACTCTCATCCTGGCACAGAGAAGAGCCAAAATTTCTTCCAGGTTAGGAAATTAGGTCCAAAATGTGATGAAGCATGATTTCATTCATTAATAATTTGCTACAGGGAGAATTCAGTAAAAATGCTACAACATAGTTTGCAAAATACAGCAAACAGCATCACATTTTGAATGTGTTTCTTTTTATTTGTAGTATTTAAAATATACACTTATCTGTATATTTGCTAATATGATCAAGATGGGTAAGTGTATTTAGTGCAATCCTCTCTGTACACAGTACTGCTACTGGGAGGGAAGGAAGGTGGCAAGCAAGATCTGAAATATTTTTGTTTGGAACCTAAGTGATGCCTGAGGTGAATCTGTGGTGTTAAAGCAATGATAATTGGCTCCTCCTGGCTTTTCTCACTAAAAGAAATTGAAATTCAATTGACTTTCAGAGGAAACAGTTGTGGAGCAGCAATTGTCATTGCTGTGACATTGGGTATTTCTGTGTCAGGCAATTTTCAGAAGCCAAGAGGAAGTGTTGTTGTAAATTAGAATATGATCTAAGAATGCACTTCATGGAGGCAGGAACAGCACATGTAATGAATTTCATATGCTCAGTAGGAGGCTTATGCTGAATGGTGTTGTGCAGGCTGTGTGTCTACTGCACAAATGACACAGGGGTGTACAGCTCTGCAGTGATACTTGGATGATAACTTCAGGTTTTTTGCATTAATAACAGCATAATAACAGTATTTTCAGCAGTAAATCAGAGGCTGAGGCATTTATTGAGTGAAAATATGGATATTTAAAAGTTATCTGGAAATTCTAGGGGTACATTTTCGGGGCTGATTTTAAATGATAGAGAGCTCATTATCTCGAAACAGATTATACAACACTGTCCTTAGTCAAGTCATTTCATCTGTTAGATAGTCTCGCTGTTAAGAAGCTTTTCTCTGTCTCTACTCTAAATACTTGCAATATAAGCCTAGTTCTTTCCCACAAGATACAACCAAGAAGTTTCTCTCTTATTTCTGCCTGAACATTCTTCAAATATATTTTTACTATTTAAAGCTTTTTTTGTTTCTTCAGACTGCTCTTCTGTAAAGATCTCACTGAGTTAAATATTGATCAATTTCATAGATTTATTTGTTTCTCCAACAGCTCAGTAGTTCTATTGAATCAGAGTACCTGAAACTGTCAGGGCCCAGATTTGATACTAATAATATAGACCAGAATGGGAATACTCAGGTATTCACTTGCCTTTACTGATAATATTCATCTCTGTATTTCCCTTTGTGTTGAAATTGTTTTCCTTAGAAGTTATATCATGAGGTTGTTTTCCACCGGTACTTTTTCTACAGACCTACCTGCCCATGCCCTCATGTCCCACCCTCTCTCCAGATGTATTAGTTTTCACTAAAATATTACATCTTTTGCACATTTCCTTGTTGAATTCAGTATTTTTATTCAAAGTGTTTCTCCACTTTCTAAACTCAGCTTTGTCTTTCAGTATGTGAGAACACACACGACCCTGACAAATTCCATGTCCAGTTTTTCATGATCGATGTTTATGCAACAGATCAATGGTAAAGCAACAGTTTTCAGGACTGAGTGTGTAATAGAAGTCCTCCTATTTACTGAGCCCTTGCTGGTACCACTTCTAACAATGTAGTTATGGTGGTATGTGGTTTTCAACAGAGCCAGCTTTATCATAGTCCTGTACTGGCCATGTTTCCCTAGCTTGCATGGAAGCATCTTAAAAATGCCAAAAGCTGACCTAAAGCTAAGATATATGACATATTGACACACTTTTCTATTTTCAAGATGTGTTACTATGTCAAAGGAAGAAATTAATAAGTTTGATGCTGCATGCTCTTTATTAATTAATTTCCTGCCATTTAAATATTATTTAATTATTTTATAGATGCCTATTTTATTTCAGTGTTTTCTGTCTTGAAAGTTAAGTAGGTCATCTATGGCTTCCTGACCACTCTTTCTGTATTTTTAAGAACAGAAAGAACAGCCATGATACTCAAGTCTGCTGGACTATTTCTGTCTTTTTTCCAAGACAAAGGAAAGGGAACTGCCATTAATTCCAGTATCACCAATCAGTCTCTGTAGTTTATCTTTTCTTCAGTACTCAAAGACTGTTTTATGTCTCCTTCCTGTCACACTCTGCAGATGTTTTATGGAAGATGAAAGTTACAAAAGATACCAAACCTCTGTGTTTCAATGTCATATTGGTAAATCTATCTTCTTCTTCAACAAGAAGCAAACTTTTTGGTCAACTTAGTATTGGTGGACTTGAGAAATTGAGGATTTGGGCATTTTTGATACTGTTTAAATTCCTCTAGGACCTTTGTGCCCTGTATGCTGTCCTTGCTAACAGCGTATTGTAACTTTATTTTTCTGAACTGCAGGGAAAATGAGTATGGCCGCATGTGTACCTTCACCCCAGGAATATCCACCTGCTGTTAAATAATGAATGGTTTATTTCAGCTGCTGTAATATACTCAGACCATAACATGCAATGCAGTTAATTTTGTTTCCCTAATGCACACAAGTGACATCCTTTGGTCTGCTACCAGAGGGCTTTGTGCCTCTCTGTCTACAACTAGAGAGTCCAGGTGTTTTTAATGCTCCAAGAAATTTTGACTGTCCTAAGCTGACAATTATTCTAGTGTCTGGGAATGCTACCTTTCTTGTTCAATGAAGCCAGGACTATTGGGATCAGACTGAGGTGAATTTATTGGAGAACACTTAATTCTGTAGTGTGCTTTGATCCCAGTAATCTTCCCTTATAAGACAGTTACATTCATCATAGTGGCTGAAAATATTTGGATATTCCTGTGGCACTTAGCCACCTTCAAACAGTATGTAGGTAGGTACAACAGGAGTGGAAGCATCAGCATATTTAATGAGTGAGCTGGTTTTACTAGTCACTCAACTTTTGGTATGTTATTTCTATGTATAGAAGGAAGGACAATCCTTTTCTTGCTCAAATTGTAATGAACAGGACATTAGCTAAAATGTAATCTTCATGTGTTCAACCCTTCCCAAGCTGGGAAAGGTTTATCTCAAACTTGAAGAGAAATGGAATATCACAGAAATTTCACAGTTTGACTCCATGTGGGAAAAAAAGCATTTTCAAATGAAGCTTTTTGGAAAATTTTTCAATTATATTTTTCATATTTTTCCTATGTTTCATATAAGAATTCTGTGAGTGAGATGATCAGTTTGCTTCTACCCTTGGGAAGATGCAGCTACAAAATGTTTCCTAGGTACAGCTTCATTACAATAAAAACTTTTTCTTCTCTGAAGCAGGGTTCTTCAGGCAGGATGTCTTCAGGAACTCATTTTTTGTAATGTTTTTTATCATTACACCTCTTAAACTCAGGCATTATTTACATTTTTGGATACAAACTTAGAAGCTCTTGATTTTGGTAATTTATTTTGGCAAATTTAAGGAAAATGTAGCAATGCAGGCCTTGCAGCTTCCTCACTGGTTTTTCTCTTTTCCTTGTTCCTTCTGGGAGATTTTAATTCAATAAGAGGGACATATTTCCTACTGATAAGGCTAAGTATGAACTTTGATAGAAGTACATTGTAGCGATTTCTTTTCCTCACCCTTAAACTGACGAACAGGCTCACAACATGAACGTGCATTTCTGTACAGCTCAGGGTCAACCTCCAATCACCTTGTCCTTTCGAATGAGCTTGAAGTGTTCTATATTTTATATTGAGCTTGTGCTTCTGTCTGCTGCTGACAAATGGCTTGTTAAAATATTGTTCCTGAAGTACAATTTGCATTTATGTGAACCAGGGATTAAGCACTCTGTGTAGATTAGAAATAATTTATATCTAGTTAATAATAGATGGGAGTTTTTTCCTACTGCCTCCATTTTTTTTTTTTTTTTTGCATAAGAACAGTAGAATATTACCTGGTGATGACAAAGGAGAGCATTTCTTAAGTGCAAATAATATGAAAATATTTAAATTGGAAGAAGCAAATTTTGATTTAGACACTCATTTACTGACCAGTAAATTAAGGTTTACCTTAGCAAAAGTGCATTGGTATAGTAAACGTATAGCTATATGTAATGATGGAAATTTTATTTAAACATGTTAGTAAAGATCTGATGCATTTTAATGACAACCTTATCTTTTAAAAAAAAATTTTGTTTCATCCATAATTTTAACACTGCATGCAAAAAGGCAGAAATATATAATAACAGAATTATTATTTCATTTTGGTGTCTAAGCATTTAATTATGCTTTTCTTCATTGTTTGATTTGTAGCTGTAGGCCGAAATAGCTGTAGGCTACTGATTTGTAGCTCTAGGCAGAAATAGTCCTTTCTGTTATGGATGGTTAATTTAGGTTGGTGATGTTTATTGGGTGGGCTGGCAGAGTGCTTTGCTGTAAATAATTTCAATCATTTTAATGGTAACTTTGCAATCAGGGAGAAGCCAAGAACAAATAATTTGATGACATAGATCTTTGAAATAAATGTTCTTTCTCCCCTTCATTAAGAAAGAAATTGATTATGAAGTGAGTTAATGAAGAAAATGTCCCTACAGACTAAGTCTGCTTTCCTGAAAGGACCCACTATTTAAATGAGTTGTCAAACCCAGGTCACTTCTGCCCACCAGTAGTTTGTGAACAGAGAATCCCTATGTCTTCAGAAGCCCATTTTTCCCCATAAAAGGGCTTTTCAGTATCCAGAAAATGTGAATTGCTTATGAGTATCAGAGACAAAATCAAAATCCAGTGCCTACTGATCTCAAGGAAGTAATCCCCTTGGTTTAAGCAATCCAGGGACTGTCACCGCACAGGATTTTATCATGGCTGCACCATGCAAAGGCAATGAGAGCTGAGCACATAAAGCCCAAGCAATTCACTGCTGTAACAAACCAGATGTCTGAGAGCATCCATGTGTAATGCTGCTGAAGGAGGGAGTGGGAGTGCCATGAGAAAGGAAAATATGTGGGTCTTCTGTTCCTGAATCTACAAATCTGAGCTGAACCAGGAAGATGAGGGTACTGAACTCAGGACAGTGTCTATACTTTGACAGGTCAGTTGTAGCAGCTCCAAATGTAGGTTTCTGCCAGCCAAACTGTATGGCTGGATGTGTTTTTCAGTGTCCTGTGTGCATTTAAAAAAATAATAATTGCCATTTAGAAAGACTAGCATTTTTGTCAAGCAACAAATTCCTGCACATTTTGAGCCTTAGTTGCCCACTTAAATTATCCCTTTTTTACCCACCTGCATTCCTGTCAGATTTACAAGATTTACAAAGGAACATATTTTCTGACATAACAAATCATTAATACTTTGCTGTGTTTCAATGTTTCAGTGTTTCAATATCTGTTTCCTGGGCAGCTGATTTAGTTCTCTGTTGCACTCTGAAGTGCTTGTATGGTTGAGAACATAAGATGGTTTTCTGACACCATGAAAAAGAGTTGTCTGTTGCATTATGCATGCTTTTTAGTGCATTATTTTCTCAAAGCCTTACCCACAGAATACTGGATTTTTAACATTATCGACCTTCAAGTGATCTTTCTTGTCTTCTATGAAAGATTTTCTTTCACAGCAGAGCTGTGACAGTTGGTCTAAAGAGCAAAAAAGTCTTTGCAGATCAAATAGAAATTCAGGAGTATACATGACACACATATCTAGAAATTAATTTGTCACTAACTAAAATATTTGACCCAAACAAATGCACAGTTTCTGTTAGAGGGCTTTATTTTATTAAATTTAACCCTGGTTTTAATATGTGGGGCTTTTTTCCCCCCTCAAAGTCAAGCAATTGAGTACTCCTACAGCTGTGATCTCATAGTGTGGGTGATGCAGAAAGAGGGTTTGCTGAAGACTGATGAAAAAGAGCCATAGATGTTGTACAAGACTAGAGTTCTTCTCTAGTAGTCACTCATATCAAAGCAGAGGCATGCTTGGTTTGTTTGGAAATTATTATCTTGTGTCTCAACATCTTTATTTAGTGCAGAGTGGTGCTCCAAGCTGTATTATTTTGTAAAGTGTTTGCTCTTAGAATGGAGTCTACAGACAATAGTGACAAGCTTAGATATTCCTTATTTTCTAGCAAATTCTGCCTACATATTTTCTGGTTTAAATTTTGAAATCTATATAATAATCTTCATTAAATAAACTTGACTTATTAATGCTTTAAGCTAGAACAAATGGAATATACAATATTTTATTTAACTAACAGCAATGTACCTGTAAAATGTGTCAGTAGAGCTTTACACATCTCTGACTCAACACTGCTGAGGTAGAATTATTCTTTAAACGCAAGTATCTCTCTTATTTCATCTTGATAACTCCCTTAGGAAGGCATATTTTTTTTAATTTTGGGGTTTTTTTCTCATTTCAGTGATAAAGTTTTTTCTGTAAAGGCTAGTACACTGAAAACATAATACTACTAATACTAATACTAATACTAATACTAATACTAATACTAATACTAATAATAATAAACAACTAATAATTTTTCAAGTAATCTCTTCACTCAGGATAGGCACCAATATGGCTCCTATCAGTTATTTTCCATATTTGTTTATGTGGAAGAACTGGTGGGCGTGACTGGTAATTCACTAACTCCATCTCATCAGTTCAACTTCTTTGCTGAAATTCTCCCAGAAGCTGTCAGCAAGTGCCTTTGCATGGACCTGTTTTGTCCTAGCCTGGGAGAATTCCTCACGGAACAGCTCTCAAGGCGTCTGCCTCCTCAAAGTGCCTGGGAGGCTGGGAAATGTCATTCCTGCTCTTCAGCTGATGGTGATGAGAAACATGAGAGTAAAGACTGCAAAGTGGGATTTGTCATTTTCACATGGAGTGTGCCTCCCACAATATGAGCTCCCTGGTTTGTTCCTCCTTCTCCTTTGATCTCTGCACACAATAAATACGGGGGCTGGATGGTGGCCATCACTTTTTACACTAGATCATGAGCAATTACTTTCTTTATCATATTCAGACTGATTTCCTGGGAATGTATGTTCTTTGTACATCTAATCATGAACAGAGTTTTCATAATGAAATACCACAAATCTCACAGAATAATAGCTACTTAGCAGGGGAATTAAGAAGGTCATTTCCATGTGTTGATTTGGCCTTCATTCCAGTAGCACAAGTACTTACTTTTTATTTTCCCCTTTTTTTTTTCTTTTTCACCTGATATATCTCTTGATTGAGATGTCAGGATGATCTTTTCCAGTGTATGCCTAGCTCTGTTGCTGTCTAGCTGAATGTGAGTACTTACTCCTTGCAGCTCTCTAATCCTTCTACAAACAGGAGCAAAAACTCAGAAGCAAAGGACAGGATTAGCAAACTAGATTGAAATCTTCCCCCAAGCACTTATGAAAGTGCTTTCATAAGCCTTGCAGCATAGTTCACCTCTTTTGTTATCTGTTTTATTGCACTACACATGCAATGTACTAAAGTACAAGTACACAAGAAAAGAGAATTTTTGTCTCTATAACAGCATAACACCAAATGGTTGCATTCTTGAAATTCCTACTAAAAGGTTGATAGATTAGTTTCTCTGTCTTTAGACATTTAGACCCACAGGAAAGACAGACTGTATGCAAACAAATATCAGGGTTCCAGTATGGATTTCCAGTATGTACATCCCAACTACCATTTCTATGCTGCTGATACTTATATTACATGATATTATGATAATGTGATGTTGGGGAAGTAGTAATATTGAGACTTTAACACTGATTGCTCAGAGCTCTTGAGCAATTCAGATGGAATAATTCATTCTGTGAGACATGTAAAAATCTAAAATATTTGTTCTTTTTTGGTTTCTTTTTTTTTTTCACCACAAACTTTCTGACCATGTGTTTAATACCAGTGCAAGAATTAGGTACAGATAGTTCAAGGACACAATCCAATGACCAAATAATTAAGGAAATTTTTGGCTTCCTTTGTAAAATTATAAAGAAATGAACATTTGAAATAATCAGTGTGCTCATTAAACTGCATGAGATCTACCAAATGCTACATAAAAATTATGAAAACAGATGGCTCTTATTTCTAAGGTTTTCCCAGATGAAAAGTTAATTGTGTAATCAACATGGCTGTGACGTGCATAACTTAATGCTGAGAATGGCCAGTTGTACCTATTGCCAAATCTACAGTTCTCAGCATAGACTAGTACATTGGCTTAAGTACTGAGAAATCCGTTTTAGTTGTTGATGATTTTCACGCAAATGAGAAGCTTAGAGAAGAAATGAGTGTCTCTATAAAAGCAAAATAGTGCTACCTTTCATTTGCAGAATAGCATTTGGAGGTTTTTTCCAAGAGTTTCAAAATAGCTGAATTTATTCTTGTTGTGTATTGTGTAAGTTCTTCAGTCTTTCAATCCACACAACTTCTTTGACTAACAAAGTTCAATTAATCTTTTTTCCTTTTTAAGTCTTTACCTGGGTTAAATATGACAAACTGCCAATATTAATATTTTTGGAAGAATGTAGAATTGCAAAATATATGCCAAGCTTCTTCAGATCTGAGCTAAAAATTTTGAGTTTACACCAGTCTCATTGTATTGAAATATATGGAGTTACTCTTATATTGTATTTATACTGTTGTGAAGAATCTGCAACTGTATCAGCTTAAATGATAAAACTTACTGCAGAAAAGAAATTACATTTGGTTATTAGAGATTTAATTGTGACATACCTATGTGAAAGTTACATCAGTGTGAATAGGCCTGTTGAACCAGGCATTTTTGGTTTTCTGTTAGCCACCTTGGTTTTCAGTTAATTGAAGCAGCAAACTGAGATGTTCTTGTATCTACCTGGAAGTTTTAAAAGCCCCTAGAGGTACCATGTTGTAATTGCTAGTGTAGTGTTGGTTAATTTAGAATAGTTAAATTATTTTCAGAGGTAGCAGTAAGATATGCCATGTCTTCCCAGCTGTACAGATGTTAATCCATGTCTAAGTGGCAATAATGAATTGAAAAGGTGATAGTATCAATATCTGCAGCAAAAGCTATGAAACACTTTTTCTCTTATTCCCAAATCATCAGTGCAATATTTGATCCTAAAACATTAAAGAACAATGATTTTTTGCATCAGAAAATTGAGAATCTTTGTGTCTCTCTGTAAACCTCAAATGAACTTTTCTTCCTGAGCCTCAATAATTTTATAGTCAATGTAGGATGCAATATGGAGGGAAAGCCATTAGAAGGTCTCAGTTCTGTGCTACACAAATGCTTTCCAAATCTCTTTAAATTTTCAGTGGTTTGTGTATGGAAAGCAGGTATTTTAGAAGAACCAAATAAGGAGCAGTCAACTTTACAGTAATGCTAATATATTAACTGACATAAATACTAAACTATTTAGACGGCTGGCATGCCCTCCATTTATCAAATGTAAGGTAATTATGGCCTTTAAAATTTTTAGCACTCTACTGTGCATGAGTTTAGACAAAGTGGGTTATTTCTGTTCTTACTAGGAAGAAAAATAATTACAGAGGTTAAATTTATCCTTTGAACTTTAAGTGAAACAAATACTGTTCATGACTTTTTGTGATGTTGATTGCCCTGCTGGGTAAGATTTCTATTAATTCTTTGAACAAAATCAAGTTCAAATATATTTGTTAAACAGCAAACCTTCATCTTGAACGTATTTTCATAGAAACAAGAAACAAATTCTCAGGGCAGTTCACCTTTCCACATGGACTACAGACCTTTTTGAAGTGTGAGTCTACATGGACTATATGGCGATGAAAGTTCAAGCCAACTATAAAGGAGTGTGGGAGAAGTGCTGCTCTGAGTGCCACTTTTCATCCTGTCTCCAAGGAGCTTGTAGGATCAGCTGGTGAAGGCATGTAGGCCTATACATGTTGAAACTCCAGTGCTAGTCCTATTACACAGTGGAATTTTCTCGCATAGTATGAATATTTTGGGGGTCTTAGATGTTAAAGAAAGCATTACCCGTTGAGATGTTGGATGTTTGGGTGGTCCCCACTGTGGCTGAAAAAAAGCATATTTTGAAGGAGCTCACTTCTGGTGTTCTGGAGCTGTATTTTATACCTTTGAGGGATAATAAGGATATGTTGAGGGCATAGCTACAACATGTGCTGCCCTGATGGTACCCTAATCACTAATGATACTTCAGCAGTTGTGCAGAACTGCTTTTCCAGGTAAAATCACAAATATCTGATACAGACTTTAACGATTTCACAGCTGGCTGTTTCTAAATCTTCTCTTAGCAATCCATAGGGCAAAAGCTGTATCCTAAATTGTTCTACTGTCTGTGACCATATGACAAGAAGGCAAGTGAGAAGGTACCCAAAGAAATGAGTATGCAGAAGATGCTACAAACCATTTTGACAAATCAATCACAAGATACATTCAGCTTTGTTTCTCATTGGTATATAGAAATGTTGAAAGATTACAGGGTTGGAGGGCCGTGTGCTCAAAATTTTGACTGTTTGATATGCAATTTCATGTACATTTACTGTATTTTTTTGTTCTCTTCTTAATTACTACTATTAGACCTACTCCATCAGACTAAGCTTCCAAAATAACATAATTTTTTTCTGTAGGTTAATAAACTTTTCTTCTCAGCATGAACTAATTTTCTCTTAATCTGAAATGCATTTTGATTGGAATTACAGAGAACTGAAATGTGTAAAACTAACATTAGTATGTTTTGGGTTTTTTTAAAATGAAATAATCTAGAGTTCTGTGTTTGCCTAAATCACAATGAGGCTTAGAAGTAGTCTATCTGTGTTTTAGACAAATATTAATACAGGGCTTATTTTCAGTAGTGTCTCTACATTGACATTTTCAATGGTGTGGACAGAATTTTATGACAGGATCACAGAATTGCTCACAATTTGTGATTCAATCACAAAGCTTGAGGTCCTGCAAAGGTAACAGGTCACAACATTCATCCAAACCATATGAGTGTGCCACAGAGGGGGCACTGCTTTTATGAAACAGCAAGATCACACTCAAGATGCCAGCTTCCCAAACTACATGGTTTGTTTAGAAGTGGAGTTAAGAAGTTTGACTATGGTCCTGAGCCTGATTGCTTCTATATAGATTTGTTCAAAAAGAAGGATGAACAGGACAAGCTTTCATATGTGCAAACTGGACAGGTGGATTTAGTATGGATTTGTTTCTTGTGAAGAACAACAGTCACTGGTACTGAGCACAGAGTGTGGAAGATAGTTGTAGGGTAAAGAAAAAGGAGAGCAATCACATCTGGACAACAAAAATGTAATTCTGGAGGTGAAGAGGAGACAATTGGATATGGGGATTTATAACGACTTTGTTAATACAAACTACTACAAACTACTTTTATGACTACATGTGGCTCCAGCAGAAATATGCACTCTAATTACTGAAAAGATTCAGATTTATTTTGGTGCCTGGAATCAGGATCATATCTATTTCACAAAAATATATCATAATTTTCCAGATCCTCTGATTATGGTGTCAGTCTGGAATCCAGGCTAGTAGAAATCTGATATCTGCACTAATTTTGCAAGGGCACAAAAGAAATCTTCCAGAAGAAGTAGGAGGGATTTGTATTCACAAATAGAAAAAAAGAAATCACATAATTCTTTTACAAACCTTAGACAAAATTAGTAAATGCTCAATAAACATGAGAATTGATGAAAACTCTATTTAATGCTTGTTTAAATAGAAGTGATAAATAATTTTATTCTCCAAATGAAGCCGTTCACTGATTGTGAACATGTCTCTACTATAACAGAGAGTAAATGCAGCCCTTGAAAACTGCGTTTGGAATCTTGAGAGTAGTTTTCAAAGTCTGTTGACTAATGTTTCTGGTAATCTGAAAATGTTAGATTCATTCCGTGATGTTTTCCTAAGTGGGGTTACATAAAATTAATAACTTAAAGTACTTAGAGGTAATACAAAGTGTGTTTAAAATACTGAATTATATAAGAATGTAATACTGATAACACTCAAAGAGAACTGGTATGAATAGCAATTAACTGATGTTTGTGAATTTTTGACATCCTTGTCTGAAAGATGCTATACACAGCAAGTGGCAAACATGATTATTATCATCAGTGATATCCTCCTAACTCAAATTAGATGATTGAAGGTCAAGCCCTTGAATAGTTCTGCACAGGACAAACTGTTCATCACTGAATCTCCTAAAATTTCCATTCTATTAGCATGTTAAATGAATCAAGGGAACAGCTACATACTGCATTTTCTTACTGACTTAGATGTTTTTCTCTAACATAATTGCTGCAAAACCTGCTTTGGGATTTGTTTTGCTTTCATTTACCTCAAAATTGCTTGCTGTCTGCGCCACCACTCAGAAATATAACTAATGTTTGCACCTTTGCTGTAGTTTTAGTTTGGAGACAGGCTCACTGGCTGTATGATGTTTCTCTAAGATTTTTTTGCAGTAAGTTGCAAAGCACACAGAAATTGACAAAAAAGCCTAACCCATTAAATACCACATTTTTTCTTGGGTCTCAGCTAAGATTTCCTATCTTCTGTCTTTATCAGATGATAATTGAGGATTGCGAATCATGTTCAAAAAGTGATAAATCCTTTAAAAAATGAGTTGTGTCTTTAGTCATACACTCTTACACAAATCCTATCTATTCAATCTTATGAAAAAATTTCTTGGCACAGAGAAAAAGTCTTCTTCCCTCCCTAGCAGCATACTTTGAAGAACAGCTCCACTTGAGGAATTGCTCAGGAAAGAACGAAAATACTTTTGTTTCAGTTTTTGCACAAAGCCTGTGCTCTCCTGGGAGGTTTAGGTTTGGCAGCAAGGATGATGGGCTCATTCTGATACCCAGTATTTGAAGAAGCAATGCAACCTCCTAGAGAAATGTGCTTTCATATTATAGCACAAGATTAACATATGTCTGCATGTGTATGCATATCTTGAACATATCTAAAAATAAGGTTATCAACAGTATTGTCTTCAAAGTGAAACTCAAAACTACATCAGGCACAGTGTAGAAATTACTTTTACAATGACATAATACAATGGTCCCATACTGTCCTGGTTTCATCTGGGATAGAGTTAGTTTTCCTTCTATTAGCAGGTGCAGTTCCATGTTTTGGGTTTAGAGTGAGAATAACATTGGTAACCCAGTGATGGCTCAGTTGCTGCTTAGTGCTTACACTAAGTCAAGGATGTTTCTGTTTCACATGCTGCCCTGCCAGAAAGGTGACTTTGGGGCACAAGATGGAAGGGGACACAGCAGGACAGCTGACCCCAGCTGGCCACAGGGATATTCCATGATATTCCATTCCAGATGGTCTCATCCTGAGCATGTAAATTAGGGGAAAACCTGTCCAGGAAGTGCCTGGGCATCTAGTGATTGGTAGTTAGATTATTATTATATTTATCATTATCATCATCACTATCATTATCACCATTATTGTTACTATTATTTTTGTTGTGATTAGGATTAGTAGTATAATTCATACTATTACTTTTACTGTTACTATTATTTAAGTTCAGTTATTAAACTGTTCAAGTCTCCATCCATGAATTATCTGGGGATAAACCACACCACCTACTGAGATCAAGACTTTTGTCGAGGTCTTCAAGGTTGCAATGAGCAGAGAACTCTAGTTTTTAACACAGACCAAAACAGTTTTTTTTTCTCTGTGTGCATCTTGTACTAGTGGTATTGAAAACTATTTGGTTTTCAACACAATTCAGAGTTGGTACGCTGTGTTACTGTCTGTGTTCTTCATTCAGTGGGAACCAACAGGAAAGCAGAACTGTCAAAGGAAACTGGTTTGTCTGCTTGTGTCATAGGTCACTGAAAAAGCTTATCTATGCAGAGGCAGCTGGGTTTATTTCTGCAGATAAAGCTGGTAAGATATAATGTTGTCTAGTGTTCCCTTCAATCAGACTCAAGTGGAGAAGTCCTGGTGTGTGAGCATGTTATTTCTTCACAGTGCAGTGAATCTTCACTCCAGGTTCACTGGAGTACCTCCATGCTGTTTGCAGGAGTTGTGTGCAGTTTCAGGTCAGCCCTTTTAGTGTAAAATTTTGTACTTTTATTTTAGTTGTTATTTTTATATTATTTGTCTGACAGTATCTCTATGCATATTGAGGTGGAATTATCAAGTCTTTTTTCTTTTTTCCCTTTTTTGCAATCTGTTTCCTTATGTTTGTGAAAGTATGTATATACATGCATATGTAAATACATATTCTTATCACTTTCTCATTCTTTATTGAAGAAAAAGCTTATTTTATGGTCAAATCAATTAGGAATTTCTTCATATGAAATTGTTATCTGACTGACTTCAGTATAAAAGATAGTATAGTAATGTTTCTTAAATACATAGGGTTTCCATATGAAGGAGTATTAAGAATTTAATTAATATTTTCAGTAAAGACATTCTGGATTTACTTACTTCTTCATCTCCTAATAATAAAAGCAAATTTATCTAAGTTTTAAGAGAGGATAGAGATCAGTCCTTGTCTCCTTCCTATATTACATCCTTTTAACACTGTTGATGCAAGAAGTTCTGCTGCTTCTCTGGGTAGTTCTTCACTTTCTATGATAAAAATAGTGGGCTTCTGGGTGTTTGCTTAGCAGAAGCTCCTGTTTTCTTGTGTGGCCATTGTCTCAAGAGTCCTTAGTACAACAGTAATAGCTGAGATTAGGCGTCTTAGTTATCCAAATGTGACATAGAAACTGATTTCAAAATCTGAATGAGGTTTTTCTGGCATGTCCTATGAAGTTCAGAGAAACAGTACACAGAGTAAAGGACCTCATTGGAAGAGTAAACAGAACAGTACTCAGAAAATAATAGATCAATTAAGATCCTCCACTGTGCCCAATCAAAGTTCTTCAGAACTCAGCTCTACCAGAGGTAACTAGCTCTGGATGAATAGGCTATTTTATTCTCCATACCTTTATTCATTGTCTTCTCAGATAGATTTGTTACAGTGGATGCAGAAGATATAACATGGATATTGCTGTTCTGTAAAGAGAAATGAATTTCAGTCATTTTACTCAAGTTTCGTTGATGTGGGCAACTTGCATTCAATTCCTGCTGCTTTAACTATGTGACTCTCTATTTCTGTACTGTATAATCACTCCACATTCAGAGCCAGTATGTTGCAAATGCCTACTGTTTTAGGTTTGCAATATTTGTACTTGCCACAGCTTTCTTTTATTTTTTCTAGAGGCATGAGGACATTTCAGAGGGATCAACAGTCACTGATTTTGTATATCTAAGAGATAATTCATCCACACTGAGCATTACTCCAACAACATGACAGTGCTTATCTATGATTTTATTTGCAATCTGTCTTCTCATCTAAGAAGTGTTGTGTAAAAAGAGGAAATCTACATGTTATTTGACTTATACATTTTAATGGGTATTTCTCTAAAAAGCAAAAAATCAAGCAGAGAAATATATCCCAGTGTTATGGTTTGGGCCTGGCAAAGCCAGAGCCCCCATGAGTACACCTTCTCCCCGGTGTCTGCTGTGAGATGTGACCAGGAATAAGCAAAGCAGGCTCCAAACTTAACATAAAGAAAATTTTATTAACTAAGCTACGCACAAACAATTACTAAACTACACACAAAAGGAAAAAAACAAGGAAAATGAAAACCTCACAAAAACACTCTCCTCCTCCTCCCCCCTAAATTCCCAATACAATACATCCTCCAAAATCACCAATTCTAGGTCCAACACCACCCTTCAGATTGCTGAGACTTTCAGCTCCTCAAGAGGAGAGGGAGTCCTTCTGTGTGTCATGGTGGCCTCTTCCGTCCTTGTTCCAGTGCTCTCACCACCGAACAGGGATCAGGGCTGCTTCCAGGGTTGTCTTTTTTTAAGGATGCTTTGTCCAGTTCCAGTAAAACACAGTATCTCACCTTCTCACCTTTGGGACATCCGTCCCCCCCATATTTTATATACCCCCTGGGGCCGAGGGGTACCCACACTGAATCTTCTCTGGCACTGGGACATTTCTCCCCCTGGACTCAGTCTCTGTATCTCATGGAAACATAGCTCTGTCCATGGCTACACAAAAGAGTCCAGCATAAAATGCCACTCCATCTTCTCCCTTCTTTCAACATCTCTCACTCTCTCTCTCTCTGGTCCAGACACCCATCACTCGTTCATTTCCTTCGTCCTCCTCCACTCTTATCACGCGTCTAGGAAGGGTTAATGTTCTGTAGGGTTTTCATCGTCCAAAAGGGGTTAAAAACTCCTCCAGGCGGCTGGACTCCTGGCTGCACCCCCCCCATCTCCTCAGCTGGGCTGCCTGCTGCCAGCACATATTTACTGAATTTCAAGGTAACGACACAGGCTGCACTCTCTCTCTATCTGTCTCCGGGGGGGGGTGGGGGGGGAAGGCTGTCCGATGTCTCTTGGGGCTCTTCCTCCACCCTTCCATCCTCCAGGGCCTCCTCACTCCCATGTCTGTCCAGGCCCAGGCCTACCGCATGGCTGCCCCTCCCCCACCCAGCGGCAGCGGCTGAACGGGGGACAGCTCCGACCTCGGTCCCTCGAAGTCCCAAGAGAGCCTCCCAGCGCCGAAGCTCTGCTTTTAACCCCTGGGTGTTCTCGGAGGTGTGTCCTAAAACCCACTGGCTACCCCAGGTGCCAATATCAAAATCCAAGCACCCATTGGTTTGACCAGAAAGAAGTTGGAATTCTGGGATGTTCTGGTCAAACCACCACACCCAGAAATGGTTTTTTGTCTCCATTTGTTTCATTAATCTGCATTGACTTGTGGTGTCATTGAGGTCTTGGAGAAAGAAATGATCTCTTATGACAGAACAGAGCAGAGAGATTACTCTATATGATTCATTCTCTGTGCTAATACAAACAGTTCTTTTCCAGGGCATCAGATTCAGCAAGGAGGTGTAATAGTCATTTAAAGTCAAGCAGCAGGGGAACTGTCTGTGCAATACCTGACATTCCTTCTGTGCTGTGTGTCTGTGTGCAGTGCCTGACATTACTTCTATGCTGTCAATCAGTGTAGCCTGCTATACAGAGAAAACAAAATGGAGATGGGAAGGAGCCTATTGCTGTCTCAAGTGGGTATGGAGACTAAGCCCTGGTTTTTCCTACTTCATATCAGGAAATACATTCTTTTTATAACTGGGAAGCATTTATGTCTGCTTTATCCACTTGGTCCAACTTTATCTAGAGAGTCAAACTTGTTCTCCACAGACTCTCGAAGGGAGCTGGATAGAAGTAAATTAAAAACTGGGCACTTTTTCTTGTCGAAATGTGATAGATAACAAAGATGAGCAGCAGAGCTCTGTGCAATAATCCTCTACAGGTTTGTAGACCAGTATAAACTAATTCTTCTACTAAGTAATGCACAGCATGCACTGCCTGTTGCCTACATAAATTTCACACATCTCCTTAGATAATGCCTTTTTAACTCTTCGGAGTAATTTAAAACTTCTGTTTTCCCATAAAGTGAAATGTATCGTGTATTGGTCAGCACACAGGATTTAGGAAAACCTGCATAGTTAATTCAAGCATTATATTTTAGAGACCCTTTTTTAAAATTATCAAGAGCTGTTACTTTGGAACTGTTTTATCTATTCCTTGTAAGCTTTGTATTATATGAAAGCAGTACAGAATTGTCCAATCTGGTCATATGGAAACTGTCCCTGTTACCAAATTTCTATGTTTTAGATTACAGATTAGCCCAATATTCTTTGGGAATGCTTCATGTCCCTTCAGCAAATTCAGAACATTTTCCAGTACAAAATCGTGAAAGAGAAGGAGAACACTGGTTAATTTTTCAATTATATTGACATGATCAATCATTTTTTAGGACTACCAGAGATTATTTGTCTACTTAATTTAGCGAACAAAAAAGCTGCTTGAGGAGGAGGAGTTTATATCTTTGTGATGAGTTTGCTTGACTTCCTAAAAAAAAGCAAAAAGGAAAGGAATTTAATAAGTTATTAGCTCCAGGAACCTGTTCATCACATTTGATGGAGTTTTATTGGCATTTATATATTGTACTATACTGCTATTTGATCTCAGTCAACACACACATGGATACTAAAAAAAAAATTATGTTGCTCTCAAGGAAATCACTACTGTTATTAAATGGTTTTAGTATTGCACAAAGATAGAAATTCTACTGTTCTGTGTACTCCAGGAATACATGCATAATTGTGATACAAGAATTTTCAATTTAATAAAAAAAAATTAAAATTAATAAAACGTTTTCAATTTAAGAAATTATTTTATTTTCAATTCAAGAATTTTAAATTTAATAAAACAGAATTTTCAAATTAATAAAACAAAAAAAACCTGGGAACCATACGTATGTTCCCTTTATTTTTTCTTACAGTCTTATCATGTATCAAATCAGTTCAGGCAATGCATTTTTGTTTAAAGGGCAACTGCAGTGAAGATTGAGATTTAATAGTAATTTTTTATGGATTCCTCACTGTCAGTGTATGTGAAATTTTTTACAGATTTGAAGTCCTCAGTAAGGAAAAAGATTAGACCTTGTTTTTTTGGAATTGCTTAGCTAGAACGTGCTGCTTGATCATGTACTCAATATGGGGGACATATGTCTTTTTTCTTTAAGACTTAGAAGTCTAGGAATATTTGTCACGATCATCACCATGGCAATTAAGCAGCGCAGACTGCTGAAGTCAATGTGTTTGTTTGTTCGTTTGTTTGTTTTTGCCGTGGACTTAGAGGTTTGGATCAAACTCTCTGTGCCATGAGATCGTGTCCCTCCCAGTAGAAACCGTAGCACTGTCACCTTCCAGGAGCTGGTTTCAACCTGCAGAGACAGCTGAGATGCGGGACTGTGTCCTGCCAGAGTCCTTTTGAGCCAGTGTGTGAGCTGAGAGACCTCTGCACGTGCTCTCCCAAGAAAAAATCCTTATAAAGAGTTCTTCAAGGATAAGTTAGTCTTTTCCTGAAGGTATTCTTCAACAGGGACACCACGGTAGTGGTAAAAACAGCCCTGAATAAGGTTTGTTGAACTAGAATATAAACGCATCATATTTTCTGTATTAAAATGCAGTGTGTTCTTACTTAGTTCTCACTTTTATGAGGAGAGTATGAAATTTTGCATCTAATCTGAATTTGAAAGAAAAAAATTAATGAATGTATTAACTGCATGTTCACTGGCTAAAAATTTGGTTGTAGCAAGTTTCAAGAATTATACAAAAGCAATATGGAAAATTATTTTATAATATTATTCTAGCTTTAAAACCACACTTCCTTAACTTACCAAGTTTGGGGTTTTTTTAATTTATGTGTTACAATAATCACAAAATCTTAAATTTGTTATTTCTAAAATTTCAGCAAAAATCTGTTTCTTAGTAGATTCTAACTGAATTTTACACTTAATTTATTTATCATTACAAGTACCTTAGCAACTATTTACTACAATGTCACTTTCTAAGTGGTTGAAATTACTGAAATATCTTTAGTGTCACAGTCTGTAAAAGAAAAAGAATATTGAACATCATATTCATCCTAGCTGTGTGCTGCACAAGAGCTAAGAACTTTAGGACATTAGTTTGTTTGTCATGAATGAATTCAGGCTCTAAAAGTGTATAGATAGTTGAGCAACAAGTTGACCCCTTGTTCTCAATGGCCTCATTTAAATTTCAGTCATCTTTTAGTCTCTCCACCTTTCCCTTTTACTTCTTGTGTTGTCTTTTCCCTTTGGAATCGCTCAGTTCTGTACTCACAAGCACAGAAGTAAACTTTTGAAAATACTTCTTAGACTATGTGTTAGTTGTTTTCCTTCTGAGACATATTTTATATCTCAAACATAATGTACTTCTTAAAATGTAAAATTTAAAAAGTTTTCTTTAATCTCTAATTCCCCATGGTACTATTTTAAAATTATAACAAATAGCATAATTTTTGGAGATCCACAAAGTAAATGGTTATATTGATAAGCAAATTTTTGAAGAAGTCTTAAGCAAAAAAGAGCACTTAACCCTTCACTTATTGCAATTTAACTTCCTACTCTATCCTAATTGTGATATAAACACAATTCATAGGATTATTTCATTCCAGCAGACAATGAAGCTGTACTGACTAGTTACACACAATTTATTTGGAAGTTTGATCTGCTCATATGAATTAGTAAGCAGAGAGTGCTAGCTCATGACTCTATTAAAATTCATGAATCTAGATAAATAGCAAACTGCTGAATAGGCATAATAAGTATCCAGAATAATAATTTCGTTCAGATTAGGGGAAGTCATGCATACTTATCATCCTGGTTTTACCTGCTCCTTAACACCAGTGCAGGTTTATGGCTCCCTGAAAGACTGCTTTTTGAATGGAAGTAGGGACAACTTTTCATGCATTTAATTTTTTGACTTTTCAGACAGCAAAAAGTCTCCAGATCCCCAGTTTTGCCTGGGCCTTTATGAAATTCAAAGAAGGTCTCTAATCTTGAATGTGTTTTTGGACAGGTTGTCAAAATAAAAAATCTGATTTGTCATAAGGATCATCATAATGAAGGAAATTTAATAGTTTTTGGAGTTAATCTACTTGTGAAATAGAAGTGTATCCGATGTGGAAGATGTTCTAAGAATAGTGTCACAATGGAAAACATGAACATGTTAGGCCATGTATTCAGAGGAACTTTATTCTCTTCAGTTATATTGAAGTAACGGAAGCAGGAATTTTTACAAATACTGCTTGCGTGCAATGTATGAAATCAAAGGATCAAATAATTTAGTGTAAAATTTCTTCAAATTAGTGATTGTTTTAGAAAAAGTTGTAGGACATTGCCTTTGTAATGCTAATAATTAGTGGAACATTTCTATGCCCAGTAGTTAGCAGCAGCAGCAGTAGTAACAGCATTAGCATTTTTATACTTATGCTTTAATCTTTAACTTTTTTTTCTCTATTTTTTTCCTCTGCTTTCTCATCTCAAGCTCAGTTCTTCATTGACTTGGTACGTTTTTGACCCTGGTAGTGTTCTTTGCAATGAGTGCCATCAACTACTTGAGTGTTGCTGGGAATAAGTAATTGATTATTTTTAAATACGGACGATATTGCCTGGCTGCATTCAAGATTTATGATTATTGAATGAGGAAGTGAAACTGAGCCTCCTTTTTCCTTTTACATGCTACCATTTGATTGTTCTGAACAACTTATACTTCCTTTCTAGTTCAATTTCCCCAGAGGTCAATTCTCATTGCCATTTATCTTCTACAGCATTTTTTTCTGTGTCTCTAAGCAGGAAACATCTGTTTCCTGCATTCAGAACTTCCTCATTTGTAATATATTCTAATATGCATTTTCTGTGATGCAGCAGCCAAACCTGGAGTTGAATGCTTAAGGGACAAGATGTTATTACTTTCATTAGCCACTTGGATTAGTTAATCACCTCCATCATTCCTCAGTTTTATATTCTGTCACTTGGTTTCCCTTGCCACTGTCCTTTCAAAAGTATGCATCTAAATTAATCAGTAAACATATTTCTAATTCTCAGTATTGACACAGGATTTTAACTGCCAGCATTTTCTTAGAATGAAAATGAATAATAATATGAACCATATGTTTGATCATTAGTACTATTTCAGCAGGTTGAATCCCTTGTTGTACTCAGAGCTGAGTTTAATCCCTATCAAAAAACTTTTGGGAGACCAAAGATATTACTAGCTTACTCCTGAATGAATTTTCCCCTTGCAAAGAATTCCAGAGGACAGGGAAAGATACCTCCTTCCTTCTTGCAAAACCCTTTTTGATTAGACCTTATCTCAATTGACTGTTTGTGTCTTTACGATTCAGAATCACACTTTGTGCTTATTTCAGCTTTTTGCAGTTCCCCCCAGTGTATTTCTGTGTGTGTAGGTGGGTGAATTTGGCCCTCTGCGCTGAAGGGTGAGGTTCTGCCTGTAGGTATGAAATGGAGCTGAAGGTCTCTGGACGCACCACATACTGTGACTGTGGTGCACTGTTGCATCACGCAGCCCATGCTGTTCTTTTCAAATGTATTTCCTAGAGGAAAGAAGCTTTTCAGAATTTAGGTCATGTGAGGATCTTCTTTATTTTTGTGCTATGATGGGTGTAATCATTTTGGAATAAATGGCTTGGGTTCCTGAAGCATCTGTGTGTGTCTAGATATGCTTCGTGTATTGGACTAAAATGGTGGATGGTAATGTATACTTCATTTCTAGTAGTCACAG
This sequence comes from Ammospiza caudacuta, assembly GCF_027887145.1. Taxonomy (NCBI): domain Eukaryota; kingdom Metazoa; phylum Chordata; class Aves; order Passeriformes; family Passerellidae; genus Ammospiza; species Ammospiza caudacuta. The sequence goes on from NC_080632.1 coordinate 18,226,694, forward strand.
AATTCCACAATTAAAAACCTTGCCAGGGCACTTAATTTGAGGTGATGCATATATAGCACTACTTGGCATTGTTTTAGTTGTTCTAGCAAAACAGAGAACCTTTAATGTAAATGTGATGTGTCTCCTCATGTCATTGAATGGACTGGGCTCTGGGCTGTGTATAGTCTGTTTTTTCTGTCGAAAGGAGCAGAACTGCTGAAAAATGGATATCTGAGCTATGCTTCATGCCTGGTTTTCTCAGTACTGTAGGGTTGTGACACCTTATATTTTAGCATATTTCCCTATATTGCAAAACTAGGAATATGCACATAAGGTACCACAACTCATCTTCTCTTACCCAGCAGATGTAGTTTGCAAGAAATATCTCTCAGAAATTCCTAGTGAAATATTTCTCCATCTTAATTAATGCAGAAAGGGACATAGCCAATAACTCTCTATGCGCTAGTAATTCCTACCTGCTGGAAATAAGGATACTGCCATAATTTAGTGCAGCCTCAGGGCTGTGCTGCCATATGCTAAAAGCTGAATCGGCCTTTTGGCAACTATTAAAATAAGATGATGAGATGCCATAGAGGCACTTTTGTCCCGTGTTCTGAGTAACTCATATCTAGGGATGTGCCCTTTTCCCGTGACCTAAGCATGGAACATATGGAATTTGTCCTGAGAGATGCAGCTAATTTTCATTCTTTTCTCTAGAATCTTGGCCAAGTATCAAAGGAGTCTCCTGTCAGCTTCTTCATATGTATAGCCTTCTCATCCTCAGTGTAACCTCAGGCTCAGCCCCTCAGCTGACAAATGTGAAGCATGTCAGAGGAAACTCTCTCTTCTGAGCCAGCCTAAAGAGCTCTTCTACCTGCTTATTAAAGTTCCACCAAATGCAACCATATGAAAATTTTTATAAAGACATGGCAAGTTAATACCACATAAGAACTTCCTCACAGGAATTTATTCTTCCATCACTTTCAGAACTGTTCTCTTTCCTTACCTACATTTAAAAATATGTCATTTTAAGAGGGTTATGTTGAGTATTTTTACATAGAAATATAGCTTTTACCACCATTTGTGCAGATAAAGTGTATTTACAGTGTGCTAATAAAACAAAATCTATCTTTGCAAACCATTATGCACAGAAGGAGTAAAGTTTATGGCTATTGGCAGTGTAGATGTGCTTGCAGCTATTCCCTCCCTCTGTTTTGAAATCCCTTTTGTTAGGTAAAACACAGATTTAGTGTTCTGAACACACTTAAGAATTTACTCTCCCATCTGCAGTTATGTTTATCTCCTTAATCCTAGTAGGAGCTGCTGAATTCAGGTAGTGAGAAGATGTTGACTGCCTTGAGAGTAATTTTTGTCAAAAATGTGTCTTTTCCTAGAAGTTAAACTACAGTATTTAAATTGTTTTAAAGACACTGTTTTCAGATAGAGGTGGTTGTATTGGGCAAGACCATTATTTGTTTTACAGAGGAGTTGCAAAGACATCTCTATAACAGGTATGAGAGCAAGAAGGTGAGCACCAGCTGCATGCTCAGAAAAATTGTCATTGCATAAAGAAATCCACCTGGAGTAAAAGGGTTTCTGCAGTTTGGTTCTTGTCCTGGTTAAGAGCTCAGTCCTGAAGACTGAAATATGTTTGAGCTGTAGACACCTGGAAATACCTACAGCAGCTGACAATGAATGATGGTGCTGAATTAGGACTTCTCTTGACACCCAGGATTTCTGGAAACCTTCACCCATGGGAGTCACAAAGCAGAAGAACCTAAAATGAGAATTTCTTTATTAAAGTTCAGCAGCTGTGATGTATATAAGGTCACACAGGAGAAAAACAAGTGGGGAGACCAAATAATTCTTCTGCATTAGGATCGTGAACTCCTTGAAATTACTGGTCCTAGTCAACAGATTGCAGCTCAGATATTGTTATATATCCTGAAAACAGATTTAATGATATACGCACCTGATTTTTTTTTCAGCCTAATCCCAGTGACTTTTTTTTTTTTTGCTATTTATCATTATTTTCTTTCAGGCTATCACTGGTGGCATCATCTTTTCATGACGCTATCATAGCTGTATAATTTTTAACCGTTAAAACATGAAAAAAAAAAAGAGCAGTATGGAGGTCTGTAGCAATCTGTTCAGGGAAGAACTGTAAAAGGCCGCCCACAAAAAATATGCTAATGTAATTAAGTTTTATGAACACAGTATGTAAATTTAAATAGTGTCTGGGAAAAAGCAGTACTTTGATCAGAGATACTACAGATTGATCCCTAAAAGTTTTTAAGGAAAATGAAAACTATTACAAAAGTTCACTGTTTACATAAGCATTAATATATTCAATAATATTGAATGCAGTGATGCAAATAAATTATTAAAGACGCAGTCACTGATATTGGTGAGGGAATTGGAAGTATGCCATTTTGTTAGTAGTTTTTTTAAGGTAAATTTTGCCATTAAAAGACAAATTATTATGAATTTGCTTATTGTGCCAAATACAAAAACACTTAATTATCAAATGCTTTCCTGAACTAGAGTTAAATTTTGAGTCTAAGTAGCAAAACCAGAGAATGACAGAATGAGCAATAAATGGGCTGTGTGGAAAATATCTGTTGTCACCTCTCTCCCTAGAAAAACTGCTTGGTACCCCTGAGTTACACCCATGGAAGAGCCAGCCTGATTGCAATTAGTTGCCTGTTGAGTGACACTCAGTGGAGATGTAATGAAGTCTCCTTAGAGAAAGCTAGTTGGGACCCTTCTACAAGTGGAACTGTTGGAAGGGCTTGAAGACAGTAATGTTCAATTAAGACAGTGTCTATTAAGGATGTTACTACTTTATGGAGGAGGGTAGGGGGGGATTAGGACTGGCCTATATGTACCAGATTAACCTTGTGTGAACAACTGAGTTTTGAAAGCACGCTATTTTCAAATGTTTTTCTGTTTTTGTTTTGCTATGATTGTTTATTATGTGTTTTATGTACCATTTCTTACCTAGAGCACAGCTGACTGCATCCGAACTGAGGCCTTAAAGTCTTCACTCATCTGTATCTCAGATTGTGTTCTTAAATGTCTTTCCCTATTCCCTGCTATACGCAGGATGAATTTGCAGATAGCTGATCTGCTATTGATCCTGCTTGAAAATTAAATTATATTTTCAATTGTTGGCACACATAATAATTTATTTGCCCAGAAACTTGACACAGAATGACTTGTTAAATACTCTTCAGTCTGATATTTCTTCTGTATTTTTTCCGGTAGTCTCTGGGAGGTGATAACATGAAGAGAACACAGCCTCTATCAAATATCTCCAGATGTAGAAACCAATACTCACTTTCATGTGTTGGTGTTCTGGACTAGCAGTGGTGCTTCACACTAGTACCATACTAGGAAAAGTGCAAATGTAGTATCAGAGAAGTTGCCATAGGAGCAATAGCTGGATGAAAGCCTTGAGTCACTACATGTAAAAGTAGCTTGACAGAAATTTTAAGATGTAGAAGGTAACATCAAAGTCAAGGTATTTTGGTTGGAGTCCATCCTCCAACAAACCCACTGTAAATCTGCACTGTATCTATTCTGAGTCCTGCACATAGTGAAAGAAATATGGAAGTTAAAGATACTAAGAAAGAAAGGAGATGAGAGTGCAATGGCATTTTTTTTTACCTGGATTGTGGATTCTGAGGACTTTTTGTGTCCAAAACTCTCTCACAATTAGGTACATGTACTCACACATTGTGAAAGTAACTGAAATCAATACAATACCCTGAGACCCATGGGATAGTTTCTCT